>NC_090445.1:884946501-885546501 GCF_031143425.1 Pleurodeles waltl | reverse complement strand
TGAGTGGCTGTATGTTGTTTCTTTCTCTTCCTTGTTTTGCATACTGCGGTTTCTTTGTGCTGTCTGAGCGCTTTACATGAGGACGTGAAGTTTCACATAGCGCTACCTTGATCGTAAAATCGCTTAACATCACTATGTAAAGTTTTATATAGAGCAACCTCGTGCTTATTTTTTTTCAAAACAGCATATTACTCTTGTCTCCCCTCCCTCATAACCAGCATGTACACAGTAAAACTTTTCTCAAAACTAGCACTGCCCTTAATTTTTCCACACAGCACCTGAAAGTCATTGGGGATGTGCTGAATTCAACGTTGCAGGGTGCAGTAGCTTATGTGGCCAAAAGAGGTCCCAAGGGATACCTAGAACAGCCTGTGGTACTACACCTTTTCCCTGCTTCATGCACATTAGAACAGTAAATGTTGCAAGTTTTTTACAGCCAGCATATTATAAGTGTGAAAGCATTAACTTAACCATGTTGTTACTGCTTGCATTTCACATGCATTACTTAATCTTGCATTAGTTATGAGTGTTTCCTTTTTCCAGGATATTGTTACTTATTTTTTTTCAGCCAGCATATTACTCTGTAGAGGATCTGCACCACTGAGTTGAGCTTGTCCTGCTGGGGCACTGGCGTGACATAGGCCCACTCCTTACGGTGCTGGTACAGAATAAAATGCATCGGGTCCTCAAAGGTCCTGTCCTGCTCCAGCTCCGAGGCCTTGTGAGTGGCCAGCGGCTCCCTGCCCCCAGCCAGCTCTGGTGAGAGCAGGCCATTCTCCATCTCCACCTCTATCCCCTTCTGACAAGAACCGAGCGAAGAACAGTTGTGAATTCTCGCTGCAAAGCTTCCATGTAAGCTAATGGAGGTGGATGAATGATGCCACAATCGTATAGTCATGACTGTCGATCACTCTTTGATGCCACGCTCGGATAGTCCTGCCTGTTGATCACTCAATAAGTCACTCTTCTTCAACCCACTGCACTCTGTTAGTATTGTCTGTGGTCTTTTAGTCATGCCTGTTTTGTGTTTGATGATGCTATACTCATTTAACGGGACCAACCTCTGTATTTGTCATCCTCCGTATTGTACTGCATGGCCACATTTATTAAATTTGTCTTTTGACATTTTCCATGTGAAGTGGAAAGAAAGATTTCTGACAAAGATCTGACCGGACTTTTCTTGCAACTTTAATAGTTCTGCCAGCTCAGCAGTCTCTAGTATTGTAGGGTGCAGTACCTTATATAGCCAAAAGAGGTCCCAAGGGACACCTAGTGACAGCTTGTGGTACTGCACCCTTTCCATGCTTCGTACACATTAGAACAGTAAATGTTGCAGTTTTTTACAGCCAGCACATTGTAAGTGTGGAAGTGTTAATCTAACCGTGTTGTTCCTGCTTACATTTCACATGTTTTACTCAATCTTGCATTCTCTATAAGTGTTTGCTTCTTCCAGAATTTTGTTACTTGTTTTTTTCTCAGCCAGCATATTACTCTTACCTCCCCTCCCTCATAACCTATTTCCCATTATCTGGTTCTCTAGCGCCTCAAGGTCATACAAATGGCAATAGCACTATGCGAATATCATCACTCCATTGCATAGAAAAAAACAAAGTGAAAAATGACATTTTCAATGCCACAAGGTCTAACTTTCACTTCACAAATGCTAGACCGACTGCACTGCAAATCCTTGTTTTGTACTGGCTATTGGTTACACCCTTGCAACTTTACCCCCAAATCCAATATTACCAAACATATTCATTATCTCAAAAAATGCTCTTCCTACTCTAGAAATGGAAGAAGAGACAAACCCCTCACTAAATATAAGTAATCTCATTCACATTTTATATTGATACGGAATTCTGTCAATCAAAATGGTAGTTACTTCCCTAGGGCTGCAATCCCCAACTCTTAGACTGAACCATACCCTCCACTTCAGCATCCCCCTTCACTACCTCTCAGTTGTTTCTATCAGCGTTCAACTTTGCCATTCACAATCCCCTGGAATGTCTACCCGTTGAGCCACACTTGCATGACAAATTATCACTTGTAATATCCTGTTCCACTCTGATAGTGTCCTCTCTGAAAACCAGACTTTCACTGTTCACTTCCACAACTCTAGTGGAGGAAACCCACTTACACTATTCTCTCCATTCATACTGAGTCTCTCTGACTATTCAGCCTCCGTTAGTCAAACATCTTGCTCTGACCTCTAGGTGGCTGTAAAAGAAAACACAAAACTCAGGCATGCCTAAAAGTCTGACATGAGTTTAAGGCAATAATAGTCAATGTGCAGGCAAAATATTACACAATAAATGCTGTTTTAACAGGCTAGAGCTTCGGCCCTCACTCCAGTTGGAGTACACAATGCTAAAATCTATATATGCAAAGCACACTTTTAAGCAATCAATCAATATTTGTAACGCGCAGCTACTCACCTGTGAGGGTCTCAAGGCGCTCTGGGGGAGAGGAAGGGTCTCATTCGAAGAGCCACATCTTGAGGTTCTTCCTGAAGATGGTGAGCGATGGGCTTTTTCTGAGGTGCATGGGGAGGTTATTCCAGCTCTTTGCTGCAGTGTAGGTGAAAGATCGTCCTCCGGCAGTGGTTTTGAGGATGCGAGGGACAGTGGCCAGGGCCATCTGGGCAGAGCAGAGGGATCTGGCAGGTGTGTGGAAGGAGACGCAGTGGTTCAGGGAGGCTGGTCCTGCGTTGTGTATGGCCTTGTACGTGTAGGTGAGAAGCTTGAAGGTGATTCGCTTCTCGACCGGTAGCCAGTGGAGGGTCCTCAGGTGTTGGAAGATGTGCACTCGGCAAGGGAGATCCAGAATGAGTCTGGCGGCGGCGTTCTGGATGAGTTCAAGTTTTTTGATGTTCCTAGTTGAGGTGCCGGCACAGAGGGCGTTGCCGTAATCGAGCTTGCTAGTGGCCAAGGCGTTGGTGTCTGTCCTGCGACAGTCTGCTGGGATCAATCTGAAGATCTTCCGAAGTTTGTGGAGTGTGTGCCAGCAGAAGGAGGCAACAGAGTTTACCTGGCAGGTCATGGATAGGGAGGAGTCGAGGATGATTCGTAAATTGCAGCGTCCTCAGTCGGTGCAAGGGGGGGAGGGAGCGCTGAGGGATGTGGGCCACCAGGAGTCATCCCAAGGTGACGGTTCCGAAGATGACGAGCTAAGTCTTGTTGGAGTTGAGCTTGAGGCAGCTTTCTCTCATCCAAGTGGCGACGGCTTCCATTCCTGAATGGAAGTTCCTTTTGGCCGTGTTCAGGTCTTCGGTAAGGGAAATGATGAGTTGTGTGTCATCGGCATATGACACGATGTTCATATCGTGGCTTCTGATGATGGCAGCAAGAGGGGCTATGAATACATTGAGCAGTTTTTTTCTCAATACAAGTGCATGAAAACAAGAGCACATGGTCAATACTTGTACTTAAAACTAGCTAATGATCAGATGGCAGGAGTTTCTCATGAGAAAGTGTGAGAAGTCCTTGAAAACGAAATACAGAAGACACAAACAAGCAGTGTCTCCACTACTTTCTACAATTCACTATATGTGTTGTCAATCCTCAAAACAAGGCTACGCTTCCTACACAGGGTAGAAAATGTGCAAATGTACAACATTGTGAGGGCTTCTGTTTATTGGTAATACAAAAATCTGTATTACGATTCAGGCACAAAATATATTAGTTGCATGCATGCACCCCGGCATGCTTGTACTAAAGTAATGGTATTTAGGCATAGAAACAAGTAATTCTGTTTCATCTTTTTGTTAACCTATTCCATTCTCACTGGCATTTATCCTGTCTGCTTCAAAATGGCTGCTGTTCTACTTCTAACGAAAGAAACCTAGGGGCAGATTTAAGAAACCCTGTGCAGCTCCACTTTTCTTGTGCACTTAGGCCCGTATTTATACATTTTTTGCACTGCATTTGCGTCATTTTTTGATGCAAAAGCGGCACAAACTTACAAAATATAACTGTATTTTGTAAGTTTGGACCGCTTTTGCATCAAAACGCGGTGCAAATGCGGCGCTAAAAAAGTATAAATACGGCCCTTAGTTCCCCCCTACTGTCACCATGTGTGCGCCGTACCATGCTGCAGGGTAGAGGGCAATAGCATCTATTTTTTACGCTATTGATGTACTATTCAGGGTTCGCACCAACATTTTGACGCTAACTCTGAACAGTACATAGGAGCCCATTATAAATAATGGTGTGCCCCCTCTTAATGCCTGCTCCAAGCAAATGTTAAAAATGCCACAACAAATGGTGCAAAGAAATCTACTAGATTTATTTGCGTCATTTTTTCGCCCCCCCCAACTTATGCTCACCACTTGTCATCCCCTCTTGTTCCAAAGGTGGCCACCAGCGTCGTCTGCCCTGTGGCAAAGCTCATAGAGCTGCAGGTTCAGGACATTGGTGGACAAGATGCACTTATCAGTGCTATTCCAAGAAGGGACTACAATTTCCATGTTTTTAGAGGCAGCAGCCATCTTGGGGTTTGGCAGGCCTATAAAGCCCAGCCAAGCCCAAACACGTTGCTCACTATTTTGAAGACTTCGATGCAGTCAGAGTTCCTGCATGGCAGAGTGACATCCAATCGAAGTATCCTTGTTTCCATGGTGAATTCAAAAACGAGTAGGCCATACTAGTAAGGCCTTGATGAATCCAATTTTGGAGGAAGTCATTCCTTCCAGAAGTAAAGCGTACCTTAGCACAACGAGCAAAGCGTTTTCAGTTTCCAGAGTACAGCGGCCTTGGCGCGACGATCAAAGGCATTTCAGAGCACAGATATGAAGCGCTCTTTGCACGTGCATTCACAGCATTCAAGTGCTTCAGTCCACAGATGTAAAGCGCTCTTGGCACGGCAATTCAAGCGCTTAAGTCAACAGGTGTAAGCGCCCTTGGCACAGCAATTCAAGCGCTTCAGTCCACAGGTGTAAAGCGCTCTTGGCACGGCAAATCAAGCGCTTCAGTCCACAGGTGTAAAGTTCTCTTGGCACGGCAAATCAAGCGCTTCAGTCCACAGGTTTAAAGCGCTCTTGGCACGCAATTCAGGCGCTTCAGTCCACAGATGAAAAGCGTTCTTGGCACAGCAATCAAAGCGCTTCAATCTACAGGAGTAAAACCCTCTTGGCACAACAATCAAAGTGATTCAGGCCACATGAGTAAAGTGCCCCCTTAGCATAACGAGTGTAGCGCTTCAGGCAAGATAAGTAAAAGCGCTTCCTGGTATTATAAGTAAAGCGCTTCAAGTTCAATGAGTAAAAACTTTTCGGCCTTTATAGTTGTGAATGTGAAAGTATTTTTGGAGATAAGCAAATCATAATTTTCATTGTTTTTTGGAAAGCATAATATGTGAAAAGCATATTTAATTCTTTGAGATTTTCTAGGTCATGATCAAAGGTTTATGTTATGAATGCATAGATGTTACAGGATTGATATTCTGAGTATGATCATAGTCCAAAGCTCTTGCCATCTCTTGGTTCTGAGGTCGTAGTTTATTCTTGTTCCATGATGATCATAGTCCAAAGCTCTTGCCATCTCTTGGTTCTGAGGTCGTAGTATATTCTTGTTCCATGATTCAAAGAAGGGGCTTGGCCCTCATTTCAAAAGGAGTCTCCATCGGTAATGGAGACGCATTTAGTCAAGAGTCTATTGATGAGTTATATTTCTATGAATGAGTAAGTGAATATTTATTCTAACCTTTTCTTTTCAGATCTGTCTCCCTGATGTTCCCTACCCTAATTCCCTTCCCCCCAACTGGCTTCATCATAACGCTGTGCTATTATAGCTTTCTGAGTTGGTGACGCCGGAAGGTGGGCCTTTTGTTCAGCAACATGCAGATCCAGAGGAAAGGACACTGTGACACTAAATGAGCATATCACGGTTTGAGCTAGGGAGCTAGACAGCCCTAAAATACTTCTCCCAGGGATGGTTTCCAGCTTTACGATATAACAGTTGGGATGCCATCTTGAATAGTAGTGTATCACAGAAAAAACGTGGCAAAGCCAGGATTTCAGCACCTTGCCTGACTGTTTTCATCACAGGCTGCAGCTACAGCTCATGAGCTGGGGTTGGCTGCCTGCGCAGGGTTTGGAAGGGGACGCAGTGCACAAATTTCAAAAGTATTTATTAAGGAGTTCAGTGAGGTTGTAATATTGCTGGTGGCCCATAAAAAACATCTTCAAAGCAGAAAATAGCTTTAAAGCGCTAAGCAGTAACATAGCTGCTGCATTTAAATGTTAAAGCACTACATACTGAGGCAACGTAATTTTAAAGCCATATCGTGCCTATATATTCCTGGTCCTGCCACTCCCTGCCCCTTCAGCTCACTGTTCCAGCTGTTTTCTTGTGACAGTTTTTCTGGTGAGAGTGCTTCTAATGTAAAAATGTCAAAATAACTCTGATGATTAATGTTCTTTCAGGAGAGAGAATGTACTTTTGTCTAGTAGGCGCTTGGACTCATTATAAAGTAGCGCAGAGGGTTAATTTACCTGCTGAAAAAAAACTTTACTAGGTTAATTACAAGGTGCGTATAATGTAAAATTTTCAAAAAAAACTCTGGCGATTAATGTCCTTTCTGGAGAGCGAACCTACTTTTGTCAGTGGAAGCTTGGACTCATGATAAGGTAGCGCCAACGGTTAATATGCCTGTGTAAATAACGTGTGTTAGACAAATCACAAAGTGCATATAATGTAAGAATGTCAAAATAACTCAGACAATTTATGTTCTTCCTGGAGAGAGAACTTACTTTTGTCTAGTGGAAGCTTGGACTCATCATAAGGTAGCGCAGAGGGTTAATTTGCCTGCTGTAAAGAACATGGACTAGGCAGATCACAGAGCGCATATAATGTAAAAATGTCAAAATAACTCTGGTCATTAATGTTTTTTCTGGAGAGAGAACGTACTTTGGTATCTGTTGTAGAGTGAGGTACAATAGCAAGTGGCTTACATTCCTGGCAAATGTGCATGGAGCAGTTGAAGCGATCACAAATGCACTACAGGAGCCTCCCCCAGTCTAGTTTCTCAGGACACAAGGAAGATGTGCTAAATCGGACAATTTCATTAACTGTTTTTGCAACAACAACAAAAAAAAGCAGCCCTGCGGTGTACTGGAACTGAGGTCCAGCCATGGTGGCGCCTCTGGGGTGGCTGAGGGGAAGGTGGTGAGCGCTCACTGATGTAGACCCATTGCCACGATCCAACAGCTGCCCCAACACACTGTAGAGGGGAGCAGGGACACCAATGTTACACATGCCTTGCTCATATTCCTTCACAAACGCCGAATGAACGGAAAAGCTGTAGCATTGCAGCACCATGGAGCGCGATGGGAAGAGACACAAAGAAGCCTGACCTAAAAATTATTAAAAAGTACTCCAAAAACCTTGTATAAAACATGGATGCTGCATATCATAAAGGTAGTGGGCCAGTGCTCGTGAGGAGGGCTAAACACTGGAAAAGGCACGACGTCTGCATGCCTCTGACAAATTAAATCAAGGGAATTTTAAAAGGCAAGCCCATGAACAAATGAAAGTGATGGGCGTGGTTAAAACCCACAGAATAGATGAGAACAGGTCAGAAGCACTAGCGCGCTCCACCTAAAAAAGAAAATAGTGATTGGGAGTTGTGGCTGGCAAAGGATAGAAGTCCACATTCTGTTGTTACTCAAGCATGAAAAGATGGTGAAACAGTAATAGGACAAAAGGTTATAAAACCAAAATGCTGAAAAACACAAAATGAACATAAATCAATAAAATTGTAGCCCAATAAAGAATATGCTTCCTTTAAGATAGCCAAAATAAGTAGTAAAGATTATCAAGGATTGCACAGTTTATGAAAACCAGGTATTCACCACTATGTTGTTGATCTGTACCCTCAGAGTGGTATGAAAAGCCATCTGAAGATGAAGTTTACAATATAAGTGGTGAACGTTAAAGTGACATGGGGCACAATCACAAAGAGGGAGTGAAGTTACAATATCAGGATGTATACATCAAATCCCCACGGGTAAACCAATCATAACACAAAGGAGTAGTGGCCTCCTACGTTTTCCTTCTTTCCCTCTGGTAGTGGAGGAACGTTCTTGTTTTTTAGTGGACTTTCACCCACATATTTCTATGTGGCATGCTTTATCACGGAGTTCTCGCTCACTATATTGAAAATCATAAAGGGGACCTTAACCCCACATTTGATATTGTGAAAGAGTACAGTACTGGGACAAGGAACGAAATTAAAGTGTCTCTGGCTATACCCTTTGTAAGGCAGTCTATTCTATGGGCACCCTGGTACAGGTTAAAAGAGAATGGGTGGAATGTCTCCAGAGACTCGGTGTCCCCTACATCCATTGACCAACATGTTTCAGCTGGTTGTTATTGCTTAGAAAGGTCATCCAGCTTTCATCGGGACCTCCCAGGTCCCCAGTATTCTCCTTGGGTTCAACAATATGAATTTCACCGCATTCACACCATACACACACACACACACTTCACTGCATTCACACCATGCACACACACACACACACACACGGTACTGCAAAAAAATACCAGACTTTTGGTTGCCAGAGACTACCTGGTATGAACACATTGCACATTGTTTAGTTGCACAAGTTGTCTGTAAATATTAAAGGTTTTTTTTCATGGTGATTGTTAGACCTGACAGCCTTAGGGTAGTCACCCCTAACTTTTTGCCTGCCTCCCTCCTCTTTTTGGATACTGTTTTTGCTGGTTTTTAGACTCTGCGCACTTTACCACTGCTAACCAGTGATAAAGTGTATATGCTCTCTCTCTGTAAACATGGTAACCTTGGATCATACCTGATTGAACTATTTAATCTACTTATAAGTCCCCAGTCATGTGCACTCCAGGTGCCTAGGGCATATAGATTAAATGCTACTAGTGGACCTGCAGCACGGATTGTGCCACCCACTTAAGTAGCCCCTTTTCCTTGTCTCAGGCCTACCATTGCTAGGCCTGTGTGTGCAGTTTCACTGCCACCTCGACTTGGCATTTAAAAGTACTTGCCAAGCCTAGAACTCCCCTTTTTCTGCATATAAGTCACCCTTAATGTGTGCCCTGGGTATCCCCTAGAGCAGGGTGCTGTGTAGGTAAAAGACAGGACATGTACCTGTGTAAGTATATGTCCTGGTAGTGTAAAACTCCTAAATTCGTTTTTGCACTACTGGGAGACCTGCTCCCTTCATAGGCTAACATTGGGGCTGCCCTCATACACTGTTGAAGTGGCAGCTGCTGATCTGAAAGGAGCAGGGAGGTCATATTTAGTATGGCCAGAATGGTAATACAAAATCCTACTGACTGGTGAAGTCGGATTTAATATTACTATTCTAGAAATGCCACTTTTAGAAAGTGAGCATTTCTTTGCACTTAAATCCTTCTGTGCCTTACAATCCACGTCTGGCTAGGTTTAGTTGACAGCTCCTTGTGCATTCACTCAGACACACCCCAAACACAGGGTACTCAGCCTCACTTGCATACATTTGCATTTTGAATGGGTCTTCCTGGGCTGGGAGGGTGGAGGGCCTGCCCTCACACAAAGCACTGCCACACCCCCTACTGGGACCCTGGCAGACAGGATTGAACTGAAAGGGGACCTGGTGCACTTCTTAGCCCCTCTTTGAAGTCTCCCCCACTTCAAAGGCACATTTGGGTATAAAACAGGGCCTCTGCCCTACCTCATCAGACACTTGCTGGAGAAGAAACCGGAACCAGAAACTACATCCTGCCAAGAAGAACTGCCTGGCTGCTCAAAGGACTCACCTGTCTGCTTTCTACCAAGGACTGCTGTCTTGCTGTTGCCCTGCTGCCTTGCTGAACTCTTGTCTGGCTGTGAAAGTGCTCTCCAAGGGCTTGGATAGAGCTTGCCTCCTGTTCCTTGAAGTCTCAGGACCAAAAAGACTTCTTCCTTTCACTTGGACGCTCCGTGCGCCGAAAATTTCGACGCACAGCTTGTTTCGCGGCGAGAAAAACGCCGCACACCGACGCTGATCGACGCGACGCCCTCGGGACGATCGAGACTTCGACGCACAACCTCGCAAGGACAAAGCCGCTCGACTTTCCAGGGGAAATCGACGCGACGCCCACCGTGAGTGCGAAACTTTGACGCACGGCCTCGCAAGGACAACGCCGCCCGACTTCCAAGGAGAAATCGACGCGACGCCTGCCGTGAGACCAAACCTTCGACGCACGGCCTCGCAAGGACAACGCCGCCCGACTTCCAAGGAGAAATCGACGCGACGCCTACCGTGAGATCGAAACTTCGACGCGCAGCCCCGCAGAACGACGCGCAGCCGGAAAACAAGCAGGAGAATCCACGCACAGACCCGGGACATCTGGTAATCCCCGCGATCCACAAAAAGAGACTGTCTGCGCGCCGGAAAACGACGCCCGACTTCCCCGCGTGGAAAAGAACGACGCAAGTCTGTGTGTGCTGAGGAGAAATCGACGCACACACCCCTTTTTCCACGCATCTCTTCTCCTGTGGCCCTCTGAGGAGATTTTCCACCAGAAACCAGGTACTTTGTGCTTGAAAGACACTGTATTGCATTCTAAAGACTTAAGACACTTTATATCACTTCCCTGTGATATTTCTACAATTTTCCATTGCAACTTTATTCTTTTTGACCTACAATTATCCTGATAAATATTATATATTTTTCTAAACACTGTGTGGTGTATTTTTGTGGTGCTATATGGTGGTATTGTATGATTTATTGCACAAATACTTTACACATTGCCTTCTAAGTTAAGCCTGACTGCTCGTGCCAAGCTACCAGAGGGTGGGCACAGGATAATCTTGGATAGTGTGTGACTTACCCTGACTAGAGTGAGGGCTTTTGCTTGGACAGGAGGTAACCTGACTGCCAACCAAAAACCCCATTTCTAACATTGGTGATCAGCGGTGAGGATAGGACTTGTATTTGTGCAGTGACATACAGTAGCTAAGTATTTCACTACCTACCCACAGTTGAAGGTCAACTTGGTTTTTATCTCTTTTTGAAAATCAGTTTTTTCCTGACTATTTTCAAAAACTAAATCCTCACTCAACATGTCTCTGACTGGGTCTCAGACAGGGGACTTTGACCTAGTCCAGTTGGATACATACACGGTCAAACAACTAAGAGGATTCTGCAGGGCATTAAGGGTACCCACCCAAGGGGCCTCCAGAAAGGAGGACTTTCAAGTGGCGCTGAGGGCCTGGGCAGAAGCCCATTTAGAGGATGATGAGGAAGAGGAGCCAGAAAATGGCCCCTCAGAAGGATTTTCACTATCTATGGATGGTGTTACCACTGCAATTGTGCACCCTTCCAGACCAGGGAGCAGTGTCTCCATGCAAAGCCTGACCGCAGAGGAAAGGAGAGAGGAAAGGGAGTTCCAATTGCAAATGGCAAAACTGAAAATTGAGGCACAACAGGAAGAGAGGAGGGCAGAAAGAGAAGCCAAACAAGCTGAGGCTGAAAGAGCAGCCAAACAGATTGAAGCTGAAAGAACAGCCAAACAAGCAGAAGCTGAAAGAGCAGCCAAACAAGTGGAAGCTGAAAGAGCGTTGGCTGAAAAGAAACTATTGTTGGCTCATGAACTGAGTCTCAAGGAGCTGGAGATCAAGGCAAGACAGTCTGAATCCAGCAATAATGGTGGCAGCATACAGACAGGACCTGCTGGAGAAAAGAAGGTTCGTATACCCAAAAATGTGGTGCCCAGTTTTGTGGTGGGAGATGACATAGATAAATGGTTAGCTGCTTATGAAGTTGCACTAAGGGCTCATGAGGTTCCTGAAGGGCAATGGGGGGTAGCTATGTGGGGTTATGTGCCGCCATTGGGGAGGGACACACTTCTCACATTGGATCCACCGGATCAAAACACATACCCACTCCAGAAAGCCACTTTACTTGCCAAGTTTGGGCTGACCCCTGAGGGATACCGTCAGAGGTTCAGGGACAGCACCAAACAAACCACACAAACATGGGTAGATTTCTTTGATTTCTCTAGTAAGGCACTGAATGGATGGGTGCGGGGCAACAAAGTAGCAGATTATAAAGGTTTATATGACTTGATCCTGAGAGAGCATATGCTTAATGTTACTTATACCGATTTGCGCCAGCACCTAGTGGATAGTAAGCTGACTGATCCCAGGAAGCTTGCTGAGGAGGCGGACCTCTGGGTTAGCACCAGAGTGTCCAAAAAGGTACCTGGGGGGGACTCCCACAAAGGTGGTCAGGGTTCCCAACAGAAGAAAGAGGGGGGAGATAAACTTACAGATAAGGAACTCTCTAAAGGCCCCCAAAAGAATTCCCAGGGAGGGGGTGGCAACCCTTCCTTTTCCAAATTTGGGAAGAAGCCAGGGACATTTGACAGGTCAGGAAAATCTAGCCCCAAATGCATGGAGTGTTACCAATATGGTCACTACAAAGGCGATCCACAGTGCCCCAAGAGGGCACCGTCCACTACCGGACAGGCACCTGGGTTGACTAGTGTAGCACTCGGGGGGGAGATGGACCCAACTAGCTTTGGGGAGCAGGTAGAGATTTCCCTAGTGTCCCTGGGAGAAGGAGAAATGATGTCCAAGGTCCACATGCCTAAAAATACTTCCAAGTACCGGCAGTGGGTCCTCATTGATGGGCAGAAGGTGGAGGCTCTGCGTGACACAGGAGCCAGTATGACTACTATCAAGAGTCAGCTGGTGTCCACAGAGCAGATAATCCCTAATACATTCCACCAGGTCATAGTCGCTGACAATCGCGAGAGTCACCTACCGGTGGCTCGGGTTCCCTTTGAGTGGGGGGGGGTCTCTGGTACTCTGAAAGTAGCTGTGAGTCCTGCCATGCCTGTAGATTGTCTGTTAGGCAATGATCTAGAGCATACTGCTTGGAAAGAAGTAGAGCTCAGATCTCACCTGGAGATGTTAGGGTTACCTGAGTGGGTCTGCATGACCACCCGGTCCATGGCTGACCGAGAGGGAAGTCAAGGGCATCTGGAGCCTGGAACGATGGCCCAGGGAACTGCCCAGAGGAGGGACAAGGGGCGCGGGAAACCGGCCCCAGAAGTTCCCACAGTGGCTGACGGGGCTCCTGAGGAGGAGACTCCCGAGCCAACTGGGGAAGACATTGCCACCCTAGGTGACTTACCGGAGCTTGCTGGCTGGCAAGTTGAGGGTGGACCCACCCGGGAGGAATTCTGCAAGGCGCAGAAAGAGTGTCCCACTCTAGAAGGGTTGAGGAAACAAGCCTTAAACCAGGCAGCAGGTGACGCCTCTGGCAATCACCACCTATATTGGGAGAATGATCTCCTCTACAGTGAGCCTAGGGTTCCGGTCTTTGGGGCAGCACGTGTGCTGGTGGTCCCCCAATGTTACCGAGCCTTCCTACTGGGTCTGGCTCACGACATTCCCCTGGCAGGACATTTGGGACAAGACAAGACCTTCAACAGGCTTGTCACCCACTTTCACTGGCCCAAAATGAGGACACACTCAGACAAATTCTGCAGGGCTTGTCCTACCTGCCAGGCTAGTGGTAAAGCAGGAAAGAGGGTTAAAACCCCCCTGATTCCACTTCCTGTCGTTGGCACCCCCTTTGAAAGGGTGGGCGTCGACATTGTTGGCCCCTTGGACCCCAAAACTGCCTTAGGCAACAGGTTTATCCTGGTTTTGGTGGACCATGCCACCCGGTACCCAGAGGCAATCCCTCTGAGGACCGTAACTGCATCGGTGGTAGCCAGAACCCTGATGGGGATATTTACCCGTGTGGGATTCCCCAAGGAGATAGTGTCTGACAGAGGCACTAACTTCATGTCCGCGTACATGAAGCATCTGTGGGATGCGTGTGGTGTAACCTACAAGTTCACCACACCCTATCACCCCCAGTCTAATGGGCTTGTGGAGAGATTCAACAAGACCCTGAAAGGCATGATTGGTGGCCTCCCTGAGGCCATGAGGCGTAAATGGGACGTCCTCCTACCATGCCTTCTCTTTGCTTACAGAGAGGTCCCCCAGAGGGGGGTAGGGTTCAGTCCCTTTGAGCTTCTCTATGGGTACCCCGTCAGGGGACCCTTAAGCATTGTCAAGGAGGGATTGGAGAACGCTCCAAAGACACCCCCTCAGGACGTGGTCAGCTACATGTTGGCCCTCCGCAATCAGATGACCCGCTTCTGGAAAGAGGCCCAAAGTAACCTGGAGGCCAGTCAAGAGGTGATGAAACAATGGTATGACCAGAAGGCCACTCTGGTAGAGTTTCAACCTGGAGACAAAGTGTGGGTAATGGAGCCAGTAGAGCCCAGAGCTCTCCAGGACCGCTGGTCTGGCCCATTTGAAATAAAGGAGCGGAAAGGGGAGGCCACTTACCTAGTGGACCTCCAAACCCCTAGGAACCCCCTAAGGGTGCTCCACGTGAACCGACTAAAAGCTCATTTTGAGAGGTCGGAGATCAACATGCTTCTGGTCACAGATGAAGGAATGGAAGAGGAGAGTGAACCTCTCCCTGACCTCCTCTCTGCCCAAGAAGGTGATGGGTCCGTAAGCGGGGTCATTCTGTCTGACTCCCTGACTCTAAACCAGAAAGGAGACTGCTATGAGCTGTTGGAGCAGTTCTCCCCCCTCTTCTCCCTTACTCCTGGACTGACCCACCTCTGTGTTCATGATATTGACACCGGTGACAGTCTCCCTGTGAAGAACAAAATTTACAGGTTGTCAGATAAGGTGAAGGCCAGCATCAAGGAGGAGGTCTCCAAGATGTTGACGCTAGGGGTTATTGAGAAGTCCAGTAGTCCCTGGGCCAGCCCAGTGGTGTTGGTCCCCAAGGCTACTGCCCCAGGCGCGAAGCCAGAACTCCGGTTCTGCGTGGACTACCGGGGTCTCAACTCAGTCACACGGACTGATGCTCACCCCATCCCCCGAGCTGATGAGCTCGTGGACAGGCTAGGCGCTGCCAAGTTCCTGAGTACGTTTGATCTTACTTCAGGGTACTGGCAGATCGCCCTGACTGAGGGGGCGAAGGAAAGGTCCGCCTTTTCCACCCCTGACGGCCATTACCAGTTCCGGGTGATGCCGTTTGGATTGAAAAATGCCCCCGCTACCTTCCAACGGTTGGTTAACGGGGTCCTGGCTGGCAAGGATGCCTTCTGTGCAGCCTACCTGGATGACATAGCTGTCTACAGTTCCAGCTGGGAGGAACACCTGCTCCACCTCAAGGAGGTGCTTCAGGCCCTGCAACAGGCAGGCCTGACCATCAAGGCTAGTAAGTGCCAGATTGGGCAGGGTTCCGTGGTGTACTTGGGACACCTAGTAGGTGGTGGCAAGGTGCAGCCACTCCAGGCCAAGATCGAAACTATCAAGGCCTGGCAACCACCTCGAACCCAGACTGAGGTGAGAGCCTTTTTAGGCCTCACCGGATACTACCGCAGGTTTGTCAAGGGCTATGGTACCATTGTGTCCCCCTTGACAGAACTCACGTCCAAGAAGCAACCTAGGTTGGTGAATTGGACAGAGGCTTGTCAGAAAGCCTTTGACGCCCTGAAGGAAGCCATGTGCACGGCCCCCGTGCTCAAGGCCCCTGACTACTCCCAGGAATTTATCGTGCAGACAGACGCTTCAGAGCATGGCATAGGGGCAGTCCTAGCACAGCTAAATGAGGAGGGCCAAGATCAACCGGTAGTCTTTATTAGCAGAAGGCTATTACCACGGGAACAGAGGTGGAGTGCTATTGAAAGAGAAGCTTTTGCTGTGGTCTGGGCACTGAAGAAGCTGAGGCCCTACCTGTTTGGGACTCACTTCCTAGTTCAGACAGACCACAGGCCCCTCAGATGGCTCATGCAGATGAGGGGTGAGAATCCAAAACTTCTGAGGTGGTCCATTTCCCTACAGGGGATGGACTTTACGGTGGAACATCGCCCAGGGGTTGACCACGCCAATGCTGATGGTCTCTCCAGGTACTTCCGCCTTAGCGATGAGAGCTCCCAGGAGGTCGGGTAGCTCTCCCCACTTTCAGCTGGGGGGGACACATGTTAGACCTGACAGCCTTAGGGTAGTCACCCCTAACTTTTTGCCTGCCTCCCTCCTCTTTTTGGATACTGTTTTTGCTGGTTTTTAGACTCTGCGCACTTTACCACTGCTAACCAGTGATAAAGTGTATATGCTCTCTCTCTGTAAACATGGTAACCTTGGATCATACCTGATTGAACTATTTAATCTACTTATAAGTCCCCAGTCATGTGCACTCCAGGTGCCTAGGGCATATAGATTAAATGCTACTAGTGGACCTGCAGCACGGATTGTGCCACCCACTTAAGTAGTCCCTTTTCCTTGTCTCAGGCCTACCATTGCTAGGCCTGTGTGTGCAGTTTCACTGCCACCTCGACTTGGCATTTAAAAGTACTTGCCAAGCCTAGAACTCCCCTTTTTCTGCATATAAGTCACCCTTAATGTGTGCCCTGGGTATCCCCTAGAGCAGGGTGCTGTGTAGGTAAAAGACAGGACATGTACCTGTGTAAGTATATGTCCTGGTAGTGTAAAACTCCTAAATTCGTTTTTGCACTACTGGGAGACCTGCTCCCTTCATAGGCTAACATTGGGGCTGCCCTCATACACTGTTGAAGTGGCAGCTGCTGATCTGAAAGGAGCAGGGAGGTCATATTTAGTATGGCCAGAATGGTAATACAAAATCCTACTGACTGGTGAAGTCGGATTTAATATTACTATTCTAGAAATGCCACTTTTAGAAAGTGAGCATTTCTTTGCACTTAAATCCTTCTGTGCCTTACAATCCACGTCTGGCTAGGTTTAGTTGACAGCTCCTTGTGCATTCACTCAGACACACCCCAAACACAGGGTACTCAGCCTCACTTGCATACATCTGCATTTTGAATGGGTCTTCCTGGGCTGGGAGGGTGGAGGGCCTGCCCTCACACAAAGGACTGCCACACCCCCTACTGGGACCCTGGCAGACAGGATTGAACTGAAAGGGGACCTGGTGCACTTCTTAGCCCCTCTTTGAAGTCTCCCCCACTTCAAAGGCACATTTGGGTATAAAACAGGGCCTCTGCCCTACCTCATCAGACACTTGCTGGAGAAGAAACCGGAACCAGAAACTACATCCTGCCAAGAAGAACTGCCTGGCTGCTCAAAGGACTCACCTGTCTGCTTTCTACCAAGGACTGCTGTCTTGCTGTTGCCCTGCTGCCTTGCTGAACTCTTGTCTGGCTGTGAAAGTGCTCTCCAAGGGCTTGGATAGAGCTTGCCTCCTGTTCCTTGAAGTCTCAGGACCAAAAAGACTTCTTCCTTTCACTTGGACGCTCCGTGCGCCGAAAATTTCGACGCACAGCTTGTTTCGCGGCGAGAAAAACGCCGCACACCGACGCTGATCGACGCGACGCCCTCGGGACGATCGAGACTTCGACGCACAACCTCGCAAGGACAAAGCCGCTCGACTTTCCAGGGGAAATCGACGCGACGCCCACCGTGAGTGCGAAACTTTGACGCACGGCCTCGCAAGGACAACGCCGCCCGACTTCCAAGGAGAAATCGACGCGACGCCTGCCGTGAGACCAAACCTTCGACGCACGGCCTCGCAAGGACAACGCCGCCCGACTTCCAAGGAGAAATCGACGCGACGCCTACCGTGAGATCGAAACTTCGACGCGCAGCCCCGCAGAACGACGCGCAGCCGGAAAACAAGCAGGAGAATCCACGCACAGACCCGGGACATCTGGTAATCCCCGCGATCCACAAAAAGAGACTGTCTGCGCGCCGGAAAACGACGCCCGACTTCCCCGCGTGGAAAAGAACGACGCAAGTCTGTGTGTGCTGAGGAGAAATCGACGCACACACCCCTTTTTCCACGCATCTCTTCTCCTGTGGCCCTCTGAGGAGATTTTCCACCAGAAACCAGGTACTTTGTGCTTGAAAGACACTGTATTGCATTCTAAAGACTTAAGACACTTTATATCACTTCCCTGTGATATTTCTACAATTTTCCATTGCAACTTTATTCTTTTTGACCTACAATTATCCTGATAAATATTATATATTTTTCTAAACACTGTGTGGTGTATTTTTGTGGTGCTATATGGTGGTATTGTATGATTTATTGCACAAATACTTTACACATTGCCTTCTAAGTTAAGCCTGACTGCTCGTGCCAAGCTACCAGAGGGTGGGCACAGGATAATCTTGGATAGTGTGTGACTTACCCTGACTAGAGTGAGGGCTTTTGCTTGGACAGGAGGTAACCTGACTGCCAACCAAAAACCCCATTTCTAACAGTGATGATTTGATTTGCTCCTTGTAGTGAAGTTTCCTGGCAGTATGGATTATTTTTTTCTAGATAGAGTAGTGCAGCGCTGGACAGAGATGTGCTGATTATTCTGAAAAGCAGATGCTTCACATACTAGGTCCTGTAAAAAATGAACTTATTAAATATACAGCCTTTGGTAAAACCTGTAAATAGTAAACCATTAAAGTTTCTTGTTGCTTTGTGATCAGATGTTATCATTGTCTTAAACAAATACACTAGTGAGGAGTTTGTGCTTGCATTTGCACTTGCAATAGTCAGCTGTCATGGAATGAGGTGGTTGCCTGCTGTGGTGTCTTACATTGACTCCTAAAGTAGTCATCAACTGCTGAACAGGGCAGAATGGCAGCCCCAACAGGCACCCTGGCTTGAGGTCTAAGAAGCAGACAAGTAGAACTGTTCTTACTTTGATCTATGAAAATTCCATGCCCTGCACATACCCCGTTCTTTCTGAATCGATGACTTTGGAAATCTGGGTCTTAGGTGAGTCAGACGAATAAGAAGTGATGACATTTCCATCTCAGCTCTAGGTGTCTGATGATGAACAGCATTGTGCTGGCCATAGTACACAAAGCAATAATTTGGAACTGTCATCGTCAGACATTGATAGATGTAAGATCTTGAAGATTGTCTATTGCAGGATGTCTTGCCTCAGAAGTATGTTGATTTTGAAAGATACTTGTTTCATTCCATGCATTAGCACTCCAGGGAGTAAACAGATGCCTTTGAAACCCTCTTGGGAGGATGTGTAAAAGACTTTGATTTTGACACGCACACTGCCACTGAAGCCTTGAAATCCCAGATCATTGCAGGCTGGGAGCCCTCGGTGTTTTACAGGAACTAATGCACAAGCCTGTGGAACTGGAGGACTGT
Source organism: Pleurodeles waltl (assembly GCF_031143425.1). NCBI lineage: Eukaryota > Metazoa > Chordata > Amphibia > Caudata > Salamandridae > Pleurodeles > Pleurodeles waltl. Next base: position 885,527,339 of record NC_090445.1, on the reverse strand, counting down.
TTTGCTGTACACGTGCAGCGAGCTCAGCCGGAATTCGAACTGAACCAATGAGACATTGCAGACTCAGACTGGTGACGTGGAGGTTTTCCGCACGAAAAGCACCCACTCCCCGCTGCCAACTTCAGGAAGAGAATACATCTATTGAGGTTATTAACGCCCACATTCTGGCAACTGACCCGCAAGCAGAACCATTCAAATTTGTGTGGCAAGCCAGGCAAGTTTCAAACTTGTGCTGTTCCAGGGACGCAATGAAATATAATGTTGCTCCGCCTGATTCCCCGTGGTGCTCTGAACCCCAAACATGCCGCACTTAGACGTCGCAGTGGAAGGCCAAGGAAATGGTGAGAGGAAGAATTCTTATATGCCTCCTTCTCACACCACACTGCGATTGTCAAAGTACTCTGCAACAAATGGAAGATGACAGAGAACTTCTGTGGAACATTGAGCTTCCTGGCGCCTAGGTTCCTTTTCTGGTGAAAACCAGTGCATTCAGGAATGTCATGCAATAGGTGATTCTGCCAACTTTCCTGTGAACGTATATTTAAGTCTACCGATGTCACGATTTAGTCGCCGACTTCCCTGCAAATGATTTGTTCGTGTGACACTCTCACATGAAAGGCGTACGTGGCAATTTGACATTTATGTTGTAGAAGCTTCTACCAGTTCTGAATGTCTTGTGAGGGTGTGAACCCAGTATAGCTGGGTCCTGGCTGCCTGAGTCAAAAAGGTCTAAATTGCTGATGGCCTGAACTCGTTTCTTAAGTTATTTCAGGGATCGGGGAAGCTCAAGAGCTGACACACGCGCTTGCACATTGACCAGGAAGTGAAACCTGTGACGCATCATTTGAGCGGAATCTCGTTCAATATAAAGAAACAAGTTCAATATGGGGGTCGGAGCCTTTTGAAGCAGGTTATCATTGACTCGGTGGTGGGGCCCACGCCTTAAGTGTCGCTGATTATTTTGGTCCCCAAAAGACAGCTCAGTCTGACCTTGCAGCGAAGAGAGAAAGTTAGCATTCAGGAGTCAAGGTATGACCCGCATGTGGAATGCTGCTGCTGATGTGTTTTCAAAACTGGATGTGATAAAAGGATACTATCAGCAGGAGGTGTAAGAAACTTCCTGGCGTTCACACCTTTGTCACACATCCAGAGACGGAGTTTTGGACTCTCCTAAGTGACTGCAGTTTTTTAGGAAGCACTTAGAACGGTAATCCATGGCGCCACCAACTGTCTCAAGTACAGCAGTGACATGACAAGGTGCACGTGAAAGTCTGCCAGACTGACTGATGCAAACCTGACCTGAGTTTTGCAATGCTATGAACACATATTTTCATGGAAACATGAAGTGAAGGCTCAGGCAGCTGTTACGTAGGATGCTTTATCTCTTTTCAGCTTCTTGTGACAGAGCAGGGTGGAGTGTGCCAGTCTGAGTCCCAGAAGTAGTTCGTTATAGTACTCTGCAGCTAGTACTGCAAATGATTTTCCACCTTTCCAGGAAAGCTGAAATCTGGGAGTCTGGATGAGCAGTGTCTTAGAAGATCTAAGAGATCTCACAAGAGTGCATGGAGTAATAGGTTTTGAAGAGAAGATGGGCCTTGTTTGTGATAGGCTTGATACGCAAGTGTAACTGCTGTAAATTTGATCTTGTTGCCACAGGAACCCAATGCAGCATTGCAAGATGCTATGGAAAATAACTTCTTTGTGGAAGATTCAGAATCAAATGGGCAGCAGCCTTCTCGACCACCTGTAGTTTCAGGAGCGTGTGAGGAGCATAACCCAGCATTTGCGCTATTGCCTTAGTGCAAACTGTACCCTCCTGTCCAAAATGGGCCCACGGAGGCATTTTGCACTAAGAAAATAGCATAAATACAAAAGAACACAAACAGCAGCAGCCAACAGCTGCTTGCGCTCACTAAGTTTGTTTATCCTGTGTTCCTGCTGTAGGATTTTTGTGCCAAATAACTCATAATTACAAGAATGAGCATAATCACATAATATTTGGTAATTTCACATCAAAAAAGTAACATGAAACTACTAAGATTACTCCGATTAAGCCCAGCATAATTAAAATTTCAGCCAAGCCTAGATTTGGCTAGTAAAAGGATTTCTGTTTTGCCTGAATTTAATTTCAGACAGTTGCCTCTCATCTGGTTGGTAACTGCTATCATACATTGATTAGATGCTGACTGTGTGTCACTTATAATTTCTTTGAGGGAAAGGACAATATGGGTGTTGTCAGCATACGTGAAAACGTCTAAGCCAAACCCCGGTAGTATTTTGGCGAGTGGGATCATAAATATATTGAAAAGAGTAGGACTCTGCGAGGAGGCCTGTGGGACACCAAACTGGACCTTAGTGGGAGAAGATGTAAAAGATAATAATGTTATGACTTGGGTCCTATCAAAAAGAAGAGACCAGAACTAATTCAGTGCTGAATCTTGGATCCCCAGCTCAGAATGTTTCTTTACAAGAATGGAATGAGAGATCACATTGAATGCAGCCAATAGGCCTAGTAACACCAACGTAGTGTTGACTCCCTTGACCTGAATGAGTCTGTTCAGCGATTATAAGTTACACTGATTCTGTGCTGTGAAGAGGGCAGATGTAACAGGCAATTGGTTTCTAAGCATTCAGAGAGTTGTACATTTATCCACTTCTCTAAAAGTGTGGTTGCCATCTGTAAAAGAAAGATGGGTCTAAAGTTACATAATTATGAGAAGTCAGCTGATGGGTTTTTAGTAATGGTGTTATATATGCAGTTTTTCAAACTGCTGGGACCGAAGACAAGATGATAGAGTAATTGAGGAGATGGCAGAGCAGAGGGGTAATAGTGTTGAAGGCAAGATAAAAGACACTGGCAGGGGCCAGGATCAGTGGAGCAACCAGACTTAGATTTCTGGATGAATGATTTAACATCTGTTAGACTTTTCATCCTTGGCGTGGTCTTCCTAAACTTTTTGCCTCTGTTTCCCAGGTTGTTGATGTGTGCTGGACTCTTATTTTGCTGTTTTTGTTACTCTGGGCACTTTACCACTGCTAACCAGTGCTAAAATGCAAGTGCTCCTTTACAAAATGTGTATGTAATTGGCTTATCCATGATTGGTATATTTGATTTACTAGTAAGTCCCTGGTAAAGTGCACTAGAGGAGCCCAGGGCCTGTAAACCAAATGCTACTAGTGGGCCTGCAGCACTGGTTGTTCCACCCACATAAGTAGCTCTGTAATCATGTCTTAGACCTGCCACTGCAGTGTCTGTGTGTGCAGTTTTTAACTGTAAATTCAACTTGGCAAGTGTACCCACTTACCATGCCTAAACTTTCCCTTTTCTTACATGTAAGGCACCCCTAAGGTAAGCCCTAGGTAGCCCCAAGGGCAGGGTGCAGTGTATGGTTAAGGTAGGACATATAGGGGGTGATTCTAACCCTGGCGGTCGGTGTTAAAGCGGCGGCCAATCCGCCAACAGGCTGGCGGTAAAAAAAATGGGATTCTGAGCCTGGCGGGAACCGCCAACACAGACAGCCACCTTAACACTCCGACCGCCACGGCGGTACAAACAAACAGCGCGGCGGTCACCGCCAACAGACAGGCGGCAAACAATGTACCGCCCACACTATTCCAACTCACCAATACGCCACATTTTCCAGGGCGGGAGCACCGCCGATAAAAACACGGCGGAAACAGACTACGGACGAGAAAACGCTCACCACTACGCACTCCAGGAGGAAGGAGGACAGCATGGAACCCGAATTAAAAATCCTACCTGCTCTCGTCTACCTTCTCATCTACCACGAGTACGAAGTCCGGCGCAGACGACAACGGTGAGTACTGCACCTACGACACACGGGAGGGGGAGGACGAAAGGTTACGGGCAAACACAAATGCGACCCCCCCCCCCCCCCAACTATGTACTCACCAATGCAGAGCACCAAGTCACAGTGACACCACCCAAACACCCCTGAAAAATGCTAGGACATAATCATATTTGGAATAAATATTTATGTACCAAAAAGCTCCAGAAAATTATCGTACAACCATGAAAGATATTCACAACAAAACTAATGACATACACATCAGTGTATAACTGAAGTACCAAGTCCTGCACATCCTACGAATTCAGCATGTCCGTGGGCCAAAGTCTTGAGAAATAAGGGCAAAGCCCACACAGGAGACCTGAGTCCTTTGGAGAGAACACTGCAGGGGCATCAGATGTAAAAACTACAGGCACCTCAGGGGGAAGGGAAGGGGGGGGCACCACAGCCACATGAGTCCACGACGCCAGATCCACGAGGAGCCACCATGCCCACTGGACCATCCTGGGGAGTGCAAAGCCACAGTCTCTCAATGTCTCTACAGTGGGTGGGCTGCCCACTGGACCATCCTGGGGAGTGCAAAGCCACAGTCTCTCAATGTCTCTACAGTGGGTGGGCTGCCCACTGGACCATCCTGGGGAGTGCAAAGCCACAGTCTCTCAATGTCTCTACAGTGGGTGGGCAGTCCATAAGGTGGATGACAGTCTCCACTGGTCAAGGAGGAGGCATGGTGGGCACAGTGAACCATAAACGGTGCTTGAGACGGCGGTGCCCAGCGGAGCGGTGCTTGAGATGGCGGTGCCCAGCGGAGCGGTGCTTGAGAGGAAGGGCCCAGCGGAGCGGTGCTTGAGAGGAAGGGCCCAGCGGAGCGGTGCTTGAGACGGCGGTGCCCAGCGGAGCGGTGCTTGAGAGGAAGGGCCCAGCGGAGCGGTGCTTGAGAGGAAGGGCCCAGCGGAGCGGTGCTTGAGAGGAAGGGCCCAGCGGAGCGGTGCTTGAGAGGAAGGGCCCAGCGGAGCGGTGCTTGAGACGGCGGTGCCCAGCGGAGCGGTGCTTGAGACGGCGGTGCCCAGCGTAGCGGTGCTTGAGAGGAAGGGCCCAGCGGAGCGGTGCTTGAGACGGCGGTGCCCAGCGGAGCGGTGCTTGAGACGGCGGTGCCCAGCGGAGCGGTGCTTGAGAGGAAGGGCCCAGCGGAGCGGTGCTTGAGAGGAAGGGCCCAGCGGAGCGGTGCTTGAGAGGAAGGGCCCAGCGGAGCGGTGCTTGAGACGGCGGTGCCCAGCGTAGCGGTGCTTGAGAGGAAGGGCCCAGCGGAGCGGTGCTTGAGACGGCGGTGCCCAGCGTAGCGGTGCTTGAGAGGAAGGGCCCAGCGGAGCGGTGCTTGAGACGGCGGTGCCCAGCGGAGCAGTGCTTAAGACGGCGGTGCCCAGCGTAGCGGGGCTTGAGAGGAAGGGCCCAGCGGAGCGGTGCTTGAGACGGCGGTGCCCAGCGGAGCGGTGCTTGAGACGGCGGTGCCCAGCGTAGCGGTGCTTGAGATGAAGGGCCCAGTGGAGCGGTGCTTGAGAGGAAGGGCCCAGCGGAGCGGTGCTTGAGACGGCGGTGCCCAGCGGAGCGGTGCTTGAGACGGCGGTGCCCAGCGGAGCGGTGCTTGAGAGGAAGGGCCCAGCGGAGCGGTGCTTGAGAGGAAGGGCCCAGCGGAGCGGTGCTTGAGAGGAAGGGCCCAGCGGAGCGGTGCTTGAGACGGCGGTGCCCAGCGTAGCGGTGCTTGAGAGGAAGGGCCCAGCGGAGCGGTGCTTGAGACGGCGGTGCCCAGCGTAGCAGTGCTTGAGAGGAAGGGCCCAGCGGAGCGGTGCTTGAGACGGCGGTGCCCAGCGGAGCGGTGCTTGAGACGGCGGTGCCCAGCGTAGCGGTGCTTGAGAGGAAGGGCCCAGCGGAGCGGTGCTTGAGACGGCGGTGCCCAGCGGAGCGGTGCTTGAGACGGCGGTGCCCAGCGTAGCGGTGCTTGAGATGAAGGGCCCAGCGGAGCGGTGCTTGAGAGGAAGGGCCCAGCGGAGCGGTGCTTGAGATGGCGGGGCCCTGTTCAGCGGTGCTCTTCTCCACGGCGGGGCCCTGTTCAGCGGTGCCTATCTCCACGGCGGGCCCTGTTCAGCAGTGCTCTTCTGCACTGCGGGCCCTGTTCAGCGGTGCTCTACTCCACGGCGGGCCCTGTTCAGCGGTGCCTATCTCCACGGCGGGCCCTGTTCAGCGGTGCTCTTCTGCACGGCGGGCCCTGTTCAGCGGTGCTCTACTCCACGGCGGGCCCTGTTCAGCGGTGCCTATCTCCACGGCGGGCCCTGTTCAGCGGTGCTCTTCTGCACCGCGGGCCCTGTTCAGCGGTGCTCTTCTCCACGGCGGGGCCCTGTTCAGCGGTGCCTATCTCCACGGCGGGCCCTGTTCAGCGGTGCTCTTCTGCACCGCGGGCCCTGTTCAGCGGTGCTCTACTCCACGGCGGGCCCTGTTCAGCGGTGCTCTACTCCACGGCGGGCCCTGTTCAGCGGTGCTCTTCTGCACCGCGGGCCCTGTTCAGCGGTGCTCATCCAGCAGGTCAAGGGAGCCAGACCTGGCCTGGACTCCCTGCTCAGTCGCCCTCGGACCGTGACGTTTCTGGACCCTTCGGGGACGGACTCCTGGCCTCCTTAGTGTCCTCCTTCCCAGCTGGGATGTGGCATGTGGGGTCCACCTTCTCCGCGCTCCTGCTGCTCTTCCGCTCCTTTGATGGGGCTCTCGGGCCCTTGCCTCCCCTAGATGGTGTGGGTGGTGAAGTGGCCGCACATTGCTCCTTGGGGGCAGCCCTGTCGGTCCTCGCACGGCGGCCCTTGTTTTTGCGGGTCCTCTTGCCGGGGGGGGGCTGGACGTGTCCTTGCTGCTGATCGATGTGTCACTGCTGGCAAAGGGTGGGCTCCAGAACCCAGCCACAACAGTGACACTCGAAGCTGGGCTGGTGGTGGCTGCGGTGCTCTTGGGACTCTTTGAAGATGGATGGGGGAGCTCATCGGGGGGAAAGAGGTTAAGGTTAGCCAGGAAAAGTTTTTTAGGGCCAAGGTAAAGGGTAGGAGAAGTGGAGATGGAAGTGGAGGTAGAGGAGGTGGTTGTAGGAGAGTCAGGTGTGCTGTCATTGGGTGAAGGTGCTGGTGCTGTAGGCTGTCGTGAGGTGGATGGCTGTTGGGTGGGTGTCTGCCTGCGTTTGTGTGTCTTGGAAGAGGGGGTGACAGACACAGTGGGAGAGGACACAGGGGACGTGTAAATGGCAGTGGGGGTGGTGACTGCACGAGTGTGGACTGTCCTGGAGGGTGAGGTGGTGATGGAAGCACTGGCTGATGTTGGGGTGCATGCAGGTGTGAGTGTAGACGTCACAGGGAGGGAGGAGGGAGACGAGGAGGAGGGGGACACAGGGGTGGCTGTTGGCATGTCTGCATCTGGGTGTTGCTTGGGTGAGTGTTTGTGGGATCTGTGGTGCTTGTGTTTGGATGAGCTGCTCTTGGGTGTTGAGGTGTGTGCAGGCTGGTCTGATGGTGTGGATGGGATAGGCTGAGGAACAGGAGACAGAGAAAGGCTGGAGGCAGTAAGAAGAGGGAGGCTGGAAACAGGGACAATGGCTGCCGTCAGTGCTGAGGCCAGAGCAGTGAACGCTCGTTGATGGGCAGCCTGACCCGAATGAATGCCCTCCAGGTACGCATTGCTCTGTTGCACCTCCCTTTGCACACCCTGGATGGCATTCAAAAGGGTCGTCTGCCCAACAATGAGCGTCCTTACCAGGTCAATGAGCTCCGCACTGAGGGCAGCAGGGGCAACAGGGGCAGGGGCTGAGGTGCCTGGGGCGAAGGAGACGCGCGCCTTCCTGGGCGAACCGGCACGGAGCGAAGACTGAGGGGCTGCTGGGAGGGCGGGGCTGGTGCGCTGGGTGGCGGCTGTACCTGTAGAGGCGGGGGGCACGGATGTTGCCGCCACCCCTAGGGAGCTCCCATCCGAGGACGTGTCGCTTTCGCTGCTCTCACCAGCGGTCCCCGTCGTGGTGCTCCCCTCGCCCTCCGGATCACTGGTGCCCTCGGTGTCTGTTCCTGGGCCCACCGGGGCCTTGTGTCCTGCAGCTCCCTCGTGCTCCGATGCCAAATCTCCTCCGCCTGATGATGCTAATGCACACATGCACAAGAAGATGAAGAGAAAGGGTGGGGGGAGAAAAAAGAAGACCAGGTTGAGTGCATGCAATGTCAACACCGTTGGCGGAGAGGACAGACACAGGTGCCTAATGCACTAAGCCGCGCATTCGGGGTACACTACTCAGTACTACTGACTAAGACAACAGGCCAAGAGACGTCAAACGCGCACATGGGAGATGCTGGACCTTCAATGGCTGTACTTGTCACCCTACCGAGGTGGGGGCCGGGGGCACAGGGCCATGCCTAAGGGAGAGGACTACACTACAGAAAGCGCCCTGGCCTAATGTCACCCACAGCCCTCCTCCCCCACCCAGACGCCTCCACTGCGCAGAAAGATAGGAGAATGTGCTGATACTCACCCCCTTGTGTCTGCTGTGATGTCTTAAAGCGCCCATCCAATTCAGGGTAGGCCACCGCCAGGATCCGGGACATCAGGGGGGTCATGGTGCGACTGGCACCCCTCCTAGGTTGGGAGGCCATCCCCAGCAGTGTTTCTGCGGTCTTCCTTGTTCCGCTGCGGATGTCCTCCCACCTCTTGCGGCAGTGGGTGCCCCGTCTGTTGTGGACCCCCAAGTTCCGGACTTCCTTGGCGATGGCACGCCAAATCTCGATCTTCTGATGGGCGCTGACCTATTTGACATGTACAGGGTGGAAAGGAGGAAATCATGAATGACCTGCATGTTAGATGTGATTGGCCCCCCCCACCAACTTTGCCATATGGCACATGCTCTCATCTGTCGGGCGTTGCACTCCTCATTCGCCCCCCACCCCACCAACTTACATCCACCCCAATCCACACAGGCATAGCCCATTCCATGTGCACCCGGTGTACTCACTTGTTGGTCTGGAGGACCGTAGAGTAGCGCATACTGGGGGAGGACCCCATCCACGAGCTTCTCCAACTCTTCAGACGTGAAGGCAGGGGCCCTTTCCCCAGTCGCAGCAGCCATTGTATCTTCCAGACCGAGGTCACAGCAGCACTTGCAGTATAGGTCCTCTCCTGTGGATGATCAGGTCTCGAGTGATTAAGCAGATAGAAAATGGCGGTCACGCCCGCGGCGGTGCGTACCGCGACCGCCGGCGCACTTCGTCATTGGCTCCTGAAACCCATAGGCTTCAATGTTAACCAATGCGGCTTTGCGCCGCGGTCTTCGACCGCCTACCGCCACGGTGTGCCCCGCCAGCGCATTGACCTCACATCCCATTGTCCCACTTCACAGGTCAGGCAGCCGCCATTTCAAGGGCCTACATGGCTTAATTTTGACTGCGACACACAGGCCTAGGCCTTGCATTGCCACACATACACGCCTTTCAACCCATTGCCATTCTTTAACTGTGCAAGCTGTCTGTACGTACCTGTGGTTTGGCTGACTCTGTGCTCCATGTTGTCCTTCCTAGGCACCGTCCGCTGGGACTTGCGATGAGAAGGAGGAGTCCTCGCGTGTACCGACCGCTGGTGGACCTGTCGACAATGGAAGAACGCCATATAATACTTCGATACAGACTTGACCGTGCCACTATCCATGAACTGTGTGCCCAGCTGGAGCCAGCCCTGATGTCCCCCATCCGCCAACCCACAGGGATTCCCCCTCTGGTGCAGGTTTTGTCAGTCCTCCATTTTTTGGCCAGTGGGTCATTCCAGACCACAGTGGCCATGTCATCTGGAATGTCTCAGCCTATGTTTTCTAAGATTTTGAGCAGAGTGTTGTCTGCCCTGATGAAACTCATGCGGAGCTACATCATTTTCCCAGAGGAGGGTGACTTGCCTACAGTGAAGGGTGATTTCTATGCCCTTGGACATATCCCCAACATCATTGGTGCCATTGATGGGACCCATGTGGCTTTGGTACCCCCAAAAGACGATGAGCAGGTGTACCGAAACAGAAAAAATTATCATTCGATGAATGTCCAGGTGGTCTGTTTGGCTGACCAGTACATCTCCCATGTAAATGCCAAGTTCCCAGGGTCAGTGCATGACGCGTATGTGATGCGAAATAGCAGCATCCCCTATGTGATGGAGCAGCTACAGAGACAACGTGTGTGGCTAATAGGTGACTCTGGTTACCCCAACCTGCCGTGGCTACTGACCCCAGTGAGGAATCCCCGGACAAGGGCAGAGGAACGCTACAATGAGGCCCATGGGCGTACTAGGAGGGTGATTGAGCGAACCTTTGGCCTCCTGAAGGCCAGGTTTAGGTGCCTGCACATGACAGGTGGATCCCTAATGTACTCACCAAAGAAGGTGTGCCATATCATCGTGGCGTGCTGTATGCTTCACAACCTGGCTTTGTGACGCCAGGTGCCTTTCCTGCAGGAGGATGGTCCAGATGGTGGTGTTGTAGAAGCCGTGGAGCCTGTGGAGAGTGAAGAGGAGGAAGACTCAGAGGACGACACAGACAATAGGGACAGAGTGATACAACAGTATTTCCAGTAACACCCAGGTAAGAATCACCCACGCCATTTCACAATTGCTTCTAGCCTCCTGCATCTGTACTTTCTGTAGTTCCCACCAGATATTTTTGGGTAATTTTTGATTTTCCCTTCCCTTCTCAGTGCTGTATGACGCAGTGCCTGACTTCTGCTTGGTTTGCCCATGAACTACAGCGTATTGACATTGGTATGTTGTCATCACTAATTGACAGAACAGATATTGAACAGTAATATGTAATACATTTGCTAATAATACAGCATGACTCCAAACTGATTTGTGTGCAATATGTGATTTATTTACAGGGCTAGATATTGGTACATGTGATTATAAGGGTGATGGGTGGGGGTGGAGTAATGTCCATGGCAGAGTCCAGTTCTCAGTCTCACAGGTGCATTGTCCTTTTGCCTGTGGAAGGATGGAGCAGAGGCAGTTCATGGTTGGACAGGGTGGCAATGTGGGACAGTGGGAAGAGTTCAGGGGGTATGTCCTGCTGGCGGGGGTCTTGACATCCTACTCTGTCTTTTTTTTTGATCTCAGGCTCCTCTTACGGGGTGGTTGTTCTTCAGCAGGAGGTGGGGTTCTGGTGGCCTGCCGTGGTGTTGGGGCCTCCTGTCCACTAGCGCCGGCGGAGGTGGTAGGCTGTTCCTGGTCCGGGCTAGTGACAGGGGCCCTGTGTGGTGCCACATGGTCCCGCAACGCGTCTTCTATCCTGTTGAGGGCCAGGACGATGGTCCCCATTGCGGTCCCGATGATTCTCAGCTCCTCCTTGAACCCCATGTAGCGTTCCTCCTGCTGTGCCTGGATCTCCGTGAACCTGGCCAGTACCGTCGCCATCGTCTCTTGGGAGTGGTGGTAGGCCCCCATGATGGTGGTGAGGGCCTCTTGGAGAGTGGGTTCCCTGGGCCTCTCCTCCCCCCCCTGTCGCACAGCAGCCCTCCGAGCTGCCCGGTTTCCCCCGGCCTCTGTCTCCTGGACGGTGTGCCCGCTCCCACTGCCCCCCGGTCCCTGTTGTTGTTGGGGTGTTGGGTTAGCCTGGGTGCCCTGTAGTGGCAGACACACCGCTGATTGACGTGTCCTAGAGACAGAGGCATGGGCCCGCTGGGTGGGAGCTGTGCTGGTGTTGGCAGAGGGGGTCGGGTCTGGTGTGGCCTGTGTCTGGGTGAGGGGAACCGACTGCCCAGAGGTCCCCGATGGTCCGGGCTGGTCATCAGGTTCAGTGTCGACAGAGCTGCTGTCCTCACTGTGGGCCTGTTCCGGGGGTGGGATGGACATTTCTGGACCCTCCTGGCTGGTGTTTTGGCGTTCGGGTCCTGCATGGGGTAAGAGAGTTTGGTTATTGTTTCTGTGTGTGCAATAGCGTGGGTGTTATGGGTGCCCTCGTCCCCCAGTGCAGGCATTCCCTTGAGGGAGGTGTTGTGAGGGTAGTTAGTGGGGGGGGGGGTAAGTGCGGTGGTCATGCTTGGGTGATGGGTGTCCATGGATTGTGTTGGCATGCAGGAGTTGGTGTTGGGATGGGTGGGTTGTGCTGGTGAGACATTGTCAGGGAGGATGTGTGCTGGGGGGTTGGGGGTGAGGGTGGGGGTTGGCATGCTGGTGGGGTGGGGGTGATCTAGTAGTTGAGATTGGACTTACCAGAGTCCATTCCTCCGGCTACTCCTGCGAGGCCCTGAGGATGCAGGATGTTGAAGACCTCTTGCTCCCATGATGTAAATTCGGGAGGGGTGGGTGGGGGTCCGCCGCCAGTCTTCTGGACCGCGATGTTGTGCTTGGAGACCATCGATCGGACCTTCCCCCGTAGGTCGTTCCATCGTTTGCGGATGTCCTCCCTATTCCTGGGATGCTGTCCCACCGCGTTGACCCTGTCCACGATCCGCTGCCATAGCTCCGCCTTCCTAGCTATACTGGTGTGCTGCACCTGTGAGCCGAAGAGCTGGGGTTCCACTCTTAGGATTTCCTCCACCATGACCCGGAGTTCTTGGTCCGAAAAGCGTGGGTGCCTTTGGGGTGCCATGGGGTGGTGTGGGTGAGGTGTGGGGTGGTGTATGTGATGATGAGTATGTTGGTGTGTGGTGCTTTGTGCTACTATGTGGTGTGTGTGATGGTGTAGTGTGCCTCAGTGTGTATTGCTATGGATTGTCTGCTGTGTCTCTCTCTCCTTCTCTCAGTAATTGTGGTCGTAGGGGTTTGTGGGTGATGTGGGGGTGTGTTTTATAGTTGATTGATTGTGTGGGAGTGGGTTGTGTATGTGTATCAGGTGTGTGTATTTGTAATCGTCCAAAGTGCCTGTGTTTTGGTGCTGTGTGTGTATTTTGACCGCGGCGGTGTGTACCCCCAATGGAATACCGCGTTGGAAAGCCCGCCGCGTTGATTCGTGGGTCGTAATGGCATGGGCGTTTTTCTGTTGCCGTGACGGTGGAGGTTTGGTCATCTCCAGTTTATCGCTGCCCGCTGATGTGGCGGCCTGCAGTGGAGTTCGGATTTTTGGAGGTTTGGCCGTTGTGGGTCAGAATGACCGTGGCGGCTTTCCGCGGCCGCGGCGGTGTTATGGCGGTCTTCTGACCGGCGGTAAGCGCCTTTTACTGCCGAGGTCAGAATGACCCCCATAGTAATGTGCTTTATATGTCCTAACAGTGAAATATTGCTAAATTGGTTTTTTCACTGTTGCAAGGCCTGCCTCTCTCATAGGTTAACATGGGGGCTACCTTTAAATCTGATTAAAGTGTAGATTCCCTTTGGGAGCGGATGGACATGTGGAGTTTGGGGTCCCTGAGCTCACAATTTAAAAATACATCTTTTAGTAAAGTTGATTTTGAGACTGTGAATTTGAAAATGCCACTTTTAGAAAGTGAGCATTTTCTTGCCTATGCCATTTCTGTGACTCTGCCTGTTTGTGGATTCCCTGTCTGGGTCAGTTTGACAGTTGGGCTGGTTGCACCTCACACTAGACAGTGACACAAAGGGAGCTGGGGTGTAGTCTGCATTTCCTGATGAGCCAACTCTGCTAGGAGGGAGGGGAGGAGTGGTCACTTACACCTGAAAGGGCTGTGCCTGTCCTCACACAATGCAGTCTCCAACCTCCTGGTGAGTGTCTGGGGGCTGGCCTGGGCAAGGCAGGATTTCACATTCAAGAGAGACTTTGCTTTGAAGTAGGCCTACTTCAAAGGATAAATTGGGTCTAAGAAGGGCACCCAAAACCACAGACTTTAGAACACTTCTGGAAACCAAGCGGAACCTCTGCCTGGAGAAGAGCTGAAGAGCTGAGGAAGAAGAGCTGCCCTGCCTGTGACTGTGCTTTGTGGAGCTATCCTGCAGTTGCTGCTTTTGCCAGAGTAAGAGGGCAAAGACTTGACTTTGTGTGCCTTCCATCTTGTGAAGATTTCCAAGGGCTTGATTTAGAGCTTGCCTCCTGTTGTTTGAAGTCTCAGGGACAGCATAGACTTCTCTCTGCCAGCACCTGGAGTCTCTGGAGAGACTCTTACTCTGCCAAGTGGTGCCCATCCAGTTCCTGGGACCCTGAAAGGAGAAGCTGGCAGCCTAAGAGGAAGAGATCCACGAACAAAACGCTGTGCGGGGAAAAGATTGACGCAACTCTGATCTGCGGCTGAAAAACTGACACGCTGCCGGCTTCGCGACTGAGAATCAACGCTCACCTGCAACACGACTGAAGAATCAACGCACGGAGCTGGAGAAACAACGTGCAGCATCGCTGACGGAGGCTGGTGAGATCACAACCCGCACGGCGTGGTTTTTGGATCATCGTGCGGATGGATTTCCGATGCAAACACCACTGGGCGAGTAAAAACAACGCAAGGCCTGGCCGGACCCAAATGTGCTGACCGGATCAACGCATCGCTCTCCTGTGGAGAGAAGAAACGACGCACGCTGACCCGGCTAAAGGAGAAACAACGCATGGTCTCGCTCGTGAGTGAAATCGACGTATCGCAAGCCCTTTTTGACGCACACTCGCCCTTGGGGGGGTATTTTTTAAGCACCCAAGGTACATTTTCACGCTAACAGTGTTAGTGTGTGTTTAAAATTACATGAAGACTCTTTGCATTTTTAGTGATAACCTGACTTGTGTATTGTGGAATTTTGTCATTTTGGTCTTGTTTTGTTTAGATAAATATTTTCCTTTTTTCTAAACCAGTGTTGTGTCATTTTGTAGTGTTTTCATTAAGTTACTATGTGTGTTGGTACAAATACTTTATACCTAGCACTCTGAAGTTAAGCCTACTGCTCGTGAGTTGCTCAGAGGAAATACGTTTACGAATTGGTGCTCCCCATAATACAATATGCAGACGACATGTTTTTGCTTGCCCAAACTTGGATTGGGCTCATAAGGGGCCTTGATATACTGCATGACTACAATGAAAGAAATGCTTTAAAAGCAAATGCAGAAAAAACTAAAGTCTTGGTTTTCAGCCGTCAGTCAAAAAATGTGTATAGAAGATGGAAACTTGGTCCTCTAAGCATAGAGCTGGAAGATAAATATCACTACTTGGGGGTATGGCTATCAAATACGGGGAGAACAACACACCAGGCAGCGGCATTGACTTCCAAAGCAGTAAAAATCTCCCACGTATTAGCAAAACTCCATCAATGGTTTAAAGCACCCACATTTGAGCCCTTAGGTAGGGTGATAAGAGCAAAACTGCTACCCTCAATCACTTACGGACATTTGGCTTTTCCGGGCAAACTGACAGCCACTCTAGAATGCCCAGATGAGAGCCTATAAAAGGATCTTCAAGATCCCCAGATCAACAAGGCATGCAGGGATACGTTTGGAACTAAATATAATATGCATGGATTTGATGTGCAAAATGGATATGATAAAGTTTTATCAAAGTGTCAGCAGGGCAGAGGAATGCAGCCTCAGGGGGACTTTGAAAGTAATTTTCACAAATAAAACAAGTAATTTGGCCATCTAACTAACAAATGCTGAGGAACAGTTCAATCTGACCCCTTCCTACTCTACAGACCCTGCCATCACGAAAGCGGTATTGAAGAAAAAACTGAAAGAACGTGGCGTGCAAGCTTCAGGACCCAAAGATATTTTAATAGTTAGGGATATCCGTGGAGCTGATGGCACGAATCGTATGCAAACACCAAAGGCCAGCCACATCTTGTATGCTGTTGCCCTTGTTTGGCATCTGAACGGCGCCTCCTGTTAAAACCTCTGTTCTTGAAACATGGGGTGAGAACATGCAATGAAGCTCTAAGCCTTATCTTTACCGCATGGGTCCCTATGGAACAAGCCCGTTTTGGAAAATTCTTTCATAAGCTGTGTTTAGCCTTACGTCGGACAAGGAGCCAAATTAGCATGGGTACCTGTGAGGGGAGAGGAGCCCTTAAAGAAACAGCTTTGACGAGATAGCTCCTGCCACCCAAGTCATCCCTCCCTGTCACCTAACGACCTTGGATGATGAGATGAGAAAGGCTCCTTATACACAGCAGTTCCCTGGCTAGTGTGTATTTCGTTGCACTGGTCCTGGGGAAAGTTGGAAACGGGTCTGGGTCAACAGGCGAACAATTAGTTGGTGCTCCCAGAAGGTTGTATTACGGGTACTTAATTGTGTAACAGCTTGTGCTTAACATTTGAGGACCCCAGGTTGGGGCGATTTTCTGGGCTTTATAGTATTTTACTGTACATAGATAGAAGGCGCTATGATTAGGCTTCAGCTTTGGCATCTGAATGGTCTTTCTTGCTGTTTATTTTATATTTTTCACTTTTATTCTCTTAATATGTTGTAACGATTTTATTAAATCAGGCAATAAAGATTCATTCATTAATTCATACTGCTCATGCCAAGCTACCAAGGGGGTAAGGAGGGGTTAGCTGAGGGTGATTCTCTTTTACCCTGACTAAAGTGTGGGTCCTTGCTTGGAGAGTGGGTAACCTGACTGCCAACCAAAGACCCCATTAACGCTTGCTAAAACTTGTCATGGGCAGTAGTAACCTAGTTGAAGAGAAAAATAAAATCAGAGATAGAATTTTTCTGGCAAATTAGGTATGCATTTTAAGAATTTTATCTTGCAAGAAAAGTGGTAGATTGTCACAGAGTTTTTGTGATGGATGGTTCGATTATTTGCAAGTTGAGTGCTTTGACAAAGAATTTACAAAATAAAATATTTTCCATGGAACATTTTTAGCATGTTCGATTTAATTTGAGTAAAAAGCTGCTTGTATTTGTTTAACTAAGGGATGGTAAACCTTTACAGCTGTGCAAAAAATGTTCTACTTGTTTCATCATATGTGAAGAACCACTGCCTTTCAAGCCTGCAACATTGTCTCATAGCTAGCTGAAGTTCTTCTGGGAACCATGGGTCAGACTGGCAAGTGTTCCAGGGCTTATTGTGTTTGATGGGCGCTTGTAAAAGTGATATTACAACACATCTCATTCCTTTATATAATCTTCACAAGGTTCAAAAATACAAAAAAGGAACTATTGAGAAAAATTGTGGATCTTGTGTCACTTGGGTTTTATGTTCCTCAGGCTCACATCTCAATCTCTACATACACCATCATTCACAAAACTAGAAACTATTCTTACACCCAGTCTAGGGTGTCATCAACATCACCTCACTACAACTTTCTTCTCCTAGTTCCAATTCTCCAAACAAAACACCACCCCCATACTTCTTCTAATAAAGGACGACTCTTTTCTTCCTACATTTCTTCACATTTTCAAGGCCTGTGTAGTTCTTTCTGCCTGCCACCACTCTTTAAGAATCCCTAAACTTTGAAAATCCTGGCAAACCCGTCCAGGTTTGACTTTCACCTAGTCTTCCTTATCTACCCAATTCCTTTTACTAGCTTTACTTCCCTCTCAATCCTTCTATACCTCCGCTCCCCTGTAAACACTGCCGCCATACAACTAACATGGGGCAAATTGGAACTAAGCACTGTACCTCTCACCTCCTCCACTATGCATTTGATTGGGGATTATACACCAAAGTCCTATGATGTTTGATATCATGCATCTCCAAAAACATCATCATGTCCTCCAAACACAACTGTGTACCATTGTCCATAATTACATTTGTTATGGCACCTTCTCTTGCAAAGATCTTCTTTTAAACTTTTATGGTGTAGTAAGTTGTTACATCCTTTACATACTCAACCTCAAGTCATCTACTATGAACATCAACCAGAACAACAACAAACTGCTTGAATTTTGGCACACCCCAAATAGGTCCTATAAAATTCAAAGCCACATTAACTCAGAAGGCTCCTCAATCTTGTAAGCGTTGAATAACATCTCCACCCACTTTCAGGGCCTGATTACAACTTTGGCGGATGGGATACTCCGCCACAAACGTGACAGATACTCTGCCTGCCCTTTTACAAGGCCTGATTACAACTTTGGCGGATGGGATACTCCGCCACAAACGTGACAGATACTCTGCCTGCCCTTTTACAAGTTCCATAGGACATAATGGAACTTGTAATATGGCAGACAGGATATCCGTCACTTTTGTGACAGAATATCCCATCCGCCAAGGTCGTAATCAGGCCCTCAGTCTTTTACACCTCTTTTTTTCAAACACTGTAAGCCTTAACACTTTACATGATCTCACCATACATGTTAGGCCACCAAACAATTTCCTTCACTCTCCTCAATGCGAGCATTTGACCCAAATGCCCCTCATGGGCCAAATCAATTATCCTTTGTCCTACACAAGGAACAAATCTCTCTCCTTTCATCACTACAACTTCCTTCTCAATCATGAACTTAAATAAAGGCCTAACGCTCAGCTCAGGGCAACTTTCTTTCACATGACTGTTCTTCATGAACTTTGTGACCACATCTAAAACCTTATCAGTTTCATCAGCCGATACTCACTGGGCTTTGTTGATTGCACCTTGACAATTGCTTACCCTACCCTGAATGCTACCCTTCCTCACACTTCAAAGACTCATCCTCCTAATTCTCTCCCGTGGGCAGTGTAGACAAACAATCCACCTTCTGTTTTTTCTGTCCAGGTACATATTACATTCTGCCTTCTGCAGTGTCTCACTTGCAGTCAAAGAGGAGGTCGCAAAAGCCACAGGTCCTCTCACAGCCTTTGCAAAATTGTGACAGGACAGTGCCAATTCCACTTGTGCTTGCTTCTACAGCAATGTACATTTTTCTTTTATTATAATTTGAGATCTAGAAGATGGTGATATTAAATTAGCTTCAATATAATCTGTTATAATTTTAGTATTCCACAAGATTGTAAATTTTAAGATCTCTAAATATGATGTTATTTCTGTTAATGAATTCTTCTTCTCTCCTTTCTTTAGATGTTGTCTCTCTCTTTCCCCACCAGTACCTTTGAAAAGAAGAAAGAACAGGTAAGTTTCTACTCCTTAACTTTAACACTTCTATAGACCTCCTTAATCTGTTTCTTTTCCTGTACTTTCTATAGTATTTGTTATGATCTTTTGTTGTCTTTCCTTCTTTTTAGTCTATCTAACTCTGCTGCCCCTCTCTCAGACTTTTTCGCTGTTGGCTTAATTGCCTGGCTTGACCTCTGTGTTTCTTTATCATCCTTTGGGAAACACTAGGCCTGTGAATGAGCATTCATAAAACAATAGTTTTATTGGTGAATCAAATGAGGTAGAACTGTAATAACATAAATAAGAGAGAAACCAGTCTAAGAAAACACAATAATTATGCATTCAGCTTTTTATAGAAATTAACTTTAAATATGAACTAATGAGTTTCTAAACTCTTCACATCCTCCTACAATTCTTAGGTAACAAGACTGCAATATAACGCTTAAATAATTTTCCCCCAATGTGCCACTGACTCTCTTCCCTTTCTCCGCCTTCTCTACCAAATGCACACCTGTGAAAGCCATGCACCTCCTGCAGTGTAATGGGTAATGGAGTGAAACCTACTTGGTTGTCCGTGTACTGCCGGACTTTGGATGGCAGTGTTTTTGGTTGCTGGAGCAGCATCCTCTGGCACCTCGTCTGTGCCTAAAAAGGCCGCTTGGAGTTGTTCCAGCATTTCCCCTGTCTTTCCTAGTCTTGATGTGAGCAGGAAAGGCACCTGCTCAGCGCTTTCTCCTCACATCTCACTGCCCATTTTGATGGCATCTGGACTTCTTGTTCATCTGTTCTCTCTCTCTGACTGCCTCACATTCAGCTGTCTTGTAGTCCGTTCACTCTGTTACTTTCTCCTTGTGTAGTCTCTCCTGTCCTTCTCTTTCTCTCTCCTTTTTCATTGCTTCTGGGAGTAAAAGTTTTTCTTTTGTTTTTGTTATAGGTGTACCTGTCATTGGGGACCAGTGTTGGATCTCAGGTAAGTCCTCCAACTCCACTTCCTCTCATATAAGCGACTCAATACTTATGACCGGCATCCTTGGTGTGGTTTCTCTTGACTTTTTGCCTTCAGACCTTCCGTTTTGCTGACCTCGAATTTGCTGGCTTTAGGACTCTGCGCACTTCAGCACTGCTAACCAGTGCTAAGTTGAATATGCTCTCTGCTTAAAACATGCTAACATTGGCTAATCTGCAATTTTCATATTTCATTTACTTTAAGCCCATAGTAAAATGCATTACCTGTGCCCAGGGCCTGTAAATTAAATGCTGCTGGTGGGCTTGCAGCACTGATTGTGCCACCCACTTCAGTAGCCCTTCAAACATGACTCAGGCCTGCCATTGCAGAGCTTGTGTGTGCAGATTTCAACTGCCATGGCAACCTAGCAAGTTAACCTTGTTGCCAGGCCCAAACTGCCTTTCTAATACATATATGTCACCCCTAAATTAAGCCCTAGACAGCTCAGGGGTAGGGTGCAGTGTAGTTGAAAAGTAGGACATGTACTCTTAAGTTTTACATGTCCTTGTAGTGAAAAACTCTTAAATTATTTTTTCACTACTGCAAGGCCTATCCCTCCCATAGGATAACATTGGGATTAATTTATTATACATTTTATATGTGTAATTCCCAATTGGGTAGAGATGGGACCCCCAGGTTCTGTGTCTCAGGTATCCCAATTTAAAATCACAACATATGGTGAAGTTGGGTTTTTAAATTATAATTCTGAAAATGTCACTTTTAAAAAGTTGGCATTTTCTTACTTTAGCCATTTGGTGCCTTCCGTCTGTCTCCAAAACACATCTGGGATGGAGTGACAGATGCGGGTGCATCTCTGCTGCTGCAAGGATCGGGAACACTGCATTGCCAACTCCACAACACCTTGCCTCCATTCCTGGCGCACACCCAACTTTGCGCGGATCAAAACCGATGCATTGCCTACATCTTCAGGATCGATGCCAATGCATCGCCTCCTTTACTCCTCGCATCTTGTTCTCAACTTCAACACAGCTCCGAACCAAGGTACTATTTCAGCCAGCCAAGGCTGGTCTCTGTCTCCGACCCTCTCTCCATCGTGGTCGGCCTCACTTTTCAGATTTGACCCCATCTAGGACACCCAGATAGCTTTGGTTGATGCTTTACGGTTCTAAGTACTACAACTACGTTTATTCTTTAAAAATTCATATTTTGACTACTACATATTGGAATTATGTCATTGTGGTCTTGTTTTGTTCATTAAATTAAGCTCTGTTTTTCTAACTAAGCGTGGTACCTTTTTGTGTGGTGTTTTCACTGTTTTACTGTTTGAAGTGGTGCACAAATACTTTACACATTGTTTCTTAAGTTAAGCCTTACTGCTGTGTGTCAAGCAACCAGGGGGTGAGCACAGGTTACTTTAGGGTGTGTCTGTGACTTACCCTAACAAGGATTGTGGTTCCTGCTTGGACAGGGTGCATACTCTACCAACCAGAAACTCAATTTCTAAAAGGCTTTGATTTGTTTTTGAAATGAGTGCCTGCCCATATTTAACCCAGTACATCAATGGCACTTCTCGGATAACCCTTGGGATTGATATCCTTGGCATTTAGCAAAAACGTACCCCTAAGTATTGAATAATGATATACATTTCCACTGAATCTGCCATCAATTCTGCCGGCTTACTATTGATAAAAAAGGCTTGCTTTCTGGCGGCACTCCCTACCAGAGGCACTTTCATTGACCTCTACACTCAGGATTTGATTGTGGAAGTTGCCCAAAAGGCACTATGTTACTTGAACCTTTTGTGGAAGACACTCTGCCCCATTAATTGAATTATGCCAGCAGAACAATGTGCTTGAAAATGTTTGGGTAGAAACAGTTCTCTGAACATTTAGGTGCAGGCACAAAACTCTGCCCTCTGAGCACAAAGTAGCAGCATAAAAATTAGGTGTGAAACTATGCGCTGTGCACCATTTTCACTGAAATATAACAACACTGCAGAATGTCGAGTTTCGTGAAGGGAACTCCCCACTTGTGAGAGTAGGCGCTTCCAGTACAGGGTATGATATTTTGGGAATGTCAGCCCTTGTTACAGGGTTCTCTGACACCACCAAAATGTAGGATTCTCAAGATGTGACTGGCAATCACTCTGTGGCTACTTACCAAATTAAAGTGAAAGACTCATGGTACAGTTTGCATAGTGTGGCTAGCACCTCATCACCAAATTGAAGTGAAAGACTAAAGCAGCTTTAGTATGTTATGGTATGCTAGCATATTTGTAGAGTTCACTATCACTCCGAAAAGTATCCTGGCACTGAGCAGTTGTAAGTTGAGGCAGCCCTAACGCTTAGTGGGACTACTCAAAAAGCTAGGACTTCAGCTTCTTGTGGAAATCAATACGTGAGGAGGAGGCACTTAATTGTAGTGGCAGGTTGTCACACTCTCATGGAGCAATGAAGCAGAAGGCTTGTGGGATTCTTGCAAGTCGGAGTCAGGAAGTGTAGAGGTGTCTGGAAGGTTTGTGAAAGCAGCCATGATTGTTGAGATAAGCAGGGCCAGTGTTCTGAAGTGCTTTGAAAGTGTAGGTGAAGAGTTGGAATTGTGCTGTTTGCGAGTGGGTTGCTCTTTCAGGTGTGATGTGTTGTGAGTGCAGTGTGTGGCATAATGCTGGCCACTGAGTTCTGAATAGTCTGCAGCCATCTAGTGAGTGTGTTCCTGTAGTCCAGCTTCCTTGTGATGAGGATGTGATGATGGTCTTCGAAGTTCTGATTGGGAGCCATTTGAAAATCATCCTCAGCATCTTTTGGGTATTGAAGCAAGAAGTGGTGACACCATTGACTTTGCGCGGTCATGTCAAGTTTGCTATTAATGATAAGCCAGAGGTTTTTGGCATAGGTGTGGAGGTGGGTGTCAGTCCTAGCTCTGTTGGCCATCAAGTTGAGTCCTACAGTCATGCACTCTTCTCAAGGATCATGATTTCAGTCTTGTCGATATTCAGCGTTAGACAGTTGGGGCCTGATTTAGAGTTTGGCAGAAGAGTTACTCTGTCACAATGGTGACAGATATCCCGTCTGCTGAAATATAAATCCCATAGGATATCATGGGATTTATATTACGGTGGATGGGATATCCATCACTGTTGTGACGGAGTAACCCCTCTGCTAAACTCTAAATCAGGCCCTTGGTCTTCATCCAGTGGGCAATTTCAGTCATGCACGCATTGAACTTTAGCTGGCCACTGGGTGCTTTGTGGGAGAGGGAATCATTTGAGTATCGATGGTGTAGGAGAACACATTGATATTGTGAGAGTAGATGATGCTGGCTAGAGGGATCATGTATGCTGAACATTTTATTTGTCAGGACAATTCAATGGGGTGGTATCCCAGTGGCAAATAGGAGTGAACTAAGTTTGCTTGAAACACCATAAAACATTTGTCTGTTACATAGTCAATGTGCAAGACAACCTATCGTTGAGACATATGCCTAGATCTCTTAAAGTAGCTTCTTTCAACTCTGTGCCAGCTCCCAGAAACCTGGTGGCTATCGAATCCTTCTTTGGCATGGCCAAATTATTGGATCAGATACATCCAGGGATTGACATGTCAGTGCACCCACAAAGTCTTGGTAAGGAAGTTAACAAGTGCAAATGTTCTTTGCAATCAAGTCACTTTTTAATCTAGGTGGCTGGATGTCAATAACATGGCTTGCTTTGCCCAGGCACTACGCACAGATTGTAGTGGATTCCAGACTCTAAACAAAATCACAGCATATATCAGCCATAGCCTGAACAGACCTGAGTCTGCCTGCTCAAAAGCCAAAAAGGAGTGTTTGGTCGTTGCATGGGTATATGAACTTTTCCATTATTTTTATGTAACGAAAGATATTTACCGTCATCACTGCAGTCATGAAAATGTTCAGAGGCAGGACTTAAGTAGACAAAGATATATAAAGGAGTATGTTCGTCAAAGGTGAAAATTGACATGATTCTCTCGCTGCCTAGGTTTCATGACACTAAGTAAATTTAATGGCTCGTACACGGACGACTCTGCATTTGTCCCCCAACCTATAGTGATGCTTACTGTGTGAAATGATGAGACCGACCTGACTAGACACTTGCCATGTATATGCTCTCTCAACAGTGACCAGTGCATCATGTCATCACCAGATGAAAACACATATCAGGAAGACCTTCCTTAGGATAAGTTATGGGAAGGTCGGCTTTGCGCAGATAATGTTAACTGGTGCAACGAATAACCACTTGTATCATCTTCCCACCCAGAACTTTCTTTCACAAGTTTCTATGACCTGCTTCCTCCTCAACTGATACTAAACAAGTGGAACTGTGGTTCAAAGTAGGGAAGGATGTAGTGTTTGCTACTGCCTCATGGCGCAGTGCATCATGAGTTCTACTGCCCACGTCTGGAGAAGAGTGAGGACGGAAGTGTGGGGACAGGGCTTAGCACAAACGAGCATCTGTAAAAGTCCAATTATTCAGAACAGAATGATGACTCTGTATATAGTCAATCATTAAAGTTCCTTACTTTTTGTGACTAATTACGGTATTTATTTTCTATCCTTTCCCGACTGTATTCATCAATATTTATTTTTTGCTAATGTTATCTTATTTAACCGTATTTATTTTTGTTTGGTGAAAAAACTGAAGCTGCAACTAGTTTTTATGACTTTGAATTAACTAGTAAGGTAACACTCACATTTGGATGCCTGATGGTTTTTAGTGCTATAAGACATACAATGCATGACTCTTCTGCACTAAGCTCATATGAAAACTGTAGCATTGCATTATAAGCACATGCATACCTGCAGCAATTTAAAACATCATGTGTCTCTTTTGTAACCACTCTTTCTGTCAGTCTGCACTGCCTGGCAGTCATGAATATCAGCATTAGGAATAACTCAAAAGAAGACTTATTTCTGTTTTCTTCACATTTAATAATAAAGACAGGCAGAGGAACAGATGGTTTTATCTCTGTATCTAACTATGAAAAACAGTAAAAATGCAAAACAGGGAGCCTTATTTATGATTCAGTGTCAATGAGATCATTGTCTTACACAATACAGCGGTGGAGCTATAAAAAGATCCAGTAACCAGATTGCCAGGAATGTTCCCACTCTACAAAGTTTCCATATTTGCAGGTGTAGAGGGACAGACTATGGGTTATAGTGTTTGATTAAGATTGCAGCCTTCACTGCATAAGGATCCAGGGGATTGTGAATGTAGTCAGTCATCATGATGTTTATTTTAACAGCGCACACACATCATATTAGTAAAGACTGGAACAAGGAAGACAGAATTGGAGTCATGAGATTAGGAGTAAGTAACGGAGGCTTGTGTAGTGTGCCATTCACAATGCATGGTCAAAAGCACACACCAAGGCCCTCATGGCGGGCGGAAAAGGCTACCCGCCAAACTCCTGCAGGTCAGGAGACCGCCAGTGCGGTCTCCTTCCCGCTGGCCCTATTATGAGTTTCCCGCTGGGCCAGCGGGAAGAGCACAACAACATTGACACCGGCTCGTAATACGGCAGGCAGCAATGCTGTTGTACGTTGGGTGCACTAGCACCCATCGCGCAAATCTTGCACGACGGGGCTGACCAGTGGAGCCCCATGCACCCCGACACCGCCAGCATTTACATGGCAGTAAAGGGGATGAGGGCAGCAGGAGGCCACTTTTGTAAATATGTCTCTGTGCTGTCTTCCCACCCTTGTGCAACGTAGCAGCTTTCGTTGCTGCTCTGCGCTGCCCTAAAAGTTAGTAAATCTTTCTATATACTCCTAGTTTGGGTTTAAAACTGGCTGCAACTGGACCCACATTTTCCTTTCAAAACTGATTACCTTTGCTTTTTTATCTGCAAGTGTAGAATGGTTAAGTTAGTTGTGTTGAATGATAAGAATGCAATTTAAATTAACACCAGTGTTAAGCAACCACAATAAAATAGAAGAGAGGTGTATGATCACAACATCAAGGACTGACCCTTCTTTCAAGATAAAGGTTCTGATTACGAGTTTGGTGGTTGGAAAACTTGACCGCCATACCCGCGGAGAGGAAACCGCTGCAGACCTGGCTGTCTCCCCACCTGCCCTATTACGAGTTTTCCACTGGGCTGACAAGCGGAAACCAAGGGTAGCCCGGTGGAAAACATGTGGCGGCATTGTACTCGGCTTCATGTGGAGCCAAGTCCAATGCTGTCACACAGGGGGCGACTAGCACTGAGCAGACAGTGCGCATTCAGATGGTGCTGGGAAGGGGGGCCCCCACACTTGTTCTCTGCCAGCCTTTTCATGGCAGTTGAACCTAGCGAAGAACATGGTTGTAATCAGCAGGGCGGCGCTGACTTCAACGGTGCCCTGGCTGATCACAACCAAGACCACCATCAGCCCGTTTGACACTCAAATGTGAGGAAGGCTGTAGATTATTGGCTCTCATGTAAGTAATGGAAGAAAGACCACTATAAAAGAGGTGGAGCGCACCCGACACACACCTTGGCCCCAGGGTCACTGCACCTGCTATACTATTATAATTTACATGTCTCCAAGTCATTCTACTCGCTCCTGCTCTCCTGTCATCTCCTTCATCCTGTTAATACTCTTCCCTCTATCCCCTCCCTCTGACTCTCTCGTTCCCCTCTTCTGTCTCTCATTCTCATCTCCTTCCTCCTTTCTCTCCTTATTTCAGGTTCCTCTCTCTTTTTATTTTCCTTTGCCCACGTATTTGCTTCCTCACTCAACCTTATTTCCTTCCTCCATTCTGTGACCTTTTCCTGCCCTCTCTTCATCCTTTCCTTTACTTGGTGACTGGTGAAATCTGAGCTTAATATTATTAGAACTCTGGCAATAATTGTATCTGCTTCAGGAAGACTTAACAGAAGCATTTAGTGAAGAACAGGTCATGTGCTTCCTTTGGGTTACATGCAAGCATTTAAAGGCAAATCCAGTTTGTTTAAATAAACACTGTGCTCACAAAATACTCTCCCAGCTGCCTCGGTCACTTGGCGGCCAAACGTTAATATGAACTGGCCCAGCCCTCAAATGCCCTCTGTGGCTACGGCCCTGGTTTTGGGAGAAGAGTTAGAGTGAGCCCAAATCCAATGAGGGACAATCAATGGCTAAATTATATTACTGAACTGTGTGCCCCTAATCACGGTGAAGAACTGCTATATTAGCACACATGGGGTGTCCAATTCGCACTTAAAATATGGCCTCCCTACAAGAAAAAACTAAATTAATGTTTCATCTGGGATATGAGCTTTTCCACTGTAGTGAGTTCAGATGAAATTCCCATATGAGAAATAAAAAGGGAAGCTACGTTGTGGTCTATCTTTTTAACACCAGTATTAAGCTTCTGTTTTAAACAATGTAGTATTGCATCGTCCTGGACAGAGAGTGTTATAGGACCATTCTATAACAAGCATTTGCAATGCAATAGGCCTTGCATTTGCTTGAGTTAGAGCTATGGCATTATAAGTTCTTAACTGGACTTTTCTTGCCACATAAATTGGTCAATCCTGCCTCATAATTTCATCTTTTCCTGACATATAATTCCAGTGGCCCTGCATATAACTAAAGCACTTCCATTGACCTTCTTCCTCTAAATACAGCAAAAAATTACAATTTTGCCATTTAGCATTGTCATGTGGGCTCTCATTATCCTAATGAGACTGCTGGATTTAGACGGCAGCATCACCTGAATTGTGGGGAACTGAGTCCAGTCCCACACCATGTGACAACTGTCTGCCTAATCCGTTTCCGGCCAACTAGCAGCGCCTCACCTCTGCCCAAGAGCAAGGATGATTTGTGGCAAACAGGCGCATGACAAGAATGACTTCTCAGGGAAATCATGTCACATCAGATCTCATCCTTTTCTTTCAGTTAAATTAGTCTCACACATGCAGACACAGTCAGAGGCTGAGAATGGTTCAATAAGATTTATTAAAACAATTGTGTCTTAGATAAAATGGCATGAATTGCAATAATTAGGATGAGAAAACATGCTAGAAGCAAAATGGTGACAAGAAGAGTGAAACACAGGAAAAGTCACACCATACTGTCCCCGTGCATAGTATATGTGGTTCCTATCTAAGCTATGTTAGAGCACAGCATGATAAGCCCTAATCAGTCCTTCAGGTTTTCCCCCTGGGAAGACATCATCCCCCATACCTGAGCAAGGAAGCCTGTTGTCTAGAGAGACACCTTCCCCATGTAGGCCAGGGAACCGGTAGTCTCAGCAAGCAGCTGTAGCAAAGTCAATCAGCATGCAGGCGTGGTCATCTGCCTGGAATCTACCTCTAACGTGCATGGGACAGAGAAGTGTTTTTATAATGAAACAACTAACGTTCTTGGAAAATGTCCCCAAGTAAGGATGTGTATGTTTCTGTGAATGCTGGAGACGCAGTGTACCTCTTTGCTGGCAACTCTATCTCGCTGCAGCCTTGAGGAAAGCACAAAGTGAGAAGAATATCTTGCTAAGGAATGCAATACTTTCCTAAGCGAAAGAACAGGATAAAGAAAAAAACAGCACCACGAATATGGCTAATTCTGAAATAATAAAATGAAGCCGAATAAAACAGTGCTAAAGGGCACATGCCGCAGGCATAGTTGCTAAAATAACGTGCCTAAAAGCAACACTAAAATGGCTATAAAACACCCTCCCCTTGTTGGTTCAAAAGTGGTAAAAAAGCCGAACATAAAAAAAGAAAAAGCAATTGAAAGCTATTCTTCTAAAAAACATACATACATAAATGTCAATAATGACAAGTTAAAACACATGTGAGCATATAAAAGGTTGGAAAGGGTCAATTTGAAATGTTAGCAGTGGCACCAATTGAACCAAATTCAGAAGTCGATGTCATATTTAAAATCGCCAATTACATCTGGGACAATTGAAGTTAGGAAATGTTTCACTTCGGCAGGTGGTAAGGTAGCGAAATGGTTGCCAAGGAAAACCAAGGAGCACTCATGTTCCAAAGCCTAAGCTCCAGCTGAGGCAGCCGCATTCCATGCAGTCAAGAGCTGCATGATCCACGAAGGGCAACTCATTGACAGCTTCTCGTAACAAACACACCCTCAACACGTATGCCTGGTAATGAACCCTCAGTGAGAACATCAATAGATCAGCGTCCAATGAAAGTAAGCGCTATATAGAAAGACAAACTTTCATTGCACATTTGAAAAGGCAGCATAGGCATTGAAAAACACAGGCTGCACACAATCCAAAACTAGACTGAATGACAGAGACCAGTTGCACTCCAGTTCTTCCAGGAGTGGTGCTCTGAAATACTGCATCATGCGTTCACAACACAGTTGGGCTGCTGAAAGCGCTTTCAGTCATCCTTCTTGTGATGGGACAGCAACAGCAAGATGCCCCCTATTATAGCCAAAGTAAGCAGAAATCCCCCGAAAATACTCAAAAATATCAAGTGTATGACTGAAGGTATTAAGCCAAATATAGAGGAGAAGGTGTGAACGAAACCAGAGCCAACAGCCTTAAAGAAATTTGCAATCCCAGAAGTACTGGATGCATTAAATATTCATCCCACAAGTTCATCAAAGTGTCTCAGAAAGTTTGTACTTAACGTGGACTGAAATTCTGCAGATGACCTCGCACACAGATGTAAGCGCCACATTCTTTTGAAACAATAAAGCCTTTAGTCTGCTCAACATGTCAAAATTCACATTTGAAGTAGTAATGTAAGGCCAACTATCTGCTACTTTCACCTGTTGTGTAGGAGGAAAAAGAACATTCCCGCAACAGGTGACAATGTGGGAAACTAAAACAACGTAAGCTATTCCGACTCGCATTCTGCAACAGCTCTCACTTTTAATAAGCACATAGCTTCTATTGGAGAGCACCTGGAACGCAGGTCTAATCAAGGAGACTGGAACTCTCTTTAGATAGCAAGCTAAATTTGCTGCCCCGTGCAAGGATGGCTGCTTACAAACTATCGAATGTCTCGCATTCACTGCCGCTAAGAAAGACCTCTTTCATGCCACTGAAACCCTTGTACAAAAAGGGAAGCTCCCACACCTCATGGATGTAAATATCTCTTAGCCTTTCATATCTGCCTACTGGAATGTGTTTCAAGCAGGATGTAAATTGCAGTGTTTA
This sequence comes from Pleurodeles waltl, assembly GCF_031143425.1. Classification (NCBI taxonomy): domain Eukaryota; kingdom Metazoa; phylum Chordata; class Amphibia; order Caudata; family Salamandridae; genus Pleurodeles; species Pleurodeles waltl. The sequence goes on along the minus strand of NC_090445.1, from coordinate 885,497,499 downwards.
AATAGGCAGATTAATGACCCCATGTATTACCCATTCAGCAGATAAAAGGCAACTTTTCTAATTTCTCGATGTTTAGCATGACATAAGTCGCTTCCTTCTTAGTCATTATTTGTTGTTGTCGCATTAAATTGCATTTGAAAATAGATCCCTTGCGCTAATGTGTTGCCAGATAACGTGACCAGAAAGTGTATATGGGGTCAGACAAGGTGTTAATCCCATTATCTACGGCTAATGCTTTCTGTAAGTTTTCCTGATCTATTTGCCTTAACTGGGCAGTAGCTTCTTGTTGGGAAAGTTTCCAAATTTCATTATATACTGCATATAAGAAGCTCTTTTTACGTTGTCTTCTGGGGCCTAATAGGAAATCCTGCAAATCTGTACTGTTAGACAGGAGACTGAGGTGTTCTTTAACAGCATCCTTTGAGGAACTTTTTAACCATTGCTGGCATAGTTTCCCCACACTGTGCCCTGTTACTATACCAGAATGTTCTGATGACACATAGTGATGGTCTGGCCTATTTGTTCTAAAACCCCTCGTGGAGTTTACAAAATGTGCATGACAACCATTTGTGTCTACTGGCCACAATAACCACCCACCAGGATGTGAAAGTGATGTGTTAAATGTTCCCTTTTGGATTCATTCATCAAGCTGGTCTTCCATTGCATTAATGTACTTTTGCCATTTGTAAAATTTAGCGGGGCAGGGATACTGGGAGCATTCAAGTCCTTAATTTTTGCCAAGCCTAAACAACTTGTCTGGTGTACAGTTTCATTAAAAAATATCTTTTGAACAGGTATCGGGTATGCTCTAAATAAAGCTTCCTTTCCCCTTATTTGACAATTTTTAGTTCGACACACACTTTTTACAAAGGAGTCAGAATAAATCAATTTTTGTATCAGTTAATAGGATATGTTGCATTTTTATCACTGGCAATTTAAAATAATACGACTCAGCATTTTTAACATTGTGCCCAAAAAAATATTCCACATTTTCAGAATATGTTTTGGAACTCCCCACTGGCGGAGTTGTGCAATTCTCCCATTGTCTGTAATTAAAAATAGCCTTAGGGGTGCTTGCTCTGTGAATGTAATGATGTCCATAATAATTATAACAGAACATACCGCCATAATTTTCTTTTGACTGATAAACATTTTCACTTTCAAACACAGTAAAATATTCTAAATCAGATAGCATAGAATCAACTGTTTTTACATCTCAATCATCAGAAACAACTCCATGTGTTATTACATTGTTCATGATAAGTTTAAATCGTAAGGAATTTGAATAACTTCAGTCGGGCCGTAATTATATAAGGGTACTTTATGTCAAACAATTCCATCAAGAATTGGTATGGCTGAAATGTTCACTAGGGACAAGTCTCGGTAGGAATTATGGGAGGAAAAAGGTGGTTTTAGGACCTCATCCACGCTGTACCAGAACTGTACAGCTTACAGGAAGGTAATCACCATGTATTAATAAGAAAAAGACAATGATAAACCCAATCCAAAGAAGGAAGGCAAGTATAGTCAATAAGAGACACAGACAGTTCCATGGGATTAAAACAAAAGTTATTTTGAGCCAAATTATCAGCTTAACTGTTCTTGAGAGTCTTGTTGCAGAAGAAGCAGATGAGTCAGTGAAAGTGTCACTGACGTTGGCAAAGTATCCAGAAGCAGTTCGCGCAAAAACTGGAGCCGTGTTCGGAAAAGGAGAGCTGGTTGAAGTCTCCCTTGGGGGTTCACAGTAGATTATTCCATCAGTTTGTGTTGAATTTGAGTAGAATCGCTCAACATTGTTGTCATTACTTGTTGCAGAAGAAGTTAATAGGATTAATGAAAGATCATCTTCCACCCTCCCCAAGCTCAGAGAGATATCAGCATTGCTGCTCAAAACCTGGACAGGAACATCCCGGTCTGTAGTGAGAGGGATTCAGGTACTACCCACGAGTCCTCTAGGTCTGCTGTGCAGGATGGCCATATGGTGTAGCTTTGACATTGTCAATGGAGACAAAGCGATTTTCTTCAGAACCAGGCAGCGGTGATAAAATGACAGTTCTGGTACTGTGCATTCCCAGTGCTGGAACTGGTGCACAATAGGAAGGACCAAACTCATTTTTCACAGCAACCTTTTACCGCACTAGATCCCCAATCCAGCCGGTAGGTGTTATTGGTACATCCCCTATTCCCAAGAAGACGGCACTGGCAGATGCGTGGTCGTCACGGAACTGTTGTAAGGCCTTTAAGACAGTGATACGTTTATTTATGTCAAAAGTATATCTGCCACCTCCACACCAGGACCATCAAGATCTGGAACATACATTTGTGTTCCGAATAGGCATTCATATGAGGTACGACCCCCAAGGGAACTTCTGGGCAGAATATTAAGTATTCTCTGGACTCCATACAGGTGGTTAAGCCAACTACGACCCGTGCCTAATACTCTAGCTGTTAAGGATTTCTTTAAATCCCGGTTTCTTTGCTCCACAACACTATTTCCCCTTGGGATGAAATGGAGATTAATATTACAGTTGGACCCATAATGAAGCCATGGTGTCCCTGAATGCCCTTGAGGTGAAAGCAGGGCCCTGGTTCAAGTGGAAAGCCGCAACTGCATATGAGCAGATAAAGACTTGCAAATCTTTCATAACAGTTTGAGCGTCAGCCGAGTGTTGTGGCCAAATCCATAGAAATCTGGAGTAAAAAGCGATTAAGATGTATTTGTATGCACTATCAGGTGTCAGGGGACTACAGTGGTCCAAGTACACACATTGTGGAGGTTTGTTGGAAATTAAGAGGGGGTCTGCGGTGGGTGTTTGATGGTCGAACCTTTTATTTGCTGACAGATGTCACAGCAAAGGACATACTGCTTAGTCTGTTTGTATAGACCTGGCCACTAGTAACTTGCTTGTAATAGTAGCCGTCACACCAGCATGGGCAGAAGCAACTCCCTCAAGCGCTGCTTTAATCAATTCTGGTCTTTGATCTTTGTTGGGGATCACATGATCACACACCCCTGGTATTGTTACTAGGGCAGTATTGAGGCTAGATATGCGGAAGGAAAATTTGGCAGAATATGCTTTTGGCATGGGCTTGCCTTCAGCCGAAGCTTTCACAGTAGCCAGTGTTTCATCATCCAACCTCATCAGTGAACAAGTTATTGCAGCAACAAAAGCCATAGCTACTACTGACTTGGGCTCTTCATCAGCCAAGGTAGTGCCAGTAACGTGTATTCCAACACGTTGATGTCCCAATGTTGAACAACATGGACATTGGGAAGCGTTTCTTTCAGATCCACTACTTTCCCCCAGAGGAGTCTGTTTAATTGTGTTCCCTTTTGAATATCTGAACCCATTCTGGCGCTAGTAATGCAAGTATTCATTGAAGGACTGGACACAGTAGTACGAATCACAGATAAATAATGTTAACTGTTCTGGGTCTGTGTGTTCCAATGCCATCACCAGAGCCTTGCGCTCTGCTAACTGTGCAGTTTCAGTCCCCTAAGGTCTGCGTGTAAGTTTGTTGTGGATGGAATTCACCATCTTTCATGTAGCCACTCATGATCGCGCAAGCGGCGGAGTATTGATGTTTTGTGCCTACTGCAGGCGGGGCTGGGCCATCAGCATACATTATTCTTTGGTATTGTTCAATAGGAAATGTGTTTGCTGGAACTGAGTATTCAAGTTCATATTGTAAAAATTATTGAGTTTGTAATTTTGGATCAAAAACATAGTCAGCATTAGTGGCCGTCAGAGATGTTGCCCATTGAATCCAACATGGATGTAGTGCCTTAGAGTTCTGAACGCTGACTTTGGAGACATCCTCAAAGGTTGGGATCGGAGATACGACAAAGATGCGTTTCCACTCGGCCAGAGGTCTCTCTTTAATGACAGCCATCTGAACAGCAGTCAGATTTTTTTCTGTGGGAGCAAAGCGTTGTTCAGCTGTGGAATACAAATGTGATTTGTATGCAATCAGGACCGTTTCACTCTCATTGAATGTTAGATAGGTGAAACCAAAGGCACCAGCGATTACTCTGATGTCCAAGGCCCTCATTACAACATTGGCGGTAAAAGCCGCTTACCGCCATGCAGAAGACCGCCAACACACCGCCGTGGCCGCGGAATTCCGCCACAGCTATTATGACCCACATCTCGGAATCCGCCTAAATTCAGACACCCACACAAGTCCGCCACACCAAAGGTCAGTGATAAACTGGCAAAAACAAAACCTCCACCGTCACGCCAACAGAAATACGCCCACACTATCACGATGCACTAATCCACGCAGCGGTCTTTCAACCGCGGTATTCCATTGGCGGTACCCACTGCCGCGCTCAAAATACACACACATTTCCAAAACACAGCCACATTGGACGATTCAAAATACACACACCTGAGACACATACACACACCACTCCCACACAGCCATTACAATGCAAAACACACACCCACATCACCCACAAACCCCCATGACAAAAAATACAGAAAGAAGGCCAGAGAGAGACACTACCAGCAAGTACAACAGCATCCACAGGCACATAACACCATCACCCACACAACTTCCACGCACCTCACACAACACACCACTACATATCAGCACACTTATCACCACACACTCCACCCCACACATCACCCACACCACCCCATGGCACGGCAAAGACACCCCAGGTTCTCAGAGGAGGAGCTCAGGGTCATGGTGGAGGAAATCGTCCGGGTAGAGCCACAGCTATTCGGATCACAGGTGCAGCACACCTCAATTGCAAGGAAGGTGGAGCTATGGCGAAGAATAGTGGACAGGGTCAACGCAGTGGGACAACACCCAAGAAATCGGGAGGACATCAGGAAAAGGTGGAACGACCTACGAGGGAAGGTGCGTTCCGTGGTCTCAAGACACCACCTGGCGGTTCAGCGGACTGGCGGCGGACCCCCACCTCCTCCCCCACAACTAACAACATGGGAGGAGCAGGTCTTGGCGTTTCTGCATCCTGAGGGCCTTGCAGGAGTAGCTGGAGGAATGGACTCTGGTAAGTCAAAGCTTTATTATTACATCCCCCACCCTACCTGCATGCTATCACATACCCCCACCCTCGCCCTCACCCCCATCACACCAACTCCTCACAAATGTACCAATATCACAAACCACCCATCCCAGCACCAAGCCCTGCATGCAACACAAAGCATGGACACCCATCACTAAAGCATGCACACTGCACATAGCCATACACCCCCCTAAACCATCATCACACAAGCTCCCACACAGGAATGCCAGCACTGGGGTACACAGTCACCCACCCATTGCACACCATGGCACACACAGATGCAATAATCATGCCTTTCCACCCCTGCAGGACCCCTACCCAACGTCACCAGACAGGAGGGTCCAGACATGTCCACTCCACCCACGGAAGAGGCCCACAGTGATGACAGCAGCTCTGTCCAACTGGATCTAGATGACCAGCCCGGACCATCGGGGACCTCTGAACAGTTGGTTCCCCTCACACAGGCACAGGCCACCACAGACCTTCCCCCCTCTGGAAACACCAGCACAACACCCACCCAGCGGGCCCATACCTCCGTCCCCAGGACACGTCAATCAGCTGTGTGTCCACCACTACAGGGAACCCAGGATAAACCACCACCCCAACAACAACAGGGACCTGGGGGCAGTGTCAGTGGGCACACAGTCCAGGGGACGGAGGTCCAGGAACACAGGGGAACTGGGAGGGCTGCCGTGCGACAGGGGGCGGACAGGCCAAGGGAACCCACTCTCCACGAGGCCCTCTCCTCCATCATGGGTGCATACCACCACTCCCAGGAGACGATGGCAACGGTACTGGCCAAGTTTCAGGAGACCCAGCGCATGCAGGAGGAACAGTATTTGGGCTTCAGGGAGGAACTCAGAACCATCAGCTCCACCCTGGGCACCATCGTAGGGGTGCTGAAGGAAGTACTCAACACCAGGAGGGACACTGTTGCACTACAAGGGGCCCCTGACACTAGCATGGACGATGAACTGCCCACCACCTCCGCCGGAGCTAGTGGACAGGACGCCCCGCCACAGGACCACCACACCAGCACCCCACCCCCTGCAGACGGAGAACCACCCCGCAAACGGTCCCTGAGATCCAGGAACAAGACAGAGAACGATGCCAAGGCCCCCGCCAAGAAATGAGACCACCCTGATTGTCATCCTACTGTACCACTTTGTCACCCTGTCCATAATTAAACTGCCCCAGCTCCACTTCCTATGCCCATATGGGCAATGCACCTGTGAGACTAATAGACTGGACTCTTCCATGGACACTCCTCCGCCATCACCCCTCACCATTTAAATTCCCCCTCCAATTAATTGCATTTAATTAAACACACCTAAAGCACAAAATGATCTGGAGTCTGTCTGTGATTTCGAAATAGTGTATTTGCAATTACAGTGACAAAGTGTTTTTGAAATAGTAATGTCAACATACCTATGTCACACAGCTCAAGTCCATGAGGAATTTAAGCAGATGACACACAGTGGGACCCACATCTGTGAAACCGTAAGGGAAAGTGACAACTCAGTGACCATACACTGGGTGAAAACGACAGGCAGGATAGAGGTAGTGGTGTAAAAGTACACGTAGTAGGCAGGATTGTATTCTCACCTGTGTTTCACTGGAAATATTGCTGGATCACTGAGTCCCTGTTCTGCATGTCTTCTTCCTCTGCTTCATCCTCATCACTGTCCACAGGCTCCACAGCTGCCACAACACCGCCATCTGGACCATCCTCCTGCAGAAATGGAACCTGTCGTCGCAAAGCCAAGTTGTGAAGCATACAGCAGGCCACGATGATCTGGCACACCTTCTTTGGTGAGTAGAATAGGGATCCACCTGTCATGTGGAGGCACCTGAACCTGGCCTTCAGGAGGCCGAAGGTCCGCCCACGGGCCTCATTGTAGCGTTCCTCTGCCCTGGTCCTGGGATTCCTCACTGGGGTTAGTAGCCATGACAGGTTGGGGTACCCAGAGTCACCTGCAAATGGCGAGGGACAACTGTTAGACACACACTAACCTGTAGGGATAACCCCAGACAACCATTCCCACTGTCTTGCTTCCAGGGGCTCACCTAATAGCCTCACACGGTGCCTCTGGAGTTGATCCATCACATAAGGGATGCTGCTATTCCGCAGGATGTAGGCGTCATGCACTGAGCCAGGGAACATGGCATTCACATGGGAGATGTACTGGTCTGCCAAACATACCATCTGTACATTCATAGAATAACTCTTCCGGTTTCTGTACACCTGTTCACTCCTGTGGGGAGGGGGGACCAAAGCCACATGGGTCCCATCAATGGCACCTTTGATGTTGGGGATATGTCCCAGGGCATAGAAATCACCTTTCACTGTAGGCAAATCCTCCACCTGAGGGAAAACAATGTAGCTCCGCATTTGTTTCAGAAGGGCAGACAACACTCTGGACAATGCGTTGGAAAACATAGGCTGGGGCATCCCTGATGCAATGGCCATAGTTGTATGAAATGACCCACTTGCAAGGAAATGGAGCACTGACAGCACCTGCACTTGAGGGGGGATTCCTGTGGGATGGCAGATTGCTGACATCAGGTCTGGCTCCAACTGGATACACAGTTCCTGGATTGTGGCACGGTCAAACCTGTAGGTGATTATGAAATGTCGCTCCTCCATTGTCGACAGGTCCACCAACGGTCGGTACACCGGAGGATGCCGCCATCTCCTCACATGTCCCAGCGGATGGTGCCTATGAAGGACAACAGCGAACACAGAGTCAAACAACTCAGAGGTACGTACCCACAGTTTACACAGAACACCAATCATACACAAAAGGTGGCCTGTATGTGTGTTGAGACTAGGCCTAGGTATGTGTGACGCAGTTGGAAATGAGGCCATGTGGGCCCCTGAAATGGTGGCTGCCTGACCTCTAAAGTGGGACAATGGGATGTGAGCTAACTGCGCTGGCGTTGTACACCGTCGCAGTAGGCGGTCGGAGACCGCGGCGCAATGCTGCATTGGTTAACATTGGACCCTATGGGTCCCAGGAGCCAATGACGATGTACGCCGGCGGTGATGGTACGCACCGCCGCAGACGTGACCGCCGCGGACGTGACCGACATTTTCTATCACTTCAATCACTCGATACCTGATCTTCGACAGGAGAGGACCTACACTGCAAGTGCTGCTGTGACCTCAGTCTGGAAGAGACAATGGCTTGTGCGTCTGGGGAAAGGGCCCCTTCCTTCACATCGGAGGAGTTGGAGAAGCTCGTTGATGGGGTCCTTCCCCAGTACACGCTACTCTACGGTCCTCCAGACAAACAGGTAAGTACACAGGGAGCATGTTGTATGGGCTATGCCTGTGTGGAGAGGGCTGAATGTAAGAAGGAAGGGGGCAGAGTGCTGCGTGCATGTAAGACGGTGAGTGCATGTGCCACATGGCAAGGGTAGGGATGGGGGCCACTCACTTTGATGGTGCAGTTGGTAATTACTTCTCTTCTTCCCCTGTACGTTTCATGTAGGTCAGCGCCCACCAGAAGAAAGATATTTGGCGTGCCATCGCCAAGGACGTCCGGACCCTGGGAGTCTACCACAGACGGAGCACCCACTGCCGGAAAAGATGGGAGGACATTTGCCGCTGGAACAAGAAGACGGCGGAGGCTCAGCTGGGGATGGCCTCCCAATGTGGGAGGGGTGCCCGTCGAACCAAAACCCCCCTGATGTTCAGGATCCTGGTGGTGGCCTACCCGGAGTTGGATGGGCGCTTGAGGGCATCACAGCAGACACAAGGGGGTGAGTACACTCTCATTCAGCTGACTTTGCGCGCAGTGGAGTTGTCTGGGTGGGGGAGGAGGGCTGTGGGTTTCCCTAGGCCAGGGTGAGTTCCGTAGGCTAGGCCCCTCCGTAAGGCATGGCCCTGTGGCCCCCCACCACACCTCTGTAGAGTGCCAAGTATAGCTTTCATGCCCCTGTGTCATCTATGTGTGCAGATGTCGTCCATAGCCTTGTAGGCCATTTCCCAGGAATTGCACTGTGGAGCCCAAGAGCGCGGCGTAGTGCAGGGGGCCTCTGTGTCTGTCTTGTCCGCCAACGGTAGCGGTAATCCATGCACTCAACATGTCTTTCTTCTGTCTCCCCCCCCCTTTTTTGGTCTTCCTGTTCTTGTGTGCATTAGCATCATCAGGCGGAGGAGCAGTGGCACCGGAGCACGAGGGAGCTGCATCCCACATGGCCCTGGAGGGTGAGACTACGGACTCGGAATTCACCAGTGGGACGGAGTGCGAGGGGAGCTCCACTGCGGGGACAGGAGCTGACACCAGCGACACAGACTCGTCCTCTGATGGGAGCTCCCTTGTGGTGGTGGCAACATCTGTGCCCTCCGCATCTACAGGTACAGCCGCCACCCCCCTAACCAGCACCGCCCTCCCAGCAGCCCCTCAGCCTTCGCCCCGTTCCCGCTCACCCAGGAGGGTGGGCATCACCTTCGCCCCAGGCACCTCAGGCCCTGCCCCAGTCACCCCTGCTGCCCTCAGTGAGGAGGCCATTGACCTCCTCCGGTCCCTCACTGTTGGGCAGTCTACCATTTTGAATGTCATCCAGGGTGTAGAAAGGCAGTTGCAACAAACTAATGCATTCCTGGAGGGCATTCATTCTGGTCAGGCGGCCCTTCACTGAGCTTTTCAAACTCTGGCCTCAGCACTGATGGCAGCTATTGTCCCCGTCTCTAGCCTCCCCCCTTCAACTTCCGCCACCCAGACCCAATCCCCTGTACCTCTGCCTATCCCAAGCACACCATCAGACCAGCCTGCACACACCTCAACACACAAGGGAAGCTCAGGCAAACATAAGCACCACACATCCAACAGGCACTCACGCAAGCAACACACACATGCAGACACACCAACATCCACTGCCTCCACTGTGTCCCCCTCCTCGTCGTCTCCCTCCTCCCTCCCAGTCTCGTCTACACTCACACCTGCATGCACTACCTCTACAGCCACTACGTCCCTCACAAGCACACCCACCAGCACACCCCGCTCACGTGCAGTCACCACCCCCACTACCATTCACACGTCCCCTGTGTCCTCTCCCAGTGTGTCTGTGATGCCCCCTCCCAAGATACACAAACGCAGGCACACACCCGCCCAACAGCCATCCACCTCACGACAGCCTCCAGCGCATGCACCTGCACCAAAAGTCACCAAACGTACACCTCCTACTACCACCACCTCTTCCTCCACTCCCAAACCCCCTCCAGCTACCCGTCCCAGTGTGTCCAAAAGAATTTTCCTGTCCAGCCTTGACCTTTTTCCCACACCTCCCCCACCCCGTCCATCTCATAGGTCCTGAAGTAGCACCTCAGCCACAACATCTACGGGACCAGTGGTGCCTGTTGTCACAGGTATGTGGAGTGCACCGGCCACCAGGACAGCCAGTGTGGCACGGAGCCACAGCCCAGCCAGTCCCCCCCCTGTGAAGCATCAGAAGTTGGCCAGTGCCCGGCGGGAGAGGGGGAAGACTCCAGCCACCAAAGCCGCACCCAGGGGTCCCGGTGGGAGTGTGGAGTCAGCTGTTACACCTCCCAAGGTGGGGAAGGGCCACAAGAAACCAGGCAAGTCTGGGAAGAGCTGCATGGCGGAGAAGACCGCCATCGTCCCGCTGCCCAGGAGGCCACCGCCAGCCCCAGCCCAGCTGCCCAGGAGGGCCCTGCCAGCCCCAGCCCAGCTGCCCAAGAGGGCCCCGCCAGCCCCAGCCCAGCTGCCCAAGAGGGCCCCGCCAGCCCCAGCCCAGCTGCCCAGGAGGCCACCGCCAGCCCAGCTGCCCAGGAGGCCACCGCCAGCCCCAGCCCAGCTGCCCAGGAGGCCACCGCCAGCACAAGCCCCGCTGGGCCATGAAGGACCGCCAGCACAAGCCCCGCTGGGCCATGAAGGACCGCCAGCACAAGTCCCGCTGGGCCATGAAGGACCCGCCAGCACAAGCCCCGCTGGGCCATGAAGGACCGCCAGCACAAGCTCCACTGGGCCATGAAGGACCGCCAGCACAAGGCCCGCTGGACCATGAAGGACCGCCAGCACAAGCCCCGCTGGGCCATGAAGGACCGCCAGCACAAGCCCCGCTGGGCCATGAAGGACCGCCAGCACAAGCCCCGCTGGGCCATGAAGGACTGCCATCACATGCACCGCTGGGCCGGGCACCACCAACTCAAGCACCGCTGAACAGGGCACCGCCAAATCAAGCACCGCTGAACAGGGCACCGCCAAATCAAGCACCGCTGAACAGGGCACCGCCAAATCAAGCACCGCTGGGCCGGGTACTGCCAACTCAAGCACCGCTGAACTAGGCACCGTCAAATCAAGCACCGCTGAACAGGGCACCGCCAACTCAAGCACCGCTAGCCCATGAGCGGCAGGGGCACTGACACAACTGGGTCCGTCACGGGGTGAGTGATGCACTCTGGGCACCAGTTCCCCTCCAGAACCAGTGGAGAGATCCATCCACTACCTCTGTCCTTCACAGGATGAAGCACTCTGGGCACCAGTCCCCCTCCAGAACCAGTGGAGACTGTCATCCACTACCTCTGTCCTTCACAGGATGAAGCACTCTGGGCACCAGTCCCCCTCCAGAACCAGTGGAGACTGTCATTCACAACCTCTGTCCTTCACAGGATTAAGCACTCTGGGCACCAGTCCCCCTCCAGAACCAGTGGAGAGATCCATCCACTACCTCTGTCCTTCACAGGATGAAGCACTCTGGGCACCAGTCCCCCTCCAGAACCAGTGGAGACTGTCATCCACTACCTCTGTCCTTCACAGGATGAAGCACTCTGGGCACCAGTCCCCCTCCAGAACCAGTGGAGACTGTCATCCACTACCTCTGTCCTTCACAGGATGAAGCACTCTGGGCACCAGTCCCCCTCCAGAACCAGTGGAGACTGTTATCCACTTGAGAGACTGTGGCTTTGCACTCCCCAGGATTGAACAGTGGGCAAGCCACCCACTGTAGAGACTTGAGAGACTGTGGCTTTGCACTCCCCAAGATTGAACAGTGGGCAAACCACCCACTGTAGAGACTTGAGAGACTGTGGCTTTGCACTCCACAGGATTGAACAGTGGGCAAACCACCCACTGGAGAGACTTGAGAGACTGTGGCTTTGCACTCCCCAGGATTGAACAGTGGGCATTGAGCCCCCTTGTGGATCTGGCGTCGTGCACTCATCCGGCTGAGGTGTCCCCTTCCCTTCCCCCTGAGGTGCCTGTTGTATTTCTATCTGATGCCCCTGCAGTGTCCTCTCTGTTTTGATTGGGTATCGAGTGTGGGCCTCGCCCATGCATTTTGGGCCCCGTGGTCCACGGACTATAAATGGTGCAATTCCTGGACTTGTATTATTGGTGTATATATTTGTTTATGGTGTATATATATTTTTGCGTACTGGATTTTAATATATTACAATGGTTACACTCATTTCCTTTTGTCTTTGCATTCTTCCGGTGGGCTTGGGGGGTGTTAACTGTAATGTATCAACATGTATTAGTGTGTGTGTTGTAGTGGGTGAGGGTGGGGGTGTTGTGTGTGTGTGTGTCCCTGTTTTTTGCCTCCCCCTCCCCTGTGTCGTAGGTGTAGTACTCGCCGTGGTCTTCACCGCCGGCGTTCGTGCTCCTGGTAGAGGAGCAGGAAGACTATCGCAGGTAGAATTTGGAGTTCCGGTTCCATGGTGTCCTCGTTCCTCGTGGGGTGTGTAGAGGTGAGCGTTTTCCCTTCGGAATTCCTGTTTCCGTCGTGTTTTTATCTGCGGTGAATCCGCCCCGGAAAAGGTGGCGGATTGGCCTGTCATAATAGTGTCGGCGGTACATTGTCTCCCGCCTGTCTGTTGGCGGTGACCGCCAAGCTGTTTGTTTGTACCGCCGTGGCGGTCGGAGTGTTAAAGTGCCTGTCTTTGTTGGCGGTTTCCGCCATGGTCGTAATTGCAATATTTTTACTGCCGGCCTTTTAGCGGTCTTACCGCCGCTTTAACACCGTCCGCCAGGGTTGTAATGACCCCCCAAGTGTACTTTGTTGCCCATTGCGTGTAAATGTTTAGCTGCAAGCATGTCTTGTTGCAATGCACTGAGAATGCGTGTGTGTTCGACTGTCCAATATTTGCTTGAAAAGTCAGGACGTATTAAGTAGTATAGTGGTTTAAGGCGTGCATAATCTGGAATGTAAATTCTGCCAAAGTTTAAAAAGCCCAACAGTGACTGGAGCTTTTTGATAGTATTTGGTGGTTGTAGTTGTGCACATTTTTCTAAGAATTGAGGTGCTAGGCTCTTGCCTTCATCTGATAATTTGCATCCCCAAAACAGGAAACTAAGGAAGGCTATTTTTGTTTTTTTTAAATTAAATTTGTAGCTCAGTTCAGCAAATCCCAGAACAATGCGGGCAACCCGTCTTACATGTTGTTCGAGGTCATCATCCATAAGGTAGATGTCATCTATGTAGGACAACGCCTCATGGTCAATGTTGTGTAAAATTTAAGTAACACGAGCTGAAAACAGTCTTGGACTGTTCTTGTACTCTTGTGGGAGACTGCAAAAAATGTCTGAGAACCTAAAGTGCTGGAAATTGTTAAGTCCCTACTTTCAGGTGCTATATTTTGGCAGAAAAATCTATTGGAAATATCCACGGTTGTTTTGTATTTTTAAGCGAACTATATTGTTTATATGTGCTGCACTGTGTGCATTTGGTATAACAAATGTTCGTGTATGACTGTTTAAATGTCTGTAGTCTAAGACTACTCTATATGAATGGTCTGGTTTGGCTACAGGAACAATGGATTGTTCATTGGTGAGATACAGGGTTCAATTACTCCCGGGTACTCTAACTGTGTGAGGATTTCCTTCACAGGTGCGCTAGCGTCCCGCTTTATTGGATATTGGGGTTGAGGTTGGGGTTGAGATCTAAGTGGTATTATGGTAGAGGGAATCTTTATCCCATCCTACATGCTTGCTATAACGCTGGTGCCTGCGCCTTAGCCCAATCAAATGCGTACGTTTCCCTGAGCTCTCTGAGAACAAGGGGCGAGAAAGAGGGTTCAATTACCTCTTCCCCAGATGGGACATTTTGGACAAATTCTGGTGGCCAATCTTTTTACGCCAACAATATATCATATATGGTAATAACGCGATCCCAAAAGACGGTGTCTACTGTGCGCCCAATGTCTCCTTCTAGTTGTAATTTTAATTATACACCCTATCGGGTGTGGAGACGCAGAGGTCCTCAGTCTCAACTTGTAAGAAGCCTTCAGTTGCTTTCTCCTCCAGATGCTCTTGAAGATTCCGGCGAACTTTGTGACCTCTGCCATGCTGTCTAGCAGTGCCAGTGCCCAGTTCCTGTTCTTCAATAAAGCTCTCATACTGAGTGACATGTTGTACAGCAATGGCTGCCACTTTTTTCTTTTTAAATTGTGGTTTTAATTGGGGAGGTTTCTCTTCTTTCAGAACAGAAACTTCTGATGAGCATTGTGAGTCCTTTCTCTGTTTCACGTATTCAGTTCTCCATTGAGTCTTGAAAAGAACAAGATTGGCATGTATCAGTGTATTGATATCAAACAGGCATCTTTATATTATCTCTATTTCTAAGATTATAGAGATTTTGACTGGTCTCCGAATGTGGAGATTCTCCCCTTTCTTTTTTAGGTGTTTGTTTTTGTTTATCCCAGCGTTTTTTAGAACCCTCATGTGCTTGCTTGGTACAGTCATTATTGAATTTACCCTATAATTGTGGTTTGATAGCTCTGGCTCCCAGACTATCTCGACCAATGCTTGAGTAGATTTCAGCGATAATCTTTGGCAGCTCGCGTTCTTGATCCCTTTTTGACTAAATGGATTGTCCAACACTGTGGGCAAAGCTGCACATGCTACATATCCCAGAAAACCTACTGCATTTCATTATTGCTTTACAGTCATCGACCTGGTGTCAAACCCTTTAGGGCAGGGACCAGGGTTTATCTTCCAAAATTTAGAAAAATATTGGCCTGAAGCAGAGTTGTCTTTAGCCCCTATATTGTTTTCGCTATACAGCTCAGATTTGCTTTAAGTTCTCATTGGCAATAAGGGAGACCCACCCAAAAATAGGATGTCGTCTTCTGCCTTGTTTATTGTACACTAATAATATTGTTATTTTTTTATCTCACTCCCAAGTGTCTTAATAACGTTTATCCTATTTCCACCACTTTACTGTCTCCCATTTTTTTTAAAGTAATGTTTCCAAAAGCAAACTTTTTTTTTTTTTAGAAACATAGACTGGGGAAACACAATAATGATTATTACCATCTTGGCAGCGAGAGGCTAAAAGTAGTGAAATCCTATGCCTATCTATGGATTTTTTTCTGGTAGTTTGAATGAAAGTGAACACATATCACATATCACGCAAGTCTGGTAAGGTGACATCACAAGCTGATGGGGTATCAGCTTTTTATAATGCTGTGGGAAGGAAGCATTTTGCTCACTTATTCTCTTTCTACTGAGCAATTTACACCTTTGTGGCCCCAAGCAAAAAGAAAACAAACTGTACAGTTCGCCTAAATAACAAAAGCTCAAATTTCTGAAGAATTCTGCCACACTAAGAGTTCATTGTGTTACCTCACGTCACCATAGCCAAATCTCCAGCAAAGTTACTCTTTGGAAGAAAGTTGCGACCTCATATTTCTCAAAACTTCTCTGCCAAATCCTCTGGTCATGAAAATATTCAGAGGCAGGTCTTAAGTAGAAAGAGATATATAGGAGTATGCTCATAAGATAAGGTAAGTAAGATGATCCTCTAGCTGCCAAGGAGTCATGGCACTAGCCAAATTGATAGGTCCCCCCAACAGCTGTACGCTGTAGAAGCTATTGATATTTTAAAATGGGACTTTTTTAACAAAAAAGAAGGTCAGGTTCTAAGCAAATTATGTAATTTGAATGTAGGCAGTACATGCAATAAAATTAGAATGTGGGTTGGTTAGTGCCTATGTGCAAGGCCTAAAGTACAAATAGGGGGAATCCTGTATTCATGAGAACCTGGGTTATACAAACACAACATGAAAAAATGGTTCCCTCAGAGAGAGCCTTGGACCTACACTCCGCTGGCAGATCAAACGTACTTTGAGAGATCAACTACATACAGTTATACCCTTTTACTAAGATACATGAATAAATTACATATAAGTGCTCCAGAAAAACAGCACAGTGGAGGTGAATTGTGACAAGGGTTATTAATGGTGCATACATGATACTAACAGAAAATTAAAAACTGTCAAGTGCTTGGTAAAACAGTAAGTTTTAACCAGGCAGAATCCTTATGTTGAGTGTACTGTACATTATTCCACAATTAATGACAGCAGTTTAAAGGGTTGATGTTTCAACCCCCTACAGACACTTCATTGGGGTCTTCATCAGGACAAGAGAATGGAAGCAACCTATATTAGACAGAATCATAGAGTCAGTGCTATTAACTCTTTGTTGGACCTGACATCCTTAACATGATTTTTCCCCAACGTTTTGCCTTCAATACTTATCCTTTTGTGGGTTTCTTTTTTGCTGGCCTTAGGACTCTGCGCACTTTATCACTACATTGATTTCCACCCAGTTGGGAAATAAATTGAATGTACTTGTAAGTCCCTATTAAAGTGATACTACCTTTACCTAGGACCAGTAAATGAAATGCTACTATTGCGCCTACAGCACTTATTGCACCACCCACTTAAGTAGCCTTTTTAAATGTCTCAAGTCTGCTATTGCAGCCTATGTGTGCAGTTTAAAATTTTAAATTGCCATTTTGACCCGGCAAAACAAATAATCTTTTGCCAGCCTAAGCCTTCCTTTTTAATACATATAAGTCACACCTAGGGTAGGCCCTAAACTATTAAATTTTAAGTGTCCTGGTAATGAAAAACACTTAAATGTGTTTTTCACTACTGCAAGGCCTGCCTTTCCTATAGGATAACATTGTGTTATCTTATTATTAGATTTAATAAGTGATAATTTTTTAATTGGGAGCAAGTAGGACTTCAAGACTGGTGTCTAAATAATAGTAATTTAAAACGATCTTTGATTGTAAAGTCGGATTTTATGTTACAATTCTGAAAATGCCACTTTTAGAAAATTGGCATTTTTTTGTCCTAACCATTTGGTGCCTGCCACATGTTTGTGTCACATGACTGGGTGTAGCTGGCAGTTGGTCTTTGTGTAATACTCCAGGACAGTGAGACAAAGGGATATTATGTGTTGGTGGGATGAGCCATCTCTGACTTGATCAGGGGGTTGAGCTGTCAATTACCACACTTACACATCACAAAGACTCTGCGTCAGCACACTCACAAAACGTTTAACACTAGTTCTTTCTACCCCCAGACACGCTGGGGCCAAGGCAGGGAGGCAGACCATTCCAAAACACCCTTGGGTGTGGAAGCATCCTGAAACTTCTCCTACTTCAAAGCTGGCACCAAGGATTAATAGTGGATCCCCAGACCAAACTCTTCAGCATACCTCTGGACCTGTGGAAGACTCAGAAGAAGGACTGCTGTGCTGCTCTGCTGCAAGATGTTCTGCCCTGCTATTTTGGTGCCCTGGTGTCTGAGTGAGAAGGCCTGGACCTGCACCTTGAGCCCAGGACTACCAGAATAGGGCTAGTAGGCTGGCCTCCTCATCAGAGCTTCAGGGACAGAAAAGCTTCCCACCAAAAATATTCTTTGTTTTACAGCCAATCAGTATCAATCAATCAACCAGTGCATTTGTAAAGCGCATTATTCACCCGTGAGGGCCTCAAGCCGCTGATGGGAGTGGGGGGGCTGCTACTGCTTGAACAGCCATGTCTTGAGGTGTCTCCTGAAGGTAAGTAGGTCTTGTGTCTGTCGCAGGTGGGTGGGAAGAGTGTTCCACGTCTTGGCGACGAGGTGGGAGAACGATCTGCCACCGACGGTCGTTCTGTGGATGCGTGGGACGGTGGCGAGGGCAAGGTCGGCAGAGTGAAGCTGTCGGGTCAGGGTGTCGGAGAGCCGTTTGTTGTGGGATTCTGGTCCTGTGTTGTGAAGTGCCTTGTGAGCGTGGGTGAGGAGTTTGAACATGATTCTCTTGTTGACGGGGAGCCAGTGTAGGTCTCCCAGGTAAGCTGTGATGTGGCAGTGCAGGGGGATGTCCAGGATGAGGCGTGCGGAGGCGTTCTGTATGCGTTGCAGTCTTTTCTGGAGCTTGGCTGTGGTTCCTGCGCAGAGGGCATTGCCGTAGTCCAGTTTGCTGCTTACGAGGGCTTGGGTGACCATCCTTCTGGCTTCAGTGGTGATCCATTGGTAGATCTTCCGAAGCATGCAGAGCATGTTTAAGCAGGAGGAAGAGATGGCGCTGACTTGCTGGGTCATTGATAGTGATGAGTCCCGGATAAATCCCAGGTTGCGTTCATGGTCGGTGGGTGTCAGTGCAGTTCCCAGTGTGGCAGGCCACCAGGACTCGTCCCATGCAGAGGGGGTGGAGCCGAGGATGAGGACCTCAGTTTTGTCAGAATTCAGTTCCAGGCAGCTGTTCTTCATCTATTCGGCGATGGCCTTCATTCCTTCGTGGAGGTTGGTTTTGGAGCTGGCAGGGTCCTTGGTGAGGAGGAGGATCAGCTGGGTGTCATCGGCGTATGAGATGATGTTGAGGTTGTGAGATTGGGCGATGTTTGCGAGTGGAGCCATGTAGACGTTGAAAAGGGTCGGGCTGAGGGACGATCCCTAGGGTACGCCGCAGATGATTTTGGTGGCTTCAGAGTGGAATGGAGGGAGGCGGAATCTGACAGGTAAGAATGTGCAGTCATTTAAAAAAGCATAGAAAAAAAAATGTAATTCAAGCAGTCATTGATTTAACAAGACCATCAGATGCAAAAGAGAACATTCAGCCTACAATGTGTAGTGAAAGTAAGAGAAGCTCAGTGGCAGCTATGCAGATATTTACCAAAGACACCCCAGAAGCCTTGAAAAGGCAGAACAATTGCAGACTTTGTCCACCTACTCAAAGTGGAGTTAGGAGACTTCTCATCTCCTTTAGCAGGATCAAACTTTCTAAACAATCTTTCATATTTTGTTAAGATACATTTTTACAAGCTCTTGCAGCATCCAAAAGATGAATTAAGGGATCTGAATCTGATGAAAAACTTGCCTCCAAGGAAGGAAAAATAATTTCCCGATCAGTATGGAATAGGGCAGTGGTTCCCAACCTGTGGTCTGGGGACACCTGGGGGTCCGTGAAGCCTTCTCAGGGGGTCCACAACTGCTAACAAAATTAAAAAATATTAACAAATATTGACAAATTAGGTCCCCAGCTTCCGGGAATGACTCAGGCGGGGGTCCCCGGATTCCAATGATGATTCAGTGGGGGTCCCTGGGTTCCATTAATGTTAAAGGGGGGGTCCACAGAAATCAAAAGGTTGGGAACCACTGGAATAGGGTATTTAGATTCCATTCTACTTTTGTCTGTTCCTGAAATCTTGAGAACCTCTGGAATTGGGAATGTTGATGTGTTGCAAAAAGGTCTTCTGGAGGAGCACTCCACCTCTGACAAATCAACTGAAAAATCAAGGGACCGAGAACTAACTCCTGGGACAATAGGAAAACTCAGCTTAGCTGATCTGCCTAAGAGTTTGAGTTTCCCTTGATATGGAATGCTCTCAGAGAAAGATTCTGGTTGCTCTTCAATAGTGTTTCCCAACCTGTGGTTAGGGGACCCCTTGAGGTCCGCGCAGCCTCCTCAGGGGGTCCGTGACTGCTTAGAAAATTTAATAATATTAACAGAGTAGGTCCCCAGCTTCATTCGGGGGGGGGGCCCGGATTCCAATAATGATTCAGTGGGGTCTCCGGGTTGCAGTACTGATGAAGTGGGGGTCCACAGAAATCAAAAGGTCGGCAACCACTGCTCTACAACATATCTGGTGAATTAATTGATTGGGAACCTGGGCCAAAATGGTTATTGAAGTAAGTCTTTGCTACTTTGTTGTCTGTAAGAATCAGTGGTGCTTTCTCCCTGAGACGACTTGAAGAGAACTGTAGTGCCTTCCAGATTGCCATTAGTTACCTCCAGTCGGAAGACCTAGTTTTCTCAATTCCCCTTCCAGAGACCTTGATCCCTCTGGGAACCTAATACTGCTAATACTAATACTGCTCCTCACCACAAACTGCTGGCATCAGTCATCACTGGATTTAGATAGGAATACATAGTTCACTCGTCCAGAGCCGCAAGGTTACATCTAAGTATCAACTTCCTGTATTTTGGAAGAAACACATTTCCCACTGATGTGTCGAACAATGCTCCACTGTACCTGAGTGTCTGGGATGGAATCAGGTGACACCCTGACCAACTGATTAGAAACCCAAATCTCTGAAGGGTCTGAATGACCCAAATTGTGTCCCCTTTCTGTTTGTTCTTGTGACAGGGAAAGAATCAAAAGATCATTCATGTAAGGGTTGATTCTTATTCCCCAGCTGCGAAGAAGACCCAATAATAAAGGGGTGAACACTTTTGTAAAGATTCTAGAAGCAGTTTTTACTCCTAGAGGCAGGGTTCTCAACTGCCAATGCTAATTTACGATGGCAAACCGGAGGAATCTTTAATGAGACAGAGACGCTGATATGTGGAGGTATACATATTGCAAATTGATCATAGTTCAAATGTATAGTGCAATGAAATGAATTACCTGTTGAATTATGTTCATTTTGAAATTAACAGTTCGAATGAATAGAGGAACTTTAAATCGGTAGTCATTCAGAATTCCCCCCCCAAGGATTTTCTTACCAAAATCACTATGGAGTAACAACCTGCCCGTTTGAAGAAATGGGAGAGGGAAAAGTGCCTCCTTTTTCTTCGAAGATGCCACACTCGTATGTATTGCTGTGTATTTATGTTATTTGGCTGTGGGAATCAAGGCTGCTGAAAAACTGAAGAACTGCCTACTACATAACTTCGGGAATTGAGGTGGTCCATGTTTCCATTCCTTCTGGAAAAATACATTTCTCACTGTGTGCTGTACATGAAAATCCACTAAGGAAAGTAGCTCCAGGAGGAAATGGTAACTATGCATGTTGTATGGCTGTTACTACGTTCGTTAAAGTACATAAATAGTGTGACGTGCTTGTGCGACAGTAAATCGATTTAACCTGCTTCCCCTTCCTTCCGTTCCAGCACAGGAGCGTGCCCATTAAAGCTGGAACAGGTATGATTCCGTTCCAGAGCACGGGAGAAAGGCGTGAGCTTTCGCATACTGGCTTTAACGAATGCCATCTGGTATTGGTGTTGCACTTTCTGGCAGGAATTTCTCCAACTAGAGAGTTCTTCGGACAGTTAAAGGCGTCCAAATGTACCACGAGTTCTTTTTTTTCTCTTTCTTTTTTTTAAACGCTCTCATATTTCACACATGCGCTTGTAAGAGTGTACGTATGCACATTGAAGACAGTCGAGCTACTTGGCAATAAACAAGCATTTTCTGTTGAAATACGGTGCTGGCGTAGTGTACTCTCCCAAATTTACATGATCACGCCCCTTTAAGTTAAACACGCCTTTTCCCATTCGAGCAGGCGCAGAAGTGTGAGGAATTCCCTACCCTGTCAGGAAAACCACTAGCTGGCAGAGTCGCGGAGCATCAACACGGAGAGGGCCTGGACCCGGGGGCTCTCTCTCGGGCATGGCAGCGCGCAGGCTGGGGCGGAATGCGCAGCCCGTGGAGGGGGCGGTCTGCGTCGGACCCTCCTGAGACAGTCTGGAACTTGAAGTCGCTAGAAACTACATTTGCCGCGATTGGACCACAAGGGGGCACTAGGTAAGAAAGGTTGCCTATCTTGTGATGTCACTGGCATTGCACAGTTTACATCCCCCCATTGATATGGCCTCGTAGCGCTAGTGGCTACCTTGAGTACCTTTGCAGGAGGATTTGGAGTTTCCGCCGCTAATGGTACGGTCGCAGTTTGATTCCGTCTCCGGTGAAAGCTCGTCATTGGAAGACGGGTGCCCTCCCGTTCATATGTAGGACACCGACAAGTGATGGGACAGCCCAAAAAGTTCTCCGGTAATCCACACATTTAGCGCTGGTGGGCGTCATGCACGGGGTGGAGTCAGAAGGAGGGAGGGTCAATGAAAGCCATTCTAAATCCGCTTGTAAACATGAATACTTTTTTGGTTGAGTTTTCAAACAATATAGGTGTACCATCGTGAATACAACATGTAATTTGGATTATTTTTATATCCTTTTCCCGAGGGCTTTGTTACCAACTAGTAATGCCGTGAAGCTTTTTTTTTTAACCAGTTGCAAAAGTTGTTCGCATAGCTCCATCCGTTGAGGACCCTGTTCCAGAGATGCGGTGTAAACATTAAGACTGAGGGCTCCGTGTACTATAATGACTAGTAAGAAACTTGCAGCGAATAATGCACCTGTTGCAGAGATCTGCATGCTATTATATTGCCTTGCATCACCACAAAAAACTTTACAATAAATATGGGTAGGTGCTGTCTGGTACTGAGTACCAGTGCTTTTTAAATTTGAAATAGTACCCAAACTTCTGTCATTCCATTTAAAGCACTTCCTTGCAGCGTTAAATGTCTCATTCTGAGTGTAGCCTGCTGGTTGCATTTTTTTAAGTGCAGAAAGTTAGCTCAGTGGAGTAGAGTGAGGCAGGGTAAAGTGATGTAGAGTGAAATGGTGTGGAGTGCAGTGGTGTAAACTAGAGTGCTGCAGAGTATAGTTGTGTACAATGCAGTAGTGCAGAGTAGTTTGGCATAGAGTGACATGGCATAGAATGTATTGGTTTTGCATAAAAAGCGGTGTAGAATATATTGACATGGAGTGCAATGCCACAGAATAGAGTCGGGTGGAGTGATGGAGGGTAGATTGCAGTGGAATGGAGTGGCCGAGTGCAGAGTCATAGAGTGGCGTGGATTGTATGGGCACAGAGTGCACTGGTGTAGAGTGCAGTGGTGCAGATAAGAGTGGCATAGAGTTCAGTGGCAGAGTACAATGTTGCAGAGTGGAGTGGAGTGGAGTGGTGCAGTAGCATAGAGTGTAGGGGCGTAAGGTGCACTGGCGTAGAGTGCTGCATAGGAGAGTGCAGTAGAGTGTAGTGGCTTTGCGTGCAGTGGCACAGTGCAGTGTTGTAGAGTAGACTAGTAGAGTGCAATAAGATAGAGTGACGAGTGTTGAGTGCAGTGGCATGCAGAGTAGGATGGCATAGAGAGCAGTGGTGTAGAGTGATGCAGTGTAGAATAGAGTGGCTTAGAGAACAGAGGCGTAGACTGCAGTGGCGTAAAATGTTGCTGAGTAGAGTATAGTGACACAGAGTGCAGTAGTGTTGAGCAGTTGTAGAGTGCAGTGACTTAGAGTGCATTGGTTTTGAGTGAATGGTGTAGAATGCATTGGCGGAGAATGCAGTAATGCAGAGTGAAGTGCAGTGGTGTAGAGTGGAGTGGCACCTAGCGCAGTGCCATAGAGTAGATTGTTTCTGAGTTGAGTGGTGCACAGTAGAGTACAGTGGCATAGAGTGCAAAGTAGAATAGAGTGGCGTAGAGTGGGTTGGCATAGAGTGGAGTGGTACTGATTAGAATGCATTGGCGTGGAGTGGCATGGAATGGTATAGAGTGGAGTGGCAAATAGTGCAGTGGTGCATAGTAGAGTGGTGTGGAGTAGAGTGGCATAGAGGTCAGTGGCAGAGTACAATGTTGCAGAGTGGAGTGGAAAAGAGTGGAGTGGTGCAGTAGCATAGAGTGTAGGGGCGTAAGGTGCACTGGCGTAGAGTGCTGCATAGGAGAGTGCAGTAGAGTGTAGTGGCTTTGCGTGCAGTGGCACAGTGCAGTGTTGTAGAGTAGACTAGTAGAGTGCAATAAGATAGAGTGACGAGTGTTGAGTGCAGTGGCATGCAGAGTAGGATGGCATAGAGAGCAGTGGTGTAGAGTGATGCAGTGTAGAATAGAGTGGCTTAGAGAACAGAGGCGTAGACTGCAGTGGCGTAAAATGTTGCTGAGTAGAGTATAGTGACACAGAGTGCAGTAGTGTTGAGCAGTTGTAGAGTGCAGTGACTTAGAGTGCATTGGTTTTGAGTGAATGGTGTAGAATGCATTGGCGGAGAATGCAGTAATGCAGAGTGAAGTGCAGTGGTGTAGAGTGGAGTGGCACCTAGCGCAGTGCCATAGAGTAGATTGTTTCTGAGTTGAGTGGTGCACAGTAGAGTACAGTGGCATAGAGTGCAAAGTAGAATAGAGTGGCGTAGAGTGGGTTGGCATAGAGTGGAGTGGTACTGATTAGAATGCATTGGCGTGGAGTGGCATGGAATGGTATAGAGTGGAGTGGCAAATAGTGCAGTGGTGCATAGTAGAGTGGTGTGGAGTAGAGTGCATTGGCATAGAGTAGAGAAGCATAGGGTGAAGTGGCAAAGAGTAGAGTGGTGCAGATTAGAGTGCAGTGATGCAGTGTGGAGTTGGCATAGTGTGGAGTGGTGCAGAGTAGAGTGAAGTGTCGTAGAGTGGAATATGCATAGTGTGGTAGCACACGTCCATTACAGACAACACATCTTCAATTTAAATCACCATTAGTTTTGCACAGACATACAGGTTTACTGATAAAAGTATACAGCACACAAACAATGATGTGTTGAAATGGCATCACCTAGTGTATTAATTTGTTTTGATCGTTTTGAAATATTTTTTTTCACCACACTTTAAAATTACCAAAAATGTGTTTCATCTAGGCTTTTCTATTTCTGAAATATCTGCATAGTTAATTTACTGACATTTAAGTTTTGTTTTGTGCTAGGAAAAAAATAACATTGTTCAGTCTTCCTCCACACTCCCCTGGAGCCAGCATGATTGTCACATTAATCCTCTGACTTTGGAGTTAGAGAAAGAAAAGCAAACACCAAGATCACAGCAGATATGACAAGATAAGAACAAAATTTAAAGGCCTGTGTACAAAAATCAAGCATTGTTCGATGAATACAGTACATAGGGTTTGTGTAAGGGAAGGGACAAACTCTAACTGGACAGCCTATAGAGCCAGCAAACTAGACAGCTTCGTTATCTGATAACTTTTTTAAAAGGTATACGTTATAAAAGTCCAAAAAAAGATGTTCTTGCTTCTGTATTCTGTCACACAATATTCCTGACATTCCAATATTTGCATCTCATAATATTTTTGACTCAATATTTTTGTGCGAATACATTGAAATGCGGGCCAGTTGTCATGTATATGAGCAGAATTTACTTCATTAAGCAAGGTATTTAGGTCTATGCATACTTTTAATGAATGCATGGAATGCAGGTCAAAGGGCATAATTATGCTGGTAATAACTTACATAGCATACAATTTAATCAGAATTATTTGTGCTACACAATAATATCTGTTAATTACTACTTTACTTAATGGTAAGCAATATATCATCCTTAAGAGAAAGATTGAGTTCAACCAGCAAAGTTTCAAGCATCAAACAGAGTGGCCCTGCAAATTAAATGCAGGTGTTTTCATTAAACACATAGGCCCTCATTACGACTTTGGTGGTCTTCACAGAAAATCGCCAGAGCTGCTGGCACCAGAAGACCGCCAGTGCTGGCGGTCTTCTGCCCACCATATTGCGGGTACTGCTGGATTTCTGCCACACTTTGGGCCGGTCCAGGTAAGGACCAGGTAAGGTGATTGTCCGACAGGGGAGGTAGGTGCGTGGGTGGGACCTTGTGTGCGGTGTCTGCGTGTGTGCATGAATGTGTGTATGCGTGGTTGTATACATGTCTGAATGTAGAAGTGAGTGCGTGTCTGCATGTAAGTGTGAGTTGTGTTAAATGCGTCTTTGCTTGTGAGTATGCATGCTTGAATGGGTGTGAGTATGCGTGCTTGAATGCGTGTATGAATGCGTGTGAGTGAATGCATGTATGTAAGTGTAGGTGTATGCATGGTGCGTGTGGATGTCTGTGTGCATGTATGCGGGGTGGGGGGTGCTGTGGCTGGGGGGGTCTAGTGCTTGCTGGAGGGGGGTGTAGTCGTCTACCAGTGACAGGGAAGGAATTCCCTGTCACCGGTAGCCTTTCCGCCATGGTTTTCGTGGAAGTGCTACCACTGCGGAAACCATGGCGGAAAGCCGGCTCCTAATACCGCTGGTAGTCTTCTGTGGACCGCCGGGTCAGAGATGATCATCTCTGCCCGGCGGTTCTGACCACTGTGGCGGTATTTGTGGAGATGTGGCGGGTTGGCAGCGGCCACTCATAATGTGTGCGGTCTGTACTGCCAGCCTGTTGGTGGTGGGGCCACCACATTTACCCTGACGAACCGCCAGGGTCAAAATGAGGGCCGTAATCTTCACACCTGTAATACCTATATTGAAATACAGCAAAAAAAAAAAAATTTTTAAATGGGGAAAAAAGGGCTGCAGAAGAAGGCTTGTGGATTTTTCCCTGAAAATGGCATCGACCAAGGGTTTGCTGTGCTAAAATCACTATCTTCCCAGCTATCAGGAACAGGCAGGCTTGAATCAGAAAACCACATTTTGCAATACAATTTTGGCATTTTACCAGGACATACCCCATTTTTACTATTATTTGTGCTTTTAGCCTCCTTCTTGAAAGTACAAGAAATGGGTGTGAAACGAATGCTGGATCCTGGGAAGCTAGGCATTTCTGAAAAATAGACAAAATTCTGAATTCAGCAAGGGGTCATTTGTGTAGATCCTACAAGGTTTTCCTACAGAAAATAACAGCAGAAATAAAAACAAAATTGAAAATGAGGTGAAAATAACAGCCATTTCTCTCTACATGTTACTCTCTAACTTTTTCCTGCTATGTCAGATTTTCAAAAGCAATATACTGTTACGTCTGCTTGACTCTTCTGGTTGCAGGGATATATACAGCTTGTAGGTTCATCAAGAACCCTAGGTACCCAGAGCCAATAAAGGAGCTGCACCTTGCAGTGGGTTTTTCCTTGTATACTGCGTATACAGCAATTCATTTGGTAAAATATAAAGAGTGAAAAATAGGTATCAAGGAAACCTTTGTATTTCCAAAATGGGCACAAGATAAGGTGTTGAGAAGCAGTGGTTATTTGCACATCTCTGAATTCTGGGGTCCCCAGACCAGCATGTGAATTACAGGGCATTTCTCAAATAGGCAGCTTGTTACACACTGTCTTACATTTGGAGGGAAACATGTAGAGAAAGACAAGGGGCAATAACACTTGTTCTGCTATTCTGCTTTCCCCCCAAGCCTCCTGATAAAAATGGTACCTCACATTCATGGGTAGGCCTAGCTCCTGCAACAGGAAATGTCCCAAAACACTATGTGGACACATCTAAATTATCAAATACAAAACTACCTGTTTTTGCTGAGGGGCACCTGAGCTTTTGGTCCTAGGTTCAGCAGCCATCTAGGGAAACCTACCAAACACAGACATTTCTGAAAACTAGACACCCAAGGGAGTCCAGGGGGTGTGTCTTGTGTGGATAGCTCAGTGTTTTCTTACTCAGAATCCTCAGCCATCCACAGATTTAGCTAAAAATAAAAATCTCATTTTCCCCACCTTTGTGTGTGATTCTCACTGCACTGGCACAATTTTCCTACCACCCAACGTTCCCCTCAATCTCACGATAAAAACGATACCTCACTTGTGTAGGTGGGCCAAGTGCCTGTGACAGAGAAGAGCCAAAAACATGTTGAAATTGAGGTACAACCAAAGCGGGTCCAAAAGGGCAGCTTGGGGAAAAAAAACGCTTTTAGGCTGACAAGTGGGGCAGAATTTTTATCGGTATAGATGCAACAGTGCTGGGTGGTAGAAATTTTGTGATTTCTGGAAAGTTCCATCACAAAAATGTGGGAAAATGTGTGATTTCAAGCAAAGTTAGAGGTTTGCATCGCATTGTGGGTGGGAAAATGGTGCAGGGTGCATGTGAAGCACACCACCATGCACTCACCCAGATGTTTAGTTTTCAGATGTGTCTAGGTCTTGTAGATTTTTCTACATGGCAGCGTCCCAAAGTCCAAAAAGTGCAACCCTCACCATTCCAAGTGGGACGATTTTGAGAGTTAGACAAGCTCTCATAGCCCAAATGTAAAACCAAAACCCAAAATAATCAAATGTCTTCTTGCTTGCCATGGGATAAGATGTTTTAGAGTGCGTGGGAGAGCTGCAAGACTGTTACGCCCTTCAGTTGGGGTGGGGGCATAACCATGCCCATACTGGTTGGTAACCAACACACCACTATTTTTTATTTTATTTTAATTCCCTGGCATCTGGTAGGCTTTGCTCCATCTGCCCACTGGTTGGCAGAACAACTTTGTCCCCATCCCACCCGCTTTTTTGGTAAAAAAAAAAAAAAAAATCTTCCCTGGTGTCTAGTGGGCTTTGTGCCCCACTTGGGGGCAGATGAACCTTACAAAAATAGGCTGATCTCCCCCAAAGGGGGGCAGAAATGGCCAACAATAATGTGCCCCCATGGGGAGCAACCCTTGCTTAAGGGCTGCACCCCCGCAACCAAACACACACACCAATCCCTGGTACCTAAGTGGTTTCTGCCCTTTGTG
Source organism: Pleurodeles waltl (assembly GCF_031143425.1). Lineage (NCBI taxonomy): Eukaryota > Metazoa > Chordata > Amphibia > Caudata > Salamandridae > Pleurodeles > Pleurodeles waltl. The sequence goes on along the minus strand of NC_090445.1, from coordinate 885,468,969 downwards.
GGCATATCGGTCTAATAAAAATAGGGCGATCTAAAAATGGCCTAAAATAAATTTCCTCCCCAGGGGCGTGACCCTTGCCTAAGGAGGTTGCTCCCCTTGCGTGTAACTGACTAAAGAAAATCCCCAGTGTCTAGTTGTTTCTGCCCCCCATGGGGGCAGATTGGCCTAATAAAAATAGGCTGATCTGCCCCCAAGCGGGGCAGAAATGGCCAAAAAACAATTTGCTCCCCAGGTGAGCGACCCTTGCCTAAGGGGTCGCTCCCCACATGTAAATAATAAAACACAAAAAAAAAAGATCCCTGGCGTCTAGAGGTTTCTGCCTCCCTGGGGGCAGATCGCCCCCCAAGGGAGTGACCCTTGCTCAAGGGGTCGCACCCCTTCATGGTTTATATTTCAAAAGAAAACATCCCTGGTGTCTAGTGGACATTTCTGCAACCCGATCGCTTCACGATTGGGCTGCAGATTCCCCTTCCCAGGGCAGGGGGGGAGGCCCTCTGGGGCAGCACTAGTGCTTCCCCCAAGGGCCCGGTCTAGTATGTAACAGTTACGTCCTCAGCACCCTAGAGGTTAATGTAAAAAAAAATTCTGTTTATTTTAAATGTAGGACAAATAAAGCTACAGCACTACTACATTATTTTTTTAATTTAAACATTAATGAAAAATAGATTCCCACCTAAAGATTTTTTTTTTTAATGTTAAAAATAATGAATAATTGCTGAGACAACAGCCTCTTGATCCACTTTCTGCTTTACTCTCTCCCAACTGAGTAACTACTTATCACCACACACACATTTTCAACCTCCACTGACGCACACCAGCCCTGTCTTACCACTTTCCAAGTTGGTCAACAGACTTCATTAAACCACAGGTCTGTTAAACGTTTGACACGATTCTTTAAGATTTTCCTTTTGTTCTCTTCCGCATACTTCTTTCAGTCCACGTGCCCATGTACAAAGAAAAACAACATTCTCTGCCAATCTATACATACTTGCTACCCAAAGGTCTCCATATTTATTTATATTTATTTTTGGCAATTTTTCTGTATTTATCCATATTTTTGGTGTTTTGCTGATAAATGAAGTTGTAAAATTGTACATTGACGTATTTATTTAACTGATGAGAGCATACTCATACTTTGATGTCTGTTGTGTTTTAGCTACTTTAGCTGCCAACTATCACATAAAAGTGCACCAACTGGTAAATCTTAACATTATACCACAAGTGCATGTTGACATATATTCTATGTTATCCATCTGCTCAGCTGCGGGCCTATAATTCATGAAAGACAGCACAGAGAGTCCGTTGAAAGAAACCCACTTTTCTGTATTTATCCACTTTTGAAAATAAATGCAGAGAGGAAACGCACTGTTTTCTGTCTGTATTTATCAATAAAAATCAGTAAAAACGTAAAACTACGAGCCTTAATTATGATAGATGAGACTGCACAGCCCTGAAAAATAAAACTTTGCCTAACACATAGTGCACAGCATCTTGAGGGACTTACATAGTTACCCTGCAGGACCTCATAGGGGTCTTAAGGAATACTTCCATCTGCATTGGATCCCTAAGACGAGTTTTGTGCCATAAGGTGCTGTAGATAGGAGTATCTACCTGTTGATTTTACCCTTGTTTCTCTAATGTTAACCAGATGGAAATTATTGTGCACCTGGAAACACTGCTTTCTTTCATGGTCTATTCCACTGTGGGAATCTGGTGGATTTGCAATGGTTCACCAGAGATCCCAGTCCTCTCGCCTAGGCCTTAGTACACAGCCTGAGGCAAGAAACACAGAGAATCAGCAGTAATCAAGCGCTTTTCATGACTACCAGTTTAATTCTATTATTTATCCAAGCGCTCCTTTGCGAATTCAAGGTTTTACACAGCGCGATCGTGCTCATTAAAAAAAATATATATATATATATTACTATGCAAAAGGCAAACCAGACCGATCTTTTTGTTCTGATTGGTCACCTTCACGCTCATGGCGTGGCGCTTTAAATCGGCTCCCTTGTGTGAAATTATATTACTTTTTATTTTCAGTTTATGTGGCAAGAAAAGTCTGGTTAGGAGTTTACAACACTAATAGGACTAACTCGAGCAAACGTGAGACCCACTGCATTGCAAATGCTTGTTTTTTCCTTATTTTCAACTTCACATAAACACAGCTTGTATACGTGTCTGCGAGGTGAAATCCGTACTTTAGAAATTAAAATGTGCCATCTAAAAATGATTTTGATGAGTTAGACAGCATTTTTATGAGCAGGCATATTTAATCCTCCTGTCTTTGCTAATGTAGATGTTTCCCTGTATCTTGAGTGCATGGTGACGTATCCTTACACTTATCATGCAGTGGTGCATTGGCTCCACTGGAGGCAAAATGTTGCCTTTGCATTTGAAGTGGGCCTACACTAACACTAGGCATATGCTTCACTGCACTAACTCTGTGCAACACCTTAACATTCTGTCGTCACTTCCCGTCCTTCCCCAAAACAATACTTCCTTTGCATCCACTTGTTGTGTATGCCACAGTACCTCTTGCTATATGCATGGCATAGTTCGCCAATTAGTGCTTTGCCATCCTGGAATTAGAGTTCCTGTTCTTGCTATTGTGGTCCACACATATCAGTCATACAAGGTACTGGCTTCACCCTCCTGCTCACACATGACATTGGGTAGGGTCGGGCTGTTACCTGTTGCAACTGCTCCTCCGAGGGCTTCTAAAACCTGACTTTTTCCAAGGACTACGGACGCTGTGCTTCTTTGCCTCCCCCAGCTTCTTCTGCATCTCTCTTAGATGCAAGTTGCAGATATTTCTTGGGAACCTTTTATTTCCCCAACAAATACATTGTTTTGATGATTTAGAAAAAATGTCTGCAGCCTTCCTCGGTTTCTGCAAATATTTGTCGTATATTGTTACTTTTAAAATAAAATCGCCATCCTTGTTTACTACATTCTTTTGCATGTAATAAAAACATTTTAAGAGAATTATAAGTAGTCACACAATTTTCACTGTTTGTGTAGTGTATGTGTTTATACTGGAACAACGGTCAGCAAACGAAACTGAATTTATGTAAGTTCACAGTATTTCCTCAGCGCACTCCTTCTACAACTAAAGACGTTTGTATTAATTATTAAAGATATATACCATTTTGAACATGAAATACTTGCGGTTGCATATCTTGCCTAGACAGCAGACACTACGGTTTCCCAGTGGTCATAAATGGGCACACTAAACTGGCAGCCAATGCGCGTGTGCTTCAGGATGGGTTGAGGGGAGCCTTCTTGTCCAGAGGACAGAAGAAAGATTAACTTGTTGGCCTTGGCCCCGAACTGTGTCTTGGACGTCGGCCACTGGAATTCCACAGCCCTGTTTCATGCAGCCTAGACCACCAGAGTATCTGCTGCACTCGCTTCCTGGGCATGATGTCCCGAGAGGGCTATATCCACACCTGGTCATCTGCAACTTTTGAGCACAGTGGTAACACTGCGGGTAACAGTTTATCTTTAGGTCAACCTATAACTACGTAGTGTACAGATTGGTGCATCAGTTCGCTTTTGCACAAACACCTCTTACGTACCCAGTGACAGTACTCCTATTAATGCTGCCATGTTTTCTCTGTCAGCAATTTTTACACACTTGTTTCAGTCACTTTCTTGGTTCTAAGTGTACTCCTACATTCCTTCTACCCTGGATATGTTTCATCTTGAAATAATGTTTAGACAATAAATGAGTCTTACAATACATGTCTAAAGCTTTCTTGATTTCTCCTCCGATTAAAACCTGAATCAAGAGTAGCTTATTCTTCACAGTTGAAAAAAACAGTTTCTGGCCCTCAGTGACATTTGATAGTGTTTCACAGCCCAAGAGCAATGGTCGTATTTTTTAATCATCTTTTAAATGTCGTTGTCCTGAGTGAAATGGCATGTTCATTCTCATTTACAAATTATGACAAAAACACGTACAACTTGTTAAGTTGTATTAACTGTTCTGACATACTGAGATCCAAAATCATACGGCTACAAGGTTAAACATGAATGAGACAAATATATAAAAAAAAAACACTTTTTTCCCTGATCCAAATCTGGTATACTCCCAAAGTCTGAGGAAGAGCAACAACTTTTCTATCCCTCGGGTCTATTCATTCCTCTGTATCCTTCACTAATCCTACCGTAAATTGAATGCTGTCCCAAAAAATTACACTGCCCTGTGTAACAAATTGGGTTACCAGTTGAGGGGTGTGAAGTCACAAGTGAAGCCGAAATTAACCTTTGCTTAGCCCTCTGGTAGTTTGGCACAGAGCAGTCAGGCTTAACTCAGAGGCAACATATAAACGATTTATGCAGCACTTTAAACAGTAATAAAGTGAAAACACCACACAAGAAAAATCCCACAAAATAGAGTACATTTTAATAAATAAAACAAGACCAAAACAACAAAAATTAAATCAGTAGAATCGGAGTTTTGCAAGTTTAAAGACTTCCGTGAAAATAGAGCTTAAAAGCACAAAACGGTAACTGTGGTTATCTAGTCGCGCTGGTCTGGGACAAAGTCACACGTTTAGGCTGACTAGTCCCGTGTTGAGGATGCATCTCACAGCAGAGGTGATGCAGTGTCCTGGCGAGGAAATGTGTTGCATAGTGGCGATTCTTGGGAGCTATGAAGTGCAATGCGATGTCCTTGTGTGGAGATGCGTCATGCCTCGGTGGTTCCAATGAGCTGCATTGGGCGATGCAATGTTCTTGCATGAAGATACATAGCAGCAGTTCTGATGGGTGATGCAAAGTCCCTGCATTTGGGAAGTCCGCGCAGCACAGCTGATGTGTCGGTTCCGAGGGCTATGCATCAAATAACTAAGGCAGTGCACCAGTTCTGTGAGAGATGTGCTGCAGAGGAGATGTGTCGGTTGTGCTAAATCCACAGATGGGCTGGCATAGCACGTTTAAGGGCCACTTCCAAGGGTCCTGGACTGGGATGGCACACTTGGAAGGGCATGACTCAGAGATAGCAGAATTTAGGTGCTGGGTTCAACGTGGTTGGAAGCCTGTTCTGTCCCTAAGGATTCTCATCAGGAGGCCAGGCAACTAGTACTCGGAGTCACTCTGGGGTCCTGGATTTAGAGTTGCAGGTCCAGACCTTCTCATCCAGGCAAGAGGGCAGTAGGGCAGCATTGTAATAAAAACATAGTAGGGCAGCAGTCCATCATAGTGGCAGTCCATTCAGTAGCACAGCAGTCCTTCCAGGGTCCACAGGCACAGAAGTGTACTGAAGAGTTGGGTCTAATATTTATACCTGGTGCCCACTTTGAAGTAGGGGAAGCTTCTAGAGTTTTCCATCCCCTGAGGTTTCAGTCATACCCTTCTGCTCTGTCCTGGCCTGAGCTTGACTGGGGTCACAAAAGATCAGTGTCAAACCTCTTGTGAGAGTGCTCAGGCGGGGACTTTGTGATGTGCAAATGTGGTAGGTGACAATGTCTCCCCCTCATTAACTTAGAGTGTCTCATTCTGCCATCACCTATCTTGCTTTGTCTCACTGTCTAGGAGCCGTGCTTACTGACCACTTGCAATATACATGTATTTGTGTGACCCAGGATCAGGCTACATACACCAAATGGTTAGGGCACAAAAATGACAACTCTAAAAGCGGCAATTTCAAAATTGTGACTAGCAATTCAACTTTACTATTAAAACTGGCTCTTAATTAACATTTTTTAGACACTAAAGTTGACTTGTCTACCTGCTTTCAACTGAAAGTTATCACTTATTAAATGTAATAAGGTAACTCAGTGTTACCCCCATGTGGGAGGTAGGTCTTGCAATATTGAAAAATAAATGTAATAGGTTTTCACTACTGGGATGTGTAAAATTTCAAAGTACACGTCAAGCTTTTTAAATGCACTTTACCTTGCCCTCTGGGCTGTGTAGGGCATACCCTAGGGGTGATCTATTTTTATTAAAAAGGGAGGCTTAGGCCTGGCAAGAGGCTTCCCTTGCCAGTTTTAACTGGCGCTCAGGCTGCGACAGTAAGCCTAAGGCATGTTTGAAAGGCTACTTAAGTGGGTAGTACAACCATTGCTGCATGCCCACTAGTAGCCACTAAATGGGCTTTTGCAGGCCCTAGGCAGAGGTAGTGCTACTTTGCTCGGGATTTCTAGGTAAATTAAATAGGCCAATTGAGTATAAGTCAATATCACTATGTTTAATGAGTGAGAAAAAACACTTTAGCACTGGCTAGAAGCTGTAAAATGTACAAAGTCCTAAAAGCCAACAAAAACGGGTAAAAAAAACAGAAGGGTGAAGGTAAAAAGTTTGGCAATGGCCCCGTAGAAAAGGCCAAGTCCAAAACCCTAACTTTGCCATTTCACTTTTTCTTTAAATATGCAAAGGTTTGTTTATAATCTCATTATGTTCATGGCTACCTTTTGCTTGTACTAAAATGTTATCCAGAAACATGAAGATTGCATCACAACCCTTAACTACATAACACAAAAATATCTGAAATATCAAGGCAGTAGATGCTAAACTAAACAGCTTTTTCAAAAATGTAAATACTTCATTAGGTGTTCAAAAAGCTGTTGTTGGTAGAGATTATTTTCCCAATTTGATATAGCCATTTGTCACCCTTAAACACTGGTATGTGAAAATTGTAATCCCACTTTTACGGTCATAACTTTCATCTGGGTCAATGGAAGCCAAGCTGATACATTCTAATGTAAGGGACTCTAATCTACTCAGTCTTAGTTATGCATTTTTCTTTTTTTTTTTGCAAGTTAATTAGGACAAACCCAAGGATCTGAACCTTGGACCTAATAATACTGTCTTGATACATTTAGTCCAAAATGGCAGCTAAATATTCACAATTCCCTAAGTGTACCATTAGCACATCCCTTTATCCGTGTTTTTCTAAGCATGAAACCTTAATGCATCCAATCTGGCATAAAAAACAACTTCCTTTAACTGCTCCCTAATTTTTTCTACACCATAGCTTATCACAGCAGATATGTCTTTCCTTGCAGACAGGTTCCATGGTAAAGTTACTAAGTTAATATTTGCTGGTCAATTTTCAGTCCATAGATCTTGTCAAATAAGAACTTCCACAAACCCCAACATATTTAGAACACCCAGCTGTAACCATACATATCTTTCTTTTTGTAATGATTTTTATTGGTTATTGAATGATGGCACATCATGACCACATTCCAATACTACTACAAAAACGTAATATCCAGGCTCTGTCATTGTGAACATATCTCCAACACCCCCATCATCCCCCCGTAACCATCTTGTGCCATGTTATATTCAAGGGCAAAGGGGTGTTATGTGTTATTGCAGACATGTATTGTTACTATGTCCATCTGTGCTGCATGTACCTTTAAAGTGTAGCATGTTTAATGTGATTCTTTTAAAATCAGAACTTCACGTATCAGGGATTCTCCTAGAGTCAGTTAACCTGTGAATGGCGGAGGTCCAGTCTACAATAAATCTATATTTATTTATCATCAATACTTGCAGTGTATCTACTTCATACCACATCTGGGTAATTTAGTTCCAGTGATGACAAATATTTTCAATTAAATGCTCATGCCACAATTGTTAAGGTGAGCATGGCCATTAAGGAGATTGAGGCTGCAATCTATTCAATTTTTATACTGATCCCCTTTTTTAGGTCGAGCGTAAGCGTTCGATGTTTTGTATACTTATACTGTGGGTTCCAGCGATTTTATTTGTTGGTTCCAGTGTCCTTTAAAAATCCTTGCTTGCTAGTGGTCAGTTCTGCCTCTTTGTCCTGCCTTTTTCACTTTGGGAGCAGCACCAACTACTGTATAATCACGCTATGTCCTGTTTATGTCTTCTGTAGGGGTCTTTTTATTTTTTCTTTAGTATTTGCCTGTTGGTCTTGCACTGTGGGTGTGTGTTCAGTCCCTCCTCCCCACCAGCTCCCTCTGCAAAACATAAAACCAACATCAGAGGGAGGCTATTCCAGTCGCCCTTGTTTATCTTAGCTCCCACGTTTGGCTTGGAATGGAGAGCTTTAATTTCCTCGTTTCCACTGCCATAGACAGAAAAGACCAGCTGCTGTGCTCCGATCGGAGCTGCTTCAAGGGTGTGCCCTGCTCATTAGTGACAAAAAGCATGATGTTTGTATGAGTATGATCCAACAAGCCTGTATTTAAATAGAGCAAAAATGCAAATTACAATTTATTTAGATGAACTAAATACAATGTATAAAACGAGAAACAGGCAAAAAAACGTACAGAAAACACTGCGAGGGCAGCTCTGGGCCCCACAAGGCTATAACTGGCATTGCCTCTTTAAGGGGTCCTTTGAAACCGCCCTCGCTCTCTACGTGTTGTCCTTCCTGTCCTCCCATCCCTGCTAGCAGATGTAATGATGCTCTCAAAAGTAAATCCTCTGTTTCAGCTGTAATGTTTTATGCTTAGAAGACAGAGACAGACGTTGTGTTGCTGTTGTGTAACATTACATAGTGATGATATGAATATGGTTCTTTAGGCAAAATTGTTTTATATTTTGAAGTGCACAGTTTATGGGATGTCACTTTTACGTGTATGGCGTTCTATGTTCAGAAGCTATTGGGGTGCTTTTTTAGCTGCCTTAAAATTGGTTTTATTTGCACATCTATTGTACTGTTAGCAGAAGCCCCAGAGACATGTATCACATTGTTCTAATAATCAAATTACTCGTTTTGCTCCTGGTCAATCAAATCAGCAGTCATTGCTTTGCATGTGCTTGGTAACCGATGCACTTTAAAGGAGATTCCTTTGTACGTCACGTATGTATGTACATAGCGTCTGACAGTCTACGCATCTCCGACCAAGGAAAACACTCCCTTCCCAGAACTTTTTATTCTTTCGAAGACATAAACGTTATAAAAAAAAAATTGGGGGGGGGGGAGGGGAGGCACGTCAACTAAAATTGACAGGTGCTGAGACAAATGTTTTCACAAAGCTTGCCTTTGCTCTGTTGAGAGTGACACTGTGACAAGATTTCATTCAGGAGTCTCTCATTTAGCAGTCTGGCAAGCAAAGTCACACAGGTGACCTCTCCAGTCTGCAGGCACAGGCCCATAATTCTCTTCACCGCACTCCCCATCTTCTTGTAATCGATGTAATCACATTATCAGAAAAGTTCAGTCAAAAATGTACAATTCTGATAGCTCTAACTCGAGCAAACGCGCGCGGCCCATTGCATTGCAAATGCCTGTTGATTTTCTTATTAGGGGATGATCTTTTTCACCAACAGTGAAAGAACACTCTATAGGTATATTCCCTTGCACAGTATTACCCTTTATATGTTACTGTAATACTTTTTGCTGAGTGTCAAAAATGATCATAGTTCTTACAGTCACTACTAAATATCAGACATCTTGTGATTTTCCATATTTGACCTTTAGACCTATGAACCATGTTTAGTTCGGCATTTGACATGCTCTGCCTTTTGCCACTGTCTTTTGTTGTTCATGATGTTAAAGTTCTCCTTACACATTGCACAAATCTCACCTCCTGGATATTAACTCGTGTTGAGCTTGTTTACAAGTTGCCATGATTATCCCGTAGGCATTTTAAGAATTTGGCCAAGTGAGAGCTCTCTAAAGTTACACAATATTTCTTCTATTTTCCTATTGTAGATACATGTCTTATTGCACACTTTTTAATAGGTACTGAATACTGAATCCCCCGCAGGCCTTTTCCTTTTCCAGTCCACAGTCTACTTCACCTCCTAGGCGATAACTCCATCTACAGTAGCTGATGGGATTAGAACCATAACTAACTACTAAGGAAAGCTGTGAAGTCAGTGCTGTAGCATTCTGTGGGATGGAAGGAGATCAGACACAGGTAGAAACTCCAGCATAAAGTATTTTTTAACAGCTTGCAGTACTAAGTATGTGTCTTTTTAGCGGTGAAGTCTCATTTACAGCCTTACATATCATCTTTTCATGGAATCCACTGTGCCTCAAGGTTTTCTGGCAGCCAGCACTTCCACTTTTGAAGAGAGTGGCGAGGCTACATAGTCATTGGATATCACATAACGGAGGCTGTGCCTTCGCTGACAGTCAGTGGGAGGGTTTAGGTGTATCCTTGGCTATGGAATCAAAACTGAGTTCAGCCTTTTATTAAAATTAATAATGTAAGGATCTAGTTTTATCCTTTGCTATGGAATCACAGCCACGTCTGAGAGGATGTTCTGTCTTTTTGTAGGGTGTAGCTTTTTAGTATTGTGATTAACTCATGGCATGGTTTTCTGATCTTCTTGCATTCTCTTTCTGAATCTACCGGGCTGTTTACAATAGCTGTCCAAATGCATCAGTTATTTGGAATTCCGTGCAGGAGTGATTTGCATTGTTCTGTGCATTTGCTTTGGTTCAGGCTCCCTTACGCAATCCATTACTTCTGCTGCCTTTTGTGCCAACTACATTATTCTGTAGCAGTGTCGCAGGTTTTCTTTTTATATTTGTGCTTCCCTGGGGCCTGTCCAGAGCAATCCCTTTTAGCCATGAAGTGTTGGATGTGAAGCAGCAAGTGACTTGCGGCCAGCTATCTGCTACATATAGCAAAAGGCTGTGTGCAGCGGAGGTTGCCTGCAGACGAAGGGTTGGCCAGGCCCTGCGACCAATCCTGCAGTTCCATGGCGAAGACCTGCACTGTGGGTGTTGTTGCCTGTGAAGGGTTGGGTGCACTGCCTATCTGGACACCAAGCACTGTGACCAACCCACCGCTAAAAGCTGCGCTCAGCCTTCCTGCACCCATGGCTGAGTGCAGGAAACCCTTTGAAGTTGTATGTGACCAAAACAAAAAACAAATATTCGCTGAAAGAAGCAATTGTTAAGGTGACACAGTGCTTATCGTTGGTTATAACATGAGTGTATGTTTACACATCCTGAGAAATTCACATATAAAACTGTATAAGTGCAGTTATGGTTATGAATTAAAACAAAAAAAAACTCTGAAATTCGCAAGTTATGGTTCGGAGCACAATCTATTAATTTACACTACAGCCATGCAACTCATAACTCGCTCACCAAATGCAATGCTCAGGTCCTCAGAATATTCATACCAGCAGATAAAACCTAAAGGTGAAATTAAATTAAACAACAATACATAATCAAACCAATTAATGGTACCACATCCATAGGCCTCTCTGTCAGTGTTATCGGTAATGTGATATGTAAATTCATCTGTAGGAATATGTACATTTGTAATTACATCTATTTCTTCGCCTAATTCTTCTGCCCATTGTATGTAGTCCCAAAAAACCCTTAACAGAATGCTTATGCTGCTTGTAAGCCCCATTAATGTAATATAATGAGCGGAATATTACTTGGGGTTCACTGATGAAGTATGGAGAAACTCCATGTTGGTACTTATGCAGTGCCATGCTGGCTCTTTAAGAGGTATGTAGCTAACATGCAAAGCAATCTTAATAATCCTAGTACATTTTGTTACCCGAACTAATGAAAGCCATAGCACTTCAACTTCTTAAATGCTCATCTTTTGAGCTCATATTCAGCCTTTTCTCAACCCCATTCAGACATGTAACGGTTTTGCATAAAACATGCATAATATCACAGTTCAAACATAAATCACCTCCCTGCGGGTATGCACACCATATTACTAACTTCCTGCCATAACCAAAACCACCTCCCTGGCTGTAATGGCTTGCATGTACACAAAATGTGTCTCAGTGTCTTAATATTGCCTGGCTAGGCCTGCAGCAACCATCTTTATTTACAAAAGAAGCTCAGTCTGAACTCTAGCTGCAACAACAGAAAACACAAACAAATGACTCCGTGCCTAACATTATATAAATCACTTTCTCTTTAATTTGTCAAATAGAAAACCATAATACAAGTACAAACTCTTTTATTTTTACAATAATCAGCATTGCACAATGCACGCGAGCTATCCAGGAACCTTTTTATCTTAGACTTGAATACTCCAGGAATTACACGTTTATATCCACGCTAAAATCTAGTTCTCACAAAACCTGAACAGGAATTTGCACCACCTTCACCCTTCCCAAAAATACCCATCATCATTTTTAGTGAGCCATGCACTTTGTTTCAGGTTCAAAAACAATACCGCAAATGAGCTGCTTTCACTGCCAAAACCTGACCTGCCAAGCCACACTCAATTCTAAATTATGCCTGACATGTGGAAATGGGCAAACAGAAATGTTCTTGTAGGCACTACATTGGAGTGAAACAAAAACCAGGCCCTCATTTTCTGCAATGCTTCCTTCACATAGCAGATTACTACAAGTAACTTCATTTTTATGAGTTGCTAAATTAGCTTATTTCTAGCACTTTCCACTCTTTCATAGATTCTGCGCTGAGCAGCAACAAAGGATGACTCTTAGCTCTTCATAGTAGAGATGTTATTGAAGCAAACCACCATCAATGAACTAGTCCCCTGAATAGTTGTAATAGGCTACGAGTGAGGCGTCCGATACCTTCCAGGGATCAGTGTCTTTATTTTTTTGTACAAAAAACTAAAGTCCTAGTTTCATTCCTTATCTAGGAATCCTTGGTGTATATATCGAACAAGTGTCAGGTCTCTCAACCGACAGGTCCTGTTTGGTTGCAAAAAACTGCTGTCTGCATATTGGAACGCCCGAAAATGCTGGTGTCTGATTTTTTGACAAAAACGACTTGGCTTCCCTAAATGCCTCTCCTACGTCTGCCACATAGTCCAAATGTCAGGAGTGCTAACAACACACATTCTAGTATGCCCTCACTGGGAATCCTAGGTTCCCATTCAGAGTTTCACTGTGATCCATGTGTCTATATAGAGAGATTGTATCGCTCTCAGAAGGTGAGCAGCTATCCTTCAGGTTTGCGAATTTTCCCACAAAAAGGCTCTGTCCACGGTGTCGAAAGCTGTTCTGTAATAAATAAAACAGGTGATCAGACAAGATCCAGCAGTGTGGTATGAATCATGGACCTGTATTAATGAAAGGACCGCATTATCCATTGTGTTGCAAGACAGACAAATGTCTGTCTGATAAGAAGATACAACCAGTTTTTTATTTATCTAACTCTGCCAGGACGATTTTCATGGATGCCTTCGCTTAACCATGTTGTATTGCGATCAACTTCTAATTAGATGGCTCGTCATGATCAGCTTATATGTGCAAGTGGTGCGGTACATACCCCTTGCAGGAATCAGGAACCAATGATGCTGTGAAGCAACTTGTGTACAAGATGCATAGCCTAAATGCCCAGAATGGAACCTCTTCTGGAAAACACTAGGTGGTAGACCTTCTGGCCCAGGTGCTTTATCAGTTCACATGGCAACTATAATCTCCAGATCTAGGATAACAATATTTTGTAGATGTGGATCTACTTACAATTCGGTAACATGATTTGCTATGCCAACTGAGATTCCATGTATAGTCTCTTACATCCCATGATGCCTTGTTTACATTCCCTGTAGTATGTTGATGCAAATTAATCCATCTGGAAAGCCCCCTCCTTTATTAATCTTCTGTTTTTTTTTTTTTTTTCTTTTCCTGAGTTCCCTGCCCATCTTCAGTAAGCCATTTGAGTACCATTTTTAAGACGAGCCTACTAAACGGTGCATTCACTTTTTAGGTCGAACCCGCAATTGCTTTGACCTATTGTAAGTATTGTGGGCTTTTAACCATGCCCACCTCACGCCCATCACTTTCACTCATTTGTGGACTTGCCTTTAAAAAAAATCCTTTGTAATCATTGGTAAATGCTTTACGGTTGTCCCGCCTTGGGGAGGTTTTGTTACCGCCTTGCAGACTAAGCCTGTTACATGGATAATTGCGCAATTGCTGATATGTTTGACTGTGAGCGAACTTCTTTTTTCCTTTTGTCTCTCTCTTTTGGCTCATGGCGGCCATGGCGCTTCGAATCGGATCGCTTATGTCAACTAATGTTTTCATTATCAATTTATGCGTCAAGAAAAGGCGAGTTAGGAATTTACAACGCCAATAGCTCTAACTCGAACAAATGCGAGACGCATTGCAAATGCTTGTTTGGAGATGATGTGCAACGTGGCTAAGAACCATTGGCAAAGCCAATAGGTCGTAAATGTGAGACCTGCTGGCTTTCTCAATGCTTGCTTCTTACTGTTACCTTGTTTAGGATTAAAATCTGTATGTTTTGCTATCAAGGCTTTAAAGGCATCTTTCAAATTCTGTTTTTCAACTTCTGCCAGTCCTCACAAATAAAGCGTAATGACCACAGCAGATTACGTTGGCTAGTGTTCTCAATTGTTGGGGCTTTACATAAGTGATCAATGCTAGTAACAACTGCAGATAGTGATAGAAATCCAGTATCTGTTTTTAAGAAGTGCATTGTTAGAATATGTAGAGAAAGATCGATTTTCTGGCACACAGTATTCGTTCTCTGTCTTTTTATTGTAACTTAGCATTTGCCTTCTAGCAGTGGTTAGCCCTTTACATGCTTGCTGACAGGGGTGGCAGTTGAGACTTGAGTTAATCTTGAAAAAAGACTCGAAAAAGTGATGCATTATTGTGCATATAGTCTTCAAAACAGTGTTCCTAAGCACTTATTTATGTGGACGCCCAGCGTTGGCTTTTGAGGTCGGAGTGTTGAATTTTTCATGTGAAACAATGGGCTATAGATCAGTCTGTTTTCAGAAAATGATTGTGTATTTCTTCGTGTATAACCCTATCACCACTGAAAGAGGATAACCCTACTGCTTTGTGAGCGCCATTTTTTTTGGCAAAACAAAGTCTTGTATTTCGTTTTCTTGCACCGAGTTTTCAGAATTAAGTTTTGCTTTTGTATATTACTCTTGTTCTTCACCCGGGATCATATTTATTGGCTTATTTTTAGCAAAGTATGGGTGTGTTGTGGAATTATTTAAGGATTTCTACATTTGTTTAGGGAAAATTGCAAGACGAATCCATATTCTGTTGTTCAAAAAAGCAATAAAATGCTTTCATTCAAGCATTTTGAGCCAGAGCCATCTTTCCTTTTTTCACACTTGTCAGGTTAGGTAGTTGCATCATGATATATATTTTCATTCAAATTCAAAATAAATAGCATCTATTACACGTTGAGGCTATGATTTATTTTTTTTAGATTGCAAGGGTATCATAACATGTAATTGAAATAAGGCGTCATCCTCCTAAATTTAGCATTTTTCCTCATTGAGGAATAGACCAATCCCCAAACAATTACATTGTGAAAAACATTAAACAGATATTCCAAGTGGCATGAGCCCATGATGCAGTCGTGGAGTGCTGGTGAGTTACAAACCTCAAACGTTTGTCTTACTGGTTGTCATGTTAGCAGAACCCCTTTATATTGTTATCGAGCCATAATGTGTAGATGTGTGCTATTTATCCTCTTTACAGTGCCTAATTTTACAACATCTGACGCGATCCTCCGCCCTGCTTCCACTCTGCTGCTCACTAGCTCCTTTGCCCTGCTGCCTCCTGCTGCCGGGTGAGCCTCCTGCCACGCATTGCCTTGTGCTCTGCCCCGCCCATTCTCCTCCGTCCTCCATGTCCTGCCCTATCGTCTTTAGCCCTCTTGTATTCTGCTTTCCTTCTTGTCAGTCTTGTCTTTTCCTATGTTGTTTTTGCCCTATTGTATCCCTAGCCCCCAGGTATTGTTTTCTAGTGCTCTCCTTCATCTGGTTGTTGTCTTGTCCTCTGTTGTCTTTTGCCCCGTTTTTGTCCTTGGCCCCCGGTGTTGATTGTTCGTGCCCTCCGTCATTGCCGGTCTTCCATTATTAGAGTGGTCTTTGGGATTGTCTTGAGTTCTCAGTTTGTCGCGTTTCTGTTTTTTTTTTTTGTGGTAGCCCCTGCCACCTATTCCAGACGTTTTTCGCCATCCCTACCTCTCTCCAGCCCACTGCGACCCACCTCTGACCTACTTAATGGCGGTCGCTGGACGACCAAACCGCTGGCGCTCCAAAGGCAAGCATGTCTGTACCTGTCTGTGCCTGGACCGCGCCCAGCACCAGGAACCCTGGATCTTCCACCCGATGCCAATACACCTTCGCCAAGATACTAAACTTCAGACCGAAGACACCAACTGCAGCATTGCCCCACCAAGCACCTCAAAAAGTCCCGTCTGCCTCAACTACCACCTCTCCTGCAATGCAGAAGCCACAATATCCCCCTCATCGCGAATCACCACCCCCACCCACAGCACAGAACACACCTTGGACCCCTTCTTTTCCAACAACGACAGAACAAAATTCTGCCACACCACTGAACTGACATGGACCGACCACCACATCGTACACTTCTCCATTGACCTGCCACAAGATGCCTCAACAAAATCCCCTTTTCCCCTCTACCCCCGCCACAACTGGAGTAAAGTCACAAAACCCCACTGGATAACTGCCCTCAACAACACCAGACCTTGCCCTGCGGACACCCTCGATCTGCACATGCAAAACCTCTCCATCTGTCTGACCTCTGCAGCCGACACCATAGCCACCCTGAAAAAGCTGAAAAAGTCCAGCACCAACAAACCCTTCAACCAATCGACATGGTTCACCCTGGAACTCTGAACGCTCAAACAACACTGCAGAAAACTAGAAAGATGATGGCGCTCCAACAAGACCCCGATCAACCTCGACTCCTTCAAATCCACACTCAAGGCCTACCACTTCCAACTCTGGAAAAACTAAGAAACAAGCCCTCACCGCCCGCATTGAATCCAGCACCAACCAAGCCAGAGAGCTTTTCAGCATCGTAGGAGAGTTTGTCTGCCCCTCTGCCACGACGAACAGTATACACTCAACCCAGGCCCTCTGCGACAAGCTATCGGACTACTTCCACCACAAAATCACCTCCGTCTACAGAAACTTCAAGACCCAGCCATCTGACCTCAACCTCCTCCACACCCGAAGCCACAAATCCTGCCCCCAACCCCACGGACCCCAGATCTCCAAAAGGAACAAGCTCGCCACAGAGGACACCATCTCCCTCATGACCACCATCCACTCCGGCTTCCCCGCAGACCTCTGCCGGCACCATCTTTACAACCTAGGAATGGAAGAAATTGCAACAGTCCTCACGGAAATTCTCAATACTTCCATCACCACAGCCACCTTCCTCAACGCCTGGGAACACGCCAAGGTCAAACCATTACTGAAGAAACTCTCAGCCGACACCAGCGAACTCTAAAATTATCTCATTATATTGCGCCTCCCGCTTCCTGCCAAAATCTTCAAAAAAGCCATCAACCACCAGCTCACTGATTACCTCGAACACAACAACCTACTCAGCCCATCCCAATTCGGCTTCTGACTGAATCACAGCAGACCACCTTGATAGCAGTCACAGACGAAGTCAGATGTCTCCTCGACCTCGGAGGAACAGCCACTCTCATCCTTCTCGACGTATCAGCAGCATTCAACATAGTCTCCCACCACACCCTGATAAACCGTCTCTACACGATCGGCATCCAGGGCAATGCGCTCAACTGGATCTCCTCCTTCTTCAACGGCTGAACACAGAGAGCCCCCCCCCCCATGTCTCCGCATCAAAATACACCAT
The DNA here is from genome assembly GCF_031143425.1 of Pleurodeles waltl. Taxonomy (NCBI): domain Eukaryota; kingdom Metazoa; phylum Chordata; class Amphibia; order Caudata; family Salamandridae; genus Pleurodeles; species Pleurodeles waltl. Next base: position 885,451,440 of record NC_090445.1, on the reverse strand, counting down.
CTGTGGCGTGCTTCAAGGCCCTCCCTCCGCCCACCCTCTTCAACACCTGCATGACCCTGCTAGACATCATCGCTCGTACCCATGGACTCAACATAATACCCTACGACGACCCCCAGCTCGTCTTCTCCATTGCAGACGATGCCACCGCCACGCAATCCTACTTTCAGAACATAATGACTGACATCGCAATCTGGATGAGATCTATTTGCCTGAACCTGGTAAAACAGAAAATCTCATCTTTGGCAACAAGCCTTCCCTCTGGGACGACACATGGTCGCCCCCCACTCTCTCCCCTCCACACACCCACAAGCCACGCACACAACCTCAGGATCATTCTGAACACCCACCTGACCATTAAACAACAGATCAACTCTGTCTCTTCAGCCTGCTTCAGCAGCCCCTGCATGCTCCGTAGGATATTCTGTTGGATACCCATCGACACCAGGAGGACTGTAACCCAGGCCCTCATCACCAGTCGCTTAGACTACAGCAACACACTGTACGTCAGAACCACCAAACAGCCCCTAAACCGCCTCCAGATCATCTAGAACGCTGCAGCTAGACTCGTCCTTGACCTCCAGAGAAGTACCAGCATCACTCCCCACCTGAGAGCTCTCTACTGGCTCCCCGTAAATCAGTGTTGCCACTTCATGCTCCTCACCCAAGGCCCTCCACAACGCTGGACCTGCCTACATCAACAACCACCTCACCCTTCACCGATCAACAGGAGAACTCCGCTCTTCTACCCTCACTCTCGCTCACATCCTCCACATCTGTTGTGAGCCTAGGTGGACGCTACTTCTCCTACCTCATTGCCAAGGCATGGAACAACCTCCTCGTCCATCTGCGCATGGCACCCTCACTAAATGACTTCAGAAAGCAGCTCAAACCCTCGTTCTTCGACCACCACCTCCGCCAGAAGGGCGAGACTTGTGGCAACGGATCAGCACCTTGTGACCTCACCCCTCCCCACCCCCTAAGGGGTGACAAGCTTGCACTCTAGAAGAACCCCCTGGTTGATTGATTGATTGATTCTCTTTGTTCTTCAGAGCAACCACAAATAATGCCATGAGTGAATATTTGGTTGTTAGAGCTGACCAGTTTAAACACAAACAGTTTATGGGTTACCAGTTCCCTTGACTCTTTAAAGTCTACTTGTCTGGTGGTAAGAGAGTGACAATCGTTTTTCTTAGCCTTATAGAGCAGTAGGGCACTGTGTAAAGCATAAAGAACTTGGGTTACAAGATATTGGTCAGTACATTTTACCAGATAAATAGCAGTCACTGAGTTACTTTTTCAAATTGGGCAAATACGATTTTTCTAAATACATTAGGAATTTTAGAAGGCGTTGGAACGGTTACATTGCTTGGGAACCTACAAGTGTTGGTCGCTTTCTTAAATGGAAGGTGGATGTGTGATTAGATATGAGGCTATATGGCTTATGGGCTTATTTTTCAGCAATGGTGTAGTCTGATAAGTAAATTTGTGGTGACCCTCATTCTTTGAAAGAACTAGAGAATGAACACAAGTGTGGATTTTGAAGTGTTGAAACCTTTAACTTTTGACTGGTTGATCTAGCCTTTTTGTTTAAGTGGGCCTTACGGATAGAAGAAACATGAAAGAAACATGAGATTTGCTGAGGTTGGACAGAGTGAGTGTGAAGCATAGGCTGCCTAAGGTTATTGCCATGATGGCTTTGCCAAGCAGCAGAAAGAATCTAGTTTTGGTTTGATTCAGTTGTAGACGTTTGGGCAGTATCCAAGATTGCACAAGGCTGAAGCATAACCTCAGGTTTTGAATGATATTTTCTGATAACCTTTCTTAGTAAAGCTGTTTTTTGTTATAGGCAGGTGGTGATATCTTACTTGTCAGTAGATTAAAAGTAGAGGATAAATGGCCAAGGGTACAGTTGGGGCACTGATGTATCCTACAAACAACTGCAATGGGTGATGCTTTATTCTGGAGTTTTTCATTTGAAAGTACTGTTTCCTTGAATGAGGCACGTCATGTGAGGACACTGAGCACTAAACATAAGGTAAGCTAGCTGCTCTTGCTGGTGTCATTTATCAGAAGTTACTGATGAGTGCAGGAAAACTAGAAGCTAAGGATCTCTTTCATGGTGATAATGAAGGATGTTATTGTCTGCTTCTATAGAGGCAGAGTCATCTAGGGTGGAATACTGATATGTTAGGAGTATAGCAGATGATGTTAGTTTATGTGTTTCAATAGTGGAAATGCCAAAGAAAGGTAAGTGATTGTGTAGTATTTGGATTATGTATGGGAATTCAGTTCTCATTTTGTAATAACAGAAAGAACGTAGTCATTGTTACTTGTGGAACAGGAGTATTTCTTAGATGAAAGTTATTGATGATACTGGTTGTGGCTCTGGGGTAGTATGTCTTTGTATTTAATAATCACAGTTAGTATAGGATGTCCACCTTGTAATTTGTGGTTTTGTAGGAGACTGATTTAAAGCTTTGAAAAGTGCTGGAGTTTGCCTACATGTAAGATTGCTTGCAGACAATCAAGTGATCCTTAGTCTGTGCTGGCATATTTGCAAGATGCAAATGTGGTTTTGTAGCTGAGATTTATGGCACAGTTTTTGTATTACTTATGTGTACCATGGGGCAAGGGATCCTGGCTTTGTTTTTGGTGGTCAGTAGAGGTTCGATGAGAGGCATAGCATTTGTTGACAGTGTCTGTGAGACAGCCAATGTCTTGGGATGGGGCAGCCAGGAGTAGGGTGTATGTATGTTCTAGATGCCTAATGGGAAAGGTTTTGAAAGAATGTCCCTACTATAAAACTCTATATGTGTAAAATGTACCCAAGAAATATGCACAAAAAATAAATGATTGGGAGTGTTCTTGAATGGCTTTGCAAGGCCTCTGTGGAATTTTGAGTCTGAGGAAGGAGAAAAGTAAGGCATGATGATAAACCTAGCAAATGTTGAATAGTGCTTGGCAGGTAAAGCAAGATGTATATGTAGTATGCTGAAAGGCATGCTTTGTGTTTTTTGTGGTGTTCCTTTAAAAAATTGACAAGGAATTGTTTTAACTTGAGGTGCATGATGCCGTGTTAGCAGCTGCATTGAGATGGACTCCGGAGAAAGGTGGTCACAGTTGATATATGTGAGAAAGATTTTGTCATCAGGACTGGAGTGATTCAGAAATGTGCGGTGCTTCATCCCTTTCATCACCACATAGAAAGCCTGCGCTGTAGGTGGGCCCATATGTTTAAATGACTTCTCTGAGGCTGCAGCAGTTAATTTATTAACTCCACAGATCCATCTAGTGCTCTAGAGTCAGTAAAATTACGTGGTGAAAATGGCTGTACTGCCAGGAACAGAGGATGACATGTAGGTGTGTGCCACCATATGCTCTTCTTCGTTTTTGATCCTTTACAATGACTACCTCAGGACAGTGGTATAATATATTGTCTGTCATCAAAAGATATTCCCAGCAAGCATCATACGATATTGTGTGTTACTGTTTTTGGAAGAGCATGTGCCTTTATCTGGAGCCATGCACCCTAAGGTAGGTAATCCACCTAGGGTCCCTTCCCATCTGTATTCTCCCACTTGAGGGATTCCTTCCATCCAGTGAGGTACAATATTGTCTTGGGAGGATGCTGCCTTGCTTGAATAGGGAACAACACTAGCAATGTAACCATTCGATTGGGCATTGAAGTAGGAGTTCAGGTCCCCATATGTATGTTCTTTACCCAATCTCATTGAATGCATTTGCCCATTACATTTCCCTGTTTCCGTCCTTTTCCAATGTATGTGTCCGCAGTCCCACTGTTCTAAATTATCATAGGTTTTGCTGAGAAATATTGTCTGGATGTGTTCTGAGTAATGTGCCAGGAGGAAAGTCCTCACAGCTTTCAGAATCAAATGACTCTTTCTTTCTGATTGCTGTCAAAATCTTATTTGCTGCACCTGTTTGGAAGTCCTTATGGAGGTGGCCATTCCCACATCAACCTAAATCTCTGCGGTCAGTTACTCCTCCGATCGACTAAAAACATAAGGAAAGTTATATGTCCAGTTTCCACATTGATGCTCTTTATTAACCATGTCTCCTCACCCAGATACTCCAGTAAGGTCCACAAACTGTGCTTTAATATAGGAACTGTTTGCTTCCTGTGATAGTTTGTTCTTACTTACTATCATGACATGAAAATTGACTACCACAATATTGCAAATGTGAGTAGATATAGGTAACTATAGATTTACTATACTTGACTCCACATTTTGTATCTTGATGATATATATATCAACAAGGTACGTAGATGCAGTGTTACGAATAGTAAATCTATACTAATCCTTATCAACCTACTTTCACAATATTGAGCAGAGCTGATATTCTAGTCTCAATGTTATGGCAGGATGATATTTTGTTGCTTGATATTGTGATGTACTACCATCTCTTCTCATTCAATTGTGAGAAATCCTGGACACAAATACAGGCGGCTCTGGTTGGTACATCATTTTCTGTTCTGGACTTGCTTCCTGCCTGGGCCGACAGTTTCAGATAATGACTGGCCTGCTGGATCCAGTATCTTGTACTCATTTGTTCTTTAGAAGGAAGCCCTGCAGCAGTAATTGAGAGAGAGTGTGCCAGGAATATGATTCTCTGGTGCAGGCCTATTCACTAACCGCTCTAAATCTGCAGTCAGATGATAGAGGTGTAACTGCTTCTGCTGCAGCATCTGGAGAAGGTTTCAGATTTGCTCGGGATACTGACGAACTGTGAAAGACCTACCCTTCCCCATCCTATCCACATGTACACCTGCCATGCAGCCCAATAGTGAGTATCTGGCGGGTGACCGGATTGTTTAAAAGAGTGTGACATAGAAAGGTCACTGAAATCTGTTAGTGTTTTCATCTTCTATCAACGGTTTTGGAGAAGCAACAAGTCTACCGTTGGATCTAGTCCCTTCATGTTGTTTTCATTGAGTGGACTTGACAGTTCTGAACACAGAATCATTTGATCCATAGTGCTACAACACATATTTCCTGATATATTTTAGGTTAGATTTGTTGCCACCTAATTCTGGGTTCGCAAGAAGTATGCTTCATCTCTTCCGGTGAGAGTCCCAGGTTATGTTCTGCCTCTGACACCGAAATATCTTAACTGTGGATAGTGGTTTCCCCAGTGCTATGCCATGAAATTTGTAAACAATGTTCCCTGGGCAGGACCTCCCTAACAATCCTCAATCAGCGCAATTTTGTAATATTAAGGTGATCTAGTACATGATGAAACTGAGAATCAGTTGTTGTATACTTTCAGTTCATTCTATAGACTATCCCATTACTTTTTCTAAGGCATGGCTAGGCGAATAGTGTTATGAGAGAGACTGAAAGGCACTCCTGCATCCTTCTAAGAAACCCAGTGTTGCTTTTTTTTATTGAACCAGTGCTTCTGTGCCTAAAGTGTGAGATGCCAGATGGTTACGTACCACAGTGCAGGAACCATCCTCAGCATGATGTAAACACCAAGGATCAGCATATCAACATTACATGACCCCTGGGTCCTCAATGCCATCAAAACGATATTGTCACCATTTTGTGTAGAGGGTTTAAACTCTGCAGGAAATGCAAAAGAGGTGCGATGTGATTGCACAGCAAATTGTTTGACTTGAAGAGAGGTCAAGAAAAACCTCAAAGGTGGTCATGTACATTTTACACAATGGTTGTAAAATAGCATATTATCTGCGGTCAGTAAATGAGTAATCGTGAGGAAAGTAGCATCCTTGGTAGGTTTCATAATTTTGTTCCTCAGGTTATTCCATTTCAGAAAAGAGAGGCAATGCAGAAGTTTCAGGATGTGTGCTGTTTTACATTTTACTTTGTTTTTTTGATTGTTTAAATGATTCACTTTTCTGAATGCTTATTCAGTGTTCTGATTTTTTGGAATGCTCTAGGTTGTTTAGAAATCAAAAATATTTTCACGCTGACGAATAAAAGGAACCAGTGTTCTCGACGCCATAAGCCTCTGGAGGTCTTTACACAAGAAAGCTACGTTGATTTGATTGCTGTGCTCAGGAACTGAAGAACTGTCGCTGAGAACTACAGAATTATCTGAATTTAACCTGTGAGTATCTATCTTTCTGTGCTTTCTAAAAGAGCCTGTCACAGTATTGAACCTGTTAGAAAGATTTGATGCTCTGTTTCCTGAATTCACGCAACTCTAGCTTTTGATACAGTTGTAGTGTGTTTGACATGAGGAACAGTGAAGTGCTTCCAGAAATCATTTTCATTTTAGCAGGAATATATATATAATCAGCCACAAGGTGATGTATGTAGAGCAGGAGTAGATTGAAACCTGGATGCTCTATGTGGAGAATGAGTAAATCAAATTTAAGGTGCTGTATGTAGAGCAGGAGTATGTCTAATAGAGGATGCAGTATGTAGAGCAGTGCGGTACGTCTAGTCCTGTGGATACCAGATAATTGGGGATCACTGTGAAAGGGGGCTGAAACATCGGGACAGTGCTAGTGGCCGAAGTGGGAAGGATCTTTTGAGATCATCTTTCCCAATCTTTTTTTTTTAAATATAAAGTAACAATCCCCATACGTTTTGTTTATATATAAAAGCGACTGTTTTGGACCTTCAGCATTGCACCCGTGAGCACAATTCCCATAATTATGTAATGCCTTTTCACCTCTGGACAGCATTCTGTACAGTTGTTTTTTCAGATTTAAATCACACACATTGACATTTTGGGACAAAGGGAGGGAGGTACAGTGGTTGCCCCAGAAGTGCACCGTCGTGGATGAGAACACGGGTGTCCAGGCTGAGCCCTGGGACACTTGTGCTTCTGGCGCCATGCATTTGAGTTATAGAAAATAACCTGCTAACATAGTACAGTGTGTGAGCTTGGCTCTGTTACTTCCAGGGTTAAAGCATTGAGTCAGTCACCTTCCAGAGGTGCTTGTAGAGGACGGCCGTTTATTCCATCTCGTCTTTTATGTGAAAGAGTTGAAGAAAAGAATGCTGGCCTTATCTTTGAGACACATTTTGTCTGCCTCCGTGATGAATAGCGATAAACATTGTGTAATAGTGTAATACTAGGCCTGGAATGTATGCATAGTCAACGTTCTTTCTCTTCATTGTATTCGCTTTTATACTATTGGTTGCTCTATGAATTGTTAGATGTTTGATTTTGTTGGGAACAGTGCAATTGGTGTGAGTGCTCAATTAAACTACATGCTTGGAACTTAATACGGAGTCTTCGTATTTACTACAAATTGGCGACAAACTAACCTTGTGGAGCACTCACCATCACAAAGAACTTAATTATCATCCATATGTGAGCTCTGTGCCGCTGTGACTGCTTATTCCGATGTGTCGCACCTGCGACACTATCCTATGGTGATCAAGCATGACCGCAGTGGTGGTACGCTTTGCTTTGTTGTTCCGGTTTGTTCTAGAGGACTGACAGACAAGCGGTGAGGCAACGTATGTGCGAGCATAGAGTGAATGCTAAACTGTTTATTCAAGTCGGTTAGCGTCATGGCTCAGCGGCCATCTTAGGTATGGCAAGTGTGCTTCTTATCAGCATCTATTTACATGATTTGGCAAACTGTGACTGTTAATTATTCTGATAAGAATTTGTGACATAATTATAAAATAAAATCATATTACTACTTTAAATCAGTCGTCTTGGGTGACAGGCACACCTTGTTCTAATATTGGGAAATATTTTACAAAAGTGCCTCTTTTCTTGGAAACCAATATATGATGATGAGCAGACCTTCCAGAACATCATATGTGAAGTGCACAAGATATTAGTCTTCCAGAAGAACATCATCTGTGATGTGCACATAATATTAAAGTTAGTTAGCTGCAATTCAATTTACTGGTGACTTATACATTTCCAAAATTATTTACAATATAACATTTAAAATATTATTACAGAACGAATACCACATGCGGAAAAATGCCTCCTCCATTTTTAAATTCATCCAATAAAGCTACAATGAAATGGGAAAAATGGTTCAGACATTAAAAAAATTATATGTTGGCAATAAATGCAGATTCATTTGAGTCGCACAGAAAAAAAGCACTACTACTTAATTTAATTGGCTTTGAAGCTGAAGAAATGTTTGATCATTTACCACCAGTGTTGCCACCTCCTGGAACTGATGCAAGAGATTACAATTGTTTTTCAGAAGCTATAGACAAATTAAAAAATATATTTTCAGAAGAACCACACACTGTTATGGAATGATACAAGTTTTTCACAAGACATCAATTACTAAATAAGTCAGTTGACTCATGTCTCTAGATTAAGAATTTTAGCTGCAGATTGTGATTTTGGAGCAACAGTAGACACCTATATTAGAGATCAGTTAATTCTTTTTTGCTCGAATAAAAAAAATACAGGAATAACTGCTTAGACAACAGAATCCCACACTGAAAGAGACAGTTGCCACAGCTAAGAGTGTAGAATGTACAATGAAATCATTTAAAGCTTTTAATGTTGATGATATAAACAAAGGTGTTGCAGCCTTATCAATACAAGACATTGAAATAAAGTAAGTCTACTACTAAAGGAAAAGATATGAAAGGAAAACATGTTTATATGACTAAACAAAGTAGAGGATATAATTCAGGAGTTGTAATACACAAAGTGTATATTGTGACAAATGTGGTTCTAAAACGCATGTTTTGTGCTGCTAAAGAAAATAGGCAATTTTGGTAATGTATACAGATCAGTCCAAAACGTATATGGTAGAACATTTGGTACTGTCTGTAAAAGAGAAAGATGTTTTCAAACATGAAAACACTAAAATACTGAATGGTGATAAATAATATGTTTCAGACACTGAGGTTACTAACATATTTGTGGATGACCTTAATACTAATTGTTGGTAAAGTAATTGAAAATGTAGGAATTGACACAGAACCTTATGTTCCACCTGAATTTGAGATTTCTCGTGAGGGTAAAATGGTTAAGGTTATGGCAGATTCTGGATCAGTTTTTTGTTTTTTTTAAATAAAAGCTGGATTGATAAAAAACTGGAACCTAATGATGTCAAGTTATATGGTTCTGGTGGCAAAGAGATTGATATGCTTCGATTTTTCATTGCAGAAATTACATTTTTAAACAGGTCTATTATTGGTAAAGTGTATATTGCCATTAATGGGTTACAAGTTATAGGTTGGCGCCATCAAGGGAAAATGGGAAATATGCTCAATCCCAATGCAAAGATTCCAGTGTATATATCTGATAATATACAAACAGTCCAACATAATGTCACAAATACGGATACGTTGGAAATGTTATCAGATAAACACAAAGATTTGTTTCGTAAGGAATTAGGGGAAATGTCAAGCTTTTCTCATCACATTCAGCTTAAAGATAATACCATTTCTGTGAAACTAACTGAGACATGTTCCCTTGTCGGTTAGAAAGGAATCGTCTGAAATGCTAATGAATATGTGCAAAGAAGGTGTTATAGAACCTGTTGAAGCTACTGAATGGGTATCTCCAATTGTTCTGGTGAAAAGGAAAACAGGAGAGTTACGTATGTGTGCAGACTTAAGATCGTTAATAAATACATTTTAGTGGACTGCCATTCTCTGCCATGTATTCAAGAGTTATTTACATAATTAGAGGGCTCGAAATTATTTTCAAAAATTGATTTAAAGGCAGCATACCATCAAGTAGAGTTAACTTCCAAATCTCGTTGCATTACCACTTTTATTACACCTGATGGTGCGTTCCGGTATACACGCATGCCATTTGGATGAGCATCCACTGCTTCGGTTTTTCAAAAGTTACTTTTTTTTGTCTATTTAAAAATATTGACAATGTAATTGCATTCCAAGATGATATTTTAATATACACTGATTCTGATCATTATAAAACACTAGACAAGGTAATGCCAATTTTGAATGAGAGGGGGAATGACAATTCGTTTAGACAAGTGTACATTCTTAGGAAAAGAAGTAGACTGTTTAGGACATGATATTTCTGAAAAGGGAATTACACCAAAAAAAAGAATCCTTAAGCATGATACAAAATATTGAAGAACCAAAAAACAGAGATCACGTTAGTTCTTTTTTAGGTTTATGTGAATATTACTCATGGTTTATCTAACATTTTTGTGAATTAGCTATGCTCTTGCGGTTATTACTAAAAAAAAAAAGGCGTGAAAATTACATGGTTAAGTGAACATGTGGAAGTTTTTAACAAGTTGAAAATGGAAATTTAAAATTCTTAACCACTGTCACCATATTCTAGTGATGCTTTCAATGTAATCACAGTAGATGCAAGTTCGACAGGATTAAGAGCAGTCTTAAATCAGATTAAAGGCAATGTGGAACAAACTCTTGCGTTTGCTCCCAGACCATTAACTGCTACTGAAAGCAAGTATTCTACTATCGAACGTGAAGCACTAGCTTGCATATGGTCCGTAGAACATTTTAAAATGTACATATGGGTAAATAAATTCAACCTAAGGACGGATAATAAGCCACTCATTGCATTATTATCTAAAAATGGAATGGGTAAAGCATTTTCAAGGTTGACACGTATTTTGGCAAAACTTTATTAATATAACTTTACAGTGACTTACTTGTAAGGCACAATAAATGTTAGAGCAGATTGCTTATCAAGATTATCTTGTAAAACTAATCTATTGCGAAACCAGATATTCTTGAAGACTGTGTGGTGGCAAGTGTAAAAGATGTTGTGTTATCAGTAGGAGAGCTTATTTTTGAAGAAGAATGGGTAACAGCATCTGATAAGGATGAACTACTGAAAACTGTGAAGGGTTTTACCATAAATGATTGTCCATTAGAGAATTTTTTGACAAATGAAATTACAAGTATTTTTGGAAAGTAAGAAATTAATTGTCTATAGAAAATGGAATTCTAAGGAAAAGTGAATCTTTTTTTACCTCCCGCAGAAATAAGATGGAAATTGATATCTATAGCTCATATTGGACACATGAGTCAATCGGTAACCATCAAAAAGTTGAGAGATCTGTTTTGGTGGCCATTCATGGATACTGAAGTGGTAGATTTTATAAAAAAAATTATTTTGTGTCAGGATTCTGATAAGGTTTTGAAAACAAAGAAGACTGGCGTAAACTTGCAGAGCTTACCAGAACAACCATGAAAGGAGTTAGCCATGGATTTGTTAAGTCCATAGAAGGAATTAGTCATGATAAGATATGTGTTAGTACTCATTGACTGTTTTTCAAAATGGGTTTAGTACAAAAGAATTGGACAACCTATTACTGATGTAATAATTGAGTTCTTGAATGACTGTTTCAGAAAGGAAGGACGTATTTTGGTTTATTCTCTTTGCTGCAGTTTTCGGCTTTCAAGAGGGTGTGGGGAAATACATCACATATATCTATAGAGGGGATTGCATTCGGTTTGCATTTTAATAATTTCTGCTTTATACTGTGTGTTTTGATAGACAGGCCTATTAGTAATATTTGTGTTTATTATTTTTAAGTGTACATATTTTACTACTTGTGTTTGGGCGAAGGAGGCTTTTGAAGGTAGTTCGGCTGTTGCTTATCATGTTTGTGATTGTATGGTTTTGCCCATGCGAATTTGCCACGTGCGGTATTCACCTGTGTTTTGAGTGCTGACATTAAATTGCATGCGGCAAAACTGCATGCAGTAAATCACTTATACTAGTCTCAGAAGACGTATAATGTACTCCAGTTTTTTTTTTTTTTTACTTTCAGTTATTTTGTTTAGGAAGCAGTAAATGGAGTTTATGCTAAAGTGGAATGAACACACAAGGGAAACAAGTAAACACGAATAACCAGTTCCAAGACACAATTGAAAGTTTCTCCATAACAGTAGATGTTCACAACTCATGTGCTAGCAACCAGATCTAGAAGAAGCCATTTGTAACTGTGAAGCTGTAATTTTATGTAAGGGTACCACTGCTCTGTGAGTCTCCCTTTTTAGATCTCACCGAAAACAGATATGCGCTGACCCTTGTGAGTCCACTCATTGCTTGCCATTGTTTGGCTTCATTATCACCCTAATTTGCTTGCTTCTTATTTGTTAGCTTCCCTGGGCTTTCCTTCCTTTTCATGTGTGTCCCTCTCCTTGAGGATGGATGCATTAATGTGCCCTTCCGCCGCTCACTTTTTCAGACGTAATTTTTAGGTCAAGCCTAGGCAGCACGCATGCGCTGTCTCTCGACATGTTGTAATCTACTGTGGGCTTTCACTTTTATTAGTTCCTTGGCCTGCCTTTCAAAATTCCCTTGATTGCGTAAGTAAATGCTTTACGTTTATCCCACCTTGAGGCTGCTTTGTTAACGCCTTGGAGGCTGACCACGTTACACGGATTTTTGCATGATCAGCTGTATACTTTTTTCTTTTGCCTCTCCGCTTCCCGCTTCATGTCTGTATGTTGTTTCTTCCGTTTCCTTCTTTTTGGGCATGCCGCTGTTTCTTTGTGGTGTCTGTACTCAAAGGCTGCAAGCATGAAGGGGGTGTTCTTTTTTTAATTTATTTATTTTTGAAGTTTCACATAACGCAAACTCGAACAGAGGAGCGCTTTGCATGATTGCCATTTACGTACAAGTTTAGCAGTTAAAAAATATACAAACTGGTGCATTTTAAACAGAAAAAACACAGAAATCCTCAACGTGGCTGTCCAGGCATAGTGGGTAAGCCGATGCTACAGTATTCACTGCACTTGGGAAACTCTCCCCATAATGCTTTGCGGGGCATTTCTTTTGCAAAACATTTTGGCTCATAACTCAACCTGTGGAGGTCCTAGGACAATGGGCCCACCACCAAACCATTCAGCACGACAAGCTCCTTCTGTCTAGGTCATCTCTGGGTGCCCGCTCTTGGTTGGGGGGAGGGCCAAAATAGTAAACTCCCCCATCATTCAGTGTCTTTTTAAGCTCTCATGGCTGAAACTTTTGTTTCACGGCTGGCAGTAGATTATGTTTTTAAGGGCTTTGTTTGTTTGTAAAATTATTGCAGTAGGCTTCCTAGGTCTGAAAATGAGTAGGGTACTATGCCCTGTAGGGGCTAAATATATGGTTACACTGCATTGCTTTCTGCCATTCTCTTTTTATGTGGTTATGTCCGCTAGGGGCTGGCTATATGGTTACTTGACCATGTTTCTTCAAAATGCTATTTTTATTGTGGTGCCCTCTAGGGGCTGTTCTGAGCATTAGAGTCAAGCTACTACAATATTCGCTGCACTCGGAAACTGGCCCTCAATGTTTTGCAGGGCATTCCTCTTACAAAACATTTTTGCCCATAACTTACTGTATAGTGGGCCTAGGACAATGGTACCACCATCAAAATGGTCAGCACGATGTGCTCTTTCTTTCTAGGTCATTTCTGGGTCCTCACACTAGTTTGTAATTAATGGCAATATTTTCATTTTTTGCTGCAGATCGAGGAAGAAGGTAAATAAAAGTGCCTTAATTATTTGCAGGGCCACTGAAACTATGCGGCAGAGACGACCAAATTATCAATCAATCAATCAATCACTGCATTTGTAAAACGCTCTACATACCCGCGAGGGTCTCAAGGCGCTGGGGATGGGGGGTGCTACTGGTCGAAGAGCCAGGTCTTGAGGAGTCTTCTGAAGGCCAGCAGGTCCTGGGTCTGTCGTAGGATGGTGGGGAGAGTGTTCCAGGTCTTGGCGGCGAGGTAGGAGAAGGATATGCCGCCGGCGGTGGTTTTTCGGATGCGGGGAACTGTGGCGAGGGCGAGGTTGGCTGAGCGGAGGCTTCGGGTGGGGGTGTGGAAGCTGAGTCGGTTGTTGAGGTAGGTGGGTCCGGTGTTGTGCAGTGCTTTGTGTGCGTGGATCAGGAGCTTGAAGGTGATCCTTTTGTTGACGGGGAGCCAGTGCAGGCCTCTCAGGTGGAGTGTGATGTGGCTGCGGCGGGGGACATCGAGGATGAGTCGGGCCGAGGCGTTCTGGATGCGTTGGAGTCGTCTCAGGAGCTTGTTTGTAATTCCTGAGTAAAGGGCGTTCCCGTAGTCGAGTCTGTTGGTGATGAGGGCCTGGGTAACGGTTTTTCTTGTGTCGAGGGGGATCCATTTGAAGATCCTGCGGAGCATACGGAGGGTGTTGAAGCAGGACGCGGACACGGCGTTGACTTGCCTGGTCATGGAGAGAGTGGAGTCGAGGATGACCCCCAGGTTGCGTGCGCGGTCCGTGGGTTCCGGGGCTGTGCCTAGTGACGTGGGCCACCAAGAGTCGTCCCAGGCTGATGGGGTGGGTCCGAGAATGAGGACCTCCGTCTTGTCTGAGTTCAGCTTCAGTCTGCTGTCCTTCATCCAGTCGGCTACGGCCTTCATTCCTCGGTGGAGGTTAGTTTTGGCGGTGTAGGGATCTTCGGTGAGGGATATGATCAGCTGGGTGTCGTCGGCGTAGGAGATGATGTTGAGGTTGTGTTGTCGTGCGACGTGGGCTAGGGGGGCCATGTAGATATTGAACAGTGTCGGGCAGAGGGAGGATCCCTGTCGGACGCCGCAGATGATCTCGGTGGTTTTGGAGCGGAAGGGTGGGAGGCGGACGCTCTGGGTTCTGCCGGAGAGGAAGGATGTGGTCCAGGCCAGGGCCTTCTCTTGGATACTGGCGTCATGGAGGCGTGCTGATAGGGTGCGGTGGCAGACCGTGTCAAAGGCTGCTGATAGGTCCAGGAGGATGAGGGCGGCTGTTTCTCCTTTGTCCATCAGGGTCCGGATGTCGTCAGTGGCGGCGATGAGGGCGGTCTCCGTGCTGTGGTTACTGCGAAAACCGGATTGGGAAGGGTCCAGGATGTTGTTGACTTCGAGGTAGCGGGTCAGCTGTTTGTTGACAATCTTCTCGGTCACTTTTGCCGGGAAAAGGAGCAGGGAGATGGGCCGGAAGTTCTTGAGGTCCTTGGGATCCGCCTTGGGCTTCTTCAGAAGGGCGTTGATCTCGGCGTGCTTCCAGCTTTCTGGGAAGGTTGCTGTCTCGAAGGAACAGTTGATTGTTTTCCAGAGGTGGAGCGCGATGGCTGCGCTGGCTTTGTTGAAGACGTGGTGAGGGCAGGGGTCCGATGGGGATCCGGAGTGGATGGAGTTCATGGTTTTGATGGTGTCTTCGGCGCTGACGCTGGACCAGACGGTCAGGCGACTGGTGTGAGTGGTAGTCGCAGGGGTGGTGGACTCGGTGGCGCGTGTGGGGGGGTCGGGGTTGAAGCGGTGGAAGAAGGTGGCCAGGGAGTCGCACAGGTCTTGAGATGGCAGGATGTCATTGATGATGGAGCTGGGGTTGGAGAGTTCTTTCACGATGCTGAAGAGCTCTTTGGTGTTGTGTGCGTTGTTGTCTAGGCGGTCCTTGAAGGCGGTCTTCTTGGCGGTCCTGATGAGTTGGTGATGTCTGCCGGTGGCGCTCTTGAGAGCTGTGTGGTTGTCTGGTGTTCGGTCGTGGAGCCATTTCTTCTCCAGCTTCCGACAGGTGTGCTTGGAGATCCGGAGGTCCTCGGTGAACCAGGCGGCTTTCTTGTTGGTGTGGTTGGTTATAAAGGTCTTGAGAGGGGCGAGGGTGTTGGCGCAGTCGTTGATCCACTGTGTGAGGTTGGTCGCGGCGGTGTCTGGGTCGGTGGGTGGTCTCAGGGCGAGGGCGGTAGTCAGTTGGTCCTCGGTGACCTTGCCCCAGCAGCGGCGTGGTAGCTGTTGGATGCGGTGGTGTGCATTATGCGGCAGGGTTGACCAATTTATGTGGCAAGAAAAATCCAGTTATGCATTTACAATGCTGGTGGCGCTAACTCAAGTAAATAGGAGACCTATTGCATTGCAAATGCTTGTTTCCTTTTGTTTAAGCGTTCAATGAGAGTATATGTGTGTTGTAGCTGTCTCCCTCATGTGCTTCTTCCCTCCACTCAGTGTGTTGTCCCAGCAATTCTTATCCACCCTCTGTTGTTGGTGTTCCCTTACCCTTCCTTCTTACTGTCTGTTGTCTGTATGTTTGTCTGTTTACTTGCTGCAACCCCTAACGCCCAACCAGTCCCTCCCTCCATCCGTTGTCCTTGTACTTGCCCTAGATCCTCCCAAACATTCTCCATTTTCCGTGTGCTTGCCTCTACAACCCACCTCCATTGCCCGTGTACTTGTGCCTCGTGTTGGCCCTCCATTGTCTGTGTGCTTCCCCCTGTTGTTAACCTTCCTTTGTCTGTGTGCTCCCTCAGCCCTCTTGGCTGTCCTCTCCCACCCCATCCATGTCTTCCTCTCCTGCCCTTCCTTACTCCATGTTTACTCGTCTCCCATCCCACTCCTTTGTTTGGGGAGTGTTAGACTTGGCGTGGTCTCCCCTAACTTTTTGCCTCAGTTTCCCAGCTTGTTGATGTGTATGGGACTCTGTTTTTGCTCGCTTTGATACTCTGGGCACTTTACCAGTGCTACCCAGTGCTAAAGTGCAAGTGCTCCTACATAAAATTTATGTGCAATTGGTTTTCCATGATTGGCATATTTGATTTTCTAGTAGGTCCCTAGTACAGTGCACTAGAGGTGTTCGGGGCCTTAAACCAAATGCAACTGGTGGGCCTGCAGCACTGGTTGTGCAACGCACATAAGTAGCCCTGTAGACAAGTCTCAGACCTGCCAGTGCAGTGTCTGTGGTGCAGTTTTAAACTTCCAATTCGACTTGGCAAGTGTACCCACTTGCCAGGCCTAAACCATCCCTTTTTATACTTGTAAGGCACCCCTAAGATAGGCCCTGGGTAGCCCCATGGGCAGGGGGCGGTGTATGTTAAAGGTGGGGCATGTACTGATGGTTTTAAATGTCCTAACAGTGAAATACTGCCAAATTTGGTTTTCACTATTGCAAGGCCTATCTCTCTCATAGGTTAACACAGGGCTGCCTTTAAATATATTAAGGCGCAGATTCCCTTTGGGAGCAGATAGAAATATGGAGTTTAAGGGTCTCTGAACTCACAATTTAAAAATACAACTTTTAGTGAAGTTGTTTTTTAGATTGTGTGTGTGTGATAAGGCCACTTTTAGAAAGTAGGCATTTTCTTGCTTAAACCATTCTGTGGCTTGCTTGTTTGTGGATTCCCTTTCTGGGTCAGTTTGACAGGTGGGCTGTTAGCACTGCTCCTCTAGACAGTGACACAAAGGGAGCTGGTGTGTAGCCTGCATATCCTGATGAGCCATCTGGGCTGGAGGGAGGGGAGGAGTGGCCACTTACACCTAAAAGGGCTGTGCCTCCCCCTCACACAATGCAGTCTCCAACCCCCTGGTGTGTCTGGGGCCTGGCCTGGGCAAGACAGGATCTCTTTGAAGTAGGCCTATTTCAAAGGCTGAAAGTGGTATAAGAAAAACACCCAAAACCCCTGAAAATTAGATCACTTCTGGAATCAAGAGGAACCTTTGCCAATGAGAAGAGCTGAGGAGAAGTGCCCTTGCCTGTGACTGCTTTGTTGGGCTATTGTGTGAGTTTCTGCTTCTGCCTGTGAAACGGGGCAAAGACTGGACTTTGTTGTGCATTCCTGCTTGAGAAGAATCTCCAAGGGCTTGGACTGAGCTTTCCTCCTGTTGTTGAAATCTCAGGGCCATCAAAGACTTCTCCTGCCGGCACCTGGACTCTCTGCTGAGACTCCTGCCCTGCCAAGTGGTGCCCTATCCAGTCCCTGGGCCTTGAAGGGGTGAAGCTGGCAGCTAAGAACTGAAAATCCACGCAAAGACTGCTGTGCAGGGAAACTTTTGACGCGCGACCCGCCCCCAGCTGATAAACTACGCACCGTCGGCCTCCCCGCTAAAATCTACGCTCCACCTGCATTGCAGCTGGGAGATCGACGCAACGCGGCTGGACAAACAACATGCAACACCCGCAGTGGCTGCTGTTAATGACCCAAGGCCCCTCGCAGCACGGTTTCTTGACACTGTGCAACCGGATTTAAATGCAACATCACTGGGTGTGGAAAATCAATGCAAAGCCTGCCTGGACCCGAAGTGCCTGCCTGGGATTGATGCATCGCTCTCTTGCGGGAGCCAAGAAACAGTGCAACCCTACCGAAGGAGGAACGACTCGGGTTCTCGCTTGCAGGTGAGAAATTGATGCATTGCTGGCCTTTTTTGAAGCACACTCACCCGTGCGGCTTTATTTTGATGCTACCCAGGTACGTTTGTGCGCTAACAGTGTACTCACTGTTTTCTAAGGATTAGGACTCTTACTCTTTTAAAAATTCATATCTTGACTTGTGTATGTTGGATTTTTGTCGTTTAAGTCTTGTTTTGTTTAGATAAATATTACCTATTTTTCAAAACCTGTGTTGTCATTTTGTAGTGTTTTCACTGAGTTACTGTGTGTGTTGGTACAAATACTTTACACATTGCTTCTGGAGTTAAGCCTGCCTGCTCATGCCAAGCTACCAAGGGGGTGAGCGGGTTTTAGCTGAGTGTGATTCTCCTTTACCCTGACTAGAATGAGGGTCCTTGCTTGGGCAGGGGGTAGACTGCCAACCAAAGACCCCATTTCTAACAGGGAGTGTGTTGGGGACGAGGCAACATGGTGGAAGGGCTGAAGAGAAGGACACTCGTAGGGGGAAAGGACCGGCAAGAGTGGATAAGGGAGCACATGCCTTAAAATAGTTATAAAATTTTGAGTATTTTTAGCCATGCTGTATAGCAGCTGCACTGCTGTACTGAATGATTACAAATCATTGCCAAAGCCAGTATCTCTCATGGGAAAGACTTATTGGCTTTGCCAATGCTTGTTTGTGTTTCTCATGTGCATTTTGACTAATTACGGTGTGTTTGTAGCATTACAATTGTGTGTTGCAGCTCATTTATAAACAAGGGCACAACTTTACATTTATTTTTTACAACTTTTTTTGTATTTAAATGCAGATGGGGAGCAATACTTTTTCTTGCCCATAATTATTTTTAAAAACAAAAGAAAAAGTTGATGTTCGTTAGACTGTCTCTCCACGCTTCAGTCATCACTGCGAGGGCATTAGTTTGTATTGCATTATATGTGGTTGCTTACAGTGCTAGAATCCGAGAGGCCTCCAAATAGAAGTGCACATTTATTAGTTGAGTAAATGTGAAAACACTTTACTTTAAACGTAATTTTTTTCATAGAGCAGCAAAACTAAGAAAAAATGTATAAGTGTATATTGACATGCTAAACAAAAGTACCATAAACAAAAGTATAAACTGCTAAGTTCACACACTGTATTCTAAGTGACTGACACCCATGTGAAAGGTGTCACCCAAACGTCTCCTCTCCTGTAAAGATTGGTCGGGTGGGGTGTTGGGGGCTTAAAATGTCACTGTAGGTGGGTCATCACAGATAAAGAATGACTTTGGGCTACAGTGCTTCAATCCCCTTCCGTTCCAGATGCATGTTGTATTTTTCGTGCTTTCCTTCCTGTACCCTTGATTAATCCCAGATGCAGGAACAGGCCTGGCTTAGGTGAAGCAGGGGCGTTTACCAGCCTGTTTATTTTATCCGAGCCTGTTTACTGAGTTTCAAGGCTGCATTTTTATTGAGGTAAGAGCAGAGATGCTATTTCATTTCCAGATGTGCGTAGTAGGAGTTAGGGCTTTTTTAATTCCAGCTACACAGTAAATGAACAATTTTGGCACCAAGTGTGAGCAATTTTTCTGGTTTATATTCAGTATAAGAAACACAGCAACTTAATTTATTATCATTCTGTTGTTATGCTGCATCCTTTTCGGAACTGGTTGTTCCTGCTTTTTTGTTTTTTTTGTTTTTTTAGGTTTTGTCTGCACTACTTGTATGGGAAGAAAAAATCTTAAAAGGGGCTTAGAACCCACCCATTACTTACCTGTACTTCCATTTGTTGAAATCGGCGTCGTTCTAATTTCCACGTTTACTATTGGTCTGCATGTCATCTGCTTTCACTTTCCATGGCTTCCTGCTGCTGCTTTACTTCCTTGTCCATGCTGTGGAGCTTGGCCCAAGTACAGCTTCTGGGCAGTAGCTGGTGGCCAGTGTCCTTGTGTTGGCTCAGCACTTAGGAATTTATTTAAAAAAAAAAAAATGTAATCCAGCAATCCATATGAGTGCATCTGCAGGCCGTCTCTTCTCTTCCCCGGCGTTCTCTCACATTGTTGATAGCACCCACAGCCCCTTTCCTGAGACACAAAGGGTCCTCTCAAGTACCCTGTCTTTCTACAGACTAGGCTGCCATGCTCTTCTAGCTCCAAAATGCAAAGATGACTCCCACCTGCCACCCTCCTACCCAGTCTTCTGCAAACAAGCCCACTGTAGACAAAAGGTAGGCTAAAGCTGCTCTGCTACCCCTCTTCTTACTGTCTTGTTTCTAGCAATGCTTGCTATACAATATAGTTTCAAGAGCCCTCTTCCCCAATGCCAGAGCTTTAAGGTTAAGCAAATGGCACAACTAACACATCGCTGTAAAAGGACTCCGTGCTTTCCATTGTTTTCGATTTAGAACTTTGCTGCAAAGAACACCAGTAACTAATTAATATGTGAATTTTGGACAATGCAAGTGTAACTCATGCCGCCAGCCATAGCAAGATAAACACTGTAACACATAAGCAGATATGTATAACAATTTAAGATTTTTTTTATTTTTCAAAAATGTAAAAAAATATATATATATTTAAAGTTGTGTGTGACTCATCCAATACGCCCTTCAGCTCCTCATCAGAGTAGTAAGCACTATATAAATTACAATACAATAAGAAACGGGAAGTCAGCAAAGTCCCACTGTAAAGCTTTAAAGTGCTTTTCTTTGTCAGTGTTCTGCACCCCTGTGCTGCCCATGTATAGATACACATAACTTCACACTTGGAGAAGAGAGGGTTCTTGCCGTTTTCATCTTTGTGACCTTACCCACTGCCACACACACTGAGAGAAGATACACAAATAACAAAATGTACCTCTTTAGTACTCAAGTGAGCACCTTTTAATTATAATAAATTGGAAAAAAAATATTGACAAACCCAAAAGATTTTGCATAGGCAAAACCTATTGGCTTTTCCATGGCTTGTTTAATAAACTGTTACTCCCTTCATCAAAACACCTGGTGGTAATTAAAGCTCTTTGCAAAATGGCAACAAGAAACGGAGTTGGAAATAATTTGTGTGTTTTAGTGTCATGCTCATCTGTCAATTTGCTAGTAGTCTCTTTTAGCTAGTAATGGCATCTTAACCAGTTTCTGGTAATTGCAGTTTTCATTTTCGATATTAATCGAAATCTTCCAGTATGTAGAGTTGGTTGAAGTAGGCTGGCTGTGGTCGACCCTTACAGCATTGAACTAATAGCCTACTTTGTTCATTATACCTTTAAAAATCACAACAGTCATGCTTATTCTCACCAACATTCTGATACTAAAATTGTGAGGACATTATAATTAAGACTTCCAAATTTCAGTTTTTACAGATAAACAGTTGCAGGCCGCTTCGCTGGAAAGGAGCAGGTGGGTGTGGGGTGGGGGATGGATAGGGGTGGGGTATGGGTATGTTTTGCAGGCAGACTGGAAGCCTGTGCAGGCTCTAGTTGCCGGGCTGGAGAGAGCCTACCGCGCATGTATGTTTGGCCGGCCCAAGCTGGCCGGTCAGCCAAACATAAATGTGCAGTGAGGGGGAGTGTTGAGAACTCCCCCTCACAGCTCCTCATCCCAGATGCCCCGCCCCTCTAACAACAAGGGGATAATAAGCACAGTTTATTATCCCCTCGTTGTGAAAGTTTTGCAGCTTCTGCTGCTGGCGGGGGAGGCGGCGCTCCTCCACCCTAACGGAGGAGCCGCCCCTGCAGATAAATACAGACAGAAAACAATCTATTTCCCACTCTGTATTTATTTTTAAAGGCAGAAAAATACAGACAATTGTGCTTCTCTCCATCTTGTCACTCATGAATTCTAGACCAACTGCTAAAGCAGATAAACACTATTGGGATTTAAAAACAGTAAGAGATTCCCTTACAAACAGGCATATGTTAACATATATTTGCATATAATGCTAATACGTACCTGTAAGTGTAGTGTTTTTTTGTACTTGGCTGCTTAATTTGCTAAAACGTGAAAGGCATCAAAGTATTAGTGCATGCACGTATATCATTTAAATAAATTTGGGAATATACCATTTTCCAACTTCATTTACTCTCAAAACATAAAATAAATATGGATAAGGACCTATAAAATGGCCAAAAAATAAATATGGCTAACTACAGACGGAAATGTTAAAATAATAAATGTCGTAAAACCGGGAGCCCTAATTACAATCAACAAAACCGGGAGCCCTAATTACAATCAACATCTATGCAGTAGAAATACAAAGCTTTCTCAAGTTAATCTATCATCTCACTTCCTTGTCTACGTTTTTAGTCTAGCTCAGTGATACTCAAAGTACGCCGGGGGCCGCATGCGGCCCTCCTGACATTAACATGCGGCCCCCAGGTCAACAGCAGCACTGTGCTGCTTTTTATTCCACGTGGCACCAGCACTAAACACTGTTAACTAAACGGGCAAGTATTTAGTTGAAGGCTAATTGAAAGGGAGTAACTAGGGTGTCCTGGAACTCAACTTTAGATACACCTTCATTATTAGAGACATCGTGCAGAAGAAATATAAAAGTATGATCTTTTTGAAATTCAAAAGGTGCATTTCATTAACCTACAGAAATGTTTCACCTTAGTACACACAATTATATCACTGCACCAAGAAGTATTTTTAGAGTGATAATTTTCAAACATAAATTAAAAAACGTTCATCCCCCTTTCCCCCACACCCTGACATCAATGTGAACTAAGAGGCAAGCCAGCTGTTATGGGAACTCTTTGGGAGGGCTGGGCTTTTATTGTACACAAACAACATTATATTTGATTAAATCAGACACAGAAGGTATTATGCAGCATTCATCCTGAAGACGTATTTCAAGGTTCTTATATGTGATGATGAAGAAAAAGGAGGAAAAGTGAAGTCAAACATTTGCCTAGGATCACACAATTTGGTTAAGTGGAGAAGCCGGGATTTATACCCAAGTTTCTGGTTTTATATTGCGCAATTCAGACATTCGATATATCCGCTTCACTTACCCATCAACCACTTTACCACTACCCCTCCCCATCACCAGCCCTCCGACTGCTGCCCTGCGAGCATCAATGTAACCCTCGGTCACAACAGAGACTAAAGAGTGTGGTCCCTGGGAAAATGTTTGTGAGTACCCATGGTCTAGCTTGATAGCACATCTAACTGCATATGTATTAATGCAAGTTCTTTAAATATGCATAGGATGGACTTTTGGTACCACTGAGAGGAAAATAATGCTCTCCTCTTACTATTGAGTGTTTATTGTTTCATACTGGCTTCCAGCAAGTGTCTCCATTGGAATGTATGAGGAACTGTTTTGCATCTGAAAAGTACCCTTAATCATCACACTGTCTGCCATGGTCATTTCTCCCTATGTCTTCTTTACAGAATGCATTTTGATTTTGTCTACCTTTTTACAGCCCTGACAAAGGCAATAGGGCAGGCTTTATTAGAATAAACAGCATTTGTGCAGGCATATAAACAACATTTGTGAATTATTTTTTTCACATACATTGCTACTCTAAATAAAGTCAGACCTTTTGTCGTTGCTACTACTTGTTAGTTTCGGAGTGGTGATGTTTTAGCGCTGCTAGTAGGAACGTATTGCATCAGTATTACAAAAGTAAGTCTGGGTTTGGATGTGACAAACGTCTTCAAATTATGTTGATCTGTAAAAGTGAGTTTCCATTTATGTGTGTCATGCCGCAGGGCAATTCGATGTAAGCATGGTATAATGACTGTGTTATATGCACATTTCTTATTCTCTATGATTGGCTGGTTAAGAAAAATTAATGAGATACTTTGAATGTGTTATTTTTCTTGGCGCCTGCTTTGCCAGTGCTTATCCTACAAGCTGTTGAGGTACGGTATAAATGCTAGGACCTCACCTGGAGGCACATACCCCTCTGTATGTGTATGCAGATCTTAAAATAGAGTCACATGATTTGACTACTAATTTTGCCTTTAGTTTTAGGTAGCATTATTCTGAAACTCTACAGTCCTCATTTTGTTCAGGAGATTGCAATATTTTCTATGTGGCATCGGCCTCCAGGCAAATGAAATTCACCCATTATGCAAAACCAAACAGCTGAATTAATATTATGGTGTTTGTGATGAATTTGGGATAAACATAAAATGTTGTTTTTTGTGTGGAGGCAAGAGAAAGATCAGAAGGATGAAGAGTTAAATTGCCGAATTTGAACTCTTAGCCTGAACATTACAGAAGTGGAGAACTGCCAAGGATCCTCCTGCTTTAATTCATAGCAAGCTAACCTCAGGCTTTATTTAGTGGGCCACTATTTGTTGTTCCTTCCGCCAAACCTCATCTTCTACAAAGACCCGCAGCACTGAGGGCTTCTCTGCTCCAAGAGTAAAACAGACTGTCAAAGCACCAGGGGATGTGGGACAGAAAAGGGGAGGGGTAGTCACATCTTATTAATGTACAGGAGTCCAACAACGTAGACGAGAAGGACTCATCCTTCTGAGGTTAATTAAAATAAGTGGAAATTATGAGTGGGTATTAATAAAACTTGTGTTATATGGTGTGTATAAGGCGTGTTGAAGACCCAGGGCCTCAGTAAACAACAGGGCGTGAACCTACCAGCCCCATCTCTACCTCCCTCCATGTGCTTCTTCACTGTGTGGGCCCTAGAGGTAACTGAATTGATCAGGAACAGACTGTGCGCTGTTCAGCCCACTTGGAGTTAACTACAGGTCATGACCTGGATGGCTGTAAGAAAGTAAACCATCATGGTTGTAATAGAATAATTAGTAATAATTACGCATCTATTCTTTATTCATCTTCTGATACACAGTTAGACAATTTTCAGCTCTATATCCTTGAAGTTATACATTCCAGTGCAAACTTCCTTTATTGTTCGTATATCTCCACTGAATTTTATTTTTGATCTTGTTATGTGAAATAAAGCAATGAATTATTTCAAATTGGGAGCACCTTCATCAGGCTATAGGCCACCCTTCTTCTGCATAGTAAATAGGTTGCACCAGAATACGGAAGACCTGGTCGTAATAGTTCCCTGAATACAACATTGGTGTCAGGCCATATTAACCCCACTACAGTTCTATATTAATCTCTTGGGTTCTAGAATAACATATAAGTGAATTAACTGTAAAGAAAGCAAAATATACCTAGCTTAGAGGTGTTAAAATAAACTAATATTGTGTATGTAATGTAATTTCAGTACATTTACTTCTTCATGCCTGAAATTCACTGAAACAAACAAAGATTACAGGGAGTCGGGGGCACAAGTTATAGTTACCTTACAGGGACTCGGGGGCACGAGTTATAGTTACCTTAGTGCACAAGTATACTAACTTGAGATAACTCTAACAGGTGTATTTCTGTGGTCTTGTACGGTTAAAATGTGAGCCTAACTATAACGTTCCTGCAACCTTTGGTTTTTTTTTTCCAGTGGATATATACATATATATATTTGTGTGTGTGTGTGTGTGTGTGTATATATATATATATATATATATATATATATATATATATATCTCTCTCAGCTCCAACAGATCCAAAGAGGCGCGCTCTTCTCATGTCGGTGCCCGCATGGGAAGGACCTAGTCCCATCAATAATCTTCACACCAGTTTGACAATTAAGTCAAAAATGCGGCACTCGCAGGATTACAGCAGATTTCTTTTATTCCATAACAGGACCCCAAACAAACTAACACCAACGCGTTTCGACCTTCCCGGTCTTGGTCACGGTAATTACCCAATCCATTACAAGCACTATTTATACTAATCCTCGAAGCCATGCCCTTAAGTGGCATTCTGGGATATGTAGTCTAAACAATATGTACTATTCCTAAAGCCAAACACAAAGCCTTTTACACCCTAATGTGTGTTCCACATACAGATAAAAAATAAAAAAAATGAAATAAACAACTTAGTGCATATTTACAATATTGTTAGAGCAATGTACAGCGACCATAACAACAGCTACTCTCTTCATCATTTCAATTGTTAATGTGTGCCATTTTTCTCTTTGCTTGCATTCCCACGTCAACAATGTCCAATAGCTATTAACAGTTTTCTCATTCCAAACTATTTTTCTTTCCCCATTACTATATGGGGATCCAATTCCCAATTACCTTTTCACTTATTACAATTGATGTACTCCATTACATTTTTTACATTGACAGTGGGAATTAATCCATATTATACAATGAAGCTTATAGATGACAATACAGTTCCTCATCGTAGGTAATCCCGAATGGCATCTTAGTCTTTAACCTAATAATGTATCTGGATTCCAACCGTCTTAATCTTTGAACCCTATCACCACCCTGTTCATGTTTTTATATTGTTGCAACACCATAGTACTTCATGGACAGCCAATCGACTTCCAAGTGAGTTTTTAAATGTTTAGTCATTGCATATGTAGTATCCTCATTACGCACCTCCCTTATATGTTCTAAAATACGCTTTTTTAAAGGGCATACAGTGCTCCCTACATACCTCAGACCACATTGACATTCCAACACATATACCACAAAAGATGTTTCACATGTAATTCTTTCTCTACTTTCAATTTCTCTGCCTCTATAATCTAGTACAGCTTTTTTTATTACATCCAATTCTACATGCTTTACATTTTCTGCAGCAAAAGAAACCCTTACTGCCCTCTGATAGTCAGTTGGGAGATTTTGGTATCTCTGGGTGACTTCTAACTAACATATATTTCAAAGATGGCGCTTTCCGATATGTATTTGAGGGGCAAATGCCCACTCTTTGTCCAATGTCACTGTCTTTTTGAACCAAATACCAGTATTTCTTCAATATTTTCACAATTTGTGGGTTTTCTTTACTATAATCAAGAATTAATCTAATCTCATTCTTTTCCAACCTAGACTCATCTGATGCATTTCTATTCTTCATCAACACCTGTTCTCGGGTCTTATTTCTTGCCTTCATCTCTCCCTGTTTAATCCATTTCAATATGTATCCCCTATTCAGGAATCTTTGTCTGATCTCATCAAATTTCTCATTCATATCTTTTTCATTTGAACCATTTCTTTTAATACCAATAAACTCCCCATAAG
Source organism: Pleurodeles waltl (assembly GCF_031143425.1). Lineage (NCBI taxonomy): Eukaryota > Metazoa > Chordata > Amphibia > Caudata > Salamandridae > Pleurodeles > Pleurodeles waltl. The sequence continues at coordinate 885,424,362 of NC_090445.1, read as the reverse complement.
GAATACTTTTGATCGGTGAACTGGGGTGAAAACTCGTTCCATGCAAGATACTGTTGGTTGCTGTGGGTTTCCTATGTAATGTGGTCTGTAATTCTCCATCTATAATATGCACTGATACATCTAGGAATTCAATTGAGCTTTCACTTACTTTATGTGTAAATTGGAATCCAACATCATTTTGACTCAAAATGTCAAAGAATTCCTAAAATTCTTCCACAGTTCCCTGCCAAATCAGGAACAAGTCATCTATATATCGTAACCACATGACCACTCTATCATTCTCCTGACTCCAAGCTATGCATTTCTCCCACCACCCCATTGTGAGATTAGCATAGCTAGGAGAAATTGCGGTCCCACAGACTTGTTTATAGATCTGATGGTTAAACAAAAAAAAATTGTTATTGAGGCATAATTCTATCATTTCTAATAGCATCTCAGAGTGTTTTAGGAAATGAATACTTTTTTGCCACAGAAAACATATCACTGCATTAATCCCCACTTCATGTGAAATTGAAGTATGTAATGAAACCACATCTATCGTTACTAGTAGATAGTCGGATCTTAGAAAATCTCCTGCATCTTGTATATATGAGTTCAAATCTCTTACCATTGGGGCCAGATAATAATCTACATAATTTGAAACACCTTCATATAGTGAGCCACAGCTTGATATTATCGGCCTGCCTGGAGGTTTGTCCAAGGTTTTTTATGAATTTTGGGCTGAAAGTATATCGTTGGCATAATTGGATTGTCATTCATCCTAAATAATTTCTCGTCACAACTGATCAAACCTTCTAGGTACCACTTCTCAAATCTTTCATTCAGGTCCCAAATCAAATCATTGATAGGATTCTCCATCAATTTGCAGTAATTCGCATTCATATTTAATTGTCTGTATGCTTCTTCTAAATAATCATCCTTATTCCAAATTACAATATTCCCTTCTTTATCCGCAGGTTTGATCACTATTGATTTATTGTCCATCAGGCCCTTCAGTGCTGTTCGTTGGTCTTTTGTCAAATTCTCTTTATGTCGTTTCCAAGAGGACTGTACTTTTTCTAGATCGCTCACAACAAGATCATGAAATATATCAATATTATTTCCTGGGGACAGGGATGGGCAAAATTTAGATTTCGGTTTAAATTTCGTTCTGGCCTTTTGATCTATTTCAATACCCAATGTGGCCAGTACTTGTGCTTCAGTTAACTCCTCATCTTTCAAATTATGAGTCAAATCATACATTGTTTTCAGATCAGTACTTAGTTCAATGGTTAGACCTAAGTTATCTGTACTGGAGCTTACTCCCGATGTCACTGTGGGCCCCATTTTCGAAAAATATTTTGCCAATTTCAATTTTCTTACAAACTTGTATAAGTCAATTCTTGTTTGAAAAAAATCATGATGTTGCTCTGGACAAAAACTTAGTCCCTTCTGTAATACTGATGTCTCTACCTTACTCAGTTCATAATTTGATAAATTTACAATCAAGTTTTCTGATTGCTCCACTAGTGTCTTGGAGGTCACTGTTCCTTCCGACAGCGTAACATATAGTCTTGTCCTTTTTTCCCCTCCTCGTCTTCCTCTTCCTGCGGGATCTCGCCACCCCCGGCCTCTGACTCTTGCTCCCCTTCCTCTGTTTTTCGGTGTTGTTTGATCCAGATACACCAATTTAATTTTGTCTAAAAAAGTTGTTTTTCTTATATTCTTATATGTTCCTTCACCTTTACTCCGATCTGTTTCTGATCCTCTCGTTTCTGTATTCTTTGTTTGATCCAAATCGATATGTCCTGAATAAAACTGTTGCTTTAATATATCAAATCTTTTTGCAAACGTTAGGATGCGTCCTGATTCATAGTCTTGAGCATCCCTTAAAAACTTGCTCTTTTTCCGTTCCTCTATTTGATTTTCATATTTATCTCAGAAGATATTCATAGTTTTTTTTTACATTTCTCCTTTTCTTCTTCCTGATCTAATAATCCAATCTGTTCCTCCAATTCTTTAATATTCTGTCTCAGTTTTTCAACGTCTTTTTCAGCATATTTGATCAAAATCTCCATCATACGTTTGGAGCATTCCATGGTATTCATGCCCCATTCTTCAAGCATTTCAGGACTTATGTCTGAGTGATTTGGTAAAATGAAAATTCTCAGCCCTCTTGGGACTCTCCCCACTTGTATGTATTTTTTCAGTGTCATTATTTCCCAAGTTTTCGAAATTTCCTTTTTCATAAGACGTTCTAATTGCATAAATAAATATTTCACATTGTTCCTTGGGGCCCTTTCTACACTTCTTGATACTTACCCATGCGTTTGAGTGTTGCTTGTAGTCTCAAACACTGATTCTGCTCTCTGAATACGTTTAGCTAGTCTTTCCTCCATTTTATTTATTAAACAAATTTGCTTAAACCGAACAAGGATGCATATGTCGCCTCTTAGAATATGCTGAGTTGTGGTCACTTTGTAGGGGTCTTATTTCCTTCAATATTTATTTGACCAAGAATCCCCCGTGGCTTATAAAACTTCACCTTTATTATAAAAATTTAACAATATTGTAAATATGCACAAAGTTGTTTATTTCATTTATTTTTTAGTTTTATCTGTATGTGGAACACACATTAGGGTGTATAAGGCTTTGTGTTTGGCTTTAGGAATAGTGCATATTGTTTAGACTACATATCCCAGAATGCCACTTAAGGGCATGGCTTCGAGGATTAGTATAAATAGTGCTTGTAATGGATTGGGTAATTACCGTGACCAAGACCGGGAAGGTCGAAACGCGTTGGTGTTAGTTTGTTTGGGGTCCTGTTATGGAATAAAAGCAATCTGCTGCAATCCTCTGAATGCCGCATTTTTGACTTAATTATCAAACTGGTGTGAAGAGATATATATATATATATATATGCATATATATATATATAATTTAGTGATAGATGCTTTTAACTACCCTATTTGTCCATTAGTCTGCTGTGCCATTTTCTTTTGCCTGGTAAAGCCCACAGCAAAGGGTCAGCCCACTTCAACCACTGGCTAACTTCACTATGAGTGACAGCATTCTGTCATTTCACAAGGAGCACATTCACACGTAAAGTAGTTCTCTAGTTCTCTTTCAGGGACCACTATGACGCTGTGTGCTGTCTAAGACCAAAATACTTGTAAAAAAAAACAGGGCAAACACAAATAGGCATTTTCAAAGCCAAAATGCTGGAAGCCAACACTAGGCATGTTGGATTTTCCTATGCTTATTGAAGCATGACATTTGCTGCTGTTTCTGTTTCTGCAATCAGTATGTGTTTATTATCAGTTCAGTATGCTTAATGGATATATCTACCCCATCTTGAATGAGTAGTACAGTGAACCTTCACTGCACTATACAAGAAACGTGCATAGTTAAGCTGATCATTTAAACTGTTCAGTGATGGTGAAACCAGTTTCTCAATCCAAAGTGTGTTTTTTAAGATATCTTTTTGTGAATGAAGAGATTGCTCTTGATTAGAGTGGCATCAGCCTCCTGTTCCACCGGGTTTTTTAGTCACTTAGTATCCCTCTCACAGAATACCTTTAATTTTCAATCCTTTGACAGGCTCAGTTTCCTTCAGAGGGTGCATGCACACATAGACACACACACAAGCACATACATGCACACACACGGATTCCCTGTCTCTCTGTTTCTCACTCACCTGCCTCCTCCCACCCACCTAATATTTGCAGCCTATCGCTATGTTGCAAGATTAATCCTAATCCAAGACCCCACTACACTGTCATCCAGTAATTACACACTACATGGACAACTAAGGTGTTTACCTACATTTCTAGATGCTCTTCTTTGTGAATACATACTGATTCCTTGGCCCTCGCATAACAGGTGTGCATGCAAAGATTTGGCACACAGCCTTGTGTTGTTCTGGAAGTGGGAGGAGAGCTCATAGATATTGTTCCCTAGACCTAAAACATAAATGGATTTTTTGGAGAAGCTTGAACTGGACAGCCCTCAACATATGTGCCATCAACTTTCTGATATAATATAGTCCCCCCACTATTAGCCAACCAGCAGCAGATTTCACCCACCAGTATTTCCTAAACAAAGCCGTTGCAATAAGAAATTGCCTTTCTCAAAATGCTAAATAAATCACTCTCCGGACACCCAGCTGCACAACATTGTAATAAAGCCGTAAACTTGGCAAAGTCATGTCTACTCAGTGTCACTCACATGAAAAATTGTAGTCATTTAACACACTTATACACATATTATAATACACTGCAAAGATGATTAAACTTGTTTAGCTTTCACAATAACCACTATAAACTATCACAAAAGAAGAACTTTAACAATCTCTGCTAACCATACATAATCAAATAATGATATATAATTGGATGATTGTTAGAAATTGTATTAATATTTGTGGTGGGTGATTAACCGCCTCAAAGAATAATTACAACTCTTGTCATGATGAACTCTAAAGTCCTTAAATTAACCTGTGCCCCACTCCCTGGTAGCTATAGCACAGGGTATAGCGGCTTAAATAAGGACAATGTGTAACATTTATGTAGTAACAAAACAGTAATAAAGTAAAAAAGCCAAACCATAAAAATCACAAACCAAATTTGAAAAATATAGTCAAATGTAATTTAAAAAAATGACAACACAATGACAAAAACCAGATAAGTGGAACCAGAGATTCTAATAATTAAAGTTTTAAGTAGAAATAACACCTACTTGCAGAAGATCAGAAGAGGATTGGAACTATTGAGTTTTTAAAAACTATTAAAATTGTGGTTCGAATAGTTTCTAGCCATTGCCATTCCAACAATATAGTATTTGTATTTTATTCTGTGCTCTGGTTTGCTTTGTAGGACACATCGTCCTACCACAGTGAAAATACTTTTTAGTGCTGTGTCACTGCAGGCACAATGCATCATTAACTTTCTACATGTCACACTTTTAAAAAACATTCACCCTACCTTGTGACCTACAGGGCTTACATAGGTGTGACTTACTAATATTAAAAATGACTGTTTTTACCTGTCAAAATGGCTTCATTTTCACATGTCTCAGGGCATGTTTACACTGCAGCAGTCAGGCAACACAGTGCAGGCCTAAATACATGTTTGCACTGGCATGGCACAATAGGTGTAGTAGTCCACAAGTGGCATTTAACTTCCAGGTCCTGTGTGCACTTTTTACAGCACATACTAGGGACGTAAAGGCCAGTTAGGTATAACCAAAGGAACCATAGTTAAAGTAGCAGCATGAGCACTGCACTACAGGTTAGCAGAGGTAATAAAAGCATAAACATAGGCTCCAACAGAAGACGGCTAAAAGTGCAAGGTGACCTGTTAGAAAAAGCAGATTTCCTACAATGATGAAAACTATAAAGCCATATAATACGGGGCCCACAATTACACAGGGCTACAGTGCCCTACTGATGGTAGAAGGTGATATGCAAACTCTGAGAGCATGACATTGTTATTTCCATGGTTTCTTCATGCTGGAGAGGCCTGGGTGAAGTTGGTGTGCTGGTAGTGTGATCCTTCTTAATGTTTGTTTGACTATTCTTGTGTTCATGTTTCTTTGTTCCAGGTTCCGTCTGCATTCACCCTTACTTCTTAAAGCAAGGGCATGAGTCAGGAGTGCATAATCCGTCTTGTTACTAGAGGCCTTTCTCTTTCAGTACCCGAGCCAGAGGTAAGGGCCTATAATGAGGGAGTGGGCCTGTTACAACTGGTGTAGCCTGAGATAGAAGGGCTATAATGGTACTAGAACATTCGATCCACCAGGGATAAAAAGTTTTAAATTGAAAGTGGTGAAACACAAGACAAACAATAGAACATTGGAGCTGAAGGCCTATACCAGGCGTTATAATCCCTGAGCCTCTTTGTTGTATTCAGGGTAGCTCTCAATATTCCGATGTTGTAATATTGTCTCGCTGTTGTTCAGATTCCAGCTCACCAGAAGGTGACTGGACAGGAGTAGTTTTTCTGAATCTGAAGAAGGGTTTTTTCAGCTGTGAAAAAGTTTGTTTTCCACTACAGGACAGATCACGCTTTTTAGCTGGTGTGCAGCACTTATTTACATCTCACAATACACAGCTTTGATGATACTAAAATGTTCAGCTTAGACATTAATAAACGTACTGATTTTGTTTTTCTGTAAATTTGAGCAGGCTCTTTATCAATGTTCTGATGTCAGCCATTTCAGCGGTCAGAATTATCTTAAAGCGGGAATGTATGTGTGTGTGCTGTACGAGTGCATTATATGGATGGGCTGAGTTTTATGATACTCTAAAGAAATATTTCTTTATCCTTACAGGAAGATGCCCTTGGATTCAATTTATCTTTTCTAGGGCACTTTATTACTCTTAAAATGTGTATTCTTCAGCATTTCTTAATCTCTTTCACACATTGCTGTTCACTTATCTGATTTGGAACTGTAAAAACTATCAAAAAACTAAAAATGGATCTGCCTAGTTGTTTTGAATGGTGGCTTAAATCTTTCAGATTTCAAATATCTAATTTTGGGCAATGATATTACATAGGAATCTGTCATACGCTGGCTGAGTATCTCAATGTATGCCCCTCTCTGAGATAATTTTAATATCTTTTCCAGAATTACATATTCCTTGGAGACGGGAGAACACAGAAAGTAAGCATAGAAATGTTTTTGAAGCTACTTGCAAATGTATTTTGTATCTTGCCACAATTTAATCATATTCTATTTCTAATTCAATAAGTAAACTGTTTCCAGGTATGAAACTGCTGGCAAATATTAATCAACTCTGACAGCATCTGCTCCTAATGACCTTTATTTTAAATTGGATGAATCCAGATAAGTAGTGGCATGTTTTATAAAGGCAGAACAACTTTTAAGTTTCCTTCGGTGAATTTGCAAATTTTGTGCTTTTTGTAATTTGTCTACTCGCTTTGCAGTTACATAATTGGCAAATTCTCTTTTCTTTAACTTCACACTGATGTGGTCTGAAAGAAGCTGACTTAATTTCCTGTCTTCTCAGATGACAGTTTGTAAAGGAGAACTGAAACAAGATTTTGCTAAGATTTGAGAGATGCGTCGTTATAATATTGGTCCATTTTCTACTCTCAATTTCTTTGACTCCCGGCCACAGCATAACTGCTATCCACTACTATTCCTTTTCAATGGTATTAACGCATGAAGAAGTCGTTAACTTGGGTGTTGTCTAAGACCAAAACCACAGACAATGGACTGGCAGAGGATTGTGGTTTTTGGTGGGCTTTCTTCCAAATCCTTCGTTAATTTCTCATAGGAAAATTAAAATAAAATTTTTGTAGAAGAATTCAGAGTGGTATTTGTAGGACAGTAGCCTTTCTCCGGTAATTGACATAATGGGGAATTTTGGGGGGGAATTATTTATTCATTTAATTTATTGACTTAATATGTAAATATGATAGTCACTATAACAGCTGTAACGCAGTCCCATATTTTACTCAATAAAAGTAATAATAAAAAATAAATAATTATCCCTGGGTCCTACTCTGCACTGCCTTCCCCCCTTCTTAATTTGCATATACATACACCAACAAACACTGCTTTCTAGATACAAAACCTCAGGTCTGATGTATTACTAATGTGAGAATTTCATTTGAAAAGTGCTGTGCATTAGGAAAGGCTGTTCTATATAATATACACAACTTAAAAAACGTAGTTTCTTTTAGTTCACACAAGCCATGTTCCGACTGTCTATGTGCAGATAACAACCTTAAAAACATAAATAAACCCTAACAGAATCTGGCAACAAATTGACTTGAGCATGGATTTTCATGTTCAGTGCATATCCTCAACCCTATTTAAAATCTCAAATAAAGTAAAAGTTATTTTAACAGGTTCTCCAATTAAAAGCAGTAATGTTTGCACTAACTTCCACTTGAATTCGACACCATAGATTCTGTCATAGACTCGCTTAACAGAAGGAACCCTTCCCTTTTCCACAAGTTGTCTGCTTCTCGTGCACACTGTGTACACTATAGGCAACGGCCTAAGCTAGTCTGCTTGTTTTTCCTTGAAAAGTAGGCCTGTTTGTTGGCTGCCTTCATGTCTTGCTTTGTAAATTGTTCTGAAGTTGCTCCAGCAATGCCCCTACCAGTAGGAAGGTATGCACATGTGTGTGAGGCCTTAATTACTTGTTGCTGTTGGTTTTTGTTAGTTAATTGCAAAAACCTGCTCTATACAGCAGTTGCAGTAAAAGATAACAGCAGCAGTGGTCCTGACAAAGTTTTAGGGGCAGGAACACACTTTTTAGGGATGAGGAGATTGAGGATTTTGGTTAAACGTGTGTAACTAGTTGTGAAGCAGTTCCCAAAACTGTGTGGACTCCTGTCGGATCACCTATGTGACCAGGAGGATAAGTCCTGTATAACTGCAGCAGTCCTTGCATTTTTCTGTGTCCATTCTTTGTAAATTCTGCAGAACCTGGTGGTGTTGCCCTTCGCTGTATGCAAGTCTGACTGGAGGCCCTCCAGACAAGTCCCGTCATTAATGGCGCATGTATCAGCTGCGAACAATTATACTCTTGCTCCAGAGGTTCTTGCAACAGTGAGTTCATAGCTGGTCGGGCACCACCATTCAGTGCTGTGCCACAGCAGGGCATTCAACTGTGTAGAGATAGCTTGAATATCTGTACCAGCTGAAAGTCCCATATGAGCTAAACTTTATGCCTATGTGCCGCTTTTGGTCATGAGTGTACGTGTATTTGTGGGTATGTAGTAACAACTGCATGATAATGGACATCAATCTGCGCATTTCCATTGATGAATAATATTGAGAATACCATTACCAGCATGGTGATTTTATACCGCTCTGCAGCTGTGGATAATGTATTTCCACATGGTGTGGAAATGAAACGTGTAACATCATACCTTGATTGTTTTTTACTGTTTATCAAGTCATTTCCACCATATTTACACTGTGTTGGCCTAGCCGAGACCCCCAAACATACAGCTGAGGTAACTGGTGCATGGATTGTCCAGAATGTTTTTGTAACTCTAGTACAATCACCCATTTTTCTGTAGTAGAATGTTGTGAAGTGTACAAAAACACCCTAATCCTTGCTGCATGCCAGTCTTCCTGACCCAGGAATGTTGCGAAAGTCCTCATCCATCCAAATAAAGACTTTGGCTTCCTTTCTTTAGATCCTAATTGGTGCACCTTAGCTAGTATAAGTAATGATAGTCCTAGCACCCACCCTGAGTGCATCCCTCTGTGTTACATCACTCACCCTTTGCTTTTACTTTGCATCATTCTTGTCAAGCACCTGATCTTCCCCAACTTGAGCCCCGATTTCTACCCATTCATTCTTAGGTTCCAGGTACCCAATCAGATCCATGCTGGTAACTAATTACCTCTTCCTTTCGTGTGTTTCCTTTCTACTACCTTCCCTACAAACTTTGATATCTCCTGTCTTCCTTGTGAGGTCCACTCTGCTTCTCTATCCCCTCATTCCCCATTTCACTTCACTCGTCTGGAACACTCCAGATGATGCATGTCGGTGGGTGCATTGTTCTTGTATATTACTTCTTCAACAGCTGTATAACTGCTCACAGCCACAAGTCCTTTTCTCTGGCGATATAAGGGTATAGTTTGAGTAACCTTGCTGTTCTCATCCATGGGTATAGTCCATGAATTGAAAAACAGTGTTTTGCATCCAGTCCCTCGTTGACTTATTGATTTCCTTTTTTTCTTCTTCACCCAATATGTATAGTAGAAGGGACATTATGTACAAACTGGAGAAGTTGCCTGCAGGTGATTGTGTAGCGAAACGAAAACCGGAAAAGCCAGTAATCTGTTAAGAACATGCCAGGATTCTTTTTCTCCTGGTCTGGTTTTTCCAGTAATGTATAGTATCTTTCCTTTTTGTGCCACCCTCCAGTCGGTGATTAACACTCGCTGAACTTCTGTGTATTTCCAAGTTCTTTAATCTAAGCCCTTGTTCATGTGCAGTATTTTATTGTGAGCTTTTATTCAAGATTATACTCTTGTTACGCTTGCTTTGATTGTTGATTGCGTGGCATAGACCACTCCAGTACTGGATACAGCTCTTTCTATGTGTTTGTTTGATTTGTGACATGGCTGAAGTCATCTCTTTCTTCTATCAAGACTCACTTGTTCAGAGTAAAAACAGCAAGATATCACGATTGTCATGTTTCAGTGTTGAGATGCATTGACAACACTATGCTGAGAAGGATGGTTATGCGTAGGCTTGTGCTTGAAGTGAAATGTCAACGTCTTATTGGAGATCTATTAGTAATGAAGAAGAGAGATGCATAAATTGTTGATCGATAATTGTTCACCACCCGAGAATGAGGAATTATACTGATACGTCCACTTGCTTTGTGCAGCTGTATAAAGGTAAAAATATTTAACAATGTATGTTAATTGGAAAAAAAATGTATTCTGTATGACACCATCTTATGGGGAAACATGAAACGGCTTTGCTTAGAGAGGCCTGACAAAAGAAAATGACAGGCAGGCAGTCTTCTAAATTAGTATGTTTTATCAAAGTTTTCATTGGCAATCCAAACTAGAGTTCTGAATCAAGCCACGACTACTGTTGACATTAGTTGCTATCAACATTACTTGATTAACCAATATCCAAGGCACTGCACCTTAGTTTTTTAGAATGCCTTTCAAATAAACCCACCATTTTCGAGGATTTTGTATGGTTACAAGCAAAGGAAAGTTTTGCCTTCAGATACACTGAATGAAGCAAGGACCCCTCACTCCTCGAGCCTTTATCTGATCACTTAGCTCGAACTTTGTTTCAAAGATGCTTACCCTTGAAATATCAAACCTCTGGTCGTGCTGTATATCGGCATGTCTCAAGGATAAACTATGGCATGTGTTAGAATATTGAACTGCCTTCTTACCCCTTACCTAGTTTTTGTAACTGCTGCTGTAATTTTTGCCCTGATGAGTCTCTGCAACTCCCAAACCATTGTTGGTGGTTGTATCTAAAATGCTTGAATCTTGTGAGGTGCTCTGATGCACCTAAGGACCTTGTTGAAAAGTATGCAGTCTCTTTATGAAGAAACAAACTTGGGGAGAGAGAAAACCAAAGATTAATGGGGATAAAATACTCCTAGGGTCAGAGCTCTTTGCAACTACGGGTAGGAACGTACAGGTATTGTGGTGACTGATCGCAAGAATGACCATTGCCATTCCCCTCTGTTCCTCACTCTCTACAAAGAGTACCGTCCACTGGAAAAGCCAATAACCAGACTTTCTTGGACAACATGTCTCCTTGTTGGGTATCTTGAGCACAGTACTTCAACGGCTCTCTTCATACCTTACTGACCACACTTCTCGGTGTCGTGGACATGGTCCCCTCCCTTTTCACTGTGGTGATCCCTAGGGCTCCGTCTTTGGTACTGTCCTCTGTCCCCACTGCCTCTATTTCAGTCTGTGCTATAACTTCTGTGTGGAAAGTTAGCATATCATTATTACTAATGGCTACATCTTCCTGCAGATTCTTCACTTATGATTCCTCACCTTAAAAATATTTCCCCAGGCCTTAAATTGGCCCGCAAAAGGTTTTTGCCAGCAGTAACTCTCTAGTGCTGCCAGGTGGTGCCGTGTGGCTCCAGCTGTTACTCTGACCACCGGGCATGATGGCACCAGCGTACAGTAGGTTCCAAGTTGAATGCTGAAGTTAGTTCATATTTTTCCTTGCTTCATTGACATGGCGTTGTCTCTATCAATGCTTCATCAGTTTGTGACTGCAACTTGGTCAAATGTTTCCCCTCAAGCTTTCGGTGTTATGTTATGAGTATTTGTTAATCTCACTATCACCTGCAAGAATATCTCAGCACCAACCACATGTGGTAGTCTAGCTCTAACTATGGTAGGTTGGTTAATTCAAAAGCGGGGTCTTCACCTTTTTACGGAATTCAGGAAGAGAGGAGTAGACTCTGATATGGAGTGGGAGGCCATCCCATGATTTAGGAGAGATGTAAGAGGACACCTGCCCTTCTAATCTGGTTCTGTAAATGCATGGGATGCGGGCGAGTTGCAGTCCCGAGATAAGTGGGTAAGAGTACCAACTTGTTTTTATGGGAACAAGGGGTGTTGCCCTGCCACCCACCGGGGAGAGATAAGAACAGGGGGAAAAAGACAGAGTAGCTCAAAATAAATTACTGTTCGGAGACAATGTGCTGAATCTCCTGTGTGAACTCTGCATATATCCTACTGCGCAAGTGCTAACCGGTTGAGGTTTTTTAATACCTGCAGGCACACGCTATAGTAGTAACATCATTGGAGAGGAAGTACTGAATTAGAATGCAATGTATCCGGTTGCTTTTGGGGCGGATAAACAGTGGCCCTGGGAGCAGTTACAAAACTCATTCACTTCAATGAGTGAGGGTGGGGCAGGCTATGAGGACAAGGGGGAGTGGGTGTCAACAATTTGTTGATAATCACAGAGGGACAGGCAGTAGGAGGGGAAAGGGGACCTCTCTCCTGGCAGTAACGTGTGTTTAATACTTCATTTGGCTTCACTTTTGTCATGCTCCGCTCCATAATGTTGTTTTCGGAGTGCTCCTTATCTCGACTCGGACAACAATTGCACTAGTGGGATAAGGTGTAAGTGTGCAGTTAAGGTTCTGCATCAAAGGCATGTTAATGCTGGATAGATAGATGGATGGGTATAAGGATGTATGGCTGAGTGAAAGGGTGGATAGATGAATGAGTCAAAGGGAGGATGATGGATGGAGTGAAAGGATGGATAAATGGAGCAAAATGGTGAATGGGTGATTGAAAGGCTGGATGGATGATTGGAAGGATGGATGAAAGGAGGTGGATAAATGAAAGGATGGATGATTGAGTCGATGGATTGCTTTGATGGATGGGTGTCCCTGGACCAGTGGCAGCCTTTACGGGCTCCACACTTGCACTACACGCTCCTTGTTTTATGTTCCATTTATATTATATTAAGAGTGAATAATTATTCAGGCTTAGTATAATACAAATAAGATTTAGACCCGTTTTGGGTCCAGCAGAAAACTGAGGCAGCTAATGACATTGATTGTTGCCAACGATGCATGAAGGTGCCTGTGCCAGCCATCAGAGATACTGTTCAGAGCTGGTGAGATGTCTGTGTGACTATATGTGTGAGTTAAAGTGAGAGAGAGTCAGAGAAAGAGTGAGTCAGAGTGAATGAGAATGAATGACAGTAAGAAAGAGTATGTGTGAGAATGAATGTGAGTGAAAGGAGAATCTCAGTGAGTGCAACTGTTAGTGAGTGAGAGACAGTAAGACTGAGTAGTTCAGCATCAGTGGGAATGAGAGGGACTGAGTAAGACAGAGTGGGTCAGAGTAGAATGAGTGAGACTGCATGTATCAATAAGATTGCATGAGACTGAATGAGTACACTTATGGGGTTATTTACAAGAGGCCTGCGCCGCTGAAGGGTCACATTTTAGACGCTCTGTGGTGCAAGCCTCTCAATCATACCTACAAGGCAGCGCAAAGCCACCCGGCATGGCATTGCGTGGCTTTATAGATATGGAATAAGGCAATGCAGCACAAAGCGCTGCCTTACTCCGCGTCAAGGAGTCAGGTTCTGTAGTCAGGTTCTTGATGTTGGGTTGCACTTGATGGGAGCCAGGATGCTTACACATGTAGTGATCCAGCTAATTTTGATGGCTTTCTGCAACTTGCTTGTGTCCTCTGGTTGGTGCGCTGGGAGGACGGAAGCAGACTTGTCTTCTGCGATGCTTTTCTTGCTGCAATGGGTGCTTCCAGTGGTGGTAAGTCTCTGATGGTGCAGGATGTGTATGCTGAAACTGACAAAGGCGTGGTCTGTCTAGGCCAAGTTGCTGGCTTGTCAACTGTGATGTTGATTGGTTTTATTGGTATGACATTGATTCATACCATGTCTTAATTGCCTTCAGCAGAAGTCTATTCTGGATCCACTTAGCATCTGCATGTCGTGTCTTAATTAACTTACACCACAGCATGTGATTCACGTTCCTGATGCTCTGAGAGGCCTTCAGGTAGCGGGATGCCAAGGTATATTTGTGTAAGGCCCACAGGGACATACGAAAGCTCTCACTCTTCACCACCAGTCTCCTGGGGAAGAATGATCTCCCAAAAGGCCGTCCACAAAAAACACAAAAGGCATAATGGCATGAAAAATCCTCTTCTTCCATGAGGAACCTGTCCCACTACCAGGACTGTTCAGAGTCACTGCAATGTTGCCATGTGCAGCTGTTCTACATTCCCTGAGCCAATTCCGAAGCTGCAAAAGCTTCACCTGAACTTTCTGACTACGTCAGCTGACCCCAGGCAGGTCAGTGCTTTCTGTCAAGCGATGTAGGACATTGTTTGATGGCTGTGGAAACCTGTGGGCCATTTCCTAAGGGGAACCCAGTCCTTTGGGCTTGGCGACTCTGGCAGCTTTAGCTCAGTGCTTCTTGAGTTCACATTTATGCCTAAAAAACCCACAGAGAGCTGCACCACCCCCTTCAGCCTGACACCATCAACAATGTCTCCCTTGGAACTGATGAAGGTGTGTATTTAGAGTTGTTATGGGCAACCTTTAAATCGGCTGAGATTATCCATGTGTCATGAAAGAGAGCCAGACCTGACTCTGATGAAAAATTCCTGCCTGGCACAGAAATTTTCAGTTTAGCCTGAGAAACAGCCATAGTTCTCTAAGGAGCATGAAAATTCTGAGTTATTCGGATCCAATTCTCAAGCCAAACCATGCTTGATAGAGAACATGGCCACAAAGAAGATTATGATCCCCGAGATAGTAATCTGATTCCTCTGTATTGCTCCGATTCTAGCCTTTATTTTTATTTAAAATGTGCCTGTGGCCTGCATACCTCCCCAAAAAGGTGACCTTCATTACCCCTCTGGGTCCATGAAGGAGAATGTTTCCATCTTTCCAACGGTGGTGCATAAAGTGGCAGAAACTTTGGATTAGACTTTCCACTTTGAGGAGCCAATGTTCAACAATGTGGTGGACACTTTGCAGTTTACTGCTTCGGCTTCAGAGCACTTGTTCTCTTTCAACCAGGCCATTCTGGAAACTCTTTTAGCTGTCTTGAAAAACCCCTCTGCAACCCAGCATTGCACAGAAAAATCACCAGATGCAATCGACCTGCTCGAAGTGACCTGAAGTTCCTGTGCTCACACCCGTTACTAGAGTGCCTGGTGTTTCAGGCTTTATCGTCTTCACTGAACTCCTGAGCTCACCTTATGGCAACTCTAGACAAGGAGTCAGATTGACTGGATGCCAAAAGCCAGAATGTGTGTACTTCAGACAGCCTTACTCTTTGTACTGTGAACGTCACTTGCCTACTAGGTCACTCTGCCCATGGCTGATGAGAATTGACAAAACTTGGAGCTGTAAACCTACAGGCTCACATGAATAAATAATTTTCCGATTTGATCAGTGATGGTTTGGATGCTTCACAACAGATCTTGAAGTGCTGCTTGGCTTTTGCAAATACCAAAACCCAGTCAATAGGTATATCCATCACTTTATACCAAAATTCAATTCTGCACAGGTGATTTGCCTATCGCAGCAGATACATCAGATGGAAATGTGCACAATAGAGGCCCATTTAGCAGGGTTTCCTAGTGCGGGAGCTGATGCTGTCTGTTGCTTCTCAAGTGTAGTAATGCATGTGCTAACCATAGTCCAAAGTGACTAAGGTGATATTCTCTAGATTGGAGTGTCCATCTTTGCATTCTCTCCACCACGGCCCTCAATAGAAAGTTTCCTCTGTTTTGTCCTGCGCTTTCGTCTGAGGTATTATAGGCCGGGCGCCTTCAAGTTCAGCTGGTCTCGCATTGCCACCAATTCTGCTTCTGCTCAAAGTCCTGCAGAAGGTAGGGAGGATCTGGCACTGCTGAGCTTATTGACCTCAGTTTGGGCAAGGAGGTTCTTAGCCGATCAGCTAGCACCTATCATTCCAACACCTGTTCCTCTTACACACATGATGGACCTGTGCCCACAGCAGAGTGGCCAGGCTCTCTACCAAAAGTCCGTCACTTTGTGGGTGCACACGTTGATATTAAGCAGTATTAGCTAGAGTCATTTTGCCTCACTGATAATGTTGAGGACATAATTTTGTCTGGCAGAAAACCCACTATGAAATCACTTCATATGGTTCATTGAAACACGTTTGTGCAATGGAATGAGTCAGAAGGCCTGAATCCCTTTAAGTCATGCCTTTCTGATGTTCTGCATTTCAGCAGTTTCCTGCACAGCAGGAGCTGTTAGTGTCTACTGTCAAAGTTTACTGGGCTACGTTGTCTAGTTTCTTGGCTCTCCACTATCAGCCATCCTTGTTTATGTCACCTGTAGTGGCACTTTTTCTGAAAGGTTTGCTTTACCTGTTTCCTCCCAGTTTGTTTGTTGTTAATCAGTGAGATTTGAATATTGTGCTGACATTCTTGATAACATCTCCTTTTGAGATAATGCAGTTGTCAGGTTCAGTGCTTTTAAGACAGTGTTGTTAGTTGTAATAACTTCTGCACTTAGTGTTGGAGAACTTCTGGCCCTTTCAGTTTGTTCACTTTTCAGTTTTCTACCTGGACAAGTTGTTCCTTGTACCTCCTCAGCCTTCTCATCCAAGGTGTTTTTTTCCTTTAACATTGCCCATTCCATCAGTTATACAACTTTTTCCTCCCTCGTCAAGCCACCAAGCAGGAAGAGAAGCTGCACAGCTTGGATGCCATTGGTGCAGTGTCTTACTACAGTAATTGTGCTCAACAGGACATAGTGGATGGCTCTTAGTGGGTTTGTTAGGAGCCAAAAAAGGCAAAGCGATAACACAATGATCCCACGCAAAATGGTGCCTCTTTGTCTCAAGAACTGCTTTTTATTGACCAAGAAAAACACTCAAGAGGAACTTTTGTGACTAATTCACTAGGACCGTGGCTGTTTCTGCTGCTGTTGCTTGACGTGTTTCAGTGTTTGAAGTTGGCCGGACGGCAACTTTTTCATCATTGCATATGCTTGGCAGACCTTACTGTCTCACAGCAAAGCATGCAGTGATGGGTAATTTGCCACGGCTGTGATGTAATCCTCCTATGAGTAATTGGGACTACTCACTTTCGCCTTCAGGATGGTGTTGCTCTGAGACACATTCTTATGGTGAGGAATCTGCGGGAAGATGTATCAATCAGAAGTAAAAGATACTTCTGTTACTGTTATCTCGGGTGGATATATAAACTTTCTCCAGACTTCTTAAGTACATCTCTTGTACGCTGATGAGTCAGTGTTGTATATAGTAAGAGCCCGGCGTTTGCAAACTGCCAATGCTTTCTTGATACTTCTCTGCATGCATCAGTGGGCCACAAAAAATATATTTAGAACGGACATCAGTGCACATGTAGGCATCTATTATAAACCAGTGACGTCCTGTTCAGTCGGCAAACTTTTTAAGGAGCAACCCAGGTTCCTAAAGGACCAGTGCTGCATTTTCTTTTTTAAATAAATGAATGATTATTTTGGAAAACATCAAGGAGAGCAGGCATTGAATTATTTGGGTTCTCCTGGCTCGCTGCCTTCTTTTTCAGGCTGCTCTCACGATTCCTGTGCTAGGAATCATTTTACCACCCCATCTCGGAGATCGGTGACTCATCCCTGGTTTGCAGCGACAGCTGACAAACGTAAACCATTTTGTATTAGTTTCCGAATCTGCAACAGAAGGGATACGTCCCTTTCACTCCCCCTCCTATTTGCAATTCAGAACAGATCATAACATTGCTTTTACCAGTCCGAGGGAGTTTTCCAGTTCATACAAGGGCTTTTATGCGTAAAGAAAAGCCCCAAGCCGTGTGAGTTTGGCAGTGGCAAGGCTTGGGGTCACAAGAGAGCTTTGCACATGAGGCCCTTAGCTACCTGTACTGGTCGAGCGGTGGCTGGGCACAGTTTTAATTTACCATCGGTGTCCGTTCTGCTGCGCTGGGAGTAATGGGTCACGTTGTTTGATGATACTACGTTTTGTCGGACTATGAAAGAGCCTCTGGAACTGCGAGTCAGTGCCTCGTCTGTGCACGTGGCAGTCAATTGTGTGACCGAGGAGGGTGGCCAGTGTGCAGAGCCTGCCAACGACGACGGCGCAGAGCGAGCATTTGGTAACGGAGGCGCGAGATGATTCCAGCGTGAGGAGGCAGCACCATCAGCAGGGGGAAGGGCTCGCGCTCCGCAGCTCCGCGCATGCCATCGGCCTGTTTACAGTGTCAGACAAAAGGCAAACCCTTTAGCTTTCCTGCCAGTTAGAAATGGTCAGCATTTTGCCAATGCCTGCCGAACAATCGACCTTTACCAACAGTGCCCTGGAGCCAAATGTTAACCTCTAACACACTTGCATAATGAGTTAAAAAAATCAACGGCGACCTAGTGCCTTATTAAATATAAACTCTGTGGGACTTGCCCCAGCGCTAGCATAGCAGTAGGAAGTAGCTTAGCAAGTAAGCCATTCGACGTAATGCAAACAAGGAAAAATTTGGCCTTCCACCCTGTGATTTGTTAATATAAATCAATCAGGAACTAGGGTAGAGTAGCCCCGTCAACCGCGGGACCTCGGTGCCACTGCACCTCTTGCACCATTGACATCAAAGTTCCTGGGTACAGTAGCTGCTATGAATCAGTCATTCGCCCCGTGAAACTAGAATGTAATGTTCGATGGCATCTGTCGCTGTAGATACGCATGTTCTGCAATAGCTCGCCATCTGGTGTTGGGCCGGAGTGTTACAAGTTGTTTTTGTTCGAAGAAGTCTTTCGAGTCACGGGACCGAGTGACTCCTCCTTTTGTCTCCATTGCGCATGGGCGTCGACTCCATCCTCGATTGTTTTTTTTCCGCCATCGGGTTCGGACGTGTTCCTGTCGCTCCGAGTTTCGGAACGGAAAATTAGGTAATTTCGGAAGATTTTCGTCGGTATTGTTGCGTTCGGGATCGGCGTACTTAGATTCCACACCGCATCGAAGATCGAAGAGCTCCGGTGCCCTTCGGGGTAGTTTTTCGATCCCCCGTCGGGGCCTGGTCGGCCCGACCGCGTGCTGAAGAACGCCGATGGAACGGACCCCGTTCCGTTTCTGCCCCAAATGCCACAATAAATACCCCTACACAGACCAACACTTGGTCTGCAACCTGTGCCTGTCACCTGAGCACAGCGAAGACACCTGCGAGGCCTGTCGTGCGTTCCGGTCCCGAAAAACACTCCGAGACCGTCGAGCCAGAAGACTTCAGATGGCGTCCGCACCGACAGCCCAACGGGAGTTCGAGGAACAGGAAGAGGAAGGTACCTTCTCGATCCAAGACTCAGACTCCGAAGGATTCGACGATACACAAACCGTGAGTAAGACGTCGAAAACCACACAGAGAAACATTTACAAGGCCCAGGGGACGCCACTGCCATCCGGCCATGGCTCCACCCATAAATTCGGTGACCGACCGTCGGCACCGAAAAAGGCCCAAACAGTGCCGAGGTCGTCCGACTCCGGTCGAGACACCGGCACGCAGCCTTCTCGGGACCGAGAAAGTGCTGGAGACAAGCCTCGACACCGAGATGCCCGTGTGGACACGGCTCGACGCCGAGACAGCGGCACCGAAACAGATCGACGCCGAGAGGTTTCGGCCCCGAAAAAGAAAAAAGTCACCTCGGAGCCGAAAAAACACGCAGACAGGGTTTCGATGCCGAAACAAACTGAAAGCGACCCAGCTTCAGGCTCTTATACAGAAGAGCACTCGCTAACCTCCCAAATGCAGAAGCATAGGTTTGAGGAAGAGCTACAAGCAACTGATGTGGACCATACGCAAAAGCGTATCTTCATACAGCAGGGGACAGGAAAAATAAGCACCCTTCCCCCCATTAGGAGAAAGAGAAGGTTGGAGTTCCAGACTGAACAGACACCACAACCAAAAGTGGTGAAAAGAGTTACCCCACCACCCTCTCCTCCGCCCGTGATTAACGTCTCACCAGCACAAACTCCATCACACTCCCCAGCTCACACCACCATGAGCCAGGGTGACCAAGATCAGGACGCATGGGACCTATACGACGCCCCAGTGTCAGATAACAGTCCGGAGGCATACCCTACGAAGCCATCTCCACCAGAAGACAGCACCGCGTATTCTCAAGTGGTGGCTAGAGCAGCACAATTTCACAACGTAAGCCTCCACTCAGAACAGGTCGAGGATGATTTTTTATTCAACACACTCTCCTCCACCCACAGCTCCTACCAAAGCCTGCCTATGCTCCCTGGTATGCTCCGGCACGCAAAAGACATCTTTAAGGAGCCGGTCAAAAGTAGGGCAATCACACCAAGGGTGGAAAAAAAGTATAAGGCGCCTCCTACAGACCCGGTTTTCATCACTACACAGCTGCCACCAGACTCTGTCGTTGTAGGAGCAGCTAGGAAAAGGGCCAACTCTCACACATCTGGAGATGCACCACCCCCAGATAAAGAAAGCCGCAAGTTCGATGCAGCTGGTAAAAGAGTCGCAGCACAAGCTGCAAACCAGTGGCGCATCGCAAACTCCCAGGCACTACTTGCGCGCTATGACAGAGCCCACTGGGACGAGATGCAACATCTCATTGAACATCTGCCCAAGGACTTACAAAATAGGGCAAAACAAGTGGTTGAGGAGGGACAGACCATTTCCAACAACCAGATCCGCTCCTCCATGGACGCTGCAGATACAGCTGCACGGACAATTAATACATCTGTAACTATCAGAAGGCATGCATGGCTCCGAACGTCTGGATTTAAACCAGAGATTCAACAAGCAGTTCTCAATATGCCTTTTAATGAAAAAGAACTGTTCGGTCCAGAAGTGGACACAGCGATTGAGAAACTCAAAAAAGATACGGACACTGCCAAAGCCATGGGCGCACTCTACTCCCCGCAGAGCAGAGGGAATTACAGCACATTCCGTAAAACGCCCTTTCGATGGGGGTTTCGGGGTCAAAGCACACAAGCCAGCACCTCACAAGCCACACCGTCCAGTTACCAGGGACAGTATAGAGGAGGTTTTCGGGGACAATATAGAGGAGGGCAATTCCCTAGAAATAGAGGAAGATTTCAGAGCCCCAAAACCCCTACTACTAAACAGTGACTCACATGTCACTCACCCCCTCCACACAACACCAGTGGGGGGAAGAATAGGTCATTATTACAAAGCATGGGAGGAAATCACTACAGACACTTGGGTTCTAGCAATTATCCAACATGGTTATTGCATAGAATTTCTACAATTCCCTCCAAACATACCACCAAAAGCACAAAATTTAACAACACACCATTCCAATCTCCTGGAGATAGAAGTGCAGGCACTATTGCAAAAGAATGCAATCGAATTAGTGCCAAACACACAAATAAACACAGGAGTTTACTCACTGTACTTTCTGATACCAAAGAAGGACAAAACGCTGAGACCAATCCTAGACCTCAGAGTAGTGAACACTTTCATCAAATCAGACCACTTCCACATGGTCACACTACAAGAAGTATTGCCATTGCTAAAACTACACGACTACATGGCAACTTTAGACCTCAAGGATGCTTATTTCCATATACCAATACACCCATCGCACAGGAAATACCTAAGGTTTGTATTCAAAGGAATACATTACCAATTCAAGGTACTGCCTTTCGGATTAACAACCGCACCAAGAGTCTTTACCAAATGTCTAGCGGTAGTCGCTGCACACATAAGAAGGCAGCAAATACATGTGTTCCCATATTTGGACGACTGGCTAATCAAGGCCCATTCGTTCATAGAGTGCTCAAATCACACAAATCAGATCATACAAACCCTCTTCAAACTCGGGTTCACCGTCAACTTTACAAAATCCAACATTCTGCCGCGCAAGGTACAACAATACCTAGGAGCCATAATAGACACATCAAAGGGAGTAGCCACTCCAAGTCCACAAAGAATTCTAAATTTCAACACCATCATACAACGCATGTATCCAACACAAAAGATACAAGCAAAGATGGTATTACAACTCCTAGGCATGATGTCTTCATGCATAGCCATTGTCCCAAACGCAAGACTGCACATGAGGCCCTTACAACAATGCCTAGCATCACAGTGGTCTCAAGCACAGGGTCACCTTCTAGATCTGGTGTTAATAGACCGCCAAACTTACCTCTCGCTTCTGTGGTGGAACAACATAAATTTAAACAAGGGGCGGCCTTTCCAGGACCCAGTGCCACAATACGTAATAACAACAGATGCTTCCATGACAGGGTGGGGAGCACACCTCGATCAACACAGCATACAAGGACAATGGAACGTACATCAAACAAAACTGCATATCAATCACCTAGAACTTCTAGCAGTTTTTCAAGCACTAAAAGCTTTCCAACCAATAATAGTTCACAAATACATTCTCGTCAAAACAGACAACATGACAACAATGTATTATCTAAACAAGCAGGGGGGGACGCACTCCACGCAGTTAAGCCTGCTAGCACAAAAGATTTGGCATTGGGCAATTCACAACCAAATTCGCCTAATAGCACAATTTATACCAGGGATCCAAAATCAACTCGCAGACAATCTCTCTCGAGATCACCAACAGGTCCACGAATGGGAAATTCACCCCCAAATTCTGAACACTTATTTCAAACTCTGGGGAACACCTCAGATAGACTTGTTTGCGACAAGGGAGAACGCAAAATGCCAAAACTTCGCATCCAGATACCCACACGAACAATCCCAAGGCAATGCCCTATGGATGAACTGGTCAGGGATATTTGCTTACGCTTTTCCTCCTCTCCCTCTCCTTCCTTACCTGGTAAACAAACTCAGTCAAAGCAAACTCAAACTCATATTGATAGCACCAACTTGGGCAAGGCAACCCTGGTACACAACGCTGCTAGACCTATCAGTGGTACCCTGCATCAAATTGCCCAACAGGCCAGATCTGTTGACACAGCACAACCAAAAGATCAGACACCCAGATCCAGCATCGCTGAATCTAGCAATCTGGCTCCTGAAATCCTAGAATTCGGGCACTTACAACTTACCCAAGAATGTATGGAAGTCATAAAACAAGCCAGAAGGCCATCCACCAGGCACTGCTATGCAAGTAAATGGAAGAGGTTTGTTTGCTACTGCCATATTAATCAAATACAACCATTACACACAACTCCAGAACATGTAGTGGGTTACTTGCTTCACTTACAAAAATCTAACCTAGCTTTCTCTTCCATTAAAATACACCTTGCAGCAATATCTGCATACCTGCAGACTACCTATTCAACTTCCCTATATAAGATACCAGTCATTAAAGCATTCATGGAGGGCCTTAGGAGAATTATACCACCAAGAACACCACCTGTTCCTTCATGGAACCTAAATGTTGTCCTAACTAGACTTATGGGCCCACCTTTTGAACCCATGCACTCCTGCGACATACAGTTCCTAACCTGGAAGGTGGCATTTCTCATCGCCATTACTTCCCTAAGAAGAGTAAGCGAGATTCAGGCGTTTACAATACAGGAACCTTTTATACAACTACACAAAAATAAAGTCGTCCTAAGGACCAATCCTAAATTTTTGCCAAAGATTATTTCACCGTTCCATCTAAATCAAACAGTGGAACTTCCAGTGTTTTTTCCACAGCCAGATACCGTAGCTGAAAGGGCACTACATACATTAGATGTCAAAAGAGCATTGATGTATTACATTGACAGAACAAAAAACATCAGAAAGACTAAACAACTATTTATTGCATTTCAAAAACCTCATGCAGGAAACCCAATCTCAAAACAAGGTATAGCCAGATGGATAGTTAAATGCATCCAAATCTGCTACCTTAAAGCTAAACAACAGCTGCCCATTACACCAAGGGCACACTCAACCAGAAAGAAAGGTGCTACCATGGCCTTTCTAGGAAACATCCCAATGCAAGAAATATGTAAGGCAGCCACATGGTCTACGCCTCACACATTCACCAAGCACTACTGTGTAGACGTGTTATCCGCACAACAAGCCACAGTAGGTCAAGGCGTATTAAGAACATTATTTCAGACTACTTCCACTCCTACAGGCTGATCCACCGCTTTTGGGGAAATAACTGCTTACTAGTCTATGCAGAACATGCGTATCTACAGCGACAGATGCCATCGAACTGAAAATGTCACTTACCCAGTGTACATCTGTTCGTGGCATCAGTCGCAGTAGATTCGCATGTGCCCACCCGCCTCCCCGGGAGCCTGTAGCAGTTTGGAAGTTACCTTCAATTATTTATATATGTATCATCTCAACCTTAAATAGGTGCATACTTAGTCACTCCATTGCATGGGCACTATTACTACAATTCAACTCCTACCTCACCCTCTGCGGGGAAAAACAATCGAGGATGGAGTCGACGCCCATGCGCAATGGAGACAAAAGGAGGAGTCACTCGGTCCCGTGACTCGAAAGACTTCTTCGAACAAAAACAACTTGTAACACTCCGGCCCAACACCAGATGGCGAGCTATTGCAGAACATGCGAATCTACTGCGACTGATGCCACGAACAGATGTACACTGGGTAAGTGACATTTTCATTACTTGCTTTGAATTATGTTTTGAATTACTTGTTGCTACAAAAGATGAAAGTTCAGAGTCAAAATGATTTCACAAAGGTGGCTCGACCCAACTATGATCCGAACGTAAGTTTTCTCAAACCAAAATCTTCTCGCAATCAGACATCGTTCTTAACATCAAAGGCAGATGTCTGAACAGCCGCCCTCCAGTAGTATCACTTCAGTTCACGGAGCTATTGAGGACAGCCTCATTATATTGATTGTGATCATTTTGCTTTGTGAACCTCTGGGCCAGGTTCGCACACTAGTAATTTTACGAAGAGAATAGGATTGCAGCACCATAAGCATTCTGTGACCAAGCGTACATTATTGGACGTCACCGTTCAAGCCCAGTTGCATAGATTGAATTAGAGCAGCAGCTGAGGTGACCCTACCACTAGCCCACTTATGGCTCTCCTGTTACCCAACAGGGAAGAAACGGGCCCCATTTTCCTTTTCCTTTCTTGCATTATGGTGTGGTCCCACCCTTGCTGCGTCAGATATAACTAAAAAAAAAAAAGAAATTGAATTTCTCCGTTACGTTTATCCACATCCCTGAGCCATAGGCACCTACAATCATACCCAAACAAGAAATAGCCGTCGATTGGGGGTGCCATACGGGTGGGGGGTTTATTATTAACTCATTGTGACATAATTTTTAATGTCACTCAATATTGGCAATTTAAAATCAGGCAGGCTTCCACTCCAGGCTGCAAAATGTTCCTAAGTTTTGCATACAAAGAAACTGGGGCGTAAGCAGATGTTCCTTGTTCACAGGCAGGTATCAAATACGCCAGAAACTAAACCGCTAAACCCAGAATGTGTCCATCGTAAGTCCAAGAGAGCGGAATCCACGTGAGGTTGTCAGGCTATGAACACAAAAGGGGGAGAGGGATGAAAGAGGTGGTGTTTTAGGGTAATTTACTAATTCGTCCTTTCTGAATCACCAATTGTCACACGACAGAGTAATAAACTATCTTCAACCAACAGTATGGTACACTATAATCAGGCTAACCACTGCCTTTGTAAATAATAATATTTTGATGTAATGTACGCAAATATATTGTATATGGCTATCTTGGGTATCTGCCATGGATCCGACCACATTGGGCACTTTGTACTGTGCTATTCCACACCACACCATTGTGCTCTCCACACTTACAATTTTACAAAACTACCTAAAAAGCAAAACGTTTTTTGCTATGTAACAAAACTGTTAACTGTGTCAGTGCTGGTTTCTCTGTCCACACCACTATTGCAGATTTCCTACATAATAGTTAAGGTCGAAAAATTCTCAGGTGGCTGGTGCTCCCTGAAAGCAGTGAGATGTACATCCACATTCCAAATTTCACTATTTGAACAAACTGAGCAAGCCCGGCTACCACCAGGGACAGAAATAGTTCATTTTACACCTCTATTTTCACATAGATTTGCTGAAATGGCATTGGAATTTGTGAGATAGTTGTGGAATATTTCAATACTTTCTTGCAGTTTCAAGAAATGTGATTTTCTCCCAACCCCAAGAACATTTTGAGAAAGTGTTGGCAGTTTAGCTTATTTTCTCTCGCAAAAAAAATAAAAAAAAGCTCTATGTGATAGAGGGAGCTCAGATAATTGAGCTTCACTTGGTCTGTCTTTTCTAATTGTTTTTATTTAAATTTTATGCAAAACAAACCATTTCCACAATCTGACGATATACAGTTTAGTGGCATCATGGTTGTAAAAGTACAGACACCAATCAATACATTTCAATCATCTGGAAATAGACCACCAAGACCAACCAACCTGGTCGTCTTTACCATCACGGTTCCCAGACTACTGCAGTATTCAGTACACTAGCCCCTTCCAACATCAGCGTTGTGGAGGCTCTAGAGGCACATCCCGCCTCCTTTATATTCCAAGTTATGATGTTCTCTCAATTTACCCCACACTTTATCAAATTTATTTGCACGTCCTCTACTAACCTAAAGCACTCTCTCCACCTTCCTGCATGTATCCATGCCCAAGAGCCATTGACGCTTGATTGACAATAGAGTCTGCCCCCCCCACCGTCCACCCCCCAATAAATGGCAATGACTCTCTTTGCCAACATGAAGCCCAGATGACAGAACAGAAGTTGAGCTCGTGGAATATCTACATTGTATGGGATTCATAGCAGAATAAATTGAGGTGTTGCTGGGATGTCAACCTCTATAATGGGCTCACGTTCCTCCACAATTTCTGCTGTGTACCCAGTGATAGTGGGGCTCCCCCAGAGTGTATCTCTGAAAGTACCGCTGCCTGCCCTACGTCTCAGACACTGAGGATCCTGAGCTCTATCCAGCTGATACAGTCCGCTTCTGTGATAGACTCTATAAAAGATTTTTAATTGTATCAATGTTACTTTAGATGTGATAGCTACCTCTCTAGGGTGCATCAAGGCGACCTCCCAGTGTACTCTGAGGTTTGTAAGTGTTTTGGGTCTGTTAATAATTATGAGTGAAACTACTTTATGAAGAGTCTCCTCTATTCTAGCGGGCTATAGGCGGGGAATGTTTCCCACTGTTTTCCGCTTGTAAGGCATGGTGTAGTGGTAGTTACCTGCATTCCTGCATGGGGTATATGACAAATTCAGACAGGAGGGTTTGGAATAACTTCACCCCTCCTGTGTTTGAAACATCTTCTATCGTGGGGGGCCAGCAGGTGGGTTTCTTGCAGGAAGACTAGTTTGGGTCCCTGTCTGCGGATGAACTGGAACCAGGCCCCTCTGCCCCCCCCCCCCACACACACACACACATACTTCTGTTGGCCAAGTCATTGACATTCCAGGAGAGGACTTTCAGGGTGGAGGGACTTGACATGCCAGGTGTTCTTGAAAGATCATCCCTAACTGTTTCTTTGTCTCCACTTTTCCAATTAGCAGGCTCGAAACTACCTACTTCCCAACATCGGGAAGGTCTGTCGCCCACCCGATCCTCTCTCTCCCAAACTAAGCATTCAACCTGTGCTGGGTGTGTATAAATTCTCTCTCCCCCTTTAATGAACAAACAGCAGCGTGATTCCCTGCACTGCCTGCAGTGTTAGGATATGAATCACACTATTTGAGATCCTGCCAATTCGCCAGTCAGTGGGAGTGAGCCTTTTTATCTCCCCTCAGTCTCTCAGCTAATTCTCTCTTCTCAGCATCAAGGTGGGTTCCTGTCTCCAGGCATCTCGGGCCTGTTAGCTTCAATGGCTGCTCTATTTGGCAAGAAACTTCTGGTTTGTCCACGGTCTGCCCTAGGGCGGCATGTATTCGATCCCAACAAGTCTGGGGAGTGAGTTCTACGTCTGCAGTGGCAGGGCGCTTTTGCCCCTCGAGTGCCAATATGGGACGCCGCAATGGGTTGCAGCGGGGGCTCTTGATTCAGCTCCTTCCTTTCTGCTGCCAGTTTCCAGGATGCATCTGTGGTATCGAAAAAGAAGGATTTGGATCCATTAGAACCTTAAGTTTGGCTGGAAACGAGAGCATGTAGGTTTGGGTCACTTCCTGGAGCTTATGTTCCACAGCTTCAAATTATTTCCATTGATTTTGAACTTGTCTTATATAGTGTGGAAATATCAGGATTTGGGAGGATTGATATGTTCACCTTTCTTGCACACCTCTCTCAGTATTATATTCCTGTCACATGAAATGGAATATGTGGGTGATCAAGGGGTGCAGGTTCGTGCCAGAAAGAGGCCTCCGCACCAGTGCCCTATGGGCCCTCTTGACCCCAAATCAGGGTGACAGCAAGCTGGTGGGCATCCAGGAAAAAGTTCAGTCTTCTAGAACTTTATCAAATGTGGAAGAGCCATTCGACTCAGTGGGAGGAAAAGCTGAGAAACCGCAGGTTGTTACTTTGGGATCAGTTTTCGGTGTTCTCCACTCATTGTTCTAAGGTCTTAGTGGCTGCTTGGGGCTGGGTCACAATCGTCTTAATGGTAGACAAATCAATTTCCTGGGAGAAGATGCGTCCCTCTGTTTCTAAAAATGACACATTTTGGAGGTCCTGGCGCAAGAGGGTTACATCTGTCCCCACTACCCCTAACATCTTCTCCACTGCAGTTTGCAAGGCCAGATTTCATGCAGGATCATGACCATATCAACAGTCTCCTGCAATGCTGGAGACCCCACCGGTTCTAATCCCATCTGCCCCTTTTGGGCAGCAGTCTATTTGTGGTCTTTGCTTGGGTTGGTGAGCACTGGCTCTTGTGCTTCCCCATTGGTGCCACTTGGAGAACCCCCTTCACCTGCAGCCTCCTCTGTCTGGTCCCTGGACACACAGGGTTCCTTCCGCTGCTCCAGAAAAGTCTAAATGTCCGGCGGACCCATTTAGGGGTGGTCTGGCCCTCTTGTACCATCCCTACCTCCCAGGACTGGCAGCACGGACAGCAGGTCTCTGTGGCCTTACTTTTGGGCAGTATGGCCTCCAGTGGTACCTAACCTGTATGATTGCACCCTCTTATTGTGCTCTTCTGAAGCCACCTACTGTTGGAGCTTCCCCCTCAGGTTGCTGTGCCACCAACACAGCCAGTACCAGTCTCTTCCTGGTCATCCTTCCTTGCTGGTACCACTACCACCAGGACCTCCTGGGGGGAGGGGACAAGCGCACAAGCTTGTGTTTCAGGCCCCCCCCCCGCTCTCATCACTCTGTTTCCAGTCAGGCCCCCAAAGCAGCCATCACCTCCTGCTCAACCTGTGTACAGTTGCGGCCCAAGGCATTATCCTCTGTACCTGGACGCACCACTCCTTGGCGCTGACATTCGCCCGACGCCCGGGACATCTTGTTTGGGGTCAAGGACAACAAGTTTTTATGTTTACTTTGTCCTTGGGACAAGTAGGCCCAACCCTCTGCAGCACAAACCCTTTGGCTGCCTGTTTAAGGAGAGTGGAACTCTCTGCAGTTGAGGTAATGTTTCCAAAAGATAATGCTGTTCGAACTTGTATTTATGGTTCATTATTTGAAAACCTTCATTATTAGGGTGAGTGCTGTAAATAAATGTTTTAAGGTCACACTTCACTACTGACGTTGGTTCCAGTACAAAAAAAAACGTGTATACACATGTTTGAAAAGTTTAGGCTATGAGGCTAAGTATAATGCTCCCAGAATGCTCTCTGATTAGATGCAAATGAAGTGTCATTTAGTAAAATGTTTTGATGCATGCTAGTATTTCCCAAAAATATTTCTAATGGAAAAATCTGTGTAACCATTTTCAACACGATTATGGGAAGCATGAAAATAAACAAACACTGACAAAGCCAACTGATCTGACATATTTTTATAAGTCTTTTAGTTTCATCAAAGCGTGTCTTGTTTTGACATGGCTTTTGTAACACTTTATTGTTGTGGGAGCTACCAGACCCTCAACATTGTAACAAACACTGGCAAAAAAAAACCAAAACGTTTTTGAACTCTAAAAGCACACGTTGCCACCAGTGGCATAACAAAGGCCCCCGCAGCTGCCCTCCAGGGGGCCCCTTCAGCACAGCACCTGCCCTGAATGAGTCTGGAGAGGGGGCTCATCCATGTTCTTTGCAAAAGGGCACCCTACAGTTTTGTTACGTCACTGATTGCCACTGTAGTTCCTAACACTGAACAAACCTACTTTGTGTGCCAATATGCTCCTTGTGGAAGAGAAGAATGCGATCACTGACAGTAAAGCCAGCCGAAAGAGAGAGAAATAGAAGTTTAATAAAAACAAAATGTCTTTGTTAACACCAGACCTAATTAGGGACCAAGACCCACATGTAGGTAGCTTTTTGCATGTCGCAAACAGCGACTTTTGCTGTTTGCGACGTGCAAAAAGTACATTGTGATGCACAAACCCAGTTTTGCGATTCGGTAACCTGGTTACTGAATCGCAAAACGGGTTTGCGACTCGCAATTAGGAAGGGGTGTTCCCTTCCTAATTGCGACTCGCAGTGCAACGCAATGTAGGACTGTTTTGCGAACGCGGGCGCAAACCAATCGCAGTTTGCACCAATTTCAAATGGGTGCTAACACTTTCACAAAAGTGACCCCTTCCCCATTGTGAATGTCACTGTAAACATTTTTTCAGAGCAGGCGTTTAATTTTTCGTTTTTGTAATGCATCTCGTTTTCCTTTCAGGAAAACGGGCTGCATTAAAAAAAAAAAAAAACTGCTTTATTGAAAAGCAGTCACAGACATGGTTGTCTGCTGTTTCCAGCAGGCCACCATCCCTGTGAGGCCGCCATTCGCAAGGGGGTCGCAAATTGCGACCCACCTCATGATTATTCTTGAGGTGTGCATTTGCAAAGCCCTTGCGAATCACAGATGGTGTCAGGGACACCATCCTACATTCGGATTTGCGACTCGCAATTTGCGGGTCGCAAATCTGAACCTACCTACATGTGGCCCCAAATTCTTAAAGTCACAAAAGTGCACCCATGGTATATGCTGTACCCCTATAAAATATTTGTGAACTGTATTTTAGCATGGGTAAATACGCATGTGTAGATTTGCTCATGTGAAAATCTATTGAGCATTTGCAAGTTCATTTTCCCTCCAGCCACTTTCTTCCCAACCCTGGAAGAAGTTCTAATTCTGCCATCGTCAGGAGTAAATGTCCTACCTTTCTTATTATGGGAAAATATTAGAGAGAAGCTGGTGAAAATCTTTAAAACATGTAGGTTAGTAGGTTTGCAGACTCAAAGGCATTCCAGCCCTGGAACTATTGCTTACTGCTTCCTCCAGCCCCAGTATGCAGATCTGCAGAAAGGTGGAAAAAAAAGAAAATTGCTACAGTAGGGATTGAAACTGCAAGTATTCAAGCCCTACTATGGTAGTAGCCCTGGCATAATCAGAGAGGCTATTATCAGAGCTCTTACATAATTAGATTGCTGGCATAATTTGGCGCCACACTACATGGCACCAAAGGGACAAGTAGATCTTTTTACAGGACAAGTAGATTTGAGAAGCAACCTGTCCCGTGGACAAGTAGATATTTTAATAAATTCCACACCCCTGGCAGTCCCCTGAAGCTCTATGCACCTGTGTCCTGTGCAGTAGGCCTGGTCAGCCCAGCTCCATTCAACCAATTGCCCATTGAAGTACTCCAGTTGCCCCGCAGTGTATTGAGCCGGGGTCCCCGAGGTTCGACCAGCTCCTTCCTCGTGGTTGTTGGAGACCACAGACACCGCCTTCACCTGAGGCAGCTGCCCTTCCTCTTGACTGCGCCTCTCACTGGGGCCACTGAAATGCCATATTCTGGAACCCAATGGGGTTGGGCTTTCATTCTCACTGCCCTCAACCCTTCCCCCGCCCACCCAACTCAGCGTCTGATGTCAATTTTCCGGATGATAGGTTGGTTCAGGATATAGGGGAAGGCCGAAGGAGCTAAATCACTGTGCCCCCGCCATGTTCGCCAGCTTAACCTCACCTTCTGATTCTTCAAAGAAGATTCTTATTCATACATAATGACAGAGAACATCCTTGTGTAGGGCAAGATGAAAAAAAAATGCCCAGATCTTACATTGTAAGCTGTATTCAGCAGTGCTTGATAGGTTTTTCAGGCTCGTACAGCAGCATGCTGTCTGAAGTTACAAACCCTTTGCCTGCTAGGACAGCAGATTAGTTACACCACCTTGTAGGCAAGGGTCTGAAATAACAGTAGAGATAACATTGACTAAACATCTGCTTTCAATGTTTTTTGGAAATACATTATTTAAATCCTCAAACTTCGTAATACTGACTTATTGCCATCAAATATAAGATTTTTTTTTTTATTTTGGAAAAATAAACTGGATTTCCAAAAAGCAGTTTACCATACATGTTTAGTACTTAAACATCACTTTGTAACTTTCTGTTTGTATCAAAAAAATCATTTACATTAGTTATAATAACAATATAAGATAGGTATTTATAAAATCTTAAAACAATTAACAAAATTATGCATTTACGCTCCTCCATAAAGAATGCAGGCACTGTTAGCCAGAAAATACAGATTAGATGAATTGCGAACATCTTTCCATTAATAAAAAATCTCTGTAATCTCTTCACCCTTAGCCATGCAGACCATAAGAAAGAAGCAGTCAGTGTCAAGAACAAGGCTCCATCCTTTTGATAACCCTTATGCTAAGGCATCAAGGTAAAATCTTTTGCCATTTTTCTTGAATAGTCGGAGGAATCATTATCGCCTTAAGATTTAATGTAAAATAGCATAATAGACTCCAGTGAGAAGTGTAGTAAGCCCAGATTTTCTACATAATTTGTTTTGTGCTTCTGGTTGCAGCTCATCAAGATCAGATTTGCAGCCAAACAAGTTTTTGTGACCTGTTAGGTTGAAGCTAGGGGACCGACTTTGGTTTTACTAGCTGTGCTGTTGAAGTTGTACAGCCGGCATGCTTTCTTGACTATTCTAGTAGAGTCAGTCCCAATTGAGACTGGGTTATCCCATTTATTATAGTAACTCAAATAAAAAATAAAAAACACACCCCTTGGGTTGCCCGGCATACACCATTGGCTCTTTTAAGGAAGATTACTTCTAACAGAGATCTTAGTATGAGCCAGTGACATATTTATTTTCTGTTGTGTCCAGCATAGTAAGGATATAGAGCAGATATATCTGGAATTGATGTAATACCTAAAGCCTTTTTTGTGCAGTGGGATTAGGAAGACTAGGGAATGGGATGTCATGCTGGCACATCGTTATATACCTTAACTAAGATACATGCCCATAAGTTTGAGTCTGCGTAAAAGAAGTCTACAGGGACCAGGTCTGGGTTGGGCATTTCACTGGTCGTCTTAGCTTAGGTAGCTCATGCAGTTCGTTAGTTCCAGCAGATGCTCCTATTTCCTGCTGCCATTGTTGAAGTCTCCCTTGCACGTCCATGCCTTGCAAGACAAGGATGCCCACAATATGCTGATGGTTAGAGTTATATAAGAGGTGGCGTTTTTCCAGCCTTAGGCATCATCATGCCTTAGATACCTGGAATTATCACCAGTATGCTAGAGCCAGCAACATACCAGCGGTAAACGCTACTCCGCCCATATGGAGGAGCCGCCCCTGCAGCCACACTCTGACACACACTCCCAAAAGCAGCATTAAAAGTAGTTAATGTGCGAGGTTGCAGTGATCTTGTACAAGCTGCACCCTCTCTCCCTAATGGTACCGACAGCATGGCAGGACACTGAGGCTGACAGTGTAGAGCTTGCATTCCAGCTTTTCACTTTGTGATTTGAGCCGTATAGTGATTGGCTGCGATTTAAGCCCCTATGGCTGCTCTCCATCACATCGTACGTTTGACCTAGCTGCCATTGCCTTTGTAGTGGTGACTACAACACTGTGGTATGTACTTCAGGTTTAGGCCGCACCTCTCTCAACACAGCCCTGTGCACGATGGTTCAGAATCCACAGACCATGGAATGCTGCTGGGCTGAGCACGAACTCCCGGCCCACTCACTGCACATGCAGGCTTGTTTTTCACCTTTCACTCCAGGTTCTGTTGCTGTGCTGGAAAACCAGCGCTGCACAACTTCAGCCCCTAGGGGCGACTGGCTAGGATGGAGGGAAATAAATAGATCAGTGCCAGAAAGCCTGTATGGTAAGCCAAGCTGAGCCTGGAGGTCGAAAAATACACGTGGCATCAAGGAACAGATCGGGAAATCGGAATAAATAACTGAAAACTAGAAATCTAAAAACATTTATAAAGCAGCTGGCTAATGGTTGTGGAACCGACTGCTCGCCCCAACCCCCACACACCTCCTTGTAGCCCCCACAAATGTATTTATTTCAGTGAAACAGCCTCATAACATCTGCGGAAGGGATCCAAGGACACCCTCTCCTCGGAAGAATGGAATGTGCCGGGCTTCTCGACATTTGTTGCAGGTTCTACGAGTCGCGAACCCAGATCGCCAGGCACAGCGCCTCGAGAAGCCATGGACGAGAGCGCGACGGGCTGTGACTCGCTTAGGCCTTAGTCATTTTGCCGAATGTATTTTGCTGAACAATGTTGGAATGCTCTCTGTGCCTAGGCATGCTTCCAGGAGAAGGAAACTTGGAGCCGTGACAAATAAACATGCAGGGAAATGAAAGGCCCTCCGCTGTCCTGCCCTCGAACTGCTCCGTTGAAAGCCCGTGGGTTAACGCCCAGGACGTAGCTTCACTTTTCCGTTCTGTTGCAGAGGCGGCCAGCCCAGGCTCTGGCTATCAGCACCAGGGCCCAGTTCCTTCGAAGCGAACCAACTGCCGGTTTCAGAGGCTTTAATTATCTCCCCAGCGTTCACAATGGAAATCAGATTTCATTAGATGCACCCACTGCTTTAAATGGGTCGGTACTGAGTACCTGCACTTCTTTAATCAGAAACATGCAGGTTCTATACATGGTGAGTACCAGCGCGTCTATATTTCCAATATTTCCACTTGGTGTACCCCGAAACAGCCCGTTTTGGAAAGGGAGCAGTAGCTGTCGTGTCCTGCTGGGATGCACGTATTGTGGGAGGCCGTTTACACGGTGCGGAAAACTCAGTCAATGACTGAAAAACATAGAAGTGGAACTAACACCCATTGACGGGCGTACATCTTTTGCACACTATCCCTTTTTGCTAATACCTTTCATGTTGATATTTAAATACCTACTAGGACATATGCACATATTAAAAATAACGCACGTATCTATTAATTCCACTTTTGAGGAGTGCTACACAGGGCTCACAGCTGATAACACGCAGATTCAAATAACAAATGGATGATGTATATTCTTTTTTGGTATTAAGGAGAAGCAGAGGCTGTCTTCCATTAAGATATATATTCTTTGTTTCAGACTAGGACAAAATAACCCGTGTGCTTAGTGGATCACTCCATCTTGGTATAGGGTCAGCTTAAAAGGCGACAGGCCAAAGAATATATAGTCCATTCCATGGTCAATGCCGCTAATATGTGCTTGAACACATCACAACTAAAGTGATCTCAGAAAGAGACCGCCTGTCCACTCTTTTGTGCGCACCTAGAGGCCCACTATCCTAGCTATCTCCTTCCTCTGGTTTTATTTCTTTTTTCTTTTTTAACCTTTTATTTACATTTTCATACCATAAAAAACAAAGATGACGGACGAGAAGTATAGAAATGTTTCACAAGTTACATGGGAGACGAATAGATGATAAAATACATTGTGGTTTTCATATCTGGTATTGTGAAGATATAGATCAAATCGGTAAAGAAATTCATTGGAGCGATAGGAACAGTAAACTTGTAATTATTATGTAATGTGGGAGTAACTTCCCTGGAAGGCTACCACCGTTGGGTGGTGGCAGTCAGTATACTTCTTGTGTGAAAGGAGAGAAGAGGGGAGAGAAAAGTGTAAGCAGAGGGGAGAAGAGGGAGGAGTTGGGGAGGGGTATATGCCAAGGACCTAAAACTGCGTGTAGGGTTGCTGGGTAGAATTCGGCTCAGGTCGCTTATCTGAGGGTGCGGTGGTCCATATGTAAGCATCTAAGGGTAACCAGAGCAATTTAGATTCGTTTTGGTTCAGGATGGTGTTGTCCGTGCTTGTTAGGAAGCATACCCAAACACACTAAGGTGGTCATTACGACCCTGGCGGATTACGTCCGCCAGGGCCGCGGGACGCGGTGGCACCGCCGACAGGCCGGCGGTGCCCCGCGGGGCATTCTGACCGCGGCGGCTTAGCCGCGGTCAGAGAAGGGAAACCGGCGGTCTCCCGCCGGTTTCCCGCTGCCCCCAAGGAATCCTCCAAGCCGGCGCAGCTTGCTGCGCCGGCTTGGGGATTCCGACTCCCCCTCCCGCCATCCAGTTCCTGGCGGTTCTCCCGCCGGGAACCGGATGGCGGGAGGGGGAGTCGCGGGGCCCCTGCAGTGCCTATGCCAACGGCATGGGCACTGCAGGGGCCCCCGTAAGAGGGCCCCAAAATGTATTTCACTGTCTGCCTTGCAGACAGTGAAATACGCGACGGGTGCAACAGCACCCGTCGCACCTTCCCACTCCGCCGGCTCTATTACGAGCCGGCATCCTCGTGGGAAGGGAGTTTTTCCCTGGGCTGGCGGGCGGTCTTTTGGAGACCGCCCGCCAGCCCAGGGAAAAACTCATAATACCCTCCGCGGTCTTCTGACCGCGGAGCGGTATTATGGAGGGCGGAATTCTGGCGGGCGGCCTCAGCCGCCCGCCGGAATCGTAATGAGGGCCTAAGTGTGATGGGAGATGGATTTGAAATCTTTCCAGTCGCAAAGGATTGTTTTGACCCCTAGTGCGAATAGCAGGTCAGTTGTAGGAATTCTGACTTGTTTAGTGAGGGGATCTTGAAGAGACCAGGGGCCTAAGCAAGTAAAGACAAGGTCTAAGGTTATTTTACAATGGAAGATGTTGTTTATTGTTTTGTTGATTTCTCCCCAGTACGATTGGAGTAGTGGACAAGCGAACAGCATGTGTTTGAGGTCGCTAGCCTCAGTGCAACAGTTCCAACATTTGTCTGGGTTTAGGAGGCTCAGTCTGAAAAGTTTGTCCAGGGTCCAGAAAGATCTATGTAGTAGCCAATATTTATATTGTGTAATGATGATGGAGATTTTGAGCTTAGTAACATTCTTCCATGTTTGAGACCAGCTCGGCAAGAGACTTCTAGGTGTGTGTTCATGGATGATTTTATAGAGTTTAGAGGCTTGGTGATTCTCTGTTGCAATCAAGGATAGTTTCTTAAGGATTCTTGGAGGATGTGGGTTT
Organism: Pleurodeles waltl; assembly: GCF_031143425.1. NCBI lineage: Eukaryota > Metazoa > Chordata > Amphibia > Caudata > Salamandridae > Pleurodeles > Pleurodeles waltl. The sequence goes on along the minus strand of NC_090445.1, from coordinate 885,387,102 downwards.
AGGAAGGGTTTGTTTCATTTAAACGCAACTTTGAGTTTGAGGAAGTTATAAAATGCCATGTTGGGGATGTTGTGAGAGGTCTGCAGTATAAAGAAGGGAATCAAATTGGCTCTGTTAATCACATCTTTAATGTATAGAATGTTGTGTGATGGCCATATGGGCCACTAGAGGGATTTACCATTGATTGTTAATAGTGGGTTGGGCTAGAAGTGAGGCATAAAGAGTGTTTCAGTTTGACCACACATTTGCTGTCCATGTCCTTTACTGCCAATAATGTGTCCCTGATTATTCTTGAGGAGTGTTGGTGTTTAAAGTACTTCATAGAGATGGCGGCTATGGGTGTAAATGGGGGGAAGAGCCCTAACTCTGTCTGCCCAGATGGGGGTGTGGAGGGGGTTTGGTTCAATCTACTTTATTGCTTGTGTGAGCAGGAATACGGCCTGAAGTCTTTTAAAGTTGGGGAGACTGACTCCTCCTTTCTCCTTGTCAAGTGAGGATTTTGGTTGAGATTCTGGGTCTTTTACTATGCCAAAGAAGTTGACTCCTCGATTTGTTGAGGAGTTTGAAGAAGTTGTCTTAAAGTTGTAGGAGGAACATGCTTATTATGAAATTAACATACAGTGCTATTAGCATTTTGGTGCACTGTAGTCTGCCTCACCAGGTCATGTGTTTAGGAGACCATGTCTCAATAGGGTCATGTAGTTTTTAAACTAGGTATATTTTTAATGTGAGTGCAAGAATCTTTCAGCGATTTACACAGTTGGAGGCTCAAGTATTTGAGGTGGTATTTTTGCCATTTGAGGTTAGTATTACCAAGAAGTGTAAGGGTGCAGAGCAGGTTTAGGTGGATGACCTCTGTTTTCTCTTAGTTTAGAGATTAGCCCGAAGCTTTGCCAGTAACATTAATTAGGTTTAGGATTTCAGGTATGGCTGTGTCTGCATCTTCAGAGAAGATGAGGACATCGTCTGCATATGCTGCCACTTTGTAGGTTTTAGACTCGAACATAAACCTAGGTTGAATTTTCGGATTACTGATTTTACGAAAGGCCAAACTACTTTTGTAGGAGGCTGGACTGGCTTGTAGTGAGTACCAAGGGGTACTTGCACCTTGCACCAGGCCCAGTTATCCCTTATTAGTGTATAGGGTGTCTAGCAGCTTAGGCTGATAGATAATGGTAGCTTAGCAGAGCAGCTTAGGCTGAACTAGGTGACGTGTGAAGCTACTACAGTACCACTTAGTGTCATATGCACAATATCATAAGAAAACACAATGCACAGTTATACTAAAAATAAAGGTACTTTATTTTTATGACAATATGCCAAAGTATCTTAGAGTGTACCCTCAGTGAGAGGATAGGAAATATACACAAGATATATATACACAATAGCAAAAATATGCAGTATAGTCTTAGAAAACAGTGCAAACAATGTATAGTTACAATAGGATGCAATGGGGAAACATAGGGATAGGGGCAACACAAACCATATACTCCAGAAGTGGAATGCGAACCACGAATGGACCCCAAACCTATGTGACCTTGTAGAGGGTCGCTGGGACTATTAGAAAATAGTGAGAGTTAGAAAAATAACCCTCCCCAAGACCCTGAAAAGTGAGTGCAAAGTGCACTAAAGTTCCCCTAAGGACAAAATAGTCGTGTTAGAGGGAAAATGCAAGGAAAACACAAATCAGCAATGCAACAACGATGGATTCCTGACTGAGGGTACCTGTGGAACAAGGGGACCAAGTCCAAAAGTCACAAGCAACTCGGAGATGGGCAGATGCCCAAGAAATGCCAGCGGTTGGTGCAAAGAAGCTCTTACTAGGCTGAAGAACTGTGAATACTGCAGGAACGACAAGGGCTAGAGACTTCCCCTTTGGAGGATGGATCCCCCACGCCTTGGAGAGTCGTGCAAAAGTGTTTTCCGGCCGGATGGACGCCAACAAGCCTTGCTACACGCAAATCGTGCGTTTGGCGTTTTTGGACGCTGCTGGGGCCCAGGAGGGACCAGGAGGTCGCAAATTGGACCTGAAGAGAGAGGGGACGTCGAGCAAGACAAAGAGCCCTCACTGAAGCAGGTAGCACCCGGAGAAGTGCCAGAAACAGGCACTACGAGGATGCGTGAAACGGTGCTCGCCGAAGTTGCACAAAGGAGTCCCACGTCGCCGGAGACCAACTTAGAAAGTCGTGCAATGCAGGTTAGAGTGCCGTGGACCCAGGCTTGGCTGTGCACGAAGGATTTCCGCCGGAAGTGCACAGGGGCCGGAGTAGCTTGCAAAGTCGCGGTTCCCAGCAATGCAGCCCAGCGAGGTGAGGCAAGGACTTACCTCCACCAAACTTGGGCTGAAGAGTCACTGGACTGTGGGGGTCACTTGGACGGTGTCGCTGGATTCGAGGGACCTCGCTCGTCGTGCTGAGAGGAGACCCAAGGGACCGGAAATGCAGCTTTTTGGTGCCTGCGGTTGCAGGGGGAAGATTCCGTCGACCCACGGGAGATTTCTTCGGAGCTTCTGGTGCAGAGAGGAGGCAGACTACCCCCACAGCATGCACAAGCAGGAAAACAGTCGAGAAGGCGGCAGGATCAGCGTTACAGAGTTGCAGTAGTCATCTTTGCTACTATGTTGCAGGTTTGCAGGCTTCCAGCGCGGTCAGCGGTCGATTCCTTATCAGAAGGTGAAGAGGGAGATGCAGAGGAACTCGGCTGAGCTCATGCATTCGTTATCTAAAGTTTCCCCAGAGACAGAGACCCTAAATAGCCAGAAAAGAGGGTTTGGCTACCTAGGAGAGAGGAAAGGCTACTAACACCTGAAGGAGCCTATCAGCAGGAGTCTCTGACGTCACCTGGTGGCACTGGCCACTCAGAGCAGTCCAGTGTGCCAGCAGCACCTCTGTTTCCAAGATGGCAGAGGTCTGGAGCACACTGGAGGAGCTCTGGACACCTCCCAGGGGAGGTGCAGGTCAGGGGAGTGGTCACTCCCCTTTCCTTTGTCCAGTTTTGCGCCAGAGCAGGGGCTAAGGGGTCCCTGAACCGGTGTAGACTGGCTTATGCAGAATTGGGCACATCTGTGCCCAACAAAGCATTTCCAGAGGCTGGGGGAGGCTACTCCTCCCCTGCCTTCACACCATTTTCCAAAGGGAGAGGGTGTCACACCCTCTCTCAGAGGAAGTTCTTTGTTCTGCCATCCTGGGCCAGGCCTGGCTGGACCCCAGGAGGGCAGCTGCCTGTCTGAGGGGTTGGCAGCAGCAGCAGCTGCAGTGAAACCCCAGGAAGGGCAGTCTGGCAGTACCAGGGTCTGTGCTACAGACCACTGGGATCATGGAATTGTACCAACAATGCCAGGATGGCATAGAGGGGGCAATTCCATGATCATAGACATGTTACATGGCCATATTCGGAGTTACCATGGTGAAGCTACATATAGGTAGTGACCTATATGTAGTACACGCGTGTAATGGTGTCCCCGCACTCACAAAGTTCAGTGAATTGGCTCTGAACAATGTGGGGGCACCTTGGCTAGTGCCAGGGTGCCCTCACACTAAGTAACTTTGCACCTAACCTTTACCAGGTAAAGGTTAGACATATAGGTGACTTATAAGTTACTTAAGTGCAGTGTAAAATGGCTGTGAAATAACGTGGACGTTATTTCACTCAGGCTGCAGTGGCAGGCCTGTGTAAGAATTGTCAGAGCTCCCTATGGGTGGCAAAAGAAATGCTGCAGCCCATAGGGATCTCCTGGAACCCCAATACCCTGGGTACCTCAGTACCATATACTAGGGAATTATAAGGGTGTTCCAGTAAGCCAATGTAAATTGGTAAAAATGGTCACTAGCCTGTCAGTGACAATTTGAAAGTAATGAGAGAGCATAACCACTGAGGTTCTGGTTAGCAGAGCCTCAGTGAGACAGTTAGGCACCACACAGGGAACATACACATGCACACCTATGAGCACTGGGGCCCTGTGTGACAGGGTCCCAGTGACACATACATATAGGCCACAAACCTATGAGCACTGGGGTCCTGACCAGCAGGATCCCAGTGACACATAACAACCATACTGAAAACATGGTGTTTTCACTATGAGCACTGAGGCCTGGCTATCAGGATCCCAGTGAGACAGTGAAAACAGTGACAAACACCCTGACATACACTCACAAACAGGCCAAAAGTGGGGGTAACAAGGCTAGAAAGAGGCTACCTTCTCACAACTTTGTCTAAAGCCTTTTCGGCATCAAGGGCCATAGCTCTCGCTGGGGATTGTAGGAAGGGGGGCTTTTTTCTAGGACATGTGCAAAAAGTCTGGTATTATCAGAGGCGATTCTTCTCTTTATGAAACTGTTTTGGGAAGGGTGTATAAGCGAGGGTAGCAGTGTTTTCAATCTTGTGGCTAGGATTTGTGCATAGATTTTACAATCAACATTGAGAAGGGCTATCAGTCTATAGTTTTTGGTCTCTAGTGGGTCTTTGTTGTCTTTGTAGATAACTGTTTTGCCACTAAATGAATGAAGGTCAAAGAAGGATTTAAGATGCAGCATGATTTGTGACTGTAATGTTTTACAGAAACCACCCAGGAAGTCGTCCGGCCTTTGTGCTTTATTTAACTTGATTGATTTGATGGCTTTATTTATTTCTTGCTATTCAAAGGGTTTATTTAGGGCGATGTGGTCTGCTTCTGTTAGTGAGAGGTGATTATTTTTTTGGGGAACGTTTTTTGCAGTCCATGATATCAGGTTGTTTATCTAGATCATATCATTCTTTGTAGTATTGTGCAAATCAGATGGCAATGTTTCTAGTCTCTGCTTAGTAATCTCTAATTTGTTCTTGCTTGCAATAATTGAGGAATTTTGGCTTTTAACCTTAAAATAGTTAATCTAAGAATTTCCCTGCTTTGTTGAATATACACAGTTTTTTTTGCCTTATAGGTATTCAGCTATATGTGAGCTCTCTCGCTTATTAGTTTGTTGTACTTATATTTTAGGGTTTTCAATTTATTGATCATTTCAATGGAGTGTTTGGAGATTAGTAGGCGTTACAGTTGTTTAACTTTGGATTCTAGTTCTTGAAGTTTTTTGTTGGGAGTCTTGTTTTTGTTGGTCATATTACAAAACATTCCGCCCAGAGTGTTTCTGCAGAGATCGCCGGGGTAGTTATCATTAAAGTAGTTAGTTACTGCTGCACATATTTCTTCACTGCTGGTTGGGTAGCTTAGCAGCGTCTCATTGGGGTGCCATAGTCTATCATGGTTTTGGGCGTTGGAAATTAAAATGTCTAGTGAGATGCAGGCATCGTCCGAGATGAATATGCGTTCAAGCTTGGGATTAGTGAAGGAAAGAGTAAATTTCTGGTTAGTCAGATGCAGTCAATCCGTGGGTGGGAGTTGTGTGGGTGTGAGTAGAAGGTGAATTCGCTGCTTGTGGGGTTCAATAGTCACTAAATGTCAGCTAGGTTGTGTGCTTTACACACATTTTTCATTTGTTTGTATGATTTCACTGACCTAAGTTTGCAGGGTGGGAGTCCATCTAGCAGAAGGTCCATGGTAGGTTAAAGTCTCCTAGTAGAATATTTGAGCCACTAGGGATTTCACATAATCTTTTGTTTATGTTGTCCCAGAATAATGGGCAATCAGAGATGGGCGGATTAATATTTACAATGAAAAATTCTTGATTGTGTTTGTATATTTGTGAGATGGGCCATCTGCCTTTTGTGTCAAGTATATTTTTAATTACTTTGATGGCTGCAGATCTGGCAAAGACCGTTACAACACAGTTTTTCTTATCAGAGTCAGGAGAGCATGCAAGATCTAAATACCAGTCATTGAGGAGCTCCTTGGCTATATCCCAGTCTTTTGTGGTTTCTTGGAGTAAGAGAATAATGCCTTTTTAGTTTGTGGCAGTATTCTGTTATCTTCCTCCTTTTGACAGGATGGTTGAGTCCTTATGCGATTAACAAGAGGATCTTGAGTGTTGTTAGGCGTAGTGGATGCACTTTATTTGTCATATAGGATGAGGTGTTCTGAGATACTGAGGCATAGAATAGTTTGAGATCCGCTGTGTGGGGTGTAGAGTAGGGTAAGCTTGCCAGGTTATGCTTTGGCTATCCCTAGGTGGAATGGTAGGGGGGAAGAGGTTGGGGAGAGAGCGAGATATTATGCAGCAGGAGAGCAAGAGAGATAAAAATAGAAGATAGAAAATAGAATACCCAGTTCCCCGTCCCAAGATGGAAAGTGGGATAGTTGCAGCCATGGATCTGGAACTGCCTGAGAGCTGCAGGAAGAGGGAGTGGTAGTGAGGGGGATCAGGCAGCCGGAGGAAGGAGGGTTCGGTGGTTGCTTGAGTGGTAGGCAGGCAGTAATGGGTAGTCAGTAGGTGGGAGGCTAGCCCGTAATGCAATTCAATTGAGATTAGCTGACGAGCATTGGGGCAGCTTGGTTGTTCTTGAACTATTGATTTGGAAGGGAGCATATAAGTTAGAAGACAATAATCATCTGCGGTTAGAGCAACATTTCAACAATATTTCGAGCAGTTAGTGCGAACCACTGGGATAAATAGTGTTAATGCTCAATCAAAGATCACATAAAGACATAGTATTTCACTTCCAAGAATTCATTAGGGGTCTGATTTATGAAAGAGCCATCAATGAACAAGAAACATAGCGTCGGACTGATGAGATTATAGGGTGATATTCAAGGCATGTTGTTCTGGAATTTACATATGACCTCATAGGAAGTTAGCTATCAATACTGTTGGTAAGCTTTCCAGTAAGAGCAAATACAATAACTGCGATCAGTACAGCGTTATACACTTAAAGAATTGCTTAGACTGTACCAAAAACGTTTATTGAGTTAGCCTACTCAAGGATTGGTTTGTGTCTGATGAGGTTGTGCCAGAGTTTCTGTTGGGTTCAGGTGTGAGCCATCCATTTTTTATGAGCAGAAGTAGTGAATGAATTGGCCCTTCTGTGATTGGGAGGGCATGTGTGTACTTTCATGTATGTGGATGAGGGCATATGTGGGGCTGTGGGTGTGGACGTTGGGTGAGTCAGTAATGTATGATGGACGTGTGAGGTTGCTAGTTGGGACGGCAGCATTAGTGTGCGAGTGTGGCAGGGTGAATATGTGGATATGAGAGGATACGTGAATCAACTGATGCACCTGCACAGCACATCTGAGATTGTTGAAGAGCTAACTGGAGACATAGAAATGTCAGTCTACACTAGCTGTATCTCGACGAGTATAGAGGAGAGTGAAGTGTGGCCCGAGTGGAGAGAGTGGCTTGCAGTGGTCAAGGCTGGGGTGCCTGCAGGTGTGTGTATGAGGTCGGCAGGACATGATTGTATGTATATACATTTTGAACACCATATATTTCTAGCAAAACTTAATGTATATGTTCCAAACAACATATGAACAACATCACATATAGGCAGGTTGAACTAAAGAGAATTGAGTCTTATCTGACGGTATTTAGAATAGTCAGGAGTGGCCGTCAGTGGTGTGTGGAGTAATCAGATCAGGAGATCATTTCCTGTTGCCGCTTGTTGAAGTTATAAGATTGAAGTTGTGAGGGTTCATCGAAGATCAGGGTTTTTCCCATGTGGTTAATTTTAAATTTGTCAGAATTGTTGAAGAAGAAGGTGATGTTCAGCTTTGTTAGAGGTTTTTTTTAATGGTAGGAAGCCTTTCCTGTGAACAACCTTCTCTTTTGCATAATACTGGGATATTCAAATCTTGCTGTCATTTCAGGTGAGAGATTTGGATTTCCTCATATAAAACAAAATAGTCTCTGAGTGCTGGAATCTTAGAGGTCTGAAGATGAGAGGACAAGTGTTCTTGGAGCCTAGGATTGATGTGGTTGGAACTCTGTGAGCTCTTTCCATTTCGAATGGTCTCTCAAATTTGATTCCAAGGGTTTGTGGTATTCATTGTTCAAGGAAGGAAGAGCACGTGGAGGCTTGGTTTTCGGATCCATCAGGCACTCCAAAAATTTGGAGGTTTCCTCACATATTTCTGTTCTCCAGGTTTGTTATGGTTCTGGAGAGGATGTTTACCTGTTTGGTGGTGGCCTGGGAGATCTTTTTGCCTTTGAGATTTTTAGCTTCTGTCACACTAATACTATATTCCGCATCCCCTATTTGTGTAGATAGAGATTTGAAGTTGTTCCACAAACAAGTAATCTCGATTTATAGGTCTGTCTTCACTTTGGTGCTCTGTGCCAATTCTTTTTTTCATTTTTATTTTTTAAGACCTTGTTAGAAATTGGGTCTCTAGTTGGCAGAGGTATACACCCTGTCCAGTAGGGACCACAATCCTAGTCAGGGTAACTCAGATACACAACTTAAATTAACTTGTGCTTACTCTCTGGTAGATTGGCACAGAGCAGGCAGGGTTAATTTAGAGGGCAATGTGTAAAGTATTTGTGCAACACACACACACCAATCACAATGAAGACACCACAAAACCACTCAACACAGGTTTATGAAAAATAGAGGTTATTTATCTGTGTAAATCAAGACCAAAATGACACAAATCCAATAAATATAGCTAGCGAAATTCACTTTAGAATTTGTCAATGCTTTTGGAAGCATCCTTATTATACTGGGAGAAGTGTTATGAGGTTTGGTTTGGTTGTGACGATTCTGATCTGGCCCGGGCGTTGAGGTAAAAAGTACAACTGTGCTGTAATCTGCAGAGGGGTGCTCGGGTCTAATCTGTTTGTAAATACAAGCTGTGGCCATGGGGCAAGAACACGAGAATACCTGGATCTAGCGTGTGGCAGGTAGCAGAGTTATGCAGAAGTGCAGCCCTCCAACTGAAGAAAGGTGGATGTGAGCAGCGTGTCACTGTTGGTTAGGCATCCAGACAGGGCACCACAGATGTCAGCTCCAGAAAGTCCTACAAAGGTGCTGCTCTTGCGGGGATCCTCTGTGTGGGATGCGCAAGTCTGGTTGGTGCCATGCTCCGGCTGGGGACACACAAAAGCTCTCCTCCGGTCAAGAGCTGATCCTGGCTGATGTGTCAGTGGGGCTGCTCGCAGAGCCGTTGGAAAGCAGTGTGACTGGTTGAGGTGAAGCTGCTTATGGGTCTTTGATGGTCGAGGCAACAGCCACTCTGAGTGGTTGTTGAATGGGGGCAGCAGGCTCAGATGAAGTCGCTCCTGGGATGGTTGCAAATGGTGTGGTAGTTCTACAAATTCTTTCACAAGGTCTTTGATGTCCCTGAGACCTGGGGGGAAAAGAGGGAGCAAGTCAACATGCTCTTAGAGTCACTCTGGGTGCAGTCTGTAGCCCCTTTTGGCAGGGAAGAGGTCAGCGGGTGTCAGGGCAGTGCAGCAAATAAGGGTAGCAGTTCCTGGGTGCAGTGAATCACAGCAATGGGGCAATCCTTTCAGCGCAGCAGCCTTTACTCCACCAGAGGTTCTTCCAGGTCCTGGAGTGATCTGTTTTTTTAGGGGTCAGAGACCCAGTACTTATACCAATAAGTGCCTATGATGTGGGGGTGGCTTCAAAAGGATTCTTTGAAGTGCACGGGTCCCCCTTTCAGCTCAGCCAAGGCTCCAGACTATCAGCGGGAGGTAATCAGCCCTTTTGTGTGGACTCTGGTCACTACCCTTTGAAATGTAAGCGTGAGCCCTTCCCAACCTCCTCCCCAGCAAGACCCATCAGTATGCAGATGAATGCAGATCCAGTTGAGTATCTTGTGTTGTGGGTGTCTGAAGGGAATGCACAAATGTAGCTGTCACCTAGTCCAGTCCAGGTGACAGCTACAGAGTGGAGACAGGCCGTTGGCACACAGAGCAGTGAGGGCAAATAAATGCTCACTTTTTAAAAGTGCCATTTCTAAGATAGTAATAATTACTCTGACTTTAGTGATAAACATGATTTATCATTACCATTCTAATGATACTAAACATGATGCAGCTACTCCTCTCTGATCAGGAATCACAGCTTAAGAGTAGTTTAAGGAATGCACAGTGCTGGCCTATTAGATGGGCAGGACTCACAGTAAAGAAGAACGACTCTGGGAGTTTTTTATCATCAGAATGTGTCAAACCTAAAAATTGTGCGTCCTTTGTTTTACTTTCATGTCACCCTGCGCTATGGGCTACCTAGGGCCTACCTTAGGGGTGACCTATACGTAAGAAAAGGGGAGTTTAAGGCTTGGCAAGAGGTTTTAAATGCCAAGTTAAGGTGGAAGTGAAACTGCACACACAGGCTCTGCAGTGGCAGGCCTCAGACATGTTTACAGACTTCTTAAGTGGGTGGCACACTCAGTGCTGCAGGCTCCTAGTAGCATTTAATTTACAGGCCCCAGGTATATTGCATACCACTTCACAAGGGACTTACATGTAAATTAAATATGCCAGTTGTGGGTACACAAGTGTTACCCTGTTTAGGGAAGAAGCACATGCACTTTAGCACTGGTTAGCAGGGGTAAAGTGCTCAGAGTCCTAAGGCCAACAAAAAGATACAGCAGCAGAACAGGAGGTAAAAGGCGAAAAGTCTGGGGTACGACATTCCTAAGGATGCCAGGTCTAACAGAACTCTTTTATTGTTTGCAGCTGCAACATGCAAAAAAAGAAAACCTATAACTACAGCCATCCTCCAACATTTGACATGCAGTAAAAAGTGATTGATCGTCAAAGCCCACAGGTGGAGAAAAAAAGAAACTTAATCATGTCCCAGCACTCCCCTCTCATTACACTTCAGGCACAACAGCATCAGTGACAGTATGTGCTTGCTTCTTATCCTCGGAGGAAACCTACTGCGATCCCTCTCCCGGCCCAGAATCTTAGCAACTCATCCAAAGCCTGCATATCATCCTCCACTTTGTCATCATGTCTACATTTGTGAAGGCATACTTCTTCTGCAATGGCCCACTTGCTTACGCCCCTTTCCCACCCATCCTCGCTAGGTCCAGCCTGCCCCATCCATGTAATGTGACTCTCTTCTTCACAAAGAGCAATAGCAGATGCAAGAATTTAAATTCCATGTCCTCGCCTTTACGCTTCTTAATATTTCCCAACAGGCAAATGACCGGGCTCAGGTCAACTGGAGCCCCAAGTACTGTGGGCACTTGCCTCACAACAGTTTCCTAAAAAGAGTTAGCCAAGGGACAGTCCCAAGCGAGATGCAGGAATGAAGCAACTGGGCCCTGAAACCAATGGCAAACACTAGTCCTACCGGGGTCTATCCTGTATGCAGCAGCACCGGGGTAACATATGTACGGTGCAAAAAATTGAAAGTGAACCAGTTCAAATCATGCATTACAGGATACAGTCAGGACCACAGAACAGAACCTGCTCCACTGATTATCCTCCACGGGTGTGCCTAGTTCCTCTTCCGAAGCTGCCCTGCCCGGGAACAGGTTTCGGGGTTTGTTAGCGATTGAGGTCCTATAGAGGTGCAAGACTGTATGATGGGCTTCTCTCAGTTCCAGTAACCCTCGAAACAATAATGAAGTGGACGGGACAGCCGGGAACATAGGCCATATTTCTCTAATTATGGCAGCTATACTTGGGTATGGTAAAATTTGTCCAGTCCCCAACTCGAAGGCATCCTGAGCCACCTCAAAAGTGATAAAGTTGTCATTGCGGTACAAGTCTCCCAAGTTCTCGCATCCACCCCCCAGCCAGGCAGTGACATCTACAGAATCCGCAAGTGTCAGAAAGCGGTAGGTTCCAAAAATGAAACTCCAGAGCAAAGGCAGCTCTCAGTGGTACCTTGACTGCTCGCTCCCAAAGGGTCGCAGTGTATCTAATAAGGTAGGGTACTAGTGTCTCAGCTTGTCTTCCCCCCTCCCCCCCCCCCCACCCTCCTGAGAACAACAACTGGAGAAGAGTAGCACCATGTGCGTTATCTGCCAAGAGTGCCTCCTCCCAGTTTCCCCCCTCCAACAACCAATAAACAGCATGTTGCAGCTGAGAGGCAAGGTAATACATCTCCAGGTTGGGGACTGGCAATCCACCCTCTGGCAAGTACAGGTATTCATGTGCGACCCTGCTCCGTCCAACCGGCCATTTAAGTGTTGTGAGAATAGAACGCATTCTCTGAAATATTGCCTGGGGAAGTGTATCAAATCAGTGCTGCATATTATACAGACACGGGGTAAAAACACCATCTTAGACACCGCTAGTCATCCCATTTGGGACAATGGGCGGTGTTCCAAAATCAGACAGAGGCATCCAGACTTTCTATGATGCTGTTAGTATTGCAGCACTGTCGCTGCAGGGCAGTACACACCATCATGATCCCCAGGTAACAAAAGTGCTCAGCTTCTCACCTCAGAGGCAGGAGTGGCAAGATGACAGAGTCCTTAGTCTCCAATGCACCCAGGATGAAAGATCAGTGACTATATCTAAATATCCTAGAAGGAGGGGTAATGACTTCTGTGGGGCGTTAAGGTAAAAGAGGGAGTCAGCTGCATAAAGAGACACTAGGTGGTTCTCATCACTCACTCGGATAACCCAGTCCGACATCCTTTATCGAATCAGGATTGCCAGTGGCTGAGGCTCTATGACAAAAAAGTAGAGGTAAGAGAGTGCAGTCCTGTCGCGTGACCCTACCCACTGCCCACGAGTCAGAGCACAGCCGACTGACCTTCACCATCAGCTCAGTACACAGTAGACGCACCCACGACTGATACTGCCCCCTAAGTCCCATTGTTTTAAGCACAGATATCAGTTAATGCCAATTCATGGTATCGAACGCCTTAGCAATATCGATGGAAACCACTGCCATATCCTCTCTCCTACCCTCCACTTAATGCATCACATGCATTAACTGTCTAAGATTCATGTGATATTACATCCCTCTATAAAACCTCACACTGGTCCTTGCAGATCAGTTGCGCTGTCAATGTCCACAGCCTAAGGGCAAGTACCTTACAGTGCACATTCGTGTTTGTGTTAATCATTGTAAGCGGACGATAGGCAGACGGCTATGTCAGCTCATCGCCATGTGTGGTTTAAGGGTTGAATACCTAAGGAGGTGTGGTAGATTTGAGCCCAGTACTGATATCTAGAGCTAGGTGGGCCATTCACGTTGCCTTCATGTATCTTGTGATTGGGGTTGGTTAGTCAAGGCAGCGTTGGTTCTTGACAGTCCTTTTTCTGTCTGTGCCAGTCACTTGTAAGCTTTTAGAGTTTGTAGGTTGGATTATGTTAAGTCGGGTTATATATGGAGTTGTATCCCTTCAGAACACTGGTCAGAGGGTCAGAGTAATATGATGGCAAGGTGCCCCCCTGTGAGTGTACACTTACTGCTGGAGAGTCCTGACTATAATGCTGATAGTGGTGATAGTGCTAGTGTTTCACAGTATTGGTCCCTGCTTTAGCACTATGCAGGATACAATGGTGTTTGTGGTGGGGGCACTGTTTAGTTGTTTTTCGTGCATGCCCGTAGTTACTGCAGGCGTGTGTAGATGCATGCCGTTGTGACAATGCATGCGGACCTTAGATTGATCTGGGTGCCTGGATCTTCTTATCAGCCCTCACTAACTGAGTCAGCTGTGGTTGTGCTAAGGATCGAGGCGACAAGTCGCTGAAATTGTTAAAGTCACACAAGTATGCAGGGATGATGGAATCAACAAGGGGCCATCGCGATGCCTTGTAACACTGCATGCAATCCTAGGAGTAATTTGTATGCAAGATCGTGGGTCTCTGAGTGGGGCCGGTAAGGGCCCTTTCCTTGGTCCTCACATTAGGGGAGTATGCTGGGGGGACACTGGAAGTCAGGGGCGCCACGTTGCTGGATTGCTAAAGGCACACACCTTGGGAATAAGGTTTGTTGTCACTCAGAAGCAGTGGTAGTTGGTGTTCGAAGGCGGTGGACGCGCATGGGTGTGTTTACTGTGGTGCCATTTTCACATTCTCACTTGGGTGAATATCTCTTTTATGGGGGATATGCATGGAGATTGCTGTCAGGAAATAGACAAGAGAGGTGAGCGCTTTACTTTATTGCAACTGGGCTCTAGTCAGAGGGTGTCGTCCGGCCTTTGGGAGTGGGGTGGAGTGTATCGCTGCATGTTAGTCGCTCCTTGTGACACTGCTAGCCACTGGCGCCATATTCCAAGACCGCCAAGCCTACCATGAGTTCATGGGATGGCTCAGAAGTATGGAAACAAGAGGTTGAGGGTTGATTTGGACTTGAGGGATGATCTGGAACAAATCTGCCTCTTTAGGGTATAGGATGGCAATGGATTGCATTGAATAAGTGTATGCGGTCTTCCCCCGGCTGCCCGCAGTACGGAGTTCAGTAGCCATCTTGCCAGGGCTCCAAGCCAGGCCCTCCTACCACTGGTTTTATGATCACTCTTTTTGGCCTTTGTTAGTCGGAAGCTTTTTGAGACAGTTTCTCACTGTTCACACCTTTTATCTATGCTGCATGTTTCAATCGGTTAAGCCACTTCTCTGGGGCAGAGGGAAGTTTGTTGAAATGAAACCGTCCTTGTAAGAAGTATTGCATGTTGCCTTTCAAACACCAGCACGTAGATGCTACTTTGAGTGCGGTGAATTGTGAGGAACTTCCTTTTAGTCTATGACTTTCAGAGATTGAGCAGTTCAAGTTTAAGGGGAGGTAGTTTTAGAAGCTCTGTTTATGAAAAGTAGAACACAAACAGTAGGCCTGACCTATTTTATAATGTAAAAAACACCTATAAAAGCCACTAGACCGTTAATAGATTGTCATTGCACTGTGTTAAAGCTTGTAGACAGGTATGGTGTTACAGGGCAGTAGGCAAGCATCTTGGTGTTGCCTAACCCCTGTAGCGATCCCTAGAGTAGAAGATTTGCGCTTTCATAATCTTCTGATGCCGTTTTAAGATGGGTTGCTTACTGTTTTGTCAACAGTAATTTTTAACAAATGTGTAACTATTGCTACCAAGAGAGGGGCTTTGGCTCAGCCAGATGTCAATGAGTACAGATTTGAATTGGGCAGACGTGTGTTCCAACTGATAGAGTGCTTCTATTAAATTTTGTCCAGTGAGAGAGCTGATGCTCAGCACACCAAAACTGAGATGGTTATGGTGTTCATAATGAAATGTTTCTAGAGAGTCAGTAAGTCTGACTGACCTATTTAGTGTGAAAACCGTATGTAAAAACCAATAGGCCTTTAAAGTGGTTTATCTTTACATCGGTTTTAGATATTCAATTACAAGAACTCTCAGATTACAATAATAGATCAGGGTTTTGGTGTTGTGGCTTTGGTAATCTTTGTGACATACCTTGGATGTAGAGAATATGTACCAGTTTAGGGAAAGTTATATATTGCTTTGCCAACCGTAATTTTGTACATATTTGTAATGTTTTGAGTGTACACCAATAGTTGTCCTTGTGTAAAAGTGTTTACAGAATGCTATTAGCCTAAGTTGGCTATGCTGACAAGCCAGTAATAAAGGCATTAGGCCTGATTGGTTTATTTAAAAAAAAAAAAGGTGTGTCAGAGGCAAAAGGTCTGCCCTCATTTTTTATGAACCTTTACAACCAGTGCAGAAGCCATGACTTATTTATTGTGAAAATAATATGTCAAAGACATGGGTTGTTATTGCACTGTCCTAAAGCCTGTTTTACCTTCTGGTTTCTCTCTCTGAGAAGCCCTGCAGATAGGATATTTTTGCACCTTGATAATCCTTTTAACCCTTTTAGGAGGGTTGAATATTGTGTTTTTTGATATATGCAGTAAACCAACTGTATATCTGATGGTTGGCGTTTAAGAAAGCTTATGCAGGATTGAGTAGTCCTACTTTGGTTATGCTGGCAGTTTGCCTGACCATTTTTTGTGTGAAAATCAGTTGCTAACACTAGTGAGCTTTTAATGGTGGGTTTTCATTACACTGTAGTAAAAGCTATGAACAGATGTTTTGTTATATACAATCAAACAAATTGCCATAATTGGCAAGGCTTTTGGTTTGGGTTACCCCCTCTGACAAACAACTGGAGTTCAAGATTGGCAATGTGATAATCTTTGTTAGGCCCCTTTCACAGGGGTTG
The DNA here is from genome assembly GCF_031143425.1 of Pleurodeles waltl. Lineage (NCBI taxonomy): Eukaryota > Metazoa > Chordata > Amphibia > Caudata > Salamandridae > Pleurodeles > Pleurodeles waltl. The sequence continues at coordinate 885,371,125 of NC_090445.1, read as the reverse complement.
TCTGTTGTTTTGCCAACAGTTATTTGCATGCATTTGTAATTTTATGACTCTTCCTGATGGTTATCAGATTATGTGTAATGCAGGAAGTCTTAGTTTGTTATGGTGACAAGCCAATTATGAAGGCTATTGTGGTATACAGTTCCTATGAATTAAGTAGGTCTGTGCATTTGGTCAACAATAACTTCTGGTTACAGGGACTTAGTTCATCTGTACCATTAGGAAACGCTGGCACGGTTCCTGGCTGTTTCACAGTGCCCCATCAGGAATCTGTAAACATACCAGGGTACTAGATGGTGTCTGCAACCTCAAACATGACAACTCAGATTCCCAAGGAACTCATGGAACCAGATCTGCCCTTTCATTGTTACGTTGACCACCCAAAGCAGGACACAAGAAAGATACAAAATGTATTGTCAACGTTTATTGCAGTTATCTTATTCTTGTATGCAAAGCATGAGCTGCAATTATTAGGCAGATGAAACAAAGCATGGTAACCAGCATTATACAAATGGTGATGAGGATAAACAATTCAACCATATTAGGTTGTTGCATTCCTGTCTGCTACTACCTACATGATTGAGAGCATAGTGAGAGTAACCTGTGCCACATCAGTTAAGATAGCCTAACCCCCGTACCTGGTTAAGATGATCAGGGAGGCCATCTGGTGTAGTGCAGACTATTGCCCCTTGCAGGATAGAAGTCTAGGTTAGCAGGGATGCATCTCTGACACAAGGCACCTCATTGCAGGACAGTCCCAGCTGAAGTAAACCTCTGCTGAATGTAACACAAGGTTGGTTTATATAATGAAACCTCGCACTGTGTCAGAGGTGCAGAGCTGATGCGATGATGTATTTGTGGCTTTGGAGCTGTCTCCAGCGGACAATCATATGCAAGGACATTGCGTTTCTTTGTGTGCCTAGCCTTGAACGTAATGTACAGACTGCATGGCAGCAGCGCTTATATGGAATAGGCCTCATGTACAGTGTCTTCACAGTACATTATAGCAAGAGTGCAAAAATCGTGCAAAGGGCCACACACAACAATATGCCAAGCTAAAATGTGTATTCTAAAATGAAGGATCTATGCAGACCTTTCTGAGATTTACCACAATTGGCTTGATTGGTTCATTGTGAAAAAATATGTCAGTTGCAATAGGCGTGATATGTTTATTATGAAAAGTTACGACAGGTATAGCCTGTCTTCCTTATTGTGAAATGCATTAATTAAAGTCACTAGGCTTTAAAGACTGGTTTGAAATTGGATTTTGTTGAAGGCTGTAAACTGGTGTTTTGTTACCTGGAATCTCACAGATTCATTTATTAAGCAGTGCTTTTGGTTACCCCATTTGTTAAATAATTTGAGATAGAAGATTAGTACTGCAGTAATCCTTGTTAGACCTTTTGAAATGGGGTAGTGCCTGCCAGTATCAACAAAGGGAGGGACTGGGAGATTAGTTGGTCCAGTGTACGGTCTCCCAAATAACCTTTTATGGGGTAGTGCCTGCCAGACCACTGTAAAAAGAAAAAAACATAAAAAACTTTACATATACACATACATACATAAAGGGTATTTAGGACCGCTCTCTTCTGTCTGCGTGTCATTCTCATTATACTTTTCCCCATGACGAATTCAGCCATTGACTCTCTTGCTCTGAGTAACAGTATTTTGCCTCTTTTTGTGTTTAGATGCACATCTGTCTGAAAATTAGTGTTTTTTTTATTTTCTGTGCTGGTGGCCAATCCTTTAGTTTTCCATGTTTATCTTTTACAGGTTCCATTTCATTTTTTTTTTTTTCTTCTTTTTTTTGCATTGTTGGAGGCGTCTGGGTCCGGTTAGCGTATGCTCAGCCAGGCGGAACGTGCCACTCCTGTCCGAGGTGGTCAAGTATACCTGCTAGATAACCTGCGCTGACCCTTGGGTAGCTTGGCATGGAGCAGTCAGGCTTATCTTGGACACAATGTGTAAAGCAACCCCACAGCATGTTCTCACAACACCCCAGCTGAATGACTCCCAAAAGAGACTTCACACGGTTTGTATGTATAGAAAAATTGTATTCAACACACACAAACAATTACCACAGTTTTGATTACAATGTGCTCTCAGCGTAAAGGTCAATGAGCACATAACACACAACAATACGCAATGTAAGCTTGGGCGTCGATCTCTATGAACAACACAACACACAATATTAGGCCCAACTGCATTAAACATTGATCACTGTATATACATTGGAGAAAACCATACATTCCCTCCCCACATCCGCATAAGGTGCCTACCCGCTGTCAGCACTAGTTCGACCCTCATGTTACCCACGATCAGTGTACATGGGCAATGCACGGTGCACCCAGGGCTGACAGTGGCAGCACAATTTATAATTCCACTCCCACCTAGACCCAGGGCCTCTACCGTGCTAGTGAAATGTGATGCCAACCTTATGAATGCCATAGCAGAACCCAAGCAACACACAGCAACACCACAGTACTGCCCTTGCACTCACTCGTTCTCACTCAGACTCACTCCCTCACATCCACCCTGCACCTAGGCACAGGGCCCAGGTATCAGTTGGCACTGGTACGCATGCACACACTCTCGTACAGACTCGCTTCTTGCACCCTAATGCGGTTCCCTGATAACTGTCAAGTGGATGCCCATACGCTTGCAAACCCTCTTGGTCCCAACCTGCCATCTACCTGCTAACCAGCCTCCAGTTAACCTCGCCCCACTGCAACCCCAAAGATTATAGTAACTTTCCCCTGGGCACCCAGCTGCTCACTGCTATGTCACAACTCCCAGGGTCAAGATTGGGGACCAGAAAGTCCACAGCCAGTAAACAATTAAGGAGGAAACATTAAGGCGTCCAATAGAAGGTTTCACTCCGAGGTCTGCAAAACAAAGGGGGATGGTCACCGGGGCTAACCGTTAGGCTTGGAGGTGCCCAGCCCCCAGACAATCCAGTGTTGCTAAATAGTAACCAAATTCACCACCTCCTTAATGGAGAGTCAATTTGGGGCGTGTTGACTCAAAGCGCAAGCAACACTTCAGGTTGCACACAACTAGTTAGATTGGAGACACCCTGTCTGGTGCCCGTGAACCTCCAGTGGCCCCAGACACATTTGATACAACTTAGAAAGGGCACTGAGCCGTACCCCTACAAAAAGAGGATAATGTCAGGGATCTGATGACTGGAGGTTCCTGAACGGCACCAGGTTTCTTCAACCAACTCCTAGCGGCGTATCCCCCTCGACGGGAAGCACTAGTCTGGTGCGTGATGACTTGAGCCTCACCAGACCTTCTGGTTCCACTCGGGACTTGACTTTCCGTACCCCTCTGGGTTGAGGTGCTTTGCCCAGTGCGCTGTTACCTTAGCAGTACTTGACTCTCCGGATTAACATACTAGACACAAGTTCTGTTGTGCAATACTAGGTCATATAGAGCACTCCCTGGGTTGTACCCACACCTCAGCAGGCTCCCACCTATGAACGGGAACAGCAGACAAAGAGCATGCAGTCGAGGGTCACACAAGAGAATTTCTTCCCACTCGACCTCAATGAGGCCCCAGCAGCAGAGATTAATTCACAAGCCATCTCGGGTGCAGTGGTCCCCACAATGAAGGGCCACACACCAGTAGCGCGAGTAGTATGTTGCTACCCCACCCCTGGTGCACCTGGTCTCCAGACTTAGTTCTTGGTCCACACGCACACCGCTCGTGCCAGGTGGAGTCTGGCACGGTGTACGCACAAACAGAGGGCACCGCTCTCCAGATATTACTGATCACGATGCAGGTCCCTCCCCGGAGGACTTTGATGTTCCTGAGACCTCTGCAGAGAACACGGGGCAGCCATCCTGCCCTTGGAGATGCCACACAGCAGCAAGCAATCAGTCTCTGGCCAGTCTTTAATCAGGAAGGGTGTGCAGATCCCCCTCCTTGGAAAGTTATCTTCCTGCGCACCCAGATTCCTCTGACAGTGCTTGACGCGGTCCAGCCACACTAGTCCCACATATCCGTTTGTGGTACTTTAAGTTACAAACTTTGAGTACCCCTACTTATACTAGGTAAACCTATCAAGTGGGGGTGGTCCGAAGGGTGTTTCTTTGAACCACAAATGTCTCCCCTAAATTTCCTCCTTGTCTACCCCGGAGTTTTGGAATGCAGATCTTTATCTTTATGGGTGCCAGGCTCTGGCTCCGGGAGGCCAAGTGTCACAACCTCTCCCCCCATCTATCTCACCAGGCCCCAAATGGGAGGGATCTGTTGTTCTGGATGCCTGCGTTGTGTAGCGGTCATCTGGGGAATGTGCAGATGTGCTCTTCACCTGGGACCTATGGAATGAAGCCCCATTTATTGGGCACCAGAACCAGTCCCAATGCCTAGAAATGCCAACTTCCTAGAAGTGGCACTTCCTGGGCAGTGATGACAAAACTACCATTAACAGCAGCTCAGGTTTTTCATCCCAAGTCCAACGATACTAAACAGTGTGAGACTGCTCCCCTGCAATCCCTTATTGCAACTGGACTTAATAAGCCTTGATATCCCATACCACTGTAGGGGTAGAACAACTCTCATGGGCAGTATGAAAACGCGTGGGTGTTCGGCAGTTCATGGGCACTTATGCCCTACAGCACGCACCAACCTGCCAAGCAAAGTGATATGTCAGCTACATCCACCACCACTGTGCTTGTGCTCCGCCGAAGACCTGAACCCTCAGGCCCTGTTCCTATCATAAAATACTCCTGTGTAAGTATGTACTCTGTGGTGACTTCAACCATATGCACATTCAGACCTGCACATGGGTAGCGGTGCCAGCTTCTAAATTGTATGGATGGTATGGACACTTTCACTCTGCATTGGCAGAGGGAAAGTGCTTCAAGCTCCTAGTTTCTTGGGTCGTATGGTGCCCAGCTGTGGTAAGGCACCCTCTGGGCTTCTGTGCCAATGCACCACATTGGGGATGAGAGCGGGGTCTCCAGCACATGAGTATGGTGGTAAGGGCCAACTGTGCTGGGCCTGTACTTTACCCGACCCTCCAGGCCGAAGGCACACTCCAGGTCCATCCATGGCTGGTCCAGCACATGCTAGCCAGTGCGGTCTCGTACCCGTGCTTGCATCTCCAACCTGCCCACACAGGGGGCCAATGCTCGTAGCCTACAGTCATGTATCAGGGAACCAGCTCCCCATTTTGGGATCCGGCTAGCTCCCTTTCAGTAGGGGTTCCCCCTTGAAGGGGTCCACTCCTAAATGGGCACGTCTTGGGATTAACACGCCTGGCTCCACACCGACCACTCTACTGGGGTCCTCTGAGGATGGTGTAGAGCCCACTCAAGTCTAGTCCCCTTCAAAAGATCCTTATCCTGGGGCAGGTGCCCGTAGGCCTTCTCAATCAGGCTTCGCATGTGGCCAACGGGGTTGCCAACGGGGGCAGCACATGTGCCAGAATTTCCCTTGGCAACCAGGGCCGCACCCTTCCCACCAGGTATCTAGTTCACCTATTGTTCGGGGCCAGTGGGGCTGCGGCACTCCATGCATATCTGTGAGAAAGTAGCCTCTTTCTAGCCTTGTTACCCCCACTTTTGGCCTGTTTGTGAGTGTATGTCAGGGTGTTTTCACTGTCTCACTGGGATCCTGCCAGCCAGGGCCCAGTGCTCATAGTGAAAACCCTATGTTTTCAGTATGTTTGTTATGTGTCACTGGGACCCTGCTAGCCAGGACCCCAGTGCTCATAAGTTTGTGGCCTATATGTATGTGTTCCCTGTGTGATGCCTAACTGTCTCACTGAGGCTCTGCTAAACAGAACCTCAGTGGTTATGCTCTCTCTGTACAAATTGTCACTAACAGGCTAGTGACCATTTTTACCAATTTACATTGGCTTACTGGAACACCCTTATAATTCCCTAGTATATGGTACTGAGGTACCCAGGGTATTGGGGTTCCAGGAGATCCCTATGGGCTGCAGCATTTCTTTTGCCACCCATAGGGAGCTCTGACAATTCTTACACAGGCCTGCCACTGCAGCCTGAGTGAAATAACGTCCACGTTATTTCACAGCCATTTTACACTGCACTTAAGTAACTTATAAGTCACCTATATGTCTAACCTTTACCTGGTAAAGGTTAGGTGCAAAGTTACTTAGTGTGAGGGCACCCTGGCACTAGCCAAGGTGCCCCCACATTGTTCAGGGCCAATTACCCTGACTTTTGTGAGTGCGGGGACACCATTACACGCGTGCACTACATATAGGCCACTACCTATATGTAGCTTCACAATGGTAACTCCGAATATGGCCATGTAACATGTCTAAGATCATGGAATTGCCCCCTCTATGCCATCCTGGCATTGTTGGCACAATTCCATGATCCCAGTGGTCTATAGCACAGACCCTGGTACTGCCAAACTGCCCTTCCTTGGGTTTCACTGCAGCTGCTGCTGCTGCCAACCCCTCAGACAGGCATCTGCCCTCCTGGGGTCCAGCCAGGCCTGGCCCAGGATGGCAGAACAAAGAACTTCCTCTGAGAGAGGGTGTGACACCCTCTCCCTTTGGAAAATGGTGTGAAGGCAGGGGAGGAGTAGCCTCCCCCAGCCTCTGGAAATGCTTTCTTGGGCACAGATGTGCCCAATTCTGCATAAGCCAGTCTACACCGGTTCAGGGGACCCCTTAGCCCTGCTCTGGCGCGAAACTGGACAAAGGAAAGGGGAGTGACCACTCCCCTGACCTGCACCTCCCATGGGAGGTGTCCAGAGCTCCTCCAGTGTGCTCCAGACCTCTGCCATCTTGGAAACAGAGGTGCTGCTGGCACACTGGACTGCTCTGAGTGGCCAGTACCACCAGGTGACATCAGAGACTCCTTCTGATAGGCTCCTTCAGGTGTTGCTAGCCTATCCTCTCTCCTAAGTAGCCAAACCCTCTTTTCTGGCTATTTAGGGTCTCTGTCTCTGGGGAAACTTTAGATAACGAATGCAAGAGCTCATCCGAGTTCCTCTGCATCTCTCTCTTCACCTTCTGCCAAGGAATCGACTGCTGACCGCGCTGGAAGCCTGCAAAACTGCAACATAGTAGCTAAGACGACTACTGCAACTCTGTAACGCTGATCCTGCCGCCTTCTCGACTGTTTTCCTGGTGGTGCATGCTGTGGGGGTAGTCTGCCTCCTCTCTGCACTAGAAGCTCCGAAGAAATCTCCCGTGGGTCGACGGAATCTTCCCCCTGCAACCGCAGGCACCAAAAAGCTGCATTACCGGTCCCTTGGGTCTCCTCTCAGCACGACGAGCGAGGTCCCTCGAATCCAGCAACTCTGTCCAAGTGACTCCCACAGTCCAGTGACTCTTCAGTCCAAGTTTGGTGGAGGTAAGTCCTTGCCTCACCTCGCTAGACTGCATTGCTGGGAACCGCGACTTTTGCAGCTACTCCGGCCTCCGTGCACTCCGGCGGAAATCCTTTGTGCACAGTCCAGCCTGGGTCCACGGCACTCTAACCTGCATTGCACGACCTCCTAAGTTGTTCTCCGGCGACGTGGGACTTCTTTGTGCGACTTCGGGTGAGCACCGTTTCACGCATCCTCGTAGTGCCTGTTTCTGGCACTTCTCCGGGTGCTACCTGCTGCTAAGAGGGCTCCTTGTCTTGCTCGACGTCACCTCTACCTCCTGGTCCAATTTGCGACCTCCTGGTCCCTCCTGGGCCACAGCAGCATCCAAAAACGCTAACTGCACGATTTGCAGCTAGCAAGGCTTGTTGGCGTTCTTTTGGCGGGAAAACACTTCTGCACGACTCTACAAGGCGAGAGGGATCCGTCCTCCAAAGGGGAAGTCTCTAGCCCTTTGCGTTCCTGCAGAAACCGCAGCTTCTTCTGTCCAGTAGAAGCTTCTTTGTACCCGCAGCTGGCATTTCCTGGGCATCTGCCCATCTCCGACTTGCTTGTGACTTTTGGACTTGGTCCCCTTGTTCCACAGGTACCCCAGATTGGAAATCCAGCGTTGTTGCATTGTTGGTTTGTGTCTTTCCTGCATTATTCTTCTAACACGACTTCTTTGTCCTTAGGGGAACTTTAGTGCACTTTGCACTCACTTTTCAGGGTCTTGGGGAGGGTTATTTTTCTAACTCTCACTATTTTCTAATAGTCCCAGCGACCCTCTACAAGGTCACATAGGTTTGGGGTCCATTCGTGGTTCGCATTCCACTTTTGGAGTATATGGTTTGTGTTGCCCCTATCCCTATGTTTCCCCATTGCATCCTATTGTAACTATTCATTGTTTGCACTGTTTTCTAAGACTATACTGCATATTTTTGCTATTGTGTATATATATCTTGTGTATATTTCCTATCCTCTCACTGAGGGTACACTCTAAGATACTTTGGCATATTGTCATAAAAATAAAGTACCTTTATTTTTAGTATAACTGTGTATTGTGTTTTCTTATGATATTGTGCATATGACACTAAGTGGTACTGTAGTAGCTTCACCCGTCTCCTAGTTCAGCCTAAGCTGCTCTGCTAAGCTACCATTATCTATCAGCCTAAGCTGCTAGACACCCTATACACTAATAAGGGATAACTGGGCCTGGTGCAAGGTGCAAGCACCCCTTGGTACTCACTACAAGCCAGTCCAGCCTCCTACAATATCCTCCCCCTCACCCCTGCCACCCTATCTTCGGTAGGAAGTGGTGCTCGCTTCCCCTATGCCACATAGCGGGGAAGTGTCTAGAGTCATAAGTCAGGCACAGGGGGTCAGCATAAGCTGGGAGGAAAAAGCAGCAAATTTCAGGATATTTCTCTAAAGAGGACCATGTCCAACAAGCACCCTGAAGTTTCCCATACTTCTGAGTTGCCTGCTTATCCCCCCTCTTCATCTGCAGCGTGTCACATCCTGTGAAGCCACTGTTTCTAAACTGGATGTCCATTTGGAATTATATTGTCTGCAGTGCATATTTGTTTTCTGTTTCAAATGGCCATCATATTTAGAAGCATTATGTTGACTACCTTGGCTTTGTACCACAGTGATAGACTACACACTTTAGCATTCAAAGATGGCTGGAAAATGTGATATTTCAGGAAGGCTGCCTTCGAATTGTATTGGGCATAATGTATCATTGCTTTTACCGTTCCATGATGGCCAACACGTTGCCTCTGAATGTAGCAGCTACGTTGAACCCTTAAAAGTATGGTACAGTATGTACAATACCTTTGTAAATTACCACTCACTACTAAGGTTAAATGTATTTTTGTATTGCAACCGTATGCCAATGCTCTACGTTTAGGTGTGGTATGTTTTCTTTTTTCTACTTTTATTATTTTAGTTTATCCTCCATATGCTTGTGGTGGTTTGCACATTTGTTTTATTACATATGGGTAAGTGGATACATGCAATGAGTCAGTGGTTGGATTAATGGATGTATAAGGGCAGGAATGAGTGAAAGAACTTTAAAAGTAAATGAAGAGACACTTTTCAGTTACAAACCAGACTTCTTGGAATTACTAATGCTTGCTGAGTTTAAAAGCACTGATTCTTATGCCACAGAGTCTGTGTTGCCAAAATGGAGAAGAAGAAGTCGCCATTATGAGCATAAATGCTCTTATTCTTCTGTGGAAAGCAATCTTACTCGTTGAGAAAACCCGTATACGTTGTGATTGTTCAAACCAGACCACGTCCTGCGATTACCAACACGCTTACATGATCATGTTCACCTAGGGTGACCAGAATTTTAAAGCCAGAAACCGGGACATTTCACAAAAATAGAAGAAGGGCTACAATTTTATTTCAACCGAGAGCACAGAATTACAGAGAAGGCCCTCATTATATAAATATAATGCAATTTTTAAAGCCCGCGTGCTTTCTGATACACCTGATAAGTCCGTATCTCTGCTTTGGAAAAATCCCCCACCAGTTTCAGGCGACCCTTGTTAGAAACCGGGACATGAGCTAAAGTTCCTCAAATCTGCCGGAACAGCTGGAGAAAACCGGGAATTTCCCGTCACATCCGGGACGCCTAGTCACTCGATGTTCACCCAAGAAGCCCTCAATGTAATACAAAAAATATAAATGACCCAAAATAGACTAGCATCTGAATTATATAGGTACACCCTGTCTTCAACCTGAGTCAAATCTGCATCCCACAAAAATCATATTGACAAACCCACTCTGCAAAGATCAAACACCCACAGTTCCAAAAACGTGCGGATTTTATTCCGAGAAATGCACATTCAAAATCCCAAAAAAATGAACGTTGCAAGCGAGGAAGAGTTAACATTATACAGGTGCGGCCGCTGCCTCCCGTCCATCTTTTCCCCTTCTTCTTCCCTCCTTCTTCTGTACTCCCTCCCTCCACTTTTCCTTGTTTTCCTTTCCCCCTATTTCATCTCCGACTAGCTGAAGTAACACCTTGTTGCCTGAGAGAAGACGGGGTTCTCTCTGGAAAGCAGACACCACTCACGATAATTCAAACACAGCATAGGCTTTCACTAGCCGAGCTGGACATGCAGCAGAGACTCAGAGTGCTGCTTTTATATTTTTTTGTTTTTGTCTGGGAGTATTTTTGTAGGCATTTAAGCTTCTGAAGGTCGTGTTCTGACCTGAGGACGGGGGAGGGGTGGTCTCCAGACAGGACCTTTCAGAACAAACCCATCTCCCAGCCGCACCTTGCATTCCTTACATTCCCGTGGTTTTCGGGCCCTTGAAGACGATGGATAGCGTGCAGTGTTGCAAAGGAGTTACTTTTTAAGCTAGTTATCTGCAGACCTAGAAACTGCAAAACTGTGGTGTGAGCTACTTACTGTATAAAACGCCATAATTGTTGTGTCCGGCTGTAGATAGGAATGAGGAGGTCGGCTGCTACCGCCGAAACTATACGACCTGTAAATGGACGGGTGAGCAAATGCTGCGGCTCCAGCGAGTAGGTGTGAACAGTTAGTTTTTCTCTCTGATGGAAACACGTGCTTGTTAGAAATGGGGTCTCTAGTTGGCAGTCGGCTTGCACCCTGTCTAAGTAGGGACCCTCACTCTAGTCAGCATAAGGGAGGTTCTCGCTCAGATAACCCCTGCTCACCCCCTTGGTAGCTTGGCATGAGCAGTCAGGCTTATCTCAGAAGCAATGTGTAAAGTATTTTCACATAACACACAGTAATAAGTGAAAACACTACAAAAGGACACCACACCAGTTTTAGAAAAATAGCCAATATTTATCTATATAAAACAAGACCAAATACGAATCCAACATACAGTAAGAAAAATATGAATTCTGCAAGATTTACTCAAAACTACAGTTCCTTGAAGTCGATAGCTCCACCTGGGGCTGTCACGGCATCGTAATCAACAAAACCAACAGTTGAGTTCGGCCGTGGCGTTGCGGGCCAGCTACGGTGTCGGGAAGACCCGCAAACAGTACCTAGGATTTGCAGGGCGTTGTGATCCTCGCGGTGAGCTCCGGAGGACGGCGTCACTGATGTCGCTGTGTCGGATCCGGAGTCGGTGCAGGAGTCATCGGGCCTTTGAGGTCACACGCGTTGCAGATCAAACTCCAGGCTGATGAAGTCAGGTGCGCCGGCGTGGATGGCGTCGGGGCTGCGGTGCGAAGTGGGATGATGCGACATGCGGTGCCCACTGGTCACGGTGCAGGCAGCGGCTCGGTGACGGTGTCCAGCGGCGTCTGTGAAACCAGGGTTGCGGCGTGAAGCAGGGCAGTGAGACGTGTGGTGTCCACAGGTTACGGTGCAGGCAGCGTCGTCGTCATTGCTGAAACACTGTCGTCGGTAGGCGCAAGCCAGCGGTGCGGGACGGGACGGTGCTTGGGACCCTCACGAGCGGTGTCCACAGACCACGGTGCAGGCAGGATGCCTGGTGACGACACAGGAGTCGATGGTGCTGGCGTCGGGGGACCGGGGCTGTGGTGCTGGAAGGGACGGTGCTTCGTGTACCTCACAAGCGGTGTCCACAGGCCATGGTGCAGGCAGCGGCGCCGGTGTCAGCAGGAGCGGCTGCTTCGGGGATGCCTAGGCCTCGGTGTGACCAGGCAATGCCGGATTGCGGGGCACACAGGTTGCAGTGCGAGCAGTGGCTCGGTGAAGTCGTCCGATAATGGCGTCGGGGAGACCAGGGTCGCAGTGCGAATCGGGGCAATGCGACTCCGTGTGGCGTCGGCAGGTCACGGTGCAGGCCCGTGGCGTCTTTGGCGCATCGCAGTGGTTTCTCCTCTTGAACAGCACAAAACACACAGTTCCCAGTGCTGCAGGTCGAGGAAACTGAAGTCTTTGGTGTTCCTGAGACTTCCAACAGGAGGCAAGCTCTACTCCAAGCCCTTGGAGAATTTTCTCAAGCAGGACACACAGCAAATTTCACCCTTTGCACTCTTTTCAGGCAGAAGCAGCAACTGCAGTCCAGTCCAGCAAAGCAACACATCAAAGGGACAGTACTCCTCCTTCAGCTCTTCTCCTAGGCAGAGGTTCCTCTTGATGCCTGAAAGATTCTAAAAGTCTGGGGTTTCTTCTTATACCCAGTTCTGCCTTTGAAGTTGGCAAACTTCAAAGCAAAGTCTCAAGTGTTTGCAAGATCCTTCCTTGTTCAGGCCAGGCCCCTGTCGCACACCAGGGGGTCGGAGACTGCATTGTGTGAGGGCAGGCACAGTCCTTTCTGGTGTGAACAACCACTCCTCCCTCCTCTCTAGCTCAGATGGCTCATCAGGATATGCAGGCTGCACCCCCACCCCCTTTTGTGTCACTGTCTAGAGGAGAGCTGTGAACAGCCGAACTGTCAAACTGACCCAGACAGACAATCCACAAACAGGCAGAGTCACAGAATGGCATAAGCAAGAAAATGCCTACTTTCTAAAAGTGGTATTTTCAAACAGACAGTTTAAAAACCAACTTCACTAAAATATGTATTTTTAAATTGTGAGTTCAGAGACCCTAAACTCCTAATTTTTATCTACTCTCAAAGGGAATCTGCGCTTTAAGGATATTTAAAGGCAGCCCCCATGTTAACCTATGAGAGAGATAGGCCTTGCAAAGTGAAAACCGAATTTGGCAGTATTTCACTGTTAGGACATAGAAAACACACTAGTATATGTCCTACCTTAAACATACACCGCACCCTGCCCATAGGGCTACCTAGGGCCTAACTTAGGGGTGCCTTACATGTAGTAAAAGGGAAGGTTGAGGCCTGGCAAGTGGGTACACTTGCCAAGTCGAATTGGCAGTTTAAAACTGCACACACAGATGGCAGGTCTGAGTCATGTTTACAGGGCTACTAATGTGGGAGGCACAACCAGTGCTGCAGGTCCACTAGTAGCATTTGATTTACAGGCCCTGGGCACCTCTAGTGCACTTTACTAGTAAATCAAATATGCCAATCATGGATAAACCAATCGACAGTACAATTTCTATAGGGCGCACTTGCACTTTAGCACTGATTAGCAGTGGTAAAGTGCGCAGAAACAATAAACCAGCAAAAACAGACCTAAAAAAATAGGAGGAAGAAGGCAAAAAGTTTGGGGATAACCCTGCAAAAAGGGCCATTTCCAACAGTGCTGAATTTGGCAAAGGTCGACATTCGGTAACTGGATTTAAATACTTTACAGTCCCGTCACCAAATACACACGTGCAAGGCGAAACGCACAGAATGCAGAAGTAGACCCGTGTTTCTTGCAGCGTTTGTATTTAAGCAAGTTATGCCAGGCTGCGATTCTGGCATGCCAACACATTCTAGAAAGGGGTCGATATATGGCTACATTTATGATTGTATCTTTTTTAATATAAATGATTTTCAGGGCTGTGAGTGATGAGCCTTGAAAAGGGTCTTTGCATGTTCTCGTCTTTTCTATGTAAAGATTTGGCTCCGTGCCCGTGATTTTTCGGGATTCTGGTTGGACACTAGAACGCACCCTTGTTTTTTCATATTTGTGTTGACTGGTGTAGAGATTGATAGACTATAGAATTAGGGTGGTCGTAAAATCCTATGAATTGTTCATCATGGGCAGGTCACAGGGGATCAAAATGGACTACTGCCTCGTTACAGATGGTCCTTGATCCAGGAGTCCCAGAGGGTTTTATCCTTGCTCTTACTCTTTTCAGCCTCTGTATCGAGCCTCTGGGAGTCCTGCTGAAAAAGTCCAGGATCCTCTATTATCGTATGTAGGCAACACCCAATTCTGCTTAGATGTCTCGTCCACAAAACACATCTCTCATCTTCCCACTGCTATGAACTATGGTTAAATGCCTCATCATTTCCTCTTCAAATTTACCACTGCCTGTGCAATCACAGATGGGTATACTCAACATGCTTAACAGCAAACCCATCATAGTTGATAGTGCCAGATCCATTAGAGCCACTCTGGATAAAAGGCTTAACCTTCAAGCCCAAATCAGCACAATGGGCAGGAATGCACCATATCAACTACGTCTTCTTTGCGGAATCTGCCGCTACATTCCTGAGCAAGATCTGAAGTCTCTTGTTTAATCACTGGTTCTCCCCAGAATTAGCAATTGTAACTTTCTTTTGAGAGGTCTCTTGAAGACCCATCTCACCTTCTGAATTTAGGGGCTTGCTTCGCCTATGGGGAGAAAAGAAACCACTGTATCTCACCTATACTTGTCACTCTTTTCTGACTCCCCATAGAAGCCAGGTCAATATATGACTGCCTGTATCACTCACAAGGGCTTGCATACGTCCACTCCTCCCTATTTAGCGAACAAACTGAAGCTATCGGGAGGCACCAGACCATCTCAAAATGCTAAAGCTATGTTAGAGCCTCTGACCTTTAAAAAGAAACTACTCATGGCAAAATCTCGGGTTGTGAGACCAGAATATGGAACTTCCCCCAAAACTACGTATGACCACTTCGTTGGCTATCTTCAATACAGGCTGAAAGCCCTGCTTCTACAAAGAAAATTTGGCCAGTTGTCCCCTTTGCCAACCTTCTACATGATAATGTACTCTCCTCAAGACAGAGACTACCTGCACCACCTCTGTCTGAGTTAACTTAACCTTGCTGCTACTACCTATACCACCTACATCCTCCAAGAATCTAAGTCCATGCCTTTGTAACAATCAAAACTAGCAACTCTCCCTATGTTTCTACCCGCCACTGTGTGCCTTTTGAAAACATCATAACTAGCAACTGTTTGTAGTATTGAATCTGTTGTAATGAAACCTTTTTTATTGTGAAGCGCTCTAACACCTTTGGGTAATGTGCACAATATATAAAAATACATAAATAAAAAGGGAGACCCGATTTTTAAAACAAAAAAACGGGAGAACTGGTAAAATTTGAAGAAGGACCAAAATTTGACATTAACAGAGGGCCACAGAAGCCTTAAATGACAGCAATCATCAACCGAGGGAACTGGACACTACGAGAATAAATTAAATGGAAATTTTTATCCCCAAATCACATATGTTAATTAAGTTGCTTACTAATAAGAGTGTGTAGGAAGATGGCCTAGTGTGTGGTGGGTACCTAAGGTATTTACACCTTTATACCAGGACCAGGTATCCCCTCTTAGTGAAGTGTTGGCAGTGTCTAGAAGCCCGGTTCTCTAGAGGTAGCTATGGATGAGCAGCCAAGGCCTATATAGCAGACATGCAAAGCTCAGGCAAAACCACTGTAGTCACACAGCACTTACACAGATGAAAGAAAACACTGAGTTGTACAAAAATAAAGGTACTTTATTTTTGGTCACACAATACCACTAAGTACTAGAAGGGCAACCCTCCAATAGGAGGTAAGTAATACACTAATTATATACACTAGTAAACAGCAATAGGCATTGAAAAGGTAAGAAAACAGTGCAAATACCAAGAAGCAATAGTGACCCTTGGGGGGACCCAAACCGTATACTAAAAAAATGGAATGCAATCACAGGACCCCCCTCCTAGGTTAGTGGAATGTGTAGAGGGGAGCTGGGAGTACTAGAAAACCACAAATATAAGTAACACAGTACCTCCCAGCAACCAGGAAAGCAGGAGTAAATCACTGGAACTTCCCCAAACCACCCAAAAGGAAGGAAAAAAAGAAAAGAAGACACCCAGACAAGACTGCAAGAAACCAGGAGTGGATTCCTGGAGAAGAAAACCTGTGGATAGAGGGAACCAAGTCCAAGAGACACAGTGGAGTCCAGGAGGAGTAGGAGCTACTACCCACCCAGCTGTCCTTGCAGGAGTTGGTCAACGATGATGGAGATCAGGTCAGCACTGCAGCCCTGGAGCCGGAGAAGAGTTCCTGAAGGATGAGGAAGATGTCCCACACTGGAGTGAAGATTGCAGACAGGTATCGGTGCAGGAATTCAACCGACAAGCTTTGGCAAAGGCAAACTCGTGGTAAGTGGAAAAGTGATGCTGCAGGGGGCCTGCAAAGCCCGGAGGACTCAACCCAGGAGGGAGAGTCAGAGATGACCCTCAGCGACACAGAGAGCCCACAGGAGTGGAGGCGGCACCGACAAGAGTCCCACAGGACGGGGACACAGAAGTTGTAGAAGGTGTCCACACAGCACTACAGAAAGGGATCCAACGCTGCAGGAGAACCATGCAGAGGGTGGTGTGTCGCAGGAAGGAGTACTGGGGACTGGAGCTGCACGTTGTGGGAAGATCCCTTGGAGGAGATGCAGACAATCCTTGGCAGCTGCAAGAGACGCAGTGCACAGGCGTACTGTCCTGCGTTGGAAGGCAAGGGCTTCGCTCCCCCAAAGTTGGACAGCTGGCAGAGAGGACTGAGAGGACTACCCCGGACCACCACCCATGATGCAGGATCCACGCTACTCAAGATGAGGGGAGATCCACGCAGCCGGTCATCATTGCAGCAGGGCCTGTGGATGGAGGGGAGTGACTCCTTCACTCCAAGGGAGATTCCTTCTTTCTTCTAGTGCAGACTGAAGACACACCACCCTCAGTGGATGCACAGCCAGTGGATATGTTTGCAGTTGCTGGCAGGAGTTCTGGAAACAATGTTGCAGAAGAGCTCCTCTTAGAGGCAGATTGTCGGGTCCTGGAGGGTCCAGTCGCAATTCCGGAGGCCAGAAGTCGAAGTGAAGGTTAAGGAGGAATCCTGCTGGAATCTTGCAAGCCGAATCTGAGGACCCACCCAAGAGAGAGTCCCTGAATAGCCCTGAAAGGGGGGTTGGTCACCTAGCCAGGTAAGCACCAATCAGGAGGGGGCTCTGATGTCACCTGCCTGGCCTGGCCACTCAGATACTCAGAGAGTTCCCTGCCAACCTTGGAAACAAGGTGGCACAACCCAGTGACCTTCTGGAGGAGCTCTGAGCACCACCCCTGAGGTAGTGATGGACAGGTGAGTGGTCACTCCCCTTTCCGTTGTCTAGTTTTGCACCAGAGCAGGAACTTGTGGTCCCTTAACCGGTGTGGACTGGCTTATGCACAGATGGCACCAAATGTGCCCTTCAAAGCGTACCAGTGGCTTGGGGAGGCTACCCCTCCCAAGCCCGTCACACCTATTTCCTTTGGGAGAGGCTGTTACCTCCCTCTCCCAAAGGAAATCCTTTGTTCTGCCTTCCTGGGCTTGATTAGATCAAGCAGCAGGAGAGCAGAAACCTGTCTGAGGGGGGGCAGCAGCTTGGACTGCCTGGAAAGCCCTGTAAGACTGGTGGTAGCAATTCCTAGGGTCCTCTAAGGGGCCCCCAGAGTGCATGGAATCATACTGCCAATACTTGCAACACTATTGGGGTATGATTCCGACATGCTTGATACCAAACATGCCCAGGTTTGGAGTTACCATTATGTAGCTGGACATAGGTAGTGACCTATGTCCAGTACACACGTAAAATGGCATTCCTCCACTCACGAAGTCCATGAAAATGGAACTGGAGTTCGTGGGGGCACCTCTTCTAGTGGAGGTATGCCCTCACATACAGGTACCTGCACCCTGCCCTCTGGGCTGAGAGGGTTTACCATAGGGGTGACTTACAGTGACCTGGTGCAATGACCTGTAGTGAAAACAGGTGCAGGCACCCGTTTCACGCAGACTGCAATGGCAAGCCTGTAGAACCCTTTGCATGTGCTCTCCATCGGTGGCAGAATAACTACTGCAGCCGATAGGAATCCCCTGGTACCCCAATGCCCTGGGTACCATATACCAGTGACTTACATGGGGAGACCAGTGTGCCAAATGTGGGAAGAAAGATTTACAGTTAGCAAATTTACAGGAGAGAGCATAACCACTGGGGTCCTGGTTAGCAGGAGCCCAGTGGACACAGTCAAACACACTGAAACAGGCAGAAAAAAGGGGGTAACCATGCCAGGAAAGAGGGTACTTTCCTATAGAGTGCTTATGTATTCTTGCATTGGAACACCGTCGACCTTCTCAGAAAACTAGAACATGTGCAAACTTTCAACATCTGTCCGGACAGCTTGTGAAAACAATGTCTGTTCCGGCAAATGAATGATGCCATGCTCTCCCTTTATAGAATGGAGAGGAGTTGAATGGAAGTGGGTGTGCCCTCCAACCTCCTAAATAGGTGCCGGTCTCCTGTGAATTGTGAGTAATTTGTACGTTCTGTTGTCAGCGAGGACAGCTTTGAGATAGGAGCTGTTTCATGTTGATGTGTAGTTGCTGTCGGCTTCACTGTAATTCCTGCCCTGAAGGGCTTCAGCTGCTGATATTTTCATTACTAAGCCTGGTTCTTTCCATCTGAAAGAACTTTATTTTTCTTCTGCTTTTCAAGTCCCTGGCTGCCCATTCCCTTAACAGTGGAGGCAAGGAGAGTAGCCCCACACTGTTCTAAGTCTCTGGTTAGGGCTGCCTTGTCATCATATTGAGGGTCACATTTACATCTCTGAAGGAGGTTTAAGATTTGTTTTTTTATTTCACTGTGTCTTTGAGTACCTAGTGTCTCCTTCCTAAGGTTTCCCACGATCTGTGAGGTATAACTGATTAATCTGCCTATATGGGCATCTATATTGCCTACTGGCCATTCAACTTCAGTAGGTTACAGAACCTTGCGCAGCAGGGGGCAATGTAAATAAGAAATCTATAAGTGAATTGGTATCCACTTTGAAATGTTCTTAGGTATTGAGTTATTTGCTTTACTTTGTCGTCATACATTCAAGTATGGATTGAGTAATGTGACTGGCAGAACATTTCTTCTATGTACTAGCTAAGCCCCAGGGATAGAACAAACAAAGCCACCTCCATTGTTAAAGAGGTAGAAAAATACCCCGGCTATAGTAGACATGGCTATGAATGTCACAATAGAGGCTTTTGCCAGTTAGCAGGAGCAGCACCTATAATACTTAGAAGACAGGTCTGAACTTTGACGGGAACACTTTTATGCCCAGCAGTTAATAAAAATGAATAAGCAACCACCTGTTCTTAAGCAGGGAATTACCCAGTACAAATGACCTGCCTTGACTAGCTCAAGAAGATTGCAAAGATATTGAGATGCTTATGTCCAGTGTTGCGGCCAAGGCAGGCGATACTACCCTTGCAGGCAGTCAGGCTACAATCGAGATTACGCCTCAAGCAGAGGCAATCCTACCATCAGACTCCGGCAAAAATAGAGGAGTGTCCCAGGTGCACTTTCTGGACAACATCAAGCATGCCTGCCTCTACAGTCTTTGCCGTCACCCCCAGTCTGCCCATTGAACGGGGGATCACGCACATTACACCCGAATGGAGAAAGATCATGACTGACTGTTGAGTGCTACAAACTGGGGAATTATGGCACACATTAAGTTTCCTCGAGAAAGCACCTGATTATCCTCCAGCAAAAGAACAGTGCTTGAATTTTGAAGAATTAAAATTAAAGAACCTCTTTCTCCGCCAAGGTCAGAAAAAACCTGGGCTTCTATTCTTGATTCTTCCCTCTTGAGGAAGAGGACTGGGGGTGGTGGCTGCTTCTGGACCTTCAAGAACTCAATAAGCTCCTCAAAAAAACATTCCTTTTGAATGTCAACTCTCCAAGAAGTTCTATTTTTGACCAAAGGAAAAGTTCTCACCTTCATGGATCTAGAAGATGCCTACTTCCACGTCCTCATACACCCAAACCACATGCAGTATTTGAGAATTTCTATGGCAGGGCATTGTTATCAATTCGAAGAAGTTCCTTTTAGCCTGAAATCTGCTCCTGGATATTCGCAAGATGTCTTGCATAGGTAGCAGCTGCTCGTCAGAGACAGACCAACTAGCTATTCCCATGCTTGGGTGATTGGCTGGTGAATGCACCTTCTGCAGAGGAAGCTGGTGCCTCTACAGAGGCTTGCACAATCTATTGCATCAACTGGGTCTCAATGTCAATGTGGAAAAATCATCTGCCCAACAAAAGGGTCCCAGTGTCTTGGGAGTAATCCTGGACACAACTCTGCAAGTGATGCGATCAGCAAAGGGCACCACAAAACTACAGTCAGTGGCTGTAGATACCATACAATCACAGCCCAACCAAGAAAATACTGGGTCTCATTCTGCATAGGACTCATTCCATTCTGCCACCTGTGGATGAGACCGATCCATCAGGAGCTGGAACCCCATTGGCATATGCCAATGGAAGGATTTGAACCAGATGAATACATAGCCAGAATTACCTATCATCACAGTGATAAGGTCCAGAATAAGACTGTGGCCAATGGTGCTGAATGCTGCAGGTATAACATGGAAGAGGATGGGTAGAGAGCCCTCATCTGCCATTGCAGTGATCTCATTGCAGACTGCCAACAGGGCAGTCACTGTTCCATGCAGTGGGCAGAACCCAGATTGGCATGAGCCGACAGTGTGACATGTTCTCTATTATTATAATGAATGCTTCCAAAACAGAATTGCTCACTTTTGGTGATGAAAAATGATGACCCACTGTGCGCCTGGCCTGACGATCTGGGACCACCTCCTCAAGTAGCCAAGGAAGTTAAAAACCTTGGAATTACCATGGACTCCAATTTAACAATGAATGCCCAAGTGGAAAAATTAGCACGATCAAGCTTCATCACTTTGAAGACCCTGCAACGCATCTTCCCCCAATTTGGATTTCCACACAAGGTGCAGGCTTCTGTCTCTCTTGGACTGTCCAAACTAGATTATGCCAATGGCCCCTACCATGGATCATCTCTATCTATTGTGAAAAAACTACAACATATTCAGAACTCAGCTGTCCGGCTACTATTACATTTAAAGCCACAAGCAGTGCCGGCTTTAGGGTGGTGCGAGCAGTGCGGCCGCACCGGCTGCTGGCCTGGATTGGGGGGGGAAGCTGGGGGGTGCTGACCTCGGGGGCGCTGTGTTTAGCAATAACTTGCCGAAACGTGCAATTTAAAAGCACCTGCTGAAAATGTCCTTGTGCGTCCAACCTTCAGGGAACAATTACAATGTCAAGTGTTATGGCACATAATTTATCCTACTTCTTTTCGTTTCATATACTACTAGCCATCCTTTAAAGATAGTTTTGCCGAAAATATCAATCTGCCGAGCTACAAGCTCACCCATCAAAGGGTGTGACGTTTCCAAATAATGATGGAATTGGAAGATGATTACTTTTTCCAGAATTTTGAAATGCACTAAAGCTCATGAAATTAAATAATAGTTGAAAAGAACAACAAGGTCAAAGGTAGTTCTTCTTCTATTTTACTTATATATTTAGTAGAGTTTCGATGGCATATATAAAGCTAGAGAATTGATTTGATTTCAGACAGGGCTAAAATGTCAGGGGATTCTTAGGCCAATTACATTATGTACGCTACTCAAATAAAAGGCATCGCCCCCACCAAGTTCTCTA
Source organism: Pleurodeles waltl (assembly GCF_031143425.1). Classification (NCBI taxonomy): domain Eukaryota; kingdom Metazoa; phylum Chordata; class Amphibia; order Caudata; family Salamandridae; genus Pleurodeles; species Pleurodeles waltl. The sequence goes on along the minus strand of NC_090445.1, from coordinate 885,349,438 downwards.
TTATTTTTTAGGGATCAGGTTAGCCTCTTCTGTTAATTAGCTGCAGGGGCACTCTTCCCAACCCAGTTTTATTAACATTGAGGCCCAATATTGAGCAGCACCGTATTTAAGGTCACCTTTTGTTTTAGCAGTTATAGATTGCAGATCCCCTCTGAGTTTCTATATACATTTTTGTTACAATCACTCTGTCCAATAAAGATTCACTAGGCAGACCCTTTGTGTCCAGGTATATTAATTTTAGGGTGGTGAATAGCAGCTCTGTTCACGTTAAGTCTGGATAAAAACGTGGATGGCATCTTCATGCTTTCCTCCATAGCAGTGTTTTTTTGGGTTGTGGGGGGTGTGGAAAGACAGGTGAGGGCTAAGCCTTCAGGTCCAAGTCTGCCTTAGGCTTTACCACCAATTTGAAACTCCATTTAGCAGTACATATCTTTTTTTAAACTTTATAACCAACTTCATTTCATGTTTACATAGTGAGCACACTCCATTTAGTACAGATATTGAGTAACAATTATCCAGATCGGTGTATATACAAACAGAAACCCTCTCAGAGATCGGTTCCATTATAACATCAGTCCATGGTATGCCAGCCATTTTCCCCACACCTTGTTGTGTTTCGGGGGACCGCCGCAGGATTTATAAAAAAATGTTCTTGCTGTGCACACCAGTCCAGACCCACCCGCCACCTTGGTACAGAATGGGGTGTGGCCGGTTTCCATAGTCGAGCTATGTCTCTTTTAGTCACCAAACATGCCATCCCAACAAAGATTTCGATTTATACGTGGGCCCCCATTTCCTCCAGCAGCGCTGCCCTAGGGGTCAGCATAATCTGGTGTCCCAGGACCTCTGAAACATCGTGCTCCACCATGTCCCAGAAGGGTCGCAAAACAGGACAGTCCCAAGCCACATCGATTAGATCAGCAGTAGCATGTCCGCATCGAGCGCATAGAGGACGGGTCTCTGGGAACATCTGATGGATGCGCGCCAGGGACAAATAAGTCATAGGAAAGTAGTTAACTTGCACCATATGCTGCATGCAGAGATTGCTAGCTCTCTGGGGGCCAGACATGCCTCCCTCCAGTCGTCAACATCTAGATCACCTACCCAGGCTGCCCACTTTCGCCGTAGTGCTTCAAGGCCGTCCGGCGCGTGGACAATCATGAAGCTGTAAATTTGAGTTATTGCTCTCCTGCCTAGGCTTCCCATCAATATTTTAGCCTCAAGTGGGCTGGATTCAGGGATTGGCATATTAGGGGAGTAGATGTGTCCTTATTGCGTGTTAGAGCATATTGTTCTTTCAACTCCTGGAACGACATCAGGAGATCCCCTTTGCAGATGTCCCCTAGAAACGTGATACCTATGAGGTCCCATTGATAAAACCCCTGTAGCCTAGTGAGCTGCCGCAGCGAAGTGTTTGCCACAGGGAGGGTTAGGGCTGTTGGGCCACAGTCCCACTGAATCAGTTGCAGACCCGCTCTCCAACAATGTATTGACACCTGAGTGCACAAAGGCCGCCATCCGAGATACACAGTTCCCATATAGTTGCCCTAAAAGCCCTTCGAACCCCAATAAATGGAGTTCTGCAAGGTAGGCTGGGTCGTCGCATCCTCCTGTGAACCAGTCGTTGACAGGTACCCCCAACCCCCGTCAAATGTTGACTTCCGTGCGGTATTTTAAGCTACTCTATGGCATCTCCTAGCCCATATGAAGTTTGTAGGATTGCAGGTCAGAGACCGGAACCAGGTGTGGGGTATCAGTCAGGGGAAGTTCGTGAGAACATATTCGTAGTAGGTAAAACACATCATCTTGAAGAGGGCATTACGTCGCATAGGATTAAGTGGCAGGTCCCTCCAGCGACGCAGGTCACGGTCCTGCACGCTCCTGCAGCTAAGCACCCGGCCAGCTCTGAGAGGCCGGATATGTGGACCCCCTGGTATGTAAAGGGGTATGCTGTGTAGGGATGTCCGGACACCAAACACGTTCCTCTGCGTCACCCCTCACTTCCACAAAGACAGACTTCTTTGCGTTAATGCAGAGTCCAGAGATCTCACCATAGAGGCGAAGAATCTCCAGGCAGTGAGGACCAGAGTTTGGCAGATCTTCCAAAAACAAGAGGACGTCATCCGCATAGTGACACATGGTCATCGAGGCTGGGCCCACATCCATCCCTTTATTTGAGTGTCACAGCGTACGAGGCACGTCAGCGGCTCGATAGCTAAAGTAAATAACAGTGGTGCAGGGGAAATCCTTGTCGTGTCCCACGTCGGTTTGGGAAGGAGGCAGATAGTACGCTGTTCACCAGGACCTGAGTCATAGGTTTTTGATAGAGGAGATGGATCATACACCGAACCGGTATTCCCATACCCAAGCGCCCCAAGGCTGTGTACAGGAAGTCCCAAAGTACTGTATCGAAGTCTTTATGAATGTCCACAAGGAGGAGGGCCAGCCCACTATCAAGTTGCGACACCTGGGAGAGGGCCACCTGTACTCGATGGATACAATGGCGCGTGCTTCTATCTGGCATGAAACCACATTGATCTGGGTGAATAAGATAAGGCAAAGTACAGGTCAGCCGAGCGACCAAAATATTGGCATAAGTCTTGATGTCCACATTAATCATCGAAATCAGGCGTATGAAGAGCACTGGTCCGGAGGCAGACCTTCTTTAGGGAGAACTGCAATAGTGGCATAGTCCGGGTCCATGAGGAACAATCATGATCTTTTGTCCCAGTGCCTTGCCAGAGGGTTTGCACATCCAGCCTGCCAAGAGTGGGGAATGTGTCTGTTCCGCCTTCTTTACCTTGCGGGGAGGGTGCTTAGATTTTACATACCCTTGACTGTCACAGTGATCGGAATAGCTTTTGCTACCTCACCTGCCTTCACCTGTCTGCCTTGCCCACGAGTAGCAAAGTAGGCAATGCTTCCCTTTTACCCACACCACCACCTCACCTGAGGGGATTGTCTAATTCTTGCTACCTCCCACCTCGCCCAAAAGTGGAGGTGGTGTATGATACCTCTCCTTCTGGCTCAAGGTCAGTTTGACAAGTTCCCCTGCCTTGCGGAGGAGCCTGGGTACATTTGTTCCCCAATTGCCGCCAGTGCAGCAGTGGGGGTGGGGTGGCGGATGGTAGCAGTGCCAAGTCTTATAAGATTTAGGATTGTAGAATGTCTGTTCTGAGGTGGATAGGCATCTACGTGTTTCATTAAATCTGTCCAAGCTCCTCTCCGAAGACTTAGCCACCACCTTTCTATAAATCAATCTATATTTAAACCAACTTGTCTTTCCATTGTCTTTAAAAATTGGATTATTTCGCAACTCCTGGGGAAGAAGACGCATTTTCAAGATGAAAAGGAGCCAATTTACAAAATGTTCAAATACTGGGCTGGATATCAATATACATCACCTGCTTGCTGCGCACAGGGGGCTGGCAATTTATATTTACCGGCCCCTTCCACTCTGAAACAAAGACGGTAGATGGGCCTTTATCAACGGTCTGCTTTATAATCATTGAGTGACTCTAGCAACATTATACACTCCCATTTTCGATGATCCTACCTGCATTTACGCACTAATGCAAGTTTTGGTAACAATTCATTGGCCCTTAATCATTGGGGAGGGGGGAATTCAACTTTCTCTTAAATCCCACTCTAGATTCCAGCTCTATGAGTTGTAAACAGAATAAACCACGTGTACTAAAAGCCATATCTGATTGCATGCAGACTTTAGGCCCACCTGACCTGTGGTGAGAAAATTACTCAACTAAACGGGAATACTCATGTGTTCCAGGGAAATATAACTCAGCCGCCAGACCGGATTACTTTTTGGCTACCCGGCAGTTAGATTTTTGTAATTATGCTCCTCCGACCTTTCTTTGGATGAGATGGTGATTGGTGGGATCAAGATATAAAGACCCGCTTCAAGGTAGCCCTTTGACAAGGTCAGTCTTGAAAATGAAGAATGGTGCAATAGGTTAAAAAGTGACATAATAAGATATTTCGAATTGAATGCAGGCACTGCTAGTTTAGATTATGTCTGGGACACATATAAGGCCACAATCCAAGGCAGAATAACTTCCAGCACTATTGCGCACAAAAAGGAATTATCTGCCCAGCGCGCAGAGTTGGAAGCTGCTTTGTCTCAAATCATTTTGGAGCATTCTCACAATAATAATACCCATAATAAATTGGCGCTCAATCAGGCGAGAAAAAATATGCAGGATTATTATTATGCATGCAAGTACATTGCTAATGCTGCCTATCTTCAAAGGGTCTATGAAAAGAGTGAGTACGCCAGTACATTTTTAGCATGGCAGGCTCGGGAGCAGAAAGTCCAGAATATAGTCACAGACAGAATTTATTAGCAACAGCCTCCGTGGAAGAGATTGAGGGGGTGGTGGGCTCACTGGCCAATGGAAAGGCTTACAGTGAAGATGGTTTACCCGCGGAATTTTAAAGAAATTCACGGCAGTTGTAAATCCCGAACTGACAAGACTGGCTAATTTCATCTTGGAGGGGGTCGAGGTTCTGGCATCATTCTGCACTGCAAGGCAAAAATAAGGAAAATGTCAACTTCAACAGGCCCATTGGTCTGTTGAATACCGATTATAAAATAATTGCCAAAGTACTGGCTAATCGTATGAGTAAAACGATAGGCTCCATTGTTCACCCAGACCAGCGCTTCTTCATCCCAGTGCTTCTTCATCCCAGTGCTTCTTCATCCCAGCGCTTCTTCATCCCAGCGCTTTTTCATCCCAGCGCTTCTTCATCCCAGCGCTTCTTCATCCCAGCGCTTCTTCATCCCAGCGCTTCTTCATCCCAGCGAGGCAATTATTTTCCAATACACATTTCTTAGTTGAAACACTGGACTATTTCTCACAAAACTATATTCCTGCTCCGGTTTATTTATTGATGCAGAGAAAGCATTCGATCTTGTATCATGGGCTAGCCTTTTTACTATTCTCCGCAAGTTTTGGTTCCCAGAAAAATTAATCCAGTGTATATCGCACTTGTGTGAAGGGGCCTCCGCCTAGATAATTAACTCCCATAATATTGGCACTTGCTCGATAGCAAGAGGCAAGCAACAAGGAATCCCTTTGTCACCTATTCTTTTCGCGCTATTTATAGGACCCCTAGCTATAGCTATATGTATGGATAAGGACATTGCATCCCTTATAAGCAGCATGACCCCCATCAAACTACACAACAATGATACAGTGCTATTCTTAAAACCAGATTCTGCAAATCTCGCTCCGGTGTTTAAAACTTTCCAGGAATTCTAAGAGCTAGGAGGCTATGAGGTAAATAAATCAAAAACTGAAATTTTATTAAACAACTGCACATTAGACACTTTGCCTATAGAATTCCATCTCCTAGTTAATTCTAGACCCAAAAGATATTTAGTCACTGACAATTTAGTTGATATATTTGAACTGACTTATTCTCCCTTGGTTCACAAGATTAAAGCACTTTTCACTATAGGGGCTGATTTACCCGTGTCTATAAAGGGTTGTGTGGCTCTGGTTAGAATGTCAGTCTTACCTTTGTGTGTTTTTTCATTCTCACATGTTCTTTGTGCTCTCCCGATGAAATGGAGGGTATGTTTTCAGCGTTTATATGCGCTAGTAAGACACCCAGACTTGCTATAGAAGCACTTCATAGGCCAGTTAGAGAAGATGGTCTCGCTTTACCGCATTTAAAATTATATTATTTCGCCAATTTTGCACATAGCTCACATAGGTTTTCTAAGAAAATTCCTGGTAGGGTGAGTGTAGACAATATTTTTTTTATTGATTTGATATTTCACAAGTCCGAGATTGTCGACTTTCTCCGCCTTACAAGATCCCCCCCAAAAAGTTAGATATAAGGTTTGAAGCTTGTTTCTCAAATGTAAATAACAATTATATAATTCTTACCTGTATCCCGCTATTAACGGTGCAACCCTCCTCCTTGACATATATGTTGGAAATTGCCCCTTTTTTTGGATAAGAATAGCATTGCCAGTGGGCATCTCTTGGGTCTAGTAATGTTTCTGACTTTTTAAACTTGGTTAACTGGAAGACCTGGGAGGAAATAGAGTACCCCATTCTGTATTTCAAAACACTGATGCAAGGATTCTTTATCGGCATTAAGAGATTTTTTTGATAAATTAGTGGTCAGCAGAATTTGGGCCACTTTAGATTTAGGGGAAGACTGGATTGAATCCACCACTCGTTGATCTGTTAGCTGTTGGGTCGGTATTCTCAGACAGCTGCAGGCCAAAACACTTTATCAGAAGATTCCGAACAAAAGGCAGTTCAAGGAAGGCCACGTAATCACGAAAGAGGCCTGGAATAGGGTAAATATGTTCATTTTCTCTTTAATAAAAGGTGCAGACTTTTGTAGAATGCAGTTTTACACAAAGTTGCTACTTTATAGAACTCCAGCCTTTTTGCACACAATTTAACCCCAGGTCCCAGATTAGATAGGTGTTCGACGGAGGGAGAAGCCAGGGCCCATATTATTTGGAGCTACCCTCAAATAACTTCTTTTTGGGAAGCGATTCAGATGCACTGTTCACACACCCTAGGGCTAGATCAGCCTATATACATTTATATCGCAGTTTTGTTGAATTTTCCTGATATTGATATTACACCTGTATTGTAAAAAAGAGTATTCAAATGTGCGCTGATAGCTATATCGATTATGGACTATGTGCAGTATTACTTACAGGGACTATGGGGGTCATTATGACCCTGGTGGTCGGTGGTAAAGTGGCGGTAAGACCGCAAACAGGCCGGCGGAAAAAAAATGGAATTATGACTGCGGTGGTTACCGCCGCGGTCATCCGCCACTTCACCATTGCGACAGCCATGGCGGTGAAGAATGCTGGGCTGGAGATTGCGGTCTCCAGCCCGGCGGTGGTCACTAGACTGCCGACGGTATCAGGACCCTGCATACCGCTATGGATCTCGGGTGGTTGGGAACCGCCATGAGATCCATGGCGGTAGGCAATATCAGTGCCAGGAAATTCCTTCCCTGGCACTGATAGGGGTCTCCCCCACACCCCCTACCACCCACAAATCCTCCCCCCTCCACCTCCCTTCCACCCCCAAAGGTGGCACAACCCCCCTCCCCGACCCCTAACATGCACATATACACACCCCTACACGCACACTTACAACAAATACCCGCACACATACAAACAGACATGCACACTGTCCGAACCGCACACATTTCACATAGCACCCCCCGCACGCATACACTCACTCACCCCCTCTACACTCTCACACGCATACCCCCATGCACGCACACAACACCCCCCACCCCTTTTCCCTAACAGACGATCAACTTACTTTGTCCGTTGATCCTCCCGGAGGGGACAGGTTCCATGGGGGCAGCTCTGCCACCAGAACACCGTCACTAGAACACAGCCCCACCGAATCATGGGACGTGATTCAGTGGGTGTTATTCTGTTGACGTGGCGGTGGAGGTTGGGCAACCTCCACTTTCCCGCCGTCCGCCAGTATGGCTGTTGCCGGCTTTCCGTAAGAAAAAGGACGGCGGCCTGCCTGCGGTCATAATACGCGGCGCGGAAGACCGCCACAACTGGCGGTCTTCAGCACAGCAGTACCTCGGTGGTCTTGCGAAAAGACCGCCGAGGTCGTAATGACCCCCTAAATATTTGTTTTATTGTCATAATACTGCTAGCTGGATTTTACTATTTACTATTTATATGATGAATAAACTCTTCCATTAATTAATAAAAAAAAGTAAGGTCCGATGGCTTTCTTCAGGCCCAGTGTTTTGTAAGGATTCGTAAATCTGTTAGGTCTGTGACTGAACATTACTTGAGCGGTCAGGTCATGCATATGTGAGTGTTAATTATGCTTTTTACTATGAATGCCTCACAGTTCAAATCTATAATTAGAAATTTCCTTAGTGTATATCTGTAAAGAGAGACTCAATTGTGAATCATTTTGTTATACATTGTAGATCACTAGTGGAAAGCACTGCACTCATTTCTGTAGGTAAAACTCACTTAATTCTCTAGCATTATCTTGTTTAGTAGTACATTTAGCTTTAAAACAAAAAAAGGGGGGTCCAAAGTGCCCTTGTGTTCGGGTGAGAGCAATAAATAGCAGTGAACAAATCGTGCTCCATTTTCTCTTCATAATTGTAAGTTGTGACTGTAGCGCCTCCTTGAGTCTTGGAGTTGGACGGACCCTATTGTCACACTCTGGAAGGGAGAGAGTACTCAAACAATAAAAACTGTAGGGTTACCAATATCAGTTATATACCAGTAACAATGTTCCCACTCATTCTTTTCCTATCGTGCGGCAATAAAGGTGCCCCGTGCTCTGCAGCTAAGGCTGCGTGCGCCGAATACACGTAACTTAATGTGCAGGCCGCCAGAATCAGTGGCCTGGTAGAGGCACCATGGCCCCCAACACAAACCAGACAAAAATGCCCTCTCACCTCTGGGTTGAATTACACCCATTACAGGAGTGCAGTGGGCTCCTTGCATCCCTAGCGGAACTGAATCTTGTGCCTCTAGTCTTTTACCTACAATTGCTCTCTATTTGCGATCACCAAGCCACCCTGATCTCCTCACTTCTTTTTTCCCCTATCCACTCCCAGTCAATCTCTCTCGCTTTTTGTCCTTCTCTCCTTCCTCCCTTTTTAGTTTTTTTCTCTCCTTGCTCCTCCTTACCCTCCCCACTTTTCATTCTGTATTTCCGCTTTGCTCCACTTCGCCCTCATCCTGTCTCGTCCCTTTAATGTACGTCCTAGCCTACTCTCTCCCACAAACTCCCTCTGACCTCCCTGTTCTCCCTCATTCAAATCTTTATCTATGCTCCTCTCTCACCTATCTTGGTCCTCTCTTGCCTCCGACCTCCCTGTTTGTCATGTCTTGGTCTTCTTATGCTCTTTTGGTTGTTTTATTGTCCTTTCCTTTCTTATTTGTTTCCCTCCATTTTCCCTTTCCTTTCTACATTTTACTCCCCTTTCTTTCCTCTCCATTTCTTGTTTATTTTCTTGTTCCTTTTTCTGTGTCACTTCCATAGCTCATCCTCTCCATACATGTCTCCTTTCCTCTCTGCAGTCAAATGTCCCCTCTCCTTCACACTTCCAAATCTCATTCCTCTCCATCCTTCTATTATTTTTCTCCTTTCCTATCCAGCACCTTATCTTTCTTTCCAATCTCATCTTTTCTCCTTTTCTCTACTCTCCCATCTCTTTCCATTCTGAATTTACTATCTTCTTGTTCATTTTCTAATACACTCTCCTCTTCCTTTATTCTCTCTACTTCATATCCCAATCTGACCCCTCCATTCTTTCACTCCTTAATATCCTACCTCCACAGTTGCTCTCCTCCCTCATGTCCTCTCAACCCCATTCTACCCACCACTATTTAATCTCACTCTTCTGTTTTTCTACATTTCTGCTTTCGCCTCATCCTTCACCTTCCACCCTGTCTCCTTGTCGTCTCTTTTTTTGCTCCATGACAAGTTCCTGCACGACCCATTGAATCCCTGTTTGGCTTCTTCTACGCTGTATCTTCTGTTATGAGTTTTACAAGTTCCTATCTGGAACTGGTTTCACTCTCTGCTTCAATGACTCTTCCCCATCCCCTCTGACAGGATGAGACTGCAGAGAGCTAAACACAGGGAGACACTTAAAAAAAAAATTCTTAGCAAAATCAGGGTGAACCCGGTCTTGAGTTGCTTGTGTTCTTGTTCAGGGAGGACTTTGCCTGGCAGTTTGGCTGGACTCTTCCTATTGGAGCAGAGTCAAGACGATTTGCATATGGCTGGGTCCAAATGAGTTGGCAAAAGAACTGAGGTTTTGAATGCTACCGAGTGATTTCCACTGGGTAGACCATTTAAGTATTCCTCCCATCCCTTTTGTGTGTCTGATATTAAATAAACTGCAGCTAGTGCAGAGGAAACAGGTCCTCTGTCAGGTCTGGACCATGATGCCTTTGCACTGGCTCAGTGGCGGCCAGCAGTTTTAGGAGGGAGGGCAGGAAGCACACTCACACGCATTCTTTCACACAAATGCACACACGCACATCCATTAACAACACTCATCAACATTCAAACATACACTCACCAAACATTCATTTAAAAAGATCACACACAAACTTACCTTCAGCCTCTCCGTTGCCAGGAGGGTTGGGACTGCTGCCTTCCCTTGCTGCCTATGAGGGAAGGCAGCAGTCCCAACTTTGTCACTGAGTGGGATGGGGTCAGTGAGACTGCTGATCCCACCCCACTCTGTGATGAGGTGTCACTGATTGACATTCGCCCTGGGCGCTTCAGGGCTTAAACCTGAAGCACCCAGGTCGAAGTCAATGGGGGACGCTTGCTTCGTCACCCAGGGGAGGGTCTCGAGGCACCTTTGCGGAGCCGAGGACGTCACGCCCACAGGAGCTGTGACCTCTTCAGCCCAGCAAAGTTTAGCTCAGGCAGCCAGGAGTCTGCACAAATAGCGCATGTCTCTCCTGGCTACCTGACCTGAACATGAAGAGTGTCTGTCAGGCTGACCTTTGTTCAGCCTGACAGGCATTCTTCATGAGGGGCAAAAGGTGGAAGAGGGGGTCTGGCCCCTCAGCCCTGAAGGACGGACTGAGCCTGCACTGGCTGCTGCAAAAATAGTCACATCCCTGACTAAAATCACGTTACCACCACAGTATAGAGGGGCACTCACTATCTCCTCTGCCCTACTTATATAATCTCTTCTAGAACCGGCACGGTGTAATGGGGCTGGCGGCCTTGGCCAGACCAGGAGCCACCACCTTTTCACCACTTAAAAGCCTGTGTCCACACCTCATGACTTGTGATAGCTATAGAGTAGAAACAGTGTTTGGTCCTCTTGAATATATAATTCCTTGTACTTTGGACACAGCTCTGGTGTATTCTGATTTGCATTGTGATTCTGGGCACCCCTTTGGACTGCATGGTTGATAAGGATGTTAGGTGTAGTGTGACCTATATGGGAGGTGGTGGGTGAGGCACATGAAGTCCAAAGACATGATTTAAACGTGCTTCTGTGAACATGACTGCAGATAAGTATGAGGTCACACAGAGAGAGTGAAAATTGACCCACCATTTTGATAAAAACACTAATGTGCAGTTAAGTAAATTGGCACAGCTGCATTTGTAGTCACCCCTGAAATTCTAGATCTTTGTAAATTTCCTGATTTAGGGTTCTGCAAGAATCAAAAGTAATAGAAGATCGAGCAAGTTTAGACCTTCTTTACAATGCGGAATAAGACTACAGAAATTTGTCATGGTCAAATCCTAGCGCAAACCATTTTTCCCTCAGGCTTCAGGGGCCCCTTCTCTTTGGCTTCTTCATTTGTCATTTGGCTTCTGATTTTATGCAGTGCAACATTTTCTCTGCATTGGTCATTTAGTAACCTAGCATTAGCCTGCAGTAAGAACACAAAGTGTCCTAATAATATTGACAAGTACCTCTTTAGAGCCTCTGGTCCATATTTAGTACCCTTTGCACTGAGTTGGCATCACAAAAGTGATTCAAATTCAGCACAAGGTGTTATGATGGAATTTACTTTGCAACACAAATCATGATATGTGTGGGGAAGTTATCCACAGTAGCGCAGAGTAGCAGTGTGGTCTACGTGTGTTTCTTTGCATCAAGGGCGTCATACTATGGGTGGTACCTGGGTGTTCCCATGCAACCACCCATAGTTTTGGAGGGATTAACCTTTACAGACAGGGATTTGACCCAAAACAATATGTCTCCTCGAAGCAGGTGAAAAATGGGCAACTGTATGTCCAGTGCAAAACCTATGCTTAACAGAACCTGACACTCTTGCACATAGGTCAGTACCAATGGAATTATGCAAGGCTGTGGCCTTTTCCACATAACTATGGTTTTGCAACGTGTGTCTGTCATCTGCTGTATAATCTGCAGATTTTAACTCCAAAAAATGTTCTAGTTTAAATGGATCAAAAGTTACTGCCTGTGTTGCTGCAAAGTGGAAGATCCTTCGCAAAGGTTGACTGATCACCTTTCTGTTGGTAATTGTTGTACTTGGGTGTTATGTTGGTACTTATGAGGTACATCATTGGCCTAGACAATGTGAGCATGTGTGAAAATGGCAAAATAATAGTGATGCAATCACAAATTGTGTCATATTACTCTGCATAATTCGGCTTTTCTTGCCACATAACTTGCCTTTCTTGCTGGGTAATTCAACCTTGATGCATAATTTGGCCCTCTCCTGCCTCATAATTCCAGTGGCCCTGACTGTGTGGTGCAAGGTATAAGTGGACGAACCAACAACTTAACAGGGATAGCTGAACCCAGGGTCGACTCTATCGCTTCAGAGCAGAGCTTGGAAAATATGTGGCATGTTAATCATGCAGCACAGATCATGTGAGAATATGGGAAGGTGTCTTCAAAATACAAAAAAATTAAACGTGCTTTACGCAATTCAGTGGCTGTGGCTTTTTTTCTGATAAATATGGATATGCTGCATTTTCCACATAATCTATAATTGGCTTCATAATCAGCAGATTTTAACAAACAAAAAATGTATAACTCATATAGATCAAAAGTTACTAAAAACGTGGCTACATATGTTCAGACACAGTGGAAGGGCCTTTGCAAAGAGTAAAGGGTCATCTTTCAGTTGCTTGCCCTGCATTTGGTTGTTAAACTGGTAGTATTGAGGTCAAGTCTTTGCACAGACAGTCATTACTATGTGTAAATCTGCTGCTTAATTTGGTGCTCCCTTAAAGCATTGTTCCTGTGGATCTGACTTTAGCAGATCAGATTATGTGCAAAGTCTTTATTTATTTAAAGTTAGAGTTTTTATACTGATAAACGTTCCCGGAACGCTCCACCCTCATGCACAATCAGGGGCCATGTGTACCCTTTATGTGGCCTAGTATCTATTTATAGATATAGCAGCTTCTTTATGGGCTATTAAATCAAATACAAAAGATATTTTTTACAGTGGACAGTCAGAACTCACGTATTTGAAGGTGCTCTCCTTTGTGAAGATTAACAAAAAGGAGGATAGTTTTCAAGTAGTTGCTCGTTCTGTAAGCTGAAAGTTATGTTTTGCTGGCTTATGTAGCAAACTTGACTGAAATGTACTGGAGCGTCTTTACCCGAGTATCAAGACTGGAACATGTTTTCCTTCCAAAGTCAGCATCTCTGGCAGTAATTCCACATGCCCACCCTCTCACTGCGATGTGAAACACAATCACACATTTTTATTTCACACTGCTTGCTGCGGGCCTCATGAAACACTCCACACGTAAATAAACAACAGGCCCTTTTGTCATTGATGGATTTGCTGGGCCTCATAGTGCACCACCTGCCACCAAAAGAGAAAAGGGGACTTTTCACACTTCCCTTTAATGTCTTTGAAGCCTGGAAGCGACGAGTGCACTCCGTGAGGGTCTGGGAGCTGAAAGAAGCATGGCTGCACTCGTGCAGCCTAAAGGGAACATTGCCAGTAAGTAAGAGCCCCTCTCCTGCCTCCTAACTTACTGCATCGAGGGACCTCGCACGCCAAGTCCTACATTTGTTATCTAAGCTCTGCATCATGATTCTTTACTCCCAGAGGAGCGTCTTCCAGGGCTGCTGATGCGTCGGGCAAGGTTCTGACATCACCGTGTGACAGTCAGTATTGGAGTAATGTTCCTGGATTCCTTTATTGCTCTGCGTAAAAATAGACTTCAGTGGTCCATTTACCCTTCGAGAGCCCAGATTTCATAATAATGTGAAAGTGATGAATCAAAACCCTTTCTACTCTCTATGTATCGATCTTATAACTCATTGAAAACAACATGGGGTTCTTTTTCTTTGGCAAAGGTCAGGGGTTAGAGGGCAGTCGTGGGTCCTCGAATCCCTGGCGTCAGTTCTGTTGAAGCTTGTGGCTGCGTGGCAAGGCCTTGCAGGGCTTTGGGTTTGATTTGATGGACATTCCAGTTAGGCCAGTAGGAGTTCTCTCTGATGCCAGCAAGGGTCCTGGCCCTGGGGAAGCACCTCTTGGGGGATCAGTAACTCACTCTAGCTGAGGCCATCCGGGCTGGTTAAAGGTCCAGGCAAGTCCAGTGCAGCAAGTAATCTGCACAGTTGCAGGAAGGACTCTGAAACTTGTTGTGTCCCTGTAGCTTAGAACAGGAGGTTGACAACAGACCCTTGAAGTCACTTAGGTAGCCAGAGTGCAGTGGTGAGGTACACAGTCCTAAAGCCAACACCAACTAATTTTAGCAGTGGGCGGTAGTAGGTAAATGTTTGGGGGAAAATCACCCTAAGAACTGTCAGGTGTAACGTGTGCCCCCCCCACACTAACTCCAGGCTGAAAGTGCAGAGAACTACCTCCTCAGGGGAGTTCTCATTACTACTGCAGTAGACCATCAGCATTGAAGTGGTCTGACCTGGGACTGTGTTCCACTGTAAAGTCCATTCCATGTAGAGAGATTGACCACCTCAACAATTTAGGATTCTCACTGCTCACCTGCCTTAACTATCTGAGGGGCCCATGGTTTGTCTAAACTCAGAAGTGAGTCCAAAATAAGTATGGTTTCAGCTTCTTAAGCTAGGCAGGACTGTATTGACCGGCCTCTGGAAGGTGGCGGGGGCATTCTTCAACCCAAAGGGCATTACCCTAAATTGGAAATGGCCCTCTGGAGTAGAGAATGCAAACCTCTCTTTAGCCCGCTCAGTCAGGGCAATCAGACAGTACCCTGATGTCAAATCAAAGGTAGTCAGGAACGTTGAAGCACCTGACTGTCCATGAGCGCATCAGCTTGGGGGATGTGGTGAGCATCAGTTTTGATAACTGTGTTAAGCCCTCTGTATTCCACTTAAAACCTGAGTTCTGGGGCAGGGCCAGTGGGACGGTGCCCACGGAGCGGTTTTGTGAACCAAACACTAGTGTGGCTGGATCAGGGGCTCTTAGAGTGCCCAGATACCCCCAATTCAAGCATGTTTGATGCTTCCTCCTCGGTTCTAGTCCTCACTTTGACAGATAGCCTATAACTTTTGTTCTTTACAGCCATACTGTCCCCTGTGTCAATGTCATGGGAACTCAAATATGTGAGCCCATGGTTGAGGGAGAATCGTGAGGCAAGCAGCTCAAGCAACGTCCAACAGTCCCTCTGCTGCTCTGGGAGCAGGTTAGTGGAGAGGGAACTCTCCACTCACTCTCCTGATTTTTAGAAAACAGGTCAGGCAGAGGTTCACGCTCCTCTTCCACCACATCATCATTTACCATGACCATGGTAACTTAAGACCTTAAATTGTGTGGTTTGAGCTGATTTACATGGAGCACCCTTACAGAATTCCTGGTCTTGCAATCCACCAGGTATGTGACCTCCCCTTTCTGTCCTTCATCTCATAAGACCCTAAACAGCAGTCTTGGAGGGCCCTGAGCTCCACTAACTTCATAACTCACACTTTGTGCCCACACTGAAACTCAACCAGAGTGACCTTCTGGTCATGCCAGAGTTTTATTACCTCCTGGCTGGCTTCTAGATTTTCAGAACCTTCTTCTAGAAGTGTTGCATTTGTTTCTAAAAGCCAGCATGTAGCAAACTACATCCTGGGAGCTTCTTGGGAGCTTGCTCCCACCCCTACTTCACCAAACTGAGAGGTCCCCCAACAGGGTGGCCATTGAGGAGCTCAAATGTGCTAAACCAAACTTTGGTACTTCCCTGTAGACAAAAAGTAGGCGTTGTAAGTTGAAATCCTACTTCTTACTCATGGACTCAGTCAGGCCCATACTCCTGCCTTTTATGGGTCTTGGTGAATCTGTTAACAAGCCCATGGGTCTGAGGGTGATAGGGTGTGAAAAATGTGCAAGTCTCTGTGCACTCATCCCACCTTGACTTTGTGTTGGCAGACATGAAGCTTATGCCACTATCAGATACTGCTACTTTGGAGAACCCTGCCCAGCTAACAAATCCCCTTTAAGGCCCTAACCATTGCAGGTGCAGTCACTATCCTCAGAGGTATAGCCTCTGGGTACCTTGTGTTAGGCTAACTTGGGCAACTTCCTCCTCAAGCACTACACTTCAGATACTTGTCATCTCCCTTCTTTTGCCCATAGCAGTTATGACACTTGGGGACTAACTTTCCTGTTTTCTTATAAACAAACCTATTATTTGTCCGGTCAGTTTGGAGCTGTGTCTACCTCCCCTGGGAACTGTTTTGGGGGGCCTTGGGAGAACTCTTTATATTTCTTTTTTTTCCTGACCCACCCCTCCCTTTGTTCTGGTTCTGACCCTGACCACCTTTTTGGGAATCGCTCCCAGAACCCTTTTTGAACACTGGTGCTGACCCAGAGGTCTGTCTCTTTTGCTAACGTCCTGGAGTCAGTGAGCTTACAGTCAATCAGGTGTTGGTCCAACTCTGTAAAGCAAGTACGGAGCATGAGCTCTCTCAAAATTAGATTTCACAGCCAAATAAAATCACTCACTTTACTATCTTTCACCCTACCACAAAGTGCCTTGTTGGAATAAACCAAGAAATCAACCTTGGACTGGTTTGGCAACATCTGGTTGCTCTGAACCTGATACAGTATTTCTCGTGGGTAAGCCCAATGTTGGTTAGTAAAGTGAACATCATGGGAGCATACCTCATCTGATCCCTCACCTCTAGTGTAAGATGGGTGTCCTTCCTCACTGTGCGCATGTGTTTCTACATCTCATGAGCAATACACCCTCTAATTTTTTTCCACTGTGTACGGCAGAGTAAGGTCTCTGTGCGCTGCATCCAGGGATATGTGCGCCAAGAAATTGAACATTCATGCGAGTGCCGTGCATAACTACTAAGATCTTTGGCATTTGCCTCTCCATAGCTTTGTTTTGCCACTAAAGCAAAAATTGGATATTTGTATAAACATTGCTCCATGTAATAGGGCATTAGGGCAGTTTTGTGACCTGGTGGCACACCCCAAGGACATGACACGTTGAGTGCCACCTACACTCCAGTTAGAGAAAACAGAAATCAGAAGGTTGAACCATTATGAAACTTTAATGAATACTCTCAGTGTGCTACAGAGGGCCATGCACATCAAATAGAGCAAGTTGTACAATTAGATAACATTTATAATTTGATGAACACACTACTGATAAATGCCATGAGGCTCCTGCCAAGAGACAGGCTGAGAAATGTTCTTACCCAAGCCACACATGGACTGTAGGAGCCACGTCAGAGTTTAGACAAGTCAGGTGCCAACATTAGATGTGTGATATGTTTGTTTCTCTCGGCGGTCCTTGCCATTCTTCCAGTGCTGATAAACTTGGTCCAAGTCAACCTTCCCATTTGAGAGGTAGGCCTTTGTCCTCATCAGCATATCAAGGTCACTCTCCCGAGTCTGTTTCTTAATTTGGACTTGATTGAGTTCATGAGGCTGAATCCTCGTTCACAATCTACACTTGAAGCCTGGAAAGTTGCACAGACATCAACAAGATGAGATACTACACTATACTGTGCAGCATTCTGTACAGTGACATTCACCATGTGTTGAAAGGTCCTAAACAATCCGCTTTTTATATGTTCTGCCACCACATATTTATAATCTCTGTATTGCTGGACAACATTATCAGGGGTGTCACCATCACCCAGGACCAAGACCTTCTTATACTTTTCAACAAGTCTTTGTACATCCTCAGTCCCAAGATCAAACTGTGATGGCGCTGTTACTGCATGGAAATCAAAGCTTGTCCAGTCCTTCAATTCATCTTCTGGGAACCTTCTTTCAATGTGCTCACAAAAAAGTTTAATGAAAGATAACATAGGCTCACTATCATACTCTCGGTCCTCTCTGTACAGAGCCATCAGATCTCTTACTGTGTTGCTCCAAAAGACAGTGTCACCCAAGTTCTGTTCCTTTATTTGACCAATTGTTGCTCTTTCATATTGTACAGTTTCAACAGTGTAGCTTTTCTGAAACAACTTGCACAAAGATGCAATTTCACCCAGAAAGTCACTCAGTGCTGCAAAGGAAATATTGTAGTTGGCGTCAGATAGTTTTTCGTAGCAATATTTTTCAATTGGGTCATTCTCCTCAACTCTTTCATGATCAAAGTATTTGAGAGCAACCTCATAATTACACAAGAGTGCACCAACAGCAAAATGCCTTGAAAGCCACCGCACTTCATTGAGTGGCCGAAAGGAGACTGCTTCACATTCAGTGACCAAAGCAATTTTGTTCAGCTTGAACTTCCTTACAGGTGAGCAGGAGAACACAGTGTAGACAGTCCTCAGTACTGTTTCCATTTCCCTGATCTGCATTTTTTTTCCAGGCATCATCAACTCCCAAATCTTCTCTTTGAGCAACACAGTGCTGCTCAACTAGATGGGGAATGGATTGTTTGAGGCGGGTAGCAACACCATTGTTCTTTCCCAGCATCACTGATGCACCATCTGATGTAAACATGACCATTTTCATAAGGTCCAGCTTATTGGCAGTGTAGAAGTCTTTTACAGCTATAGTGATAGCCTCCGCATTGCATGTACTCATTACAATTCCCCCAAACACCGTTTTGTGCTCTGTTGATGTTACAGATCGGAACTTGAAGTAGAGGATGAGCATTTGTGTAACTGAAATATCTGTGCTCTCATCAATTATCAATGTATGATACGGAGCACTGCGAAGTTCTGCCATGAAGTCTGAGCGTATCATGCTGTTGATTGCCTCCAAAAACTCAAAGGCATAGTTCTTGCTCCTCCAGCTGTCTGGTATCTTCACATACAATGCGACGTGGTCATGGATGTCTTGAACAGATAACATTGAAGTGTTCATTTTGACTGCTAGCAACACATTGCTGATGAGAATCTTTATCTCCTCAGGCAGAGATCTTTGCCGTTCAACCACTTCTAGTCTGTTTGCTCTGTCACTGGCGGTTTCCGTCAGCATGGTGTGCACTCCAAACCCAGCCTGGCAGCTGCGCTTTTATTTCTTAGGGTCATCAAAGCAGATCCATGAACTTTGCTACATAGATGGCGTTTCAAGTAGTCCAGCTTCCAGCCATCACTCCATTTCTTCCCAGTAGAAAAGTCCCCTGCGATCTTTGCTTCTGCATATACTTTGCAAATCAGGCCTACTTCTGGATTGTATAGAAGTAGCTCTCCCAGTTGTACGCAAACCTTGCTTTGTGACTTCTGTGTCATAGTCTCCGCAATTTCTTTCAGCCATTCTTCTTTGAACACAAGACAGCATTTCTTCCTTTGTGGTGAAGCACTGCTCTCTGCAGAAGTCACAGCTTTGCGTTTGAACATTTTGGTGCCAATCAGTCTGAGCCTACTATGCCGCAAAGCCTGCAAAAAAAAAAAAAAAAAAGAGGAATATTTTTTTAAATGTGGAACATTATTTAAAGTTGGTTCTTATGCTATTGAATGTAGTCTACCAGACATCTCGGAGCTATCTCTTGGAAAATGTAGCAGGTAATTGCCTGGGCCTTTCTGTTTGTTCTTACACCTGCCTGTAGATGTAACACTGTCTGCGATGTCTGCAATAGAAGAAAATAATAGTAGCTGCACATGCTTATGTTCCAATGTTTTAGATGTACTACAAGGAAAAACTACTAAATAATCACCTGCTCTGTGTGGTTGTAGTCACTTCTGCCTTTTCTAATCTATCATTAGCACTGTCTAAGAAGCCTGCAAAAGAACAAAAAAAGGGGATGAAGAATGTTATATGATAATATACTCGGTGCATCACAAGTAAAATCTACTAAATAATTACCTTGTCTTTCTGCTTCTACTCACATGTGCCTTTTGTAATCTATGGGTAGTGCTGTTGGAGATGCCTGAAAGAGAAGAAAAGGTGATTAAAGCAAGTTGTCATATTCCACTGTACTAGGTGCACCACAATGGATATCTGCAAAACTATTGCCTTGTCTTTCTCCTTCTATTCACATGTGCCTGTTAAAATTTATGTGTAGCAGGGTCTAAGATGCCTGTAAAAGAGGAAAAATTGATTAAAGCACTTGATCGTTTCAATGTCTCATACTCATCAGAAGGAAAACCTAGCAAAAAATACCCTGCTCTTTCTGCTGCTACTCCGGTCTGCCCGTTCTCTTCTATGACCAGTCCTGTCTGAGATAACTGCAACAAAAGAAAAGATGGTTAACAGTTGGTTACAACACGTTGCTATATTATAATGTGCCAGGTGACCCAGATGGGGTACCTACCAAATAATTACATGGCCCTTATACTTCTACACATGTCAGCCCATTCAAATCTATAACTTGCTCGCTCCGACAAACCTGTAATAGAAGCAAAGGTGTGGATCATGAACATGATTTATCTAGAGACCCTTAATCCCACGTGGAATGTCTACAGAATTACCTGGTCTTCCTTGGTACTCACGCCTGCCCGTTCAAATCCAAATGTTGACTGTCTGTAATTGGAAAGAAGATATTTAGCATAGGTTATAGCAGTTACAAAAACATTATGCATCACAGTTCCAGAGAAATTGAATAGTTACCTGAGGTTTCAGTTTATACGAACTCTGGTTCCAGAGGCCCATTGAAACCATTGAGAGACTCCTTTTAATGCCTTCTCTGAGCAGGCACTAAAACTCCTGGTTCCTTGTCAATGTCGTAGAAAAACACCTTCATGGAGGTTAGGGTCCCCACCAAAGCTAGAACTGGCAGGATTCAGGAGAAAACGACTAATCCCATTTTGGGGAGTCCAGAGATTTTGAGACCTCTGGTGTCCGGGTAACCTCTCTGCTGGTATAGTTGGCTAGCCTGAAGAACATTCTTGTGCTTATTGTACCTCAGCAGGAATAGAAGGCGTTTGACTGAGGGAGGGTCGCCTCCAGCACTTAAAAGGAAGTCACAAAATCCCTAAATATTAGGTGCCATGGTTGTTCTATTTATAACCGAAGATCTTGTATGAAACTGTTAGGGGGCTGGTTGACTTGGATCCTGGACAAAGACTTATTAATCTACTGACCCTTGCATCATTATATATTTTGGTATAAAACTGTCAGGTCTAAAACAGTGTAAACTCCAACAAAGTGGATCCAGTGCAGTGATGAACACAATAAATAACATGCATTTACACATCAATAAATACACCTGCAGGGCGGTTAGAATAAATGTTACTTTATTATGTAACTATGTAGTAAGTATAACTATATAGTAAGAGTAAATACCTACATTTAAATGTGTTCAGTAAATTATTGTGCTTCTGCACAACTCAATGATGATGTATATATGTTTACATAACTGAAGAACCGTTGTCAGACAAAACCAACAAAAAATAACAGTAAGTAACAATTCTTTAAAAGGCGAATGAAGGTGAAACCTAAATCAGCATATCACAACAAACACCTAAATGGCTTTATATTAAAGACAGACGCTAGTGACACAGACACCGACAGCCCATTTAAATAATTATACACTTGTGGTGAATGGATAGTTTTGTTGTAGTATTACATTTAATCGTTCTCATTAGTGTATTTCTTACCTGAACGATAGCTAGAGTTTTAGTGACTTCTGTGTTATTTTCCAGGTCCGGTTCTCCAAGAACCACTTGATTGGCTGTTCTGATAGACGAAAAAAGTTATTTTTTGATACTTTATAACACTTAGGTTGTGATATTTAACTGGTTTCTGAAGTGAGTGAGACCATGTCACACAGTAATGTAGTCATACCCGTCACATTGTGGAGTTACTATTATTTCACTTACAGAGAGCTAAACACCTTAAAACATTTATAAAGCGTTGAATATAAAAAGACCTAAAATTTAACTCAGCTTTTAAATGAAGAATATATTGAATTTTGCAGCACGTATGTAACAGCATGTATGTTCATCCTGGAACAAGGTTTGGCACGTATCAGGAAAGCTGGTGAGTAGCAAGATTCTCACTGTGGTGACTGACACAATGATGGGTAGATGACCTGATCCATGGAAGAGATAGCAGTAAGTGGTTCCTGCTGAGTATCTACAGGATTGTCCGGTGTTGGACGTATGTGGGGTGAGTGTACCTTACCTAGGGGCTAGGAAGTTCTTGAGGCAAGAGGATGGGAAAGGCAACTGGCAGGGCCCGTGCAGTAAGGGATATGGCACAACCCTGGCAATAACCAATATATAACAAAACTTCTGAAGCAGTGTATAAACTCTGTTTAATATGCAATATAAAGACACAATTTCCTAAAGTAAAGGGATGTTTCGGTGAGGATAAAAGCATGAACTATAGGCAATGGCACACCAGAAGTGCACTCCAAGCAGAATCTCAAGGTTGTTGGATGCAGGATGGAGTCATGTGTGCTTCTTCGCATTTGAATAACTGTGGCCTTGAAATCCAAGAGGTTCTAAATTAAAGCATATTTTGCTCTTCTCTCCTAAATTTTTTAACCCTGATGATGTGTTTTAACGCCCATTGTTTTTTAAGAACATGATCTGAACAATTGATGCTGCAGGTCTGTGTGAAGCTCGCAGCAGTGGAAACACAGAGAGGACAGGTAAGCATTGGATCACCGCTGCCCAACAAAAGATGCAGAGGTCTGCATGTCAGCTGTGGACCATCTGAGCGAGCACCAGTGCTTAATTTGTGCTTGTTGTTTCCGGTGCTGAGCACCAGCACTTATTTTTGAGGGCCATGGCTTATTCTTCTGCCTCAAGCATTTGCTGCGAGCAAAAGACACATATGGGAAAGACAGATGAAGGGAAAAATGAAAAAGTGTCACAAAGGGAGAAAGTAGAAAGCTACTAGATTGTGCTGAAGGGGCAGGGAGTGGCTTTATAAGGATTGAAGAGGCCCGAGTTCGCGCATTTAATTGCAGCAGCCGGGTGTTTAAGAGGAGGGCTTTCGGCACTGGCACTTTTTTTATTTACAAATTAAGCCCTGGAATACAGAGATACAGATTTGCATGGCATTCTTTCTCTGCTGGAAGAACAGTAATGATGACATCCTGCAGTCCTAGTGCTTTGAGGGAGAGGACACCAAACAGGACAGAAAACGTATGGTAGGGCATTTGCAGCTGACCTCAGTTGCCTACATCCAGAACACTCAAATCCTGCAACCACATTTTCGTAGCACAAGTGGTGAATGCCTATTTTTTTCCACATACGGCGATTCCCTGGAGAAAAGGGGCTCGGTATATTAAATTCACAACTGCAACACCCAAACGCCTGGCATAAATGAAACGTGATTTGCCACACCGCGGGCTCATCAGCATAGCCTAAGGTAGGGGCCAGCCTGTGCACATCGCGAAAAATTGACGGTGCAGAATAGATTGCCGATGCAGAATAAAACCTCATAAACACAACAGTGTCAGACGTGAGTCATTCTCTGCTTCAAAATGGGAACGTCGATTTGCATCAGTAGCGGGAGCACCAACAAGCAGTCTCCAAGGACACCTTGATGCAAAGGTAAAATACGCAAAACACTTACCTGCTTTTATTTGGGGCTCTCCAGTCTCTATGTGCAGGGGGTTCTCCCCGGGTTGCCGCACTGCCGTCCTGCTCTGCCGCAAAGAGAGTGACCGTGTTTTTGCGCTGTTTCTATTTTTAAACGTAGCGCTGACGTACGGTTTCACTCTCTCTCGTGTGCGGCTGTGATGCAGGCACTGTGACGATTACACCATGTGTGCTTGGCAGAAAGGCCTGCGCGGTGGGGGAAGGAAGGGTGCGCGCGCACCCGCGCGCACACTTTACAGTGAACACTGCTCATGGGCCAAGGCCAACTTCCTTTCAGTCAAAGCCCTCTCAGCCTCAGACTTTTTCTCCTTCATGACCAATCCCCTGTCCTGCAAGGCCCTCTTTGCAGCAGCCTCTTCTTTGGCGGCTTTCATCTTTAGCTTTGCCAGCAGTAGCTGGAATGCCCTCTCTCTTCTACTGTCCTCTAGCTCCTCTCAGGACAGGTTGCAGGAAGAGATGCTGCTGTGGGTCTGGCAGGAGACATAAATCCTATGGCTCCTCCTCTCTCCTTTGGAGCCAAAATCAGGGGACTGCCATCTTTCCCTTCCATTTCCTCCTATTGCAGCTCCTCAACGTTCACCTCCTCTGGCCCTTATTGTGCTGTAGCATATAACTGTCCGGCCTCCTCCCAGGCCCTGAGGGCCTTCTGGGGCCCTTGCTTCTTGAAGCTTTTGGTTGCTGGAAGCTCCCACTCCTTGAAGAATCCCATGAGCTCCACCACAGGGTAGCCCTCCAGGTTGTTGCGCTCAAATTCCATGCGTGCCGAAGACAGAGCCACAGGTGCATGAAATCAGGTGGAATAGAAGTGAATTTGGAAAAAGCAAAAGAGGCCAATCGAAGAATTTAAAAATGAGGTTGAATCTGGTATCAAGGTATTTAAATGGGATTTTAGTGTTACTCAAAATCTCCAAATGGCCCTGCACAAATACAAGTACTGAATCTCACCTCTGAACACCAAAGTGAGAAATAGGGTTATTGGTTGAGGTATTGGTAAACCATTTTAAAGCAACAGCCATAGTCCTTGTCAATGTCACTAAATTAACCAGTGCTTAACCTTAATGTAGCTTGGCACAAAAGCAGCCAGGCTTAACTTGTAGGCAAAGTTTGAAGAATGTATGCAATACACACAGTAACAAAGACAAAACACACTACAAGAAAAATCTCAAACCAATTTTGAAAAATATATTGTTATAATAAATCATTTGAGACTCAAGCTACAAAAATCCAATCAGTAGGACTGCAGATATGGAGTTTTAAAGGTTTAGACAAAAATAGTGCCAAAAGATGCAAAGCTCCTACTGCGGATCTATGGTTGTGCTGTACAGGGAGAAAGTCACAAGTTCAGACTGACTGCAAAGGAAACCACGCTGGGCACAAGACCAAGTTTGGCTTTCATAGAGGTGTACCTTATGTCCGTTGAGCATAGTCTGCACGGTGTTACTTTACGAGGCTTTGTATTGTCAGACTTCTGTTCCAATGAAGCGGTCAGCTGTGTGGCAAGGCTTTGTGGAGCCTGGTGCTTCTTGGTGACTGGTTCGATGCAGTGTGGCGAGGCTGTGCAGGGTCTCGCGTTGCATTCCACAATTTGATAGATCCTCCAGTTAGCCCAGGAGGTATTCTCTCTGATGCCAGCCAAGGGTTCAGGACCTGGGGGGGGGGGGGTACCTTTTGGGGAATTAAGAGCTCACACCCTCACCATGCACAGCTAATTACATCACATAATACACCATTGGTGACATCTTCTATGGTATTGTTGATATTATCACTGAAACATTTTCAAATAAACTGTGCATGGTGAGGGTGCGTGTTATAGTTACTTTAGGGCATGTGTTATATTTACTTGAAATAACATTAAGTATAACAGCTGAATTTCTAGGGTTTTATGTGTGTAATTTCAGAACCTAGCTATAACGTTACTCTAACCTTTTTTTATCAGTGAATATATTTATTTATTTTGTCAGGTCGAATCGGAAATTTAAAACTGCACACAAGCTGCAATAGCAGGCCTGAGACAAGTTTTAAGGGGCTATTTAAGTGGGTGATTGCATACGTATTGCAGGCCCACTAGTACCATGTAAAAATATGGGCCCTGCTGCCTGTTGTATCACTTTACTAGGGACGTATAATTAAAGTGAATGTGCCAATCAGATGTAGACCAATTTTAATATGTTTTAAGGAGCTCTGGTTAGCAGCGTCCTAAAACCAACAAAAATTAATTTCAGCAACAGTAGGAGAGTAGGCAAAATCTTTGTTTGAAGACCGCCCTTAGGGCTGTCAGGTCTAACAATGGAGGTCCTATTAAACAAATAGGACACCCACCCCGTTTCTTTCACAAGTGAGATTATATTAGTGTTCAAAATGCGTTGTCTTTCCTTTGACATCTCGGAAGAACCAAGAGGAATTTTGAATTTGACTTAAGCAGACAGATAAGTCTATACCACTGAAATCACTGATGCAGTGGAGATAATTTAGGAGAATAGACAGCCTTGTGCACCAAATACAGTGATGTGTAAAAGGTCCTCTCCTTAGCTGGTCACCAGTGTAGTAAAGTCAGGGTGGGTGATCTATGATCTCTGGGATGAAAATTCAGAGTAAGTTTGGCAGTAAAATTCATCATTGTGTAATCTGTGGATCTAATAGGGTGGCAAGTCAAACTAGACAAAGGTACAGTATTAAATCCATTCAGAAACAAAGGCATTACCAAATCTGGATCTTGTGTGGGCATGAAAGTCACTTAAGAACTTGGCGCAAAAAGTGAGGCTGGAATTTTTTTTTTACCCACAATAAAAAGAATTGCTCAGCCAGAGTCAAAGATGTATCAGTTATGATTAATAGATTCTGGACACATGGTATTGGGGATAAAGGCGTCACAGGAGTAGGTCAAAATGAATGTTCCCAAAGAGGAGATTTAAATGGGCAAAGGATTTCAGTCTTGTCACCATGAGGTTTCAATAAATGTAAAGAAATCCGTTGTTGAACTTTAAAAAGACTTTCAATAAGCTCCAGGATCAGCACATTTGTTGTTAATTCTGTTAATATTTTTGAAAATGGAAGAATAACAGAGCGGCTTTAAAATGGAAGAGTTGCAGAGCTCCCACTTCAGGATGCTCCTACCTCTCTCCTCTTTTCTTGCAGAGCAGGGCTTTTGGCAGGCAGAAGAGTGGGTCCACAAGACAGAAGTAAGTGGAAAACGCTTGAGCCAGATGCCAGGCTCTGGCGGAGGGACTCTTGGAACCCCAAGCAAATGAGTCAAGTTTTAACGGAGGCGATGGGGTCTAGTGGTCACCGCTGCCAACCTTGTAACAAGGGAGACCATATTTGAATCCCACCAGTGGCTCAGCATCTTGACTTGAATCCCACCAAAACTCCTTGTGCTTGAGAAAGAACACTTATAAAGAAGTCTGCTTTCAAGCCCTTGGGTAAGGAATGGGATATGTAAATCTGCACAAAATAAGACGTGGAGTCTGTCTGTTACCCACACTATAATAACATCCTCCCTCCAGGCATCAAGGATAAGCATTTACCTTTAATGTCAGACATCTGTGCCTTAATTTCACAGTATGAAAATCGAAAATCTGGGATCAGTTCCAGCTTCCTTGCTTGTCCAAATTGGGTGATCCTATTCAAATACTTTACATCTCCAAGCCTCCTTTTCGCTCATTTATCACATATGAGAGCGCCTTCAAATATGTGAATTCAGGATGTGTGCTTTACAAAAACCTCTGCTGTGTCTGAATTAGTAGCCTGTGACAAATCTCCAGCTACAATAAACATCTAGGCAACATTTAAGGTGTAAGGGACATCTGACCGGCCTCTTAGTTCACTAATAGTATTGCCATCTGGGTGGAGACAGGAGTGGTTCATATTTATAAACTCTCACTTTTAATAAACAATTTTCAAATAATCTCCTATAATAAGGTGAAGCATATTAAAGAAGTAAACATTCTTGAATTTTAAAGACACCTTATCATATTATAAAATGTTTGTTGTAAGATCTACATGCCAAATATTTTCAAGGCTTGGCTTGGGCACAGTTCTTCGAGCCATAGCCGACCCATGGCTCTGCTTTGGCTCAGGTCTCCCTGTTAATTTGTTAGCTGTCCCACCTGTTTAATGTACCCATGACTAGAGCAGCCTTTCCACTTAAGGCGCCCAGGTTGCCAGCAACATCAAGAATTCCTCCTGGCCATGGACTACGACTCCTGCCCTGCGATTGAAACCTACCTGAGCATCAAGTCAAGTCAACTGTTTTTATCTCCAGGCTGACAACTTGAAAACATAGCAGCTCAAAGTACCTCAAATGCCGCATGGAAGTAAGACACATGCAGGTTCAAACAGGGTCACCTCCAGGCTCCATTGGTCATCAGTCCTGCAGTTGGATTACAGGCTTTACCAACATTTTTCTTATAGAGGCAGAACTAGTGTACTTTGGTGGCAGAGGACATTGTAGACTCCACAGTTACCCTCTTTCTGGAGTGAATGAGAGCGGCATACAGGTAATGAACCCTGAGCATATCCTGGAGATGAAGGCACAGGTGAAGGGGGCAGAAGATGCATAGAGCAAAGCAGCATATTCCTCTAAAAGCATCCTTCTGTGAGCCGCTGTGCAGTGTGTACCTCCACTGCAATTATTCCAAATCCATTAGTGTATCAAATGTTCTCCCTTTTCCCAGGTCCTGTACCATTCCCTGAAACAACAGTTCCACTGCACATCGGTAGCAGAAGTTTATGCACACAACCCTAGGAAGAGAAGTGTAGTGTGTAAGATGTCAGAAGATTGTGAGAGTAGCACATGCGATGCAAGCGTTTTCATGTCTCTTGGCTAGCAGAAGTACTCATGTGTGGCCCCTAGGAAACAGAGTTGTATGGCAAGCGTATCAGAATTGTGCATTTGATTGACTGTTGTGTGGCAACTGTGTTTTCATGGCTCATGAGTGACAGAGGCATGTTGCATATGCCTCTTAGGAAGAAAGAATGCAGGGGACTGTGTGTGTGTGCGTGTGTAATCTCTGCAGAGTTCAAAGGAGGACTTGAATACAGCACACATAGGATGTATTCAAGAAGTGAGAACCTGATTGTCTGCACATCTTCTTTGATCACCCCTTCAGATTCTCTTGTGGATGTCTCTACCTCTTCTGGATCCTCGATGGGTTTTCCTGTTTTGTTGCTCTATCCTGAGATATCTGTGTGAGTGACTACATGTGGAAACGTCATTACCATGTTGCAGTGCACTTGTTGCATTCCCATGTACCATGATAGGTTTATTCAACACTTACTAACCCTGATGAGGCTTTGAAGAGCTTGTATTCATAATATATTGAAAGTTTACCCTTTACACTTTAACATGCTGCAATACATGTATTGCAGAGAAGACCTGAAGACAGTGCCTCTAACTTATGTGCAAAATCATCTTATTGTGTTCCTCTTACCAACCTTATCCCACTCCATGCTGACAATGTTTTCTTCATTGTTGGTCTGAACTGGTCTGACCAGTTGTTACACCCTCTCATGAAAATAGACTCAACGCTTAGTGGCGGCTTGCAGTGGAGGAGGAAGTTGTCTACCCCTGGCTCTAATGCTCCTTTTGTGGGACAGAAAGTGCTCTAGCTTGGGTAATATTTCATAATGTTTTAGCTTAAAGACCACAATGGAAAATGAGAAACTTTCAAAACAAAAAAAATGTTATGATAAAGTTTCCCTGCCCTCAGGTGATTGCTAGGTAGGCAGCCACAGTAACATCTTTAAGCACTTACCTCTGTTTTCATAGCTCGAGGAACCCACCGTCTGGATGCTAAGACATGTAAGTGCACATCAAGTGCTGTGCCTGGATCAAAGGTTCTTTCTGCCATACGTGACTTCCTGGACAGCTAATTCAAACAGCAATGTCATTCTACACAACAACACATCTGTTGCTGGACAGCTTGCAGGTAGAATGCACACATATCTTTCCTGCTTGTGTATTGTTCCAACAGTAATAGACATTGGGACATTACCTTTTTTACTTATCTATAACTATCTATGCAATTCCCAAAGATGGTCTCATATTGTAAGTTTAAAATGTCCACAAGCAGTGTTTGAACAAGTGTTTAGTAAGTATATTTACGCTATCCTGTTAGTGGTCATACAATTTCACAAACAAGGTATTTTACCTGGGGTACTTTTATGGCTTACTTCTAACTTTCTTGACCCTTGTGCAGTAAGTGCCCTTTTTTCTAAAGTTTTTCAATTAATGTTTGCTGTGAATTCCACAGTTTGAATACATTTTTTTTCCAAAATGTTCTTGTGCTCCCACATTTTTAAGTTTGTGCTAGCGAGTACAGAGCATGCTATTGTTTATAAAATGCTTCGAAACTGTTAGAGACCCATGAGGGGATCTTGGGTACAGGTTGGAAATTTAAAGCTGCAGTTCACCAAATCACAATACATTTAAATATTCTTGAGGCAATGATGAGAGTTTTAGTTAGGTTTTAAAGTTTTATTTATCATAGTTCTTGAATCTTATTCTTCATTAGTCAATCGAGGTTTACTAGCAAAAAGCATGTCCCGCAAGTAACATGTTGGCATTTGTTAATTTAGCAAATTAGGCTAGTCAAACAAATATGGGTCATGCAAAGTTTAGAAAGGGAATTGCCCTCTGGGCAGGTTTGAGAAGCTTATTACTCTCTACAAACTTAAGCAGCTGCTGAAAACAAAACGTTTTTTCTCCAACAGTTTAAGCTGTTGTGGGTGTTGGGAAATATGACGATAGTTTGAAACAGTGCCTGGGTAAAGGGAGACCTTTTTAAACTGTGGAATAATGCTGGATAATTTAGGGGAACATGAATCTTGCCAGAAGATGATAAAGTTTTATTAATATTTCTAGGCCATCTGTAATTGAGATAGGTGCTGATTTAGAGTTTGCCTCATGGGTTTAACGTGACTGATATCGCGGCCGCTGTATTACGATCTCCATAGTATATAATTGGATCATAATATGGCAGACGGGACATCCTTCACGTTTGTGACGGAGTAACCCCCTCTGCAAAACTCCAACTCAGGCCCATAGTCTTTATGTAACCTAGGGTACAAGGGGCCCAAGGGGAAGCCATCCACTTTACTTTTAGAAATTAGCAATGCAAGTTCATCAGAATTTCAAGGTTGAAAATATGGAAGCAGGTCAGTAGCATGAAGCAGGGGAGTACCCAAAAAGGTATCCAGTAAACGATTGGGATCTTGAAAGAAGCCTTCCTAGAAGAAATCTTATTTTAAAAAAAATCAGTACTACGGCTACATTTGTCCAGAGGTTGCAGAATGTGCCTGCCATCGAGGGTCTCTCAGTTTGCAAATAACAGCAAAAGTTATTGCAAAAAAAATTCTAACAATTGAAAAATCTGTTTGAATAAACCTACGTTTGACTTTCTGAATTAAACTTTTATAAATATATAACATAATTATTTTTTATCGTTCATCTTTGGCTGCTGGTTCATAATTCTGCCAGTAATGACGTTCGGCAACATGGAGAGAACGTGAAAACCTAATACAGAAGGGGTGCGGTGTGCGACTTGCTGGTTTGTCTGGCTAAGTGGTTAGTCGCTGAGTTCAGCAAATTGTAATATTCTTTCTAAAGTATCTGTGGGTCACCTGCCCCAGCACTTTCCTTCAGAGTACAATACACTAAAGGGCTGACAGAAATGGACTTCCAGATCCCATGTTCAGCTCCTGGGCAGATCTTGTAAAGTTGCAAGAGAAAGGGGGACCAAAATTTCCTGACCAGGGTGCTAGGAGTTGACTTCAAGACAAATTCGATCCACTAAAATCGAATGTGTGTCATTTTACATGAGTTTTACCTGCATATTGAGTTTCACGTTAAAAAAAAAAGAAAACGACTGCAAAAAGTTTGATTTCTATTGTAAACTTGTTCAGAGTTCTATCAGCAATTTCCAAGCTTTGCACTGTACAAAAAATACAATAAACAAAATAAACCCTTAATTACTGGAGCACTTTTTTATGACTTGCTATATTTTGAGTACAGCTATTATGTCTCAGCTACAATGGAGGAGTTAATTGAAGTTTCAGGTTTAATCTCAACACATGTGGCATTCACTGACCTACTTCAACACAAAAAAATGTAAAACTCAAATTGCTTACAGCCATATTATACAAGCCGTTTGATCATTCACTGTGTACATACTAGGTAGAAATAGGCACTGCAATAGTTAATACCCATGTCTCTTGGACATTTATCCACATACTTATTAAGGGTAGTTCAGGGTTAAGTCGAGGATCTTCAATACAAAGCATATTGCTTTGAGTGCATGGGCATACAGAAGGCCTGTCGAGGAGGGTAAAACCAGGGACTCTATCATTTTCAGATCATAGCCCTTGAACGGCTCTTCGTCGATTCTTGTTGGTGTCCTGTTATAGTTGTTTGTAATTCTCCAGTAAGCCTCTAACCTTTCCTTTTTTAATAACCTTAATTTTACTGCCTCACCACCCCTCCCTATTGTTATCACTGAAAGGCCCGTCTCAAATACTACACGTCCGAAGTCACTAGATGTCTCTCTTAGTGGCGGCCACTAATAGGGATAGGGAGATGGCCTGGGAGGGTCGAAGAGAGAAAGACCGTCTCAGCTTTCTCTGTCCATGTTTTAGGGTGGAGCCTGCGTGAGCAGCATGCACTGTCGCTCGCGAGACCGCCCTTGTGTTCAGCAAAGGGCTAGCATCCTGCCTGTTGATTGCCGTTTGTTGGCCCCTTCAGTACATTAAATGGGCCAGTACTGCCCGGTACTGAGTACCGGCACTTTTTATTTTGAGAGGGAGAGTACCGTCACTTCTCAAGAAAAAAGGTAATGCTTTTAATTGGAGAGTACCGTCACTTCTCAGAAATAAGGAGGTACTCTAGTACAGAGTACCTGCACTACTGTTTTTCCATTTCAAGCACTGGGCCCCTTTGTCACTCTTCTTTACTGTCTCCTACTTGGCCAGTACGTGCGTTGGCGTCACTTCCTGTTGCGTACAGGACGCATGGTCCAACCACAGAGTTATATTTTTTAATTCGTGCCCCTCAGCTAGTCCTGCTGTGATTCAGGTACTGTTTGTTCCTCTTTCTTTATCCTTACCCGGCAGTTATTTGTGTTTCTTTCAGTTATTACTGTTTCCTTTTTGTTGTTTGTATTTCTTTATGTTGTTTGTGTTTTTTTTATTCCTGCGGTTTATATAGCGCAACTGGACACGTTGTTTGATGTAAACTGCTGCTTTTCATCAGCACATCACACAAGAATATATTATTTTAACCGTATTTTGAGCCGATGTCGAGCTCGAACTGCGTTCCCCCGTTCCAAAGTTGACAGCTCTGGCAGTTACACCACATCCTTTACCAATAACTATGTATCTCTGTGTTTACTGATGCTGGCGCACAATTTATGATGGTGTTCTTGACATCTGTGTGTACAGATCTCAGTGCCCTCTCAAGTGCTGGATATTGCCGGCCCTTCAAAGCAGCGCTGACAGAAATGAAACGTGAGACACGGTATTTCTTCAGTTGTGAATGACGTGATTTGGGGCAAAGCGATGCATACATGAATGAAATGCATGACCCAATATCACTTCATGCACAGTTGAAGTAATTTCAGTATTGTTTGTCACAATTTATTTCTGGCAATTCTTCTTTGTGTTCTAATTATCAGTATTAGCAGTACCCAATAAACTAATAACTAATAATGAATAAGTATTGTTCTTCATTGATATAAACTGTGTACACTCTTGTGGTACTCCTTTCTACTAATATAAGTCATGACGTGGCTACATAAGTATTATTCATTCATAACTAATGAATCATAATTACGCAGCCAACATATATTTTGCATAGCAATCATCCCATTGTGTAGGAAGATGTTATTAGTATTTTTATTTTAGTCATTTTTGATTTTTGCTTGTCCTGATGAACTTATTTCAAATATCATTAAACACTAAGTATACACAAGGTAAAATCACATTCTTGAATTAATAAATAAAGTGAAATTCTAATTATCAAACTCAAAGAGCTGTGCAGAAGGCTGGTCTTTTCAAATGCAGAACCGCCTGATACACATTGATAGAAAGGTGCTCTTCCTTAATATGTAAACACGTTTTTTGATTGTGTGTGGTAGGACAGCGTTTCATACCAACAAGGGGAGAACTTATGTTCATCACTACGGTTATCCAAAGTTTCTTTAAAATAATTTGTACCTGGAGAGCATTTGTAACACTGTATGAACAATATGTCCATCAACATTATGGTTCAAAATCAATAGTTCCTCAAAGCACTTCAGGCTAGCTTATTATGGAGCGTGTTAGTATTTTAAGTCTAAATTGGAGCTGATTAATAGCTCTTGAAGAAGGGCAATAAAATACATGGAAGCTGCGTGAAGCAACAGTTTACAGCACAATGTGACAAGTAAGTTGCCTAAAAATACATAGAGTTTTCAGGCATTTCTCATACACACAATAGCTGATGGATGTTTCCAAAACCACACCTCCTGGTGCATTCCTCCAGAGCATTTCCTCTTTCTGACATGAAATCATGCAGCTGCCTGTAAGAAATGTTGTGCTGCCTGCCTCGTGTCTTTTTAGGTCTCACTTAGTGCATGGCACATGAGCTCTCACTTGTGAGTGACATTTTCTTGAACAAGGGGCTTAGAGCCCACCCATTGCTCGCCATTCATAGGCTTGATTGTCACTCTTGTTTAATGCCTTCTTATTGGGCAGCGTGAGCTGTCTTTACTTCCTCTTCTTTCTGCAGAAGCACAGACCACGTACTGATTGCTTCAAATTTAGTAAGGTCCTTTGGCTGCTGGCGCCGTGATTGAGGCATTATTTTTTTCTTTCTTTCTTCTCCACCTCCCCCTGCCTCCCATCCAGGTTGCTTCTTCTTCTAGCCCCTGTCTATGTGCCTTTCTCTCAACCCCATCCATGTTGCTTCTTTTACCACCCCAAGCCTTGTCCATGTTGCTTCTTTTACCTCCTACCTGCACTCCACTCGCTTCTTTTTCCTCCCACCCCATCCCTGTTTTCCCCCACCCATGTTTCTTCTCCCCTCCACTTGCCCCATCCCAGTTTCATCTCCTCCCAGCCACTTCCTCCTCCCTATTTCTTCTCCCTCACCCATCCCCGTTTCACCCTCCCCCCAACCGCCCGTCTCATCCCCCCCACCACTCGCCCGTCACTGTTTTGTCTCCCACTTCAACCGCCTGTCCCTGTTTCTTCTCCTCACCTCCCAACAGACAGCAGGGGAAAAGGGCTATGATGCAGTCCGTGGTCGCCGCTTCATGTCCTTTTTTTATTTTTATTGCCCTGCTTTTCACCCACACGCAATTGCCAAGACTAATAGCTCGCCCATAAGCGCGACCTATTGGCTTTGCCAGTGCTTGTTTAAAATGTTCTCTCTCTGTCTGGGTGTTTATGGGTAGGTATGTGGCTGTGCTTGTGTTTACCTTTTGTTTTTTGTTGCCTTTTGTGCTTGTCTCTTGGTGCTCTGTCGGCCTTCCTCAGTGCTTTCTCTCGGGGTGCATCTCTGCCTGTTTGTGCACCTCTCTTCGGGGCAGATGTACCAAAGGATTTTATCCATTCTGTGTCTATGGGAAAAAGCTTTTGTACATATGGCCCTTAGTGTTTTGTTAGGAAAGTCCCCGCATCACGATCGAAAAAAAGATAACTTTTCCTAGGCTCTGCTGCATCTTTGTGGGGTGGGTGCGCTCATATCGTGGGGTAAAGCATATGTACAACGTGTGCCCTGGCGGAGAGCCTGAGGCAGGCGCTGCACTGTGAAAACTGCCGAGCCCGCCAGTGGCTGTCTCTGGAGCACTCTCTCTGTACCTGCCTTAGTCTGTCTGCATTTGTATCTCTTCACTGTCCTTGTCTTGCCTCTCTCTATCACTGCCTCTTCAAATGCTCTCTCTCTTTCACTCTATCGGTTTATCTCTCTCCTGACCTGAAGGCAACTAGGTCACCACAGTCATAGTTTAGAGTGCTGCAAGAGTTCACACACACAGTGATTTCACCTCGCATCGTGTGCGCGTTGTTTTGATCTTATGTTATGTGTAATAATCATTCTCCCAGGCGGAGCCCCACACCAGGCTCTGTGGGAGAGTATTAATTCGAACATTAACTAGGCCCGTTGGTTCGCAGCAGAGATTATGTCAGTCACAAGGAGAATATCATCCGAAATGCAGTGGGACAGCTATAACTTTTTGTGGATTACAAATCACGAACTATATATATATATATATATATATATATATATATATATATATATATATATATATATACACACAATTAACATGTAGACAATATATTTTATTGTGAAAAATATCAAAAACGACAGTTGAAAAAGCCTAATCTGACTGGATACATTTGAGCATTCGTTTGCAAACAGCAGCCAAGAAGCATATTACATTTCGAGGATCCCATGGAAAATAATGAAAACTCCGGCAACATAAACTTTAGAGGGCAAGAGTGAAGCAGTGAGAAACCTTCACCAATATGCTTGTGTGTCCCTCTGGTCACTTGAATTTCTACTTCTCTTTATTTCAGAATCTATGAAGATACAAATTCCTTCCATTGGTTCCTGCAGTGTCACATAGTTTTGATGTCCCCTTCACTGACTCTTCAGATTGGTGCGAACAATACGTAAGTGTTATTGTGTTTTTTATTTTTTTAAACTTAATTTGCTTAATTACTCTGGCCTATCTGTTGTTTTATGTAGTGCATGAAGGTTTAAGTCTCCCTCTGTCAAACCTGCATCTTCTTTTGTACTCTTGTGAATCCGTGTTATATGTTCATTTGTTTCGGAAATTATATTTAAATAGCAACTGTGACTGCAATCTCCAGGTTTTTTTTCAGGATGAAACACTTCTTTGTACAAAAACACTAAACTTGCCTTCCATACGAGCAACCCCTCGCCATCTCTGGTATGGTTTGTGTGTGAGAAAAGCTGTACAAAGGATCAACTATAATGATCCCAATATAGGTGTAAGAGTTTAGGAGGGATCTCATCCTGTGCTTAATTTATAAATAAAAACGTGCCGGTGCCCAAAGCTCTTCTCTGAAACATGTACCCCCTGAAATTAGATGTGGAGCACGGAATACTGTCACGCAGTCTGCGTCGTCTGTGATACGACTCGCCCTGACATCAAGGCCTGCGGCATCTCTCCTCTTCCTCGAGGATTGCCGTGGATCGACGCGACGGCCCGCTGTGAGCGTTTTGCTGTCACGGAAGAACTTTGCGGCACTTGCATGCCGAATGTATTGGGCGCACCGCAAGTCTGTGGAGCCACGGCTCCTACTTTTCACATGTAGTCTCTCCCCTTCCTGGGGCCCTGTTCTGCCTTTTTTGCTCCTCCTTTCTTGTTCCTAGCATGCTCTGGGAACTGGATTATTCACACCATTCCAACATGGCGGTTTCTTTCTTTTCTGTATTACCCACTACTTATCCAAAATTGACGCCTCTTACCTTCTGTTATGTCACTTCCTTTGCGTATTTAAGGAACCTGGTTCTCCATTGTCTTTGCATTACAACACTCTGTACTTCCTGTTAAGGTGTCCTCACTTCATTGGTGATTCTTGCTTCTCCCTGGTGTATCTTCACATCCTGTTGGCTGCTCCTAATTTTTGGATTCCATTTTGACTCTCCTGTTATATTCTGTTCCTGCCCTGGTCCTTCTTCTGGCTACTCTTTAACTTCCAGTGGTGGTCATCTTCCTTTTCTCAGGCGCTCCTGCCATTTTTTCCCTTTGAGGTTTTTTCCTCTTGGGACACCTTCTGGAGGGCACAGTCTGCTCGGATGTTCCTTTGTCACCAGCACTGCGGCTACCGGAAGGGGTCCCCTTTACCTTGGACAGACCAGAACCTACAAAGAACAGACGTTGGAGATCTCCACAACGTTTCGCAGCCAGACTAACATGACAACTGCTAAGGCAGTGTAGTGCTGAAGTAATCTCAGGCCTCTTTAATCCATTTATAGCTACTCTCTGTCCCTTCAGCACACACTCTGGCAGCTTTCTGCTTTCTCTCTTTGTGATGTTTTTTTTTTCTTTTTTTTTCTTCCTCCGTCTTTCCCATATGTCTTTTTTCGGGGCAGAAAAATAAGTGCTGGCTCTTAAAAAAAAAAAAAGGACTGATGGCCCGCACCGGAGACCACCAGCTCAAATTAAGCACTGATCCCAGCCATTTATGTAAAGAGGCGGCAAGCATAATGGTAGTACATGAAGATAACATAGACCATATAGGTGGCTGACTGGCTGGCCAGTTGTTGCCTCAAACTTAATGGCGATGAGCCGGAGCTCACGCTTCTGGGTAACAACCTTACTAACCAGGTCCCTGGCTGGGTTGTCTTGGTGGAACACTGAGCCCCAGAAATCACATAAAGAGCTTGGGTGTCTGTCTAAACAACGCTCATACCATGAAATCTTAGGCTCAGAATCTTCCAACAAGTTGTTATGGCATACTCAGAATGCTTAGGAAAGTGTTAGATCTTCTCCCTCTCCTTTCCAGGAGGCTTATTGTACAGGCACTAGTAATCTCTCAGCTGGACTACGGGAAGTCCTGGTATTTAGCCCCCTCACTACTTAATAAAAAGGCTACAGGTCATTCAAAATGCTGCAGCCCGTCTCCCTCATAATATTCCGAGACAGTAGTTAGCAAAACGGATGCTGCCAGACCTTCACTGGCTCCCTGTTGAACAGCGGGTTCAGTTAAAAGCCTTTTGTTTCATTCGTAGGACCTACCACAACAAAAGCTCTGAGCTACTACAAGCTCTCCTTGACCCTAAACCCTTGGCAGGGCTTTGAGATCGGTGAAGGAATATCTCGTAAGTGTACCAATCAGATTGTGCCAAACAGACTCAGAATCTATTTTCAGGAAATCTCTGAAAACATGGCTGTTTGTGAGGTAGCTGTTCCTTTCGGACTCTGTCGCAGAAGGAGTTGAGGTGTATGTGGTTGTTCCAAATGCTGAGAAGCTTTTGGGTAGCCATGTGCTCTACAACCAAAGTAGATTAGATTAGATATTATTAAAAGGTGATTAGTACCTTGTGGGACATGTCGAAAGAAGACTAATAGTGCTTCCATTTAAAACAATACTTGTAGGTTTCCAGGATGATAATTGTCTGATCTCTAGTGAAAGGACTTGAAATAACTAGATTGAATCGGCCATATAACCAGAACTTACGGTGGCACAAAATTGTTCTGGGAAAGGAATGTGGGTGCATTTGAAATGTTGACTGAAATATCAGGGGCAGCAGATGGTGCTGCCTGTCCAGCAGATTTTAACATCAATGTCTGGAACTTGTAAAGTAGTCTGTGTAAGGTAATGATCCATTCTGGTTCTTGACGATAGGACTAGGTGACAATAGAGCACAGAAAGTTGAATAGATATGCGTGGCAAGGTTAAACACGTTTAGAAGGAGTAGGGCTATTTTTTTAATTAACTGTTTCATTTAGCGCAAAACTTTTCTTATCAATAGCTGAACACTTAACACAAAAGAAGGTATAGCCATTTATACAGTGATGCATAGAGTATGCGACAGAGCGAGAGTACGTCTAATACATGAAAAGGAGAAGGACATATATTTTTTTTTAAAAGCCGGGAAACAAATGGGGAAAAGCTGTATCCTGTTTTATGCCATGTGTAATGCTGGAAGAGTAAAGTGGATGCAATCCAGAAGAGTGTTAAACTCTCTCTACATAGTGCAACAGAAAGTTCTATTTGACTTGTGGTCTTTTTTGTTTCTCAGATTTATTCTGGTCTTGCCCCTGGTATTCAGATATTGACCATTGTTGTGACCTTATTGAAGGGTGATGCAGGTACAGATTATTGTATGTGACAGGTCAAATTTTGATGTTGATATGAGCAAGGAAAGCAAAGGATTATTTGGCCTTTTCTTATCCACGATTACCTAGTCAGCTAAGTTCAGAACAGCTTTTATCGGAGAAATCATTGGCTTTGGCAACCTGATAGGATCCTTCATCATGATTTGTTTAGATTTGCGACTGTGCAGCAGATGTCAATTTTTTTTCAGGAAAGATGTGTTTCAGTTCTTAAGGGATGTTAAGGGATCTTTTGGCAATATGGCTTGCAGCATTAAGTTTAACCAGTAAAAATATAAAGAATTTGGTAAGAGGGATACAAATTGGTGAGATCCAGTGAAAAGAAATGTTCGAAGTAATTGCTGGACCGGTTATATGGCGAAAATTAGGAGAAACTTAGCCCCTCATTTTAAGTTTGGCGAGTGGAAAAGGCTGCCCGCCAAACTCTAGTGGTCAGGTTACCGCCTGTGCGGTCCCCTTCCTGCAGATCCTATTAAGAGTTTCCTGCTGTTTCCGCCCGCTGGCCGAGCGGAAAACAGCCCACAACATTGACATCTGCTGAATAATTGAGCTGGTGACAATGTTGCGGTGCGTCGGGTGCACCAGCACCCGTTGCGCCAGTGAAAAGTGCGATGGGGCTGGTCATGTGGACCCATGCCAAGTGCAACCACCATGTCAATTCTGGCAGAGAGAGGGGTAGTAATCCCCAGGGCAGCGCTGCTCTGGCGGATTGAGACCACCAGCACTGCCAGGCCGTTGGCCGGCAGAAACGTAGCCGTGTCGATGGTCTGACCGTGGCACGTTCACCACGGTCATAATGTGGAGGCAGGACCGCCACATTGGCAGTGGTCCGACCGCCACCACAGCCCTGGGCGTCTCAAGACTGCCAGGGTCATAACTAGGGCCTTAGTGTTGTCAAGGAAATATTTTACATCCTCTTTTATGGAGGGATTGGACACCCTATGTGAGAGCTGGGCATTGTTGTCGTACTAGTGAATGACAATGTTGTTGTGTGATACTATCGATCTCTGTGTCCCATGTGAAGGTTGAACCGGTAGCAGTTAGCATTGATCTTATTGACAGTCCACTGTTAAGAAGTGGGGAGGGCCTGGTCTGGAGCATGGAATCTTTACAAACTGGGAGCAGCTAGAGAAGAGGTAATGTCCGCTT
Source organism: Pleurodeles waltl (assembly GCF_031143425.1). Classification (NCBI taxonomy): domain Eukaryota; kingdom Metazoa; phylum Chordata; class Amphibia; order Caudata; family Salamandridae; genus Pleurodeles; species Pleurodeles waltl. The sequence goes on along the minus strand of NC_090445.1, from coordinate 885,309,041 downwards.
AAGTACTTTGCCCTTGACACTCATGGATGAGGAAAGAATGTAAAGTAGTCTCGATCTGTGCAGCTTTGAGAAGATCCCAAGGTGAATGGAAAAACTCCTTTGTACAAAGGGGCTTTAATGACCCTCAGGGGAAAGGGTAAAGTACTTCTAGTACAAGATTTGATCAGCCTGGTTGGTATGGAGTAAACAGCCTATGAAGAAGACATTTATGATAGAAGTTTAAAAGAAGGCTGAGAAATTGAAAAGATGACTATGTTGGAATAAGGTGTTGCCCAATGGTAACAATTGATTTACAGAAAGATCTGAGCAAATGTGTAATACAATTTGGGAGAAATGACGTGTACCATTTATTAATATTCAGTGAATGAGACGTCAGCCATGTTTTGGTGAGAATGGTGCCATACTGGATATAAAATTATAATTTGTTGGTCAGCTGCCGGGATGTTTTAATTTTCAAAAAGTTGGGGTTTTAAGAGTCCATGTCTTCACAATTATTTGGAAATTTGACGGGCCTAGAACTAGCACAACATTTTCTATAGGTTTGTAGGGTAAGTAAAATCAGTGATGAGAAAGGTGTTCTTATTTCAGAGCTTTGTTTAATCATCTGTGGATCCTGATGCTGCGATGTCACTAAAGAGGCTTAACAAGGGCTGTGAGAGCACACTGGGGTGAATTTTGATCTGTGAACTTTTAATAGGTGTGTTTGGCATCTCACTGGCAGAGACAGTTTGAATGATATGGGACCTTAGCTATAGCTTTCAAATCAGAGCAAATAGATGATTCCTTTTTGATCCTTTTTGCAAGATACAATTATTATTTTGAAGGTGTGACCCATGTAGTGAATCTTTAAGGTCAAGAGTTGCTGCAAGTCTTAGGTTGCAAGTGTTTTTCAGAGCACGGCTCAAGGGATACTCAAAAGACATCAGAAGAGAAATGCACTGACTCAGAGATAACTAAGGTTTTGTTATGTTTGATAAAATAGGCTTAGTAACTTGGTGGCTTATGAACGTTGCAAAAGCAGAGGGCTGTGCTCTGTGACAGTTTGAGATGGACATGAGTTCCACTGTTGGTAAGGAATGAGAATGGAAGAATGAAATAGGATTTGTAAAGATCACTATTGCCTTGACAGGGCATTTTGGTGCAGAAGACTGACCTTCCACATAAAAACAGAAAGTGGGACCAGTTCTGGAAAAGCCACATTTATAGCTGTTTTTAGAGGTCCAATTCTTGTTCTAGGACCGTAAAACAAGCCCTACTGGGACATCCTGCCTGAGGGCTCATGATGCAGTATTGAAAGGGGGAAAAATCCTGAAATCCTCCAAACTCAACTGCCAGCAACTAGAAAAGAAGTGGCGTACTAGCGAAAAGACAGAAGACCATACCACCTTCAAAACATCCCTCAACCAGTACCATGACTCCTAAGAGAAACAAAGAAGAACGCTCTAGCAGACTGCATAAAAGCCTGCACAAACCACAGCAATAAGCTCTTCACTGAAGGAGTACTCCAATCCTGCAGCCACTTGGAACAATATCCCCCCCCCACCTCCTCTCCCCTCAAGAACTATGTGACACCCTGTCAGACTTCTTCCACAACAAGATCTCAGCCATTTACAAGAACTTCAAACCGCAACCCGCTGCAGCTGACAGCATAAGTATACTCAAAGCCAAAAACACAAACCCTAAACACCTGCTCACCCGTTTGGACCCTTTTCCAACTCAAGCTACAATCTCCATCATGAACTCTGCACACTCTAGAGTACGCACGGGGCCCATGTCCCCATCATATCTTCAACCTTGGTAGCAAAGCGATTGGCGAGGAGCTCAAGAAAGTCATGAAAGCCTCCAACACCACAGCCTCCTTCCCTGGGACTGAAACCACGCTGAAGTGAGTCCCATCCTGAAGAAGCCATCTGCTGACCCAGAAGATCCAATGAACTACTGGCTCATCTCCCTGCTCCCCTTTCAGGTGAAGCTTCTCGAAAAGGCAATCAACCAGCAACTCACCAAACACTTAGAACACTACAGCCTCCTGGAACCCTCTCAATCCAGATTCTGAGCCAACCACAGCACTGAGACAGCCCTGATCACAACCACCGATGACATCAGGTCCCTCCTAGACGTGGCGAAATAGCAGTCATCCCCCTGTACATGTCAGCTGTCTTCAACGCCGTCTCCCACCACATCTTGTTCAACAGACTCCACCAAATCTGAATCCAGGGAAAAACCATCAAATGGATTGCCTCATACCTCACCAGAAGAACCCATAGAATCCATCTCCCACCAAGAAGATCATCCACAGTTCCCCAGAAGGATCGTCCTTCAGACCCAGCCTCTTCAAAACGTACATGGCCAACATCGTCAGATCGCACAGACTCAACATCATCTCCTATGCCAATGACACCCAGCTCATCCTCTCGTTGTTAGAAGACCCCTCCACCACCAAAACTAGCTTCCACAGATGTCTGAGGAACGTGGCTAACGGGATGAAGGGCAACCATCTCAAGCTCAACACAGACAAGACCAAATTCCTCATCTTTGGGAACAACACCTCACCATGGAACGACACTTGGTAGCCTGCTCAACTCGGCATTTCCCCCTCCCCGACAGACAATGCCTGCAACCTCTGCATCATCTTGGAGAGCAAGTTATCAATGCAAAAACAGGTAAACGCAGTCTTGTCTGCCTGCTTCCACACCCTAAGCATGCTCTGTAAGATCTTCAGGTGGCTCCCAATCAACACCAGAAGGACAGTCACTCTAGCCCTCATCATTAGGAGGCTGAACTACAGTAGCACTCTTTAAGGAGGAATCACTGCAAGCCTCCTGAAGAGACAACAGACAATACAAAACTTAGCGGAAAGACTCATCCTTGACCTTTTAAGATGGACTTGCATCACCCGCACCTGAAGAAGCTACACTGGCTCCAGATATAGAAGAGATGCCAGTTAAGATGCTGACCCATGCACACAAAGCCCTGCACAATGAAAGACCAGCATACAACCACAAACAAATGACCTTCCATCAACCGACCAGACACCTGTGATCTGCCTCTCTTTTCCTTGCAGACACTCCCTGGATCCACCAATCCTACAGCAGAGAATGCTCCTCTTACCTGGCAGCCAACGCCTGGAACAAACTTCCCTTGCACCGCAGGAATGCTGCATCACTCCGGGAATTCAAAAAAGGACTCAAGACATGGCTGTTTGATCGAACAGAGCACTGTAGAGTAGCTAGCAACTCCAGCGCCTTGAGACCCTCATTGGTGAAATGCCTTGTCTTATAAATCCTGATTTATTGAAAGAAACTCACTGTGTTCTTCCTGTTAAAAAGGTAAGCCATTGCACTGATAAAGTACAGACGCCCATCTCTTGAAAACTGTGAAGAAGAATGGAATGGAAAAGATTATTAAAGGCCACTGACAAATCCAAAAGAATCAGAACTACTGGCTGCCTTTGGTCAAGGAGGCCACTTAGCTCTTCGGTTAAAGCCAGCAAGGCTATCTCCATGATGCCTGTAGGCATGAATGTCAGAGTTAGCTTTATTTAATAGAGGATGGTATGGTGGCTGTCCTACGAATCTTTCAGTAGATATCTAGGGGACGGTCCAGTAGTTTATCTGCCTAAGTGCATCATTTTTAGCAGGCAGGGGTTTGTTGGAGATCCAGATTTACAGGTAAGTAGTGCTTTATAGTGTCTTCCCGGGAGATAAGCGAAAGTATTTCCAACATTTGTTTGGGCTGCTGTGGTTCATTAATCTGGCAAGGTGTCTACTTAAGGGAAATATACATTTTAGCTATTTTATTTTAGAAAAATGGGCCAACTCATTTCACCAATCAATTGAGGAGATCATTTCTAGTTTTAAAGAATAGGGAGTGCTAATTTATTGACTATGTCAAACACTTCTCTCATAGATTTATTAGAGCATTTAATTCTGTCAGCTAAGTATGATGCACAAAAATGTTTGTGTTAATCTTTTACTGCTGGCATTTAAGTTATATCAACCTGTGGAAGGTATTCACATCTCCAGGGTCGTTCTATGTAGTCACACTTTTTATTCCCCTATCTTAATTTTTCCATAAACCATGGCTTAGAAGTTTTGTGATGTCTATTAGACTTAAAGAAAGCAGGGCTTAGCTGATCTGCAGCATTTAGAATCAATTTGTTGAAGTTAGAGGCATATAGATGCTCTGTGTCCTGTTCTTTCTGAATTTTGTTATTCGTTAGTGCATCAAGAGGAAATGGGTCAGTAATTTTAGACCACGACCCAGACGGTAGACTGGGGGAAGTGAGACTTTATAGGCATGATGAGTTTGATGGAATGGAAAAAGGTATTGAAAGATGCTCTGCCCCGAGAATTGGTATGGGTTTGTCACAGTGCAATGGTGTAAGTTTGAAAGGATATGGGTGGGTATATGGGTAGCCTTGTATGTAGGGTGATCACGTTTTTGCCTTCGACCACAATGGCACACATGGCATCTAGAAGGTAATTTCCATCTTTAAACTGGGATTATCAAGGTGAATGTTAGAATCTCATCGGATAGTGAAGGCAGACAATTTTGTGGCTAAGATGATAACTCTGCCTGCTAATAAATCAATGTTCAGATGGGCCCAGGGTACAGTAAATAAGCATACCAGGAAGGGCACAATAATCATTATTTTAAATTGAAAATGCTTGTTTTAGCAAGAGCAATGTCTGGCACGGGTGTTGTAGTGTTGGTGAGTAAGTTGGAATAGCTAATCAATATTCCTATACACGACTTTTGGAGCCTGTTACGATAACGATGGAGTCATCCAGAAAAATAACCTGGACTAGAATAGGAGTTGTTGTGTCACTTAGACATTTTTTGGTGGGAAAGAGTGCTGATCGTTCGGAATCCATTAGCCAGTCCTAAATGTCAAGGATAAGTTTTACCAGAGACCTGTTGTTAAGGAGTATAAAATTCAAGCCACTTGGGCATTCTACTTCTGAAACATATGGCTTCTTTAAAGAGGGATTAGAATTTTTAATTGAAAGAGAACGACGAGTCAGTACCACAGCGTTGAAACAGAATCAGCTGAATATTTAGACAGCTATTTTTATGAAGTAGCACTGGACTGTCTATTGGGCACCAGGCTGTTTTTGTGCAATAGCGTTTAACTGTCTAATAACAGAAACCGTAACTACCAGGGAATGTAAACTACACAGGTACATGCCCTCCCTTTCACCCACACAGCACCCTGCTCTAGGGGTTACCTAGGGCACACGTTAGAGTTGACTTTCATGTGGAGAAAGTGGAGGTTTAGGCTTGGCAAGTACTTTTAAATGCCAAGTCGGGGTGACAGTGAAACTGCACACACAGGCCTTGCAATGGCAGGCCTGGGACAAGGTAAAGGGGCTACTTAAGTGGGTGGCACAACCACTGCTGCAGGCTCACTAGTAGCATTTAATCTACAGACCCTAGGCACATAGAGTGCACTTTACTAGGGACTTATAAGTAAATTAAATAGTCCAATCAGGTATGATCCAAGGTTACCATGTTTAAAAGGGAGAGAGCATATGCACTTTAGCACTGGTTAGCAGTGGTAAAGTGCGCAGAGTCTAAAAGCCAGCAAAACAGAGTCCAAAAAGTGGAGGGAGGCAGGGAAAAAGTTAGGGGTGACCACCCTAAGGCATGTCAGGTCTAACATGTGTCCCCCCCCAGCTGAAAGTGGGGAGAGCTACCCGACCTCCTGGGAGCTCTCATCGCTAAGGCGGAAGTGTCAGGAGAGACCATCAGCATTGGCGTGGTCAACCCCTGGGCGATGCTCCACCATAAAGTCCATCTCCTGTAGGGAAATGGACCACCTGAAGAGTTTTGGATTCTCACCCCTCATCTGCATGAGCCACCTGAGGGGCCTGTGGTCTGTCTGAACCCGTAAGTGAGTCCCAAACAGGTAGGGTCTTAGCTTCTTCAGTGCCCAGACCACAGCAAATGCTTCTCTCTCAATAGCACTCCACCTTTGTTCCCGTGGTAGTAGTCTTCTGCTAATAAAGACTACTGGTTGGTCTGAGCCCTCCTCATTCAGCTGTGCTAGAACAGCCCCTATGCCATGCTCTGAAGCGTCTGTCTGCACAATAAATTCCTGGGAGTAGTCAGGGACCTTGAGCACGGGGGCCGTGCACATGGCTTCCTTCAGAGAATCAAAGGCTTTCTGACAGGCCTCTGTCCAATTCACCAACCTAGGTTGTTTCTTGGAAGTGAGTTCTGTCAAGGGGGACACAATTGTACCATAGCCCTTGACGAATCTGCAGTACTATCCAGTAAGGCACAAAAAGGCTCTCACCTCAGTCTGTGTTCTAGGTGGTTGCCAGGCCTTGATAGTTTCAATCTTGGCCTGGAGTGGCTGCACCTTGCCACCACCTACTAGGTGTCCCAAGTACACCACGGAACCCTGCCCAATCTGGCGCTTACTAGCCTTGATAGTCAGGCCTGCCTGTTGCAGAGCCTGAAGCACCTCCTTGAGGTGGAGCAGGTGTTCCTCCCAGCTGGAACTGTAGACAGCTATGTCGTCCAGGTAAGCTGCACAGAAGGCATCTTTACCAGCTAGGACCCCGTTAACAAACCATTGGAAGGTAGCAGGGGCATTTTTCAGCCCAAATGGCATCACCTGGAATTGGTAATGGCCATCAGGGGTGGAAAAAACAGATCTTTCTTTAGCCCCCTCAATCAGGCCGATCTGCCAGTCCCCGGAAGTAAGATCGAACGTACTCAGGAACTTGGCAGCGCCTAGCCTGTCAACGAGCTCATCAGCTCGGGGGATGGGGTGAGCATCAGTCCGGGTGACTGAATTGAGACCCCGGTAGTCCATGCAGAACCGGAGATCTGGCTTCGCACCTGGGGCAGTAGCCTTAGAAACCAATACCACAGGGCTGGCCCAGGGACTACTGGATTTCTCAATAACCCCCAAAGTCAACATCTTGGAGACCTCCTCCTTTATGCTGGCCTTCACCTTATCCGACAACCTGTACATTTTGTTCTTTACTGTCCCCTGTGTCAATGTCATGCACACAGAGGTGGGTTAGTCCAGGAGTAAGGGAGAACAGGGGGGAGAACTGCTCTAACAGCTCATAGCAGTCCCCTCTCTGGGTTAGAGTCAGGGAGTCAGAGAGAATGACACCCCCCACTGACCCATCCCCTTCTTTGACAGCGAGGAGGTCGGGGAGAGGTTCACTCTCCTCTTCCATGCCCTCATCTGTGACCAGGAGCATACTGACCTCAGACCTCTCAAAGTGAGGTTTGAGCCGGTTGTGATGGAGGACCCTTAGGGGGTGCCTAGGGATCTTGAGGTCCACTAGGTACGTGGCCTCCCCTTTACGCTCCTTGATGTCAAAGGGGCCAGTCCAGCGGTCCTGGAGAGCCCTGGGCTCTACTGGCTCCATCACCCAAACTTTGTCTCCAGGTGAGAACTCAACTAGAGTGGCCTTCTGGTCATATCACTCCTTCATCACCTCTTGACTGGCCTCGAGGTTACTCTGGGCCTGCTTCCAGAAGCGTTGGGTTTGTTTGCGGAGGGCCAGCATGTAGCTGACCACATCCTGGGGAGGTGACTGGGGAGCTTTCTCCCAGCCCTCCTTAACAATGCTTAGGGGTCCCCTGACAGGGTGACCATAGAGAAGCTCAAAGGGGCTGAACCCCACCCCTTTCTGGGGCACCTCTCTATAAGCAAACAACAGGTAGGGTTAGTGGGCGTCCCACTTACGCTTCATGGCCTCAGTCAGGCCACCAATCATGCCTTTCAGGGTCTGGTTGAATCTCTCAACAAGCCCATTGGATTGAGGATGATAAGGGGTGGTAAACCGGTAGGTCACCCGAAACTCATCCCAGATGGCCTTCATGTATGCAGACATGAAGTTTGTGCCCCTGTCAGACACGACCTCCTTAGGGAATCCCACACGGGTAAATATTCCCAACAGGGCTCTGATCACCACCAGTGCAGTCACTGTTCTCAGAGGGATTGCCTCTGGATAGCGGGTGGCATGGTCCACCAAAACCAGGATAAACCTGTTGCCCAAGGCAGTTTTGGGGTCCAAGGGACCAACAATGTCAATGCCCACCCTTTCAAAGGGGGTGCCAACGACTGGGAGTGGGAGCAGATGAGCTTTAAGCCGTTTCCCTGACTTCCCACTAGCCTGGCAGATGGGGCAAGCTCTGCAGAAGTTATCTGAGGCTGTCCTCATTCTGGGCCAGTGAAAGTGGGTGTCAAGCCTGTCAAAGGTCTTGTCTTGGCCCAGGTGTCCTGCCAGGGGAATGTCATGAGCCAGGCCTAGTAGGAATTTCCGGTAACACTGGGGGACCACCAGCACACGGGGTGCCCCAGGACCTGGAACCCTACGCTCACTGTGAAGGAGATCATTCTCCCAGTAAATATGGTGAGCGCCAGAGGCGTCACCTGCTGCGTGGGCTGTGGCCTGTTTCCTCAGACCCTCAAGGGTGGGGCATTCCTTCTGCGCATTGCAGAATGCTGTCCTGGTTGGCCCCCCCTCTACTTGCCAGCCAGGAAGTTCAGGTAGGTTACCCAGGTCAGCTATGTCCTCCCCGGTTGGCTCAGGGGCCTCTTCCTCCTCAGGGGTCTCGTCTACCACTGTGGGAACATTGGAGGCGGGTTTCCCGCGCCTCTTGCCCTCCCTTTTGGCAGCTTTCTGGGCCATCTTTCCAGGCTCCAGACGCCCTTGACTCCCTTCCCGGGCAGCCATGGACCGTGTGGTCATGCAGACACACTCAGGTAACCCTAACATCTCCAGGTGAGATCTGAGCTCTACTTCTTTCCAAGCAGTATGCTCAAGATCATTGCCTTACAGACAATCTACAGGGAGTGCAGAATTATTAGGCAAGTTGTATTTTTGAGGATTAATTTTATTATTGAACAACAACCATGTTCTCAATGAACCCAAAAAACTCATTAATATCAAAGCTGAAATTTTTGGAAGTAGTTTTTAGTTTGTTTTTAGTTTTAGCTATGTTAGGGGGATATCTGTGTGTGCAGGTGACTATTACTGTGCATAATTATTAGGCAACTTAACAAAAATAAATATATACCCATTTCAATTATTTATTATTACCAGTGAAACCAATATAACATCTCAACATTCACAAATATACATTTCTGACATTCAAAAACAAAACAAAAACAAATCAGTGACCAATATAGCCACCTTTCTTTGCAAGGACACTCAAAAGCCTGCCATCCATGGATTCTGTCAGTGTTTTGATCTGTTCACCATCAACATTGCGTGCAGCAGCAACCACAGCCTCCCAGACACTGTTCAGAGAGGTGTACTGTTTTCCCTCCTTGTAAATCTCACATTTGATGATGGACCACAGGTTCTCAATGGGGTTCAGATCAGGTGAACAAGGAGGCCATGTCATTAGATTTCCTTCTTTTATACCCTTTCTTGCCAGCCACGCTGTGGAGTACTTGGACGCGTGTGATGGAGCATTGTCCTGCATGAAAATCATGTTTTTCTTGAAGGATGCAGACTTCTTCCTGTACCACTGCTTGAAGAAGGTGTCTTCCAGGAACTGGCAGTAGGACTGGGAGTTGAGCTTGACTCCATCCTCAACCCGAAAAGGCCCCACAAGCTCATCTTTGATGATACCAGCCCAAACCAGTACTCCACCTCCACCTTGCTGGCGTCTGAGTCGGACTGGAGCTCTCTGCCCTTTACCAATCCAGCCACGGGCCCATCCATCTGGCCCATCAAGACTCACTCTCATTTCATCCGTCCATAAAACCTTAGGAAAATCAGTCTTGAGATATTTCTTGGCCCAGTCTTGACGTTTCAGCTTGTGTGTCTTGTTCAGTGGTGGTCGTCTTTCAGCCTTTCTTACCTTGGCTATGTCTCTGAGTATTGCACACCTTGTGCTTTTGGGCACTCCAGTGATGTTGCAGCTCTGAAATATGGCCAAACTGGTGGCAAGTGGCATCGTGGCAGCTGCACGCTTGACTTTTCTCAGTTCATGGGCAGTTAATTTGCGCCTTGGTTTTTCCACACGCTTCTTGCGACCCTGTTGACTATTTTGAATGAAACGCTTGATTGTTCGATGATCACGCTTCAGAAGCGTTGCAATTTTAAGAGTGCTGCATCCCTCTGCAAGATATCTCACTATTTTTGACTTTTCTGAGCCTGTCAAGTCCTTCTTTTGACCCATTTTGCCAAAGGAAAGGAAGTTGCCTAATAATTATGCACACCTGATATAGGGTGTTGATGTCATTAGACCACTCCCCTTCTCATTACAGAGATGCACATCACCTAATATGCTTAATTGGTAGTAGGCTTTCGAGCCTATACAGCTTGGAGTAAGACAACATGCATAAAGAGGATGATGTGGTCAAAATACTCATTTGCCTAATAATTCTGCACTCCCTGTACAGGCATGGCTCTACCTGCTCCCCAAAGCTATCTGGGTCCATCTCCCCCCGAGCGCTACACTAGTCAACCCAGGTGTCTGTCCAGTAGTGGACGGTGCCCTCTTGGAGCACTGGGGGTCGCCTTTATAGTGACCATACTGGTAACACTCCATGCATTTGGGGTTGGATTTCCCTGACTTATCATATGTCCCTGGCTTTTTCCCAAATCTGGAAAAGGAATGGTTGCCGCCCCCTCCCTGGGAATTCTTTTGGGGGCCTTTTGAGAGTTCCTTATCTGTAAGTTTATCTCCCCCCTCTTTCTTCTGTTGGGAACCCTGACCACCTTTGTGGGTGTCCCCCCCAGGTACCTGTTTGGATACTCTGGTGCTAACCCAGAGGTCCGCCTCCTCAGCAAGCTTCCTGGGATCAGACAGCTTACTATCTACCAAGTTCTGGCGCAACTCTGTATAGGTAACATTAAGCATATGCTCTCTCAGAATCAAGTCATATAACCCTTTATAATTATCTACTTTGTTGCCCCGCACCCATCCATTCAGTGCCTTACTGGAAAAGTCAAAGAAATCTACCCATGTTTGTGTGGTTTGTTTGGTGCTGTCCCTGAACCTCTGACGGTATCCCTCAGGGGTCAGCCCAAACTTGGCAAGTAAAATGGCTTTCTGAAGTAGGTATGTGTTTTGATCAGGTTGATCCAATGTGAGAAGTGTGTCCCTCCCCAATGGCGGCACATAACCCCACATAGCTACCCCCCATTGCCCTTCAGGAACCTCATGAGCCCTTAGTGCAACTTCATAAGCAGCTAACCATTTATCTGTGCCATATCCCACCACAAAACTGGGCACCACATTTTTGGGTATACGAACCTTCTTTTTTCCAGCAGGTCCTGTCTGTATGCCGCCACCATTATTGCTGGATTCAGACTGCTTTGCCTTGAGATCCAGCTCCTTGAGACTCAGTTCATGAGCCAATAACAATGTCTTTTCAGCCAAGGCTCTCTCAGCTGCAGCTTCAACTCTTTCAGCTTCAATCTGTTTGGCTGCTCTTTCAGCCTCAGCTTGCTTGGCTTCTCTCTCTGCCCTTCTTTCCTCCTGTTGAGCCTCAATTTTCAGTTTTGCCATTTGCAATTGGAACTCCCTTTCCTCTCTCCTTTCCTCTGCGGTCAGGCTTTGCACAGAGACACTGCTCCCTGGTCTGGAAGGGGGCACAATTGCAGTGGTAACATGATCCACTGATAGCAACAAATCCTCTGGGGGGCCATTTTCTGGCTCATCTTCCTCATCATCCTCTTCTAAATGGGCTTCTGCCCAGGCCCTCAGCGCCACTTGAAAGTCCTCCTTTTTGGAGGCCCCTTGGGTGGGTACTCTCATTGCCATGCAGAACCCTCTTAGCTGTTTGACCGTATATGTATCCAACAGGCCTAGGTCAAAGTCTCCTACTTGAGACCCCGTCAGAGACATGTTGAGTGAGGATTTACTTTTTGAAAATTGTCAGGAAAAACGAATTTTGCAAAAAAGAGATAAAAATCAAGTTGACCTTCAACTGTGGGTAGGTAGTGAAATACTTAGCTACTGTATGTCACTGCACAAATACAAGTCCTATCCTCACCGCTGATCACCAATGTTAGAAATTGGGTTTTTGGTTGGCAGTCAGGTTACCCTCTGTCCAAGCAAGAACCCTCACTCTAGTCAGGGTATGTCACACACAATCCAAAATCAGCCTGTGCCCACCCTCTGGTAGCTTGGCACGAGCAGTCAGGCTTAAATTAGAAGGCAATGTGTAAAGTATTTGTGCAATAAATCATACAATACCACAATATAGCACCACAAAAATACACCACACAGTGTTTAGAAAAATATATAATATTTATCAGGATAATTGTAGGTCAAAACAAATAAAGTTGCAATGTGAAATTGTAGAGATATCACTGGAAAGTGATATAAAGTGTCTTAAGTCTTTAAAAAGCAAACAAAGTCTCTTTCAAGCACAAAGTACCTGGTTTGGAGTGGAAAATCTCCGCAAAGGCCCGCAGAAGAAGAGATACGTGGAAAAACGGTGTGTGCGTCGATTTCTCCCCAGCACACACGGACTTGCGTCGTTATTTTTCACGCGGGGAAGTCGTGCGTCGTTTTTCGACAAGCGGACAGTTTCTTTCTGTGGGTCGCGGGGATTACCACATGTCCCGGGTCTGTGCGTGGATTCTCCTGCTTGTTTTCCGGCTGCGCGTCGTTCCGCGGGGCTATGCGTCGAAGTTTCGCTCTCACAGCAGGCGTCGCAGCGATTTCCCCTCTGGAAGTCGGGCGGCGTTGTTCTTGCGAGGCCGTGCATCGAAGTTCCGGTCGCCCCGAAGGCGTCACGCCAATCAGCGTCAGTGTACGGTGTTTTTCTCGCCGCGGAACAAGCTGTGTGTCGAAATTTTCGCCGCACGAAGAGTCCAAATGAAAAAGAGAAGTCTTTCTGGTTCTGAGAATTCAGGGAACAGGAGGCAAGTTCTATTCAAGCCCTTGGAGAGCACTTTTACAGCCAGACAAGAGTTCAGCAAGGCAGCAGGCCAACAGCAAGGCAGCAGTCCGTGCGTTGTTTTCTGGCGCGCGGACAGTCTCTTTCTGTGGGTCGCGGGGATTACCAGATGTCCCGGGTCTGTGCGTGGATTCTCCTGCTTGTTTTCCGGCTGCGCGTTGTTCCGCGGGGCTGTGTGTCGAAGTTTCACTCTCACGGCAGGCGTCGCGTCGATTTCCCCTCTGGAAGTCGGGCGTTGTCGTCCTTGCGAGGCTGTGCGTCGAAGTTCCGGTCGCCCCGAAGGCGTCGCGTCGATCAGCGTCGGTGTACAGTGTTTTTCTCACCGCGGAACAAGCTGTGTGTCGAAATTTTTGGCGCACGAAGAGTCCAAATGAAAAAGAGAAGTCTTTTTGGTCCTGAGACTTCAGGGAGGCAAGCTCTATCCAAGCCCTTGGAGAGCACTTTTACAGCCAGACAAGAGTTCAGCAAGGCAGCAGGCCAACAGCAAGGCAGAAGTCCTTTGTAGAAAAGCAGACAGGTGAGTCCTTTGAGCAGCCAGGCAGTTCTTCTTGGCAGGATGTAGTTTCTGGTTCAGGTTTCTTCTCCAGCAAGTGTCTGATGAGGTAGGGCAGAGGCCCTGTTTTATACCCAAATGTGCCTTTGAAGTGGGGGAGACTTCAAAGAGTGGCTAAGAAGTGCACCAGGTCCGCTTTCAGTTCAAGCCTGTCTGCCAGGGTCCCAGTAGGGGGTGTGGCAGTCCTTTGTGTGAGAGCAGGCCCTCCACCCTCCCAGCCCAGGAAGACCCATTCAAAATGCAGATGTATGCAAGTGAGGCTGACTACCCTGTGCTTGGGGTGTGTCTGAGTGAATGCACATGGACCTGTCAACCAAGCCCAGCCAGACGTGGATTGTAAGGCACAGAAAGATTTAAGTGCAAAGAAATGCTCACTTTCTAAAAGTGCCATTTCTAGAACAGTAATATCAAATCCAACTTCACCAGTCAGCAGGGTTTGGTATTACCATTCTGGCCATACTAAATATGACCTTACTACTCCTTTCAGATCAGCAGCTACCACTTCTATACTGTATGGGGGCAGCCCCAATGTTAGCCTATGAAGGGAGCAGGCCTCACAGTAGTGCAAAAATGAAATTAGGAGTTTTACACTACCAGGGCATGTAAACTACACAGGTACATGCGCTGCCTTTCACCCACACAGCACCCTGCTCTAGGGGTTGCCTAGGGCACACATTAGAGGTGACTTACATGTGGAGAAAGGGGAGGTTTAGGCTTGGCAAGTACTTTTAAATGCCAAGTCGGGGTGACAGTGAAACTGCACACACAGGCCTTGCAATGGCAGGCCTGGGACAAGGTAAAGGGTCTACTTAAGTGGGTGGCACAACCAGTGCTGCAGGCCCACTAGTAGCATTTAATCTAGAGGCCCTAGGCACATATAGTGCACATTACTAGGGACTTATAAGTAAATTAAATAGTCCAATCGGGTATGATCCAAGGTTACCGTGTTTAAAAGGGAGAGAGCATATGCACTTTAGCACTGGTTTGCAGTGGTAAAGTGCGCAGAGTCTAAAAGCCAGCAAAACAGAGTCCAAAAAGTGGAGGGAGGCAGGCAAAAAGTTAGGGGTGACCACCCAAGGCATGTCAGGTCTAACAACAGTCACTTGCAGGTCGGTTGGTTTTTTGACCAGGGTGCCCCCCGCATAATGGCCCGGGTGTTTGAATTTACCTACTCTGCCACTTTTACAGGCATTTGGGACCCTAGCCCCAACTCAAGAATGCGGGGAGTGCAGGGCCTACGGAATCCCCTCACTTGCCTTTGTCCAATATATTTCTTCCTTTGTCAACATTGGGCTCAAATGATTGAATACAATCTTTAAATAGTGTGGCTTCTGACTCATTAGGGATGATGCCCTTAGTTTCTGCTCTCCCAGAGGGGGCGTTGGAATTGGGATAAGCTGAAACTCTAGGCTCAAAATTGAAAATTCTCTGTTGGAATATAGCAAGGGTAAGATCTAAGTGCCAGGACCCAGAATGGCTAAATATGGCCACTAATTCCGATGTGGTGATGTTGCAAGATATTTGGAGTCATGAAAGATCAAATTGGAGGGCTATGAATGTTTTCACATTGCAGCGTCACCCACTAATGGGGGCAGTACCCAAGGCGGTTTGGCTATAATGGTTTGTATAGCAACAAATCTCCGCATTGTTCCTGTTGCCTTTAAACTCTGTGGGATTGGGATCCTCTGGGTGTTAGTATCTAACGTTTAACTTTTTCTTTTTTTATAACTCAGTTAGGGACCCCAGTTGCTAGACTGAGGTTTTTTTCAGGTTACATCAATCTTTGTGGCTAGATCTTGTAGCTTTCTTAAGGGTTTCAATGTCATCCTGGGCGGTGATTTCAAAGCTAAGATAGGGCTTAATCAAACCAACAGTAACCCTTTCTCTGGGGGAGAGATGCAGTTGTGAATGAATTACTCAGATTATAGAGGTAGAAGACTACGGAACGCATTGAGGGGTGCAGGGTTATATAATCTGGCCTCTACAAGGTCTGATTTGTCATCCCATCATTCTGCTTTTGTGAGTAGAGGGAAGGGCTCCACAGTTAATTACTTGTTTGCTTCCTGGCCTCTTGTAGGTATTGTTACTCCTGGGCAAGTCCTCCAGACATGTTACAGTAACCATAATCTTATTACCGTAAGGCTGGCCCTTCCCACTCGTAATAGCCCAGTAGCAGACCCTGCCGTTGGGGATCTGTCCCCTCAGGATAAGGGCCTGAGGATTAGTTGGCAAAGTCTATCCATCCCGAGATTGTTGGAAACAGTGGCGAGTTCTAACTTAGATATCATTCTCGATCCCTTACACTCCACTGATCCATCCCACATATTCTGCGGGAGGCTTTCCGAGATCTCTGTACCTCAGCCAACGATATTATGAGGAAAATGGCACGGGAGGAGATGAAAGGGGGTGGGTGGTTTAATAGGGCCTGTTACGGCGGGCACTAAATTCAAATCCCCGTAATCAGGGGGATATCAGGGTAACAAGGAGGATTTACAAGGAGGCTATTAGGGCAAGGAAGTTAGAGCTAAAGAGTGCACCTTGGGAGCAACTAATTACTGCCTATAAAATGGGGGATTCGATGGGTTTTTGGCTTGTTGTCAATGGGAAACTGCTTTGTGCGGCTGTTCCAGAGGACATTGGCACTTCTATTTCCCCCGAGTTGTGGATGTCCCATTTTCAAAGGGTGTACCCCATAAGTTAGGAGGAGCAGGAAATGAATGGTGGAGAGGGTAGAACGTTGCCCCTGACTATCATTTTTGAAGCAGCTGAAATGTGTGCTGCCACTTTAGCTAGTCCATCAAAGAAAGCACCGGGTCGTGACGGGATACCAATGGACCTGTGCAAAAGGGAACTTTCTTTTTGGGCTATCGTTTTAACAAACTTCTTTAATACGGCTGTTCAGGTATTAATTCACACCCCCAGTCTGGAAAGCAGTGGTGATCATTCTTGTTTTTAAAAGGTGGGACCAACATGATCCCAGGCATTACCGCCCCATTTCTTTGATAAACTCTGTGGTAAAGATATTGGGGCGGGTTATCTCGCAGAGGCTAGAAGAATGGGTCAGTGCTAACAACATATTGAGCCCGGTACAGTATGGTTTCAAGGAGGGAAAGGGCACCATGGAGCAATCTCTAAACTTAATTCTGTTAATAGACAAATATGTGAAGGCAAACCAGGGGTCCCTCTGCTTAACTTTTATGGACCTTAGTTGTGCCTTTGACCATGTAGTCTAAGCTTTGGCACAACCTGGTGACCATAGGGTTGCCTCCCTCCCCGGTTGACATATTAAGTGATTTGCATTCCAGGGCCAACGCCTCTGTTAAGTATGGAGTGGGTGGGGAATGGACTGATTTGTTCAATCTCCCGTGAGGGGCCAGGCAGGGTTGTGTATTGGCCCCCACTTTGATTTTGTTATACATCAGTGTCTTAATCACCACCTGATTATAAACAGTAAGGACATGCCTAAAGTCACATTGACCTTTTTGCCCGCCTTGATGTATGCGGATGATGCAGTCTTAATGGGATGTACCGCAAATTGCCTTAAAGTCCTGGTGGATTCATTTGTAAACTTTATAGATGATTTGGGTCTTGATACTAACGACACAAAATCACATTACATGGTGTGTTGGCTGTCTTGTTTTAGGAATTGTGTTAGCCAGCCAGCAACTCTGATGGTGGGGGGAGAAAGTGGTATTCTTTGGAATTAGCATGGCAGATGTAAATTAGGATGCTAAATAGCAACATTTTCATTTTTGGCTGCAGATAGAGGAAGAAGGTAAATGGAAGTGCTTTAGTTATATGCCGGGCCACTGGAATTATTTGGCAAGAAAAGAGCAAATTATGAGGCAGGGTTGACTACTTTATGTGGCAAGAAAATTCCAGTTAGGAATTTACAATACCAATACCTCCAACTTAAGCAAATACGAGACCCATTGCATTGCAAATGCTTGTTTATGTATGTTCCTACAACCATACGATGTACAGTTAGTTTTCAGTAACATTGTTCAACAGATACCTCACTAAATTCTGAGATTGCACATTGTTGGCTTCAGGAGAATGTAAGCTTACCAGTACAAAGCTTGATATAGACAAACTCTCAGCTTGCCCTACATTTTTTCTTTTCCTGTACAGCTCACCCTTGCATATCTGTTGTAGTGCAGCGAGAAACTAAACCAACCACTCTAGTAGCAGGTGTTTTACAGAGAAAAAGCCAGGAAATGATCAATCAAAATTCTTTTACTGCGGTGAAGGAGCTGATGGTGTACAGTTAGAATTTGAGGCATCAATTTTGAGTTATCAATAAAATTAGTAAAGTTCCATGGTTATATTGGTTTCTGAAATCATAGATGTTAGTACATTTCTATTTTACATTTTCCAAAAAAATTACAAGCTAATACAAACCAACTGGATAATCAAAAGGGAATTTGCAAGACGATCACTATTTCAAAGTGCTGTTTTCAGAAAAATAACTTTGAAGTAGTTCTCTTTCACCAACAGTTCCTTCTAGTCTCCTGAGTGGGTTGTTAAAATAGAATCTCCATAAAGCAAAGTAAATCCCTCTGAATAGCAGCATAGGATCTCAAGTTATTAATACATATTTCCTACCAGTGGAGGTTGCTGAACGTTGATTATGTTGAATGTTGGCAAGCGTGTGTAAGGGCGATTCAGGTATCTCCAGAGTTTTATTATTCATGATCTCACATGTAGAAAATGTGATATATAAAAACATAAATTAATTTGGAATAAAAGAAATAATAAAATAGGCTAATGTACATAAACACAATTAAATAGAATATGATCGGTCAAGCCTCCTTATGTAGTAAATAGCTAAACTCATTCTGATCGTTAAAGCAGTTATTGATGGCCTCCTGCACAGATTTGGTGCAACTCGTCGAAGATGTATGTCATTATTGTTTATGTTTGAATTATCTTCGTGCCAATGTTTTTTTTTTGGTTTTGCAAGAAGTCTTACCCACGTGGTACAATCTGCCTCAATACCTCAGTTAATATACATATACAAAAATGAGTTTTCCGACTCGCAGATTACGTATTTTTTCCTCAGAGATCCGTTGTGAATCCTTTTTCGTTTTATTTGCCTTTGGTAACAGTGATTACTCTGTGTGTATTTCCGTTAGATTACATATTTTGTGTCACAAATGCGAAAAGAAAGTTACTTCTGGGCTAGGTTTACAAGATTTTAGTTCTTGGGACCTCAAATTCTATACTGTTTGCAGTGGCCTGTAGATGAACAGTGTTCATGTGTTTGAAATTTCATTACAATTATGCTTTTAGCTCCTGCAGTTTCACTTGCATTGGTCAACTCCTCTCCCGGACCTGTATCCAAGGGGCTCACGTTCAACCCACCGCATCCTGTGTGGTGAAAAATGTAGGGTCAGTGTTGATTGAGCAAGGTCCGTAGCATAGAGTGGAGTACTGCAGTTGTGTGGAATGGAGTAGAGCGTTGTAGAGTGTAGTAGTGTCAGAGTGGAGTGGCTTAGAATGTCATAGAGTAAAGTGGCATAGAGTGGAGTAATGGAGTAAATTAGAGTGTCATAGAATGGAGTGGATAACGTGACTTGGAGTAGCATAGAGGAAGTTGCAAGAGTAGTGTTATAGAGTGTTGTAGAGTAGATGGTTGTGGAGTGGCTTGGAGCAGAGTGTCAGTGCGGAGTAGACTCTCATAGAGTAGAGCATGATAGAGTGGAGTATCGTAGAGTTTAGTGTCATAGAGTAGGGTACAGTGGCCTAGAATGAAGTGGTGTAAAGTACAGGGTAGATTGACATAGAGTGCATTGCTTTAGAGTAAGGTGGTGTAGAGCAGACTGATGCAAAGTAAAGTGACCTAGGGAGGAGTAGAGTGGCGTAGAGTGCAGTGGCATAGAGTTGATTGTTTCAGATCAAAGTGAAGTGGCGTAGCGTGGAGTGATGCCAGGTACAGTGCAGAGGTGTTGAGTGGAGTAGAGTGCAGTGGTGTAGACTAGATTAGAGTGACTGGAGTGATGCAGAGTAGAGTGGCATAGAGTGTAGTGGAATAAGGCGGCAGAGTTCAGTGGTGCAGAATGGAGTGCAGTGGCATAGCGTGCAGTAGCGGAGAGAGCAGTCTTGCAGAATAGAGTGTTGTAGAGTGCAATGGTGTAGAGTAGAGTGGTGCCGAGTAGAGTGCAGTGACGCTATATGTGGAGTGGTGCAGAATGGAGTGGCAGAGTGTGGAGTCGTGCTGAGTAGAGTGTTTTGGTGTGGAGTGGTACGGAATAGAGTGGAATATGCATTGTGAGGTAGTGCACTGCCATTACAGACAACACATCTTCAATTGATATTACCATTACATTTGTACTTACATACAGTTTTACCGATAAAGCTATAAAGTGCACAGACAATGTGTGGAACTGTCATCATCTGTGGTATTTATTTTTTGTTTTATTGTATTAAAATATTTGTTTCTTCCACACTTCAGAACTACCAAAACATATCCTTCATGTGCGCGTCCCTAATTCTGACATATTCTGAAATACACAGACAGTTCATTTACAGATATTTCAATTTTGTTGTATGCTAGAAAAAAATAGCATTGTACAGCCTTCCGTCCAACACATCTTCGTACCCAGGATTATTGTCACATAAATCCTCTGACTTTGAAGTCAGAGAAAAAAGTTCCTGGAAAGGCAGAGCCTGACATTTGACCTCCTATCTTTGAATGCACAACAAATGTGTCAAGATAAGAACAAGATCTAAATGCCTGTTTACAAAAATCGAGCACTACTGGAAGGATGCTGTAAATAGGATATATGCCACAGAAGGGACGTGCTCAAGCTGAACAGCCTAACACAAATGAAGAGAGCAAAAAGAAAGCAAGAAAATATGAGTAACCAACCATAAAGCGTATGGTGAACAGCGGGTTGCATGCATTCCCAGGGAAGCTTTCAGAATGTCCCCAAGATGATGTTTGCAATTCAGAAAGACATGCTATCTGGTAGGCTTTGGCCTAAAACCAGGGCCAGTAATTTAAACTCAAAAAGTAGTTTGGATACTAGTTGCATTCTAAAGTGTAGTACACCAAATTCACTGGGGATGTGTGCAAAAAGACCCCCCCCAAGGGCGTGTCTTTGTCTGAGGCAGACAATACACTGGCAACACACAGGAACGGGTATAGGGAGTCACAAAAGTTCAAAGATCCATAGTTTATGTGGTTTGCGAGATAAGGGAGTAACCTGCCCTTTAACTTGTGCCCCTAAACCACCGGGAAGATAGAATTGTATTTCTTGTGGATCTTATGCATTTTGTAAGAGTATATAAAGTTAGGTATGCACAAGAACAAGACGGTAAATTGAAATGGAACGAGAGTGAGGGTTTCAATAATCTGATCACTAAAGCTCTTGTGAATGCTTTTCCTGGCGCTTTTGTTTTTCACTGGCGATTGCTATCTGCAGCAGAGCCATTGCTGGGCTTGGTGGCTGCTGTAGTGGCTGTTGCACAGTAGATGCACAGCGCCGCCCATGCAGAAGGGGTGGGACAGGCATAGGGGATCGAGACGTACTTCCAAAGCATGAAGCAAGGGCGCAGCAGAGGGCAGTGAAGACTTGAAGAAGGTGCAGGCGGAAGCGGCACTAGATGGTGGCGGTGTGTCAGGAGGAGGGAGGGCAGGGCCAGTCACTAGAACAGGGTGGATGGTGGAGGTGGTCGAGATCGGCAGATGGACAGTGGTATTGCCTTACTCCCCCTTACAGTGATGCAAGATTGACTTTTACCTTTACTCGTTTCAGCTGAAGAATGTCGCTTACACTCCTGGCACTTGGCGTTGTCTGGCTATTAGCAGACATTATATTTAGGTGTTCAGATATGTTCAGATTATTCTTTGGCATGTTTAGAGGGCGACAGCCAGACAGGTTCTTCTGAGTGTGTTCTGTAACAACTGCTAACGGATTGCTTTTTAAATGTCTTTCTGGAGACACAACTCACTTGAAACTCCGGCACTGAGCCGGGGAGGGGAGGAAGGAACAGGGGCTTGTGGAAGGGAGGGAGTGAACGGCTCCGCCGGCGCATAGATCTGTTGTTTCCATAGTTGATGTTGGAGATTGTAAAGAATGCTAGCGATGGTCTCTAAGCATCCCAGTGCACCCTTGCCTCGCGCCCAGGAGTCCACCGAGTGCCAGTAGCAAGTCTTATTGACCAGATCCGCTGCCAACAGTGCTATGTCAACATGTGAAATATACTTACACAATTTCATGTTGCTACATATACGTTTTGTAAACTCTGGACAGCTGTGCTATGAACAGACTGCAATAAAGTGTCTTTGAGATGTTGTAGCAGTGTGGTAAATACTAAAATAAATAAAAATAATTACCGTACAGATATCTCAGTTTATTTTCAAGTGATGTTCTTCATCACTCTGTTCACTAGGGAAACTCCTGTTCTAAATGCCCCACCCCTGCATCCTTCCTCCCATTGTAAGCACATCCTGAGTCTGGCCGTGGAGCATCTCCACCTGCGGGATTAGAGGGAAACGGGGCCAGGGCCCTTTCATCACTTTTCTTATTTATAAAAGCACAGGAAGGTGGTTAGTGTTAAAGGATGGCGTCAAGTTCGTTTGTGTTGTTTATAAACATACTTTTTTATTTTTAAAATTCTTTTTATTAAACTTTTTCAGTAAGATTCCCATAATAAAAAAAACAGCAGGACATTTGCATAACCGCGTCATAGCCCTGCAGTGACATAGTTACATGAATATATAGTGACGCTGATTATCAACAAGGCTAATACAGAAAGAAAATAAATTCTACATGTGTAGGTGAGTTTGCATTATTTTTCAAAACAAGACAGACCCCACTTAGGACCCCACATTCAGTGTCAATAGATATGGAGTCGCTGGTGCCCAATAGTTCTTTGGGCGTGAGGCCCTTGGCAGTTTTTCCGCACAGGTCTCTAACTGGTCTCTGCAGTAAGCAATATCTTTAAACCATTGTGAAAAAGTTGGCTAACATTTTTCCCCTCAATGAATAGCCTCTTGTCTTTGAGCTAGTAAAAGCACAAATTAGCCGGCGATTGGCAAATTGCAGAGATTTAATATAGCCCAAAAAACATATTCGGGGATCACAGGGTATCAGTTCCATCGTTACAGCTTTCAAGTTCTGTATGATTTGTTCCCAAAATCGATATATCCTGGGACATCCCCAGGACAAGTGTAAGAAATCTGCACCTGGTACCCTACACCATTCACAGTTATCTTCTTGTCGGAGTCCAGATCTGGTCAGTTGCACGGGTGTATAGTACATCTGCTGCAAAAATTTGAAATGGATTATGCACAAATTACCGTTTGCAGTAAGCGGCCCTCTCAATGTGCAGCAGAATGTCCAGTCTGCCCCAGTGAGTGGTATATCAAGCACAGAATCCACTGCTCTAGGGTTACTCTTGTAGTTTGCACCCCATCGGTCACTTTTTCATGTAGAGTTGTCACAATGCCCATGCAGGTGGAGTGGGTTTGGTCAACAAACTCTGTAGCGACCGTAGGACCGGGGTTGGCCTGGGGAAATCCTGGGTGATATTCATGCACTGCCGCCCATAGTCTCATTTAAGTAAAATAGAAAAGGGACGATTGAAGACGGTCCTGCAGTAGTTCTGATATTTCAAGAAAATGGTCGCCTGGATATACATCCCCAAGCATCTTGAGACTTGCTATTGATAAGAGAAAAAGTGCTTTCGGTTCTTGTGTAACAGACATAACTGGGTGGTAAGCCAGAGAGAGCGCCGGGGCATAAAGCAGTAATTTACTTCCGAAGCACCTGCCATGCTTTCAAAGTACTGGTGATAGTCCTAATACTTTTCGGTAATGCCTCCACCCACACACTGGTAAGAAGCAAGGAGAGCAGTATTGGATAGGCATCTTCACATTCAATTGCTAGGTGTGGATTGTAGCTCTGGGCCTGCACCCAGTAATGTGCATGCTGCACTTGAGCGCATGAATAATATAGTTGGAGGTCTGGAGCATTAAACCGCCCCTGGAGCAAAGAGAAGTGTAAGCTGGCGCCAGGCGATTCCAGGTTGTTTGCCCACCCAGATCAACACGATAATAATGGAGTGTCAGTTTAAAAACATACTTATAAAAATAATCTGTGGATTATCCACAGCATGAGACCCCTTTGGTGTTTTTTTTTTTTTTCCTCAACACTTTGGCCGTCATTAAGAGTTTGGCAGACGGAAAACACCATCCACCAAACTCTTGACAAGGTGGCTGCCGCCCACCCTGCAACCTCCCTGCCAGAGCTATTATGGCGGCAATGCTGTTGTCTGCAGGGTGCACCAGCACCCTCGCAAAATAGTGAACATTGTGACAGTGCTGTGCAGGGGGGCCCCTGCACTGCCCATGCCAAGTACATGGGCAGTGCAGCGGCCCCTCTGTGGCTCCCTGCACCTGTTCTCAGCCAGCCTTCTCAGGGCGGTGTTAACCCCATGAAAAGGCTGGTGGAGAATGAGGTCGTAATTCCCACGTCAGCGGTGCTTGCAGCGCTGCCCTGGCGGATTAGGATCTCCACCACTGCCAGACCACTGGGATCCAAGATCCTGACGGTCCGACTGCCAGGGTTGCATTGTGGCAGTTGGACTGCTGCATTGCCAGCGGTCCAGACCGCCACCACGAGTGTGGCAGTCTATAGACTGCCACACTCGTAATGAGCCCACTTATGTTCACAATGTGGACGATGACTGTTAGCTTCATATTAAAGATGGCATTAAGGAAACAACTATACTATGTGCATGCATGGGCCCATTTGAAGACGTGGCAGAAAAGCAGTACATCAAGGCTTTCCTGGAGTGACTTGTGGTCCAGTATGTTTCTGAGTGACTAAAGAAGATTATTCCAACAAAGAGTAACAAGCACTACTAACGGTGACCGCTGTAGAAACTTAACAGGTGACAAACCTAAGTGCCTGTTATATATGGAATGAAAGAACTTATGCCTCTGACTGTTCTCAAAATGGAGGTGCTGTGCCACCTTGTGGAAGGGCCATGTGCATCCTTGCCAGTTTCTTTTTTCCCCACCCTCTTCTGGGGATACAGAATTAATTTTCCTTACATCCTATGTGGTGTCCTTCCATCTTTTTTTCGCTTTAAATACATTTGCATTCACTACTTTTCCTTCAGTGGAGTAGTTTGTCATGCAAGTTGCACAACTCGTCAATGCAGAAGCTGACATTCATATCCATTGCTTTTCTCATTTGAGGAGTATTCATTTGGTGCTTGATTTTGCTTTGTTTGCTGCGATACATATAAGGTTCCCTGAGGACCATCTGACGTGTATGCAGCAAACATAAACATAACCGCTAGGGGAGATTGGATTTCAGCACCATGAAGTGGAGCCTAGATGTGTCCAGGAAAGGCCAAGTCTTTCCCTCAGACACCAACTTTAGGAAAGTCCCCTCTTTCTGGCATGTTTGCCTCCACTTTTTGCCTGATGTCCGTGTGCTTAGACTGTTTTCACTGGGATCCTGCTAACCAGGACCACAGTGATTGTGCTCTCTTCTCCAAATGTGGTTGCTTTAGTACTCATACACCTCACAATTGGCAGGCTGGTGTACCCCTGTAAGTCCCTGATTGATGGTACTTAGGTACCCTAGGCATTGGTACACCAGGGATATCCCATGGGCCGCAGCATATATTATGCCACCCATGGGAGCCCATGTAAAATGTGTTTGCAGGCGTGCCATTCACAGTCTGGGTGAAAATGTGCATGCACCCTTTCACTGCTGGTGGACACCAGGTCGCTGTAAGTCACCCCTACGGTAGGCCCTTTCAGCCCTAAAGGCAGGATGCAGCTCCCTGTGTGTGTGGGAACCCCTGCATGAGCAGAGGTGCCCTTATGAACTCCAGTTTCAACCCCCTGGACTTTGTAAGTGCGGGGAAACCATTTTAGCTATGTACTGGCCACATGTCACTACCTGTAGTCCAGCAACATACTGGTAACTCAGAACCTAGGTATGTTTGTTACCAAACATATAAGAATCATGCCCCAATATTGATCTCAGTATTGATGGCATGATTCTATGCACTCTGGGGGCTCCTTAGAGGACCCCCCCAGTTCTGATCCTACCAGTCTTTCAGGGTCTGCGGGCAGCCCACGCTGCTGTAGCTCCCAGACAGGATTCTGCCCTCCTGCTGCTTGGCCAGCTCAAGCAAGGGAAGGCAGAACAAAGGATTTCCTGTGGGAGAGGGGGGTGGCTGCAACCTCTTCTCCTTTGGAAATAGGTGTTACTGGGCTAAGGTGGTGTAGCCTTCCCACGCCACCAGACTGCTTTGAAGGGCACATTTTGGTGCCCTCCTTGTATAATCCGGTTTGCACTGGAACCTCTCTGCTGCAGAACTGCACAAAGGAAAGGGGAGGGACCACTTCCCTGTCCAGCTCCACCCCTGGGGTGGAGCCCACAGCTCCTCCAGGAGGCCACTTTATTCTGCCATCTTGGAAACCAGATGTGCAGAGGCCCCTGGGAGATTCTGACTGGGTAGTCCAAGCAGATGATGTCCGTGACCCCCTATAATAGGTGTTCACCCCATAGAGTGCCCAAGCCCCTTTTTGGGCTATTTGCGGGTTGGTCCCCAGATTTGTTGTGCAAGACTCCACCAGGAACTCTCTGCAAAGACATCCTCTGCTCCTGGCCTCTGGAACCGCTGCTGGGCTTCACAGGGACTGAACAGGACTGCACCGTCTGAGATGACCTCTCCCTGCAACATTGTTTCCACGGCTCCTGCCAGCATTCTGCAACATCTCCAAAGCTGTGCATCTTCTGGGGCTGACAAGACTTCAGCTGTACCAAGAAGCAAGAAGGAATCTCCTTTGGAGTGAAGGTGTCACTCCCTTGCATCTGCAGGCACACACCTAAGGCAATGACGTCCAGCTGCTGGTATCTGCTGTCCTCCTGACCTGTGAAGATTCTCTAATACAGGTTGTGGTTCTGAGGGGTCCTCTTGGTCCTCTCTGCCTTCTGTCCAAAGTGGGAGACGGTGAGCCCTTGCCTCTTCCACCAGTCAGAACCCATGTGCACCGTGACTGTTGCATCTACCAAGGCTTGTTGACTCCTGCTCTGAGGGATCTTCAGGCTCCAAGTAGACCTGACCCCCGGCACTCTATCTCTGCATGGACAGTCCACTGTCTGCAGCTCCAGTGACGTGGTATTCCTCTTCAGGTGTGTTGACTTGGCCTCAATGCAACTTACTGTGTCTGCTGCCAGCGGGTTGCTTGTGGGGGCTCCAACTGCTTCTTCTGACTCTCCTGCATCCTAAGGGTCAGCCTAGACTCCCCTCCAAGGGTCAAGTACCCAGGACCTTGCTGGTCCTCTACAGCTCTCCAAAATTTCTAGCAGCTCCAGTTGCATTTGCTTGTTGGTGGTCCTCCTGACCCATCTGCAATCCGGCGACCTTCAAGAGGCATCTCGTAGGTGACTTCAGAGACTCATGCAGCTCCTGGACCCCGCAGCTGTAGTTCATCTATCATCTTCGACCTGGATCTTCAGCTACAGAAGGGTGGGCATTGCCTCCTGCCTCACCTGGACACTCCTGCGTTGATTGGGCTCTGTCCCCATCTTTTGCAGGTCCTTCTCATCCAGAATCCCTCTTTAGGTTCCACCAGCCTGGTCCTGTGTCTGCATTCTTTCAATCACGAGTCCCCATGTTAGCCTAATGGACGACCAGGTAACTTACCGCGCTACACCCAGCCTCTGGGAATCTTCTATATGTTTACTTCTTGGCGTTCCACTCTCTCCCAGACCTTGGCTAAATACTCTGTACACTCTGGTGGGTGCCCCATTCTCACATTCCACTTTTTTAATATATGGTTTAGCCCCCCTACAGGCCCCTTGCTATTTTATCCTGTTCTTGAGTACTTATCAGTGTATATTTGGTGTGTACCAATAGTAGTCTAGTTTGGTGTTCCTATGATAAAGTACCTTTATTTTTTCAACACTGTCAGGTTCCTTTTATATGTGATAAGCTACTTATAACTACTGTGGTATTGCAAGTGCTTCACATGCCTTCCAGATAAGTCTTGGCTGCTCACCACAGCTACCACTAGAGAGCCCCGGCTGTATAGACACTGTAACACTATCTAATAAGGGTTTCCTGGACCCAGTATAAAGTGTAACACCATAAGTGTCCACCACACACTGGGTCAGCCTCCTACACCAACTATAAATATAAGACATGACAGTGATTTCCCAGTGGTTCCAGCTTCCAATGGGAGAAGGCTCGCCACCACCGCCATGCAGAATCGATGCAGCACCAATATGTGGTCCTCTTGGTGCTAGACAGTTCCACAGCCATCTCTGCCCCTTTTGGAAACTCTGAAATTGTATAGGAGGTTATCTGTCTCCCTTTAGGAGCAGTAGAACTGAACCTGACCTCAGAATGGTGGCAGGGACATTACTCCCACTACAACCTTGTGAACAACCAGAGGGGGGTCACACTTCATACGGGAATGCCACTATCGCAAACTGTGTAGGTCTCGGCTAGACAGCACATGTGCTGTCTGTTTGAGACATGTTGTTTATACGTTGTGGGCTTCAGCCCGCCCATAAGCTTCCCATTTGTTGGCTCCATCATCGCTCTCCTATTCTTTCTCCTCATTTGTCCATGGAATGCATTTGTCATGCCTTAGACCTTTAACCCTCCCTGTGAGCAGGGTCCAACCACTGTATAAATACAGGGAGTGCAGAATTATTAGGCAAGTTGTATTTTTGAGGATTAATTTTATTATTGAACAACAACCATGTTCTCAATGAACCCAAAAAACTCATTAATATCAAAGCTGAATATTTTTGGAAGTAGTTTTTAGTTTGTTTTTTGTTTTAGCTATGTTAGGGGGATATCTGTGTGTGCAGGTGACTATTACTGTGCATAATTATTAGGCAACTCAACAAAAAAAAATATATACCCATTTCAATTATTTATTATTACCAGTGAAACCAATATAACATCTCAACATTCACAAATATACATTTCTGACATTCAAAAACAAAACAAAAAAAAATCAGTGACCAATATAGCCACCTTTCTTTGCAAGGACACTCAAAAGCCTGCCATCCATGGATTCTGTCAGTGTTTTGATCTGTTCACCATCAACATTGCGTGCAGCAGCAACCACAGCCTCCCAGACACTGTTCAGAGAGGTGTACTGTTTTCCCTCCTTGTAAATCTCACATTTGATGATGGACCACAGGTTCTCAATGGGGTTCAGATCAGGTGAACAAGGAGGCCATGTCATTAGATTTCCTTCTTTTATACCCTTTCTTGCCAGCCACGCTGTGGAGTACTTGGACGCGTGTGATGGAGCATTGTCCTGCATGAAAATCATGTTTTTCTTGAAGGATGCAGACTTCTTCCTGTACCACTGCTTGAAGAAGGTGTCTTCCAGGAACTGGCAGTAGGACTGGGAGTTGAGCTTGACTCCATCCTCAACCCGAAAAGGCCCCACAAGCTCATCTTTGATGATACCAGCCCAAACCAGTACTCCACCTCCACCTTGCTGGCGTCTGAGTCGGACTGGAGCTCTCTGCCCTTTACCAATCCAGCCACGGGCCCATCCATCTGGCCCATCAAGACTCACTCTCATTTCATCAGTCCATAAAACCTTAGAAAATTAGTCTTGAGATATTTCTTGGCCCAGTCTTGACGTTTCAGCTTGTGTGTCTTGTTCAGTGGTGGTCGTCTTTCAGCCTTTCTTACCTTGGCCATGTCTCTGAGTATTGCACACCTTGTGCTTTTGGGCACTCCAGTGATGTTGCAGGTCTGAAATATGGCCAAACTGGTGGCAAGTGGCATCGTGGCAGCTGCACGCTTGACTTTTCTCAGTTCATGGGCAGTTATTTTGCGCCTTGGTTTTTCCACACGCTTCTTGCGACCCTGTTGACTATTTTGAATGAAACGCTTGATTGTTCGATGATCACGCTTCAGAAGCTTTGCAATTTTAAGAGTGCTGCATACCTCTGCAAGATATCTCACTATTTTTGACTTTTCTGAGCCTGTCAAGTCCTTCTTTTGACCCATTTTGCCAAAGGAAAGGAAGTTGCCTAATAATTATGCACACCTGATATAGGGTGTTGATGTCATTAGACCACACCCCTTCTCATTACAGAGATGCACATCACCTAATATGCTTAATTGGTAGTAGGCTTTCGAGCCTATACAGCTTGGAGTAAGACAACATGCATAAAGAGGATGATGTGGTCAAAATACTCATTTGCCTAATAATTCTGCACTCCCTGTACACTGGTTACCATTTTACCATCTGTTAAAGGAATACTTTTTTCTTCTTTGAAAACAAATTAACACAATAGGTCTTGTCCCTTTAAGCTCCGCTCTATTTCTGTAAACCGGCCTGTAAATTGTATTCTTATCTCAGCTACAGATTGCCTTGTGCACAGCAGGGGGAACCAAAAGGGACTGCGCTGGTGTCCGTGTCAAAATTGTATTTATGATCATGCAAGCTGCTAAACATGAAAATGCAGTAAGTGCCTCACACTGCTACAAGAGGTCTCATATATTCGGGCTCCGGACTGAATGTGCAACGCACAGCACCTTATGGTTCTATGAGAGGCTCCTTGAGCATCCATCTGTCTTCTAACCATCAAGCTTCCCTCAACCCTACCCACGCTCCTGTTCCTCCCAATGAATCTCTGCACTTCTGATGAAAATTGAAGGAAACATCAGCCACCAGTACTGTATGTAAGTGTGCAGTACCACAGGTTGAAAGAGGTCGTATAACTTCGGGCACCAGTACTATATGCTTGTTTTCAGTACCTCAGGTTGCTCATAATCCCTACTTAATCGGGCCACAAGCAAACGTGCTTAAGGGTGCAATACCATATAATACTGTTTTACAAAAGCTTTGTTTTTAAGAATATTTCTCAGCCCTTTCTGAGACACCAGTCCTACATTAAATAAGCTAAGAAAGGGGGGAATGCATGAAAGAGATCAGTTATTCACTCATGTGCATTCAGTCTATACAGTGCTAACTGAGATTGGCCTCATTTCTTGTATGCTCCTGGGCTTTTGTTTGCATATGGTACACATGGCTGCTAGCTATTCAGTACCTTTTTCTGCCATTTTGCTTTTCACCCACCAGTACTTATTTTCAAATCTGTGAATATTATCTCTTGCCAACATATATTTCCTACAACGTATTAGAAAACAACTTTCCTCTCACGTTATCGTTTCGTGACTTACTGATGTGCGTTGCCTCCAGTGTCAGTGTTTGTCTACCTCCCTTTCTCTGTTTCCATGCTGTGGTTCCTTAAACCGTATTTGGTCATTTTCTGTGTACCATATATTTTTTTTTTTTTAGGTTTTTAAAAAAATGATTGTGTCTGGTAGTTCCTGTTGAGTGATCTGTAATATTCAGTCTGTTCCTGTCATTGTTTTTTCAAGGTCGGCGCCGTTGCTGTTCATTCCTAGCACATTACGTCTTTAACGCAGATACTGAGATGCATTTTTGTGGCTTTTTATTATTCTGTATTCAGGGCGTTAATTTTTAGGCCCGCTGTTATTTCCTCTTAGATACTGCTTGAAACGTCTGTATGTTGAATCTACTTGTGTTTTAGTGCCTTGTCACCTCTATTGAGCATGTGGACTTGTGGGCACCAGCAATGACCATCAATAGAGAGAGGTCCTGTAAGATAGAACCAGGCATGGGTGTAAAAGGTTGCAGTACTAGAGGCCGTATTAAGAGGTTCCTGTAAAGTTGGGCTTCAGTGCTGGGTGATCCAGGATGCAGTATCACAGTCCATGACTAGATGTACCTGTAGAGCCAGGTGCTGGGGAAATGTGGCTGCAGTATCACAGTCCATTACTAGGTGTACCTATAAAGCCAAGCTGTAGCATCGGGTGAATCTAACTGTCACTGTAAAGCCAGGCTTCAGAGCTGGGTGAACTTGGGCTCAGCCTCACAGTCCATTCCAAGAGACAAAATGTTGCAGACTACTACAATGCTTTGTAGTTTAATATCTGCACAGTAATTTCTAAATACTTTTTATCAGGGTTAGGTGAAATGTATTTTAGTTAGCTGTGTTGTGCCCTTTAAAACACCCAATATAACTGATGCACTTATAGCCTAGTTACATGCATAGTGCCTGCATATATGTCACCAGTTGCGGCTGGCGTAGGGACGAAGTGGGGGGGGGGGGAGGGGACACAAAACAACAACACACAAACAAAACTTAACTGCTGTATTGGCTCTTCAGTCGCCACTGTCCACTGCAGGCACAGGCTCCCAGGCTGGCAGCATGAGAGCAGCATCAGGATTGGCCTGTGCACCCTCAGTTTGCTCTTCCAGGCAGACTGGGAGCCTGTGCCTGGTGTCTCCAACCCGGCAACATAGCTCCGGTTAGAGACCGCTCATTGTGCATGTCCGTTTGGCCGTCCTGAGACGGCCAGCCAAACCCAAATGCACACTGACAGCAGCGTCACCACCTCTCCTCCCTGCATGTCATCCCCCATTGCCCCATCCACTAGAAATATAAAACGAGAATAAACATGGTTTATTATCCTTTTACTTTTGAAGTTTTGTAGCTGCTGCTGCTGGTGGGGTGTTGGGCGACGCTCCTCCTCCATAGCGGAGGAACTGCTGCTGTAGGTCACGCTGGTGCATAGCACAATATTTTGTGGCTTAATTGCTGGCTTTATAACATATGCAGGAGACTACTGAGGGGGTGTGGTCTGCCCCCTAATATGGCGGCCGTCTAATCCCGGAGCTCCCGTCCCGGGCCTGCCTAAAATGCAGATTCTGCTGCGAAATTGGGCTGCTATGTGGTGATAAGTTATCCGGAACACGTGGGAACCAGCGGACCACCCCCAAAGAGCGATTGGAGCCCCCGGCTGGGCTCAGAAATGGAATACCGGACCTGGCCCTGATCTGGGCCCACGCCGCGGCAGCCGCGTAGATGGGACGCCGACCGTAAGAAGCCGCACTGCGGTGAGTGAGGGGAGGAGAGCGGGTTGAGGCTGGTGCTGAGGGCGGGGGTCGACGCGGCGTACCTGGAGAAATTGGGGAGTCCGCTCCTCAGGTATCCCCCCACCTCTCCGCGCCTTGAGTCTTACCCGCAGGGCCCGACCGAGAGTGCAAATTGGCAGTGAGGAGTGAGGAAGCGGCCCAGGGACCAGGCGCACCAACGGCCGTGCATGGGAAACAGAAGCAGGGGAGCGGCGGCACCCCTCTGACGGAGAGTGCTGTGCCGAGGAACTACTAGAGCCCCGCCCTCGTTTGACGGTCGAGCCCCCGTTCAGAACTTAATTGGCCCGCTACCAGAAGGCACACAGAGGGGACCAGACAGCCTGAGAAGGAAATAACCGCTGTAACGCACGCCCCAATACCAGCGGAGCCCAACACAAAGTTCTGGAGCGACCGCAAGACCGCACCCGCTAAGCCTGGCAGCTGAAGACACACACAGAAGGAAGGCCCGCAGGCTCCAGAATACAGCTAGCAATTACCCCATATAACGAGCGCCCCTCTACGCAAATACTAGCATAGAAACAAGTAACGATGGGCCGCACCAAGGGAAAGCAATCAGACGACATGGAAAGACCATCACCTGATGACCCAATGCAAGCAACGCCACCCGGGGATCAAGCAGACAAACTGGACATTATTCTCCAGGAGATTAGAGACTCCAGGCAAGCAATAGAGAAAAAACTAGGATCAATAACGATCGAGTTAAATTTCCTGAAGGATGACCAGAAAAAAATGATCGGACAGACTGAAACAGGCAGAATCCAATGTCGCTGAGATTATTCCGACCCACAAAGAAAACAAGAATGCCATCGAACGCCTCCAACAACAGGTGTAAACGCTACAAGAACGTGTTGAGGATGCGGAGGGCGATCCCGATGCAATAATGTACGCATAATAGGTCTCCCGGAGGGGACGGAGGGCAAGAATCCTACGCAATACATAGAACACTGGCTAAGGAAAATAACGGCGGCCAGACTGTTAACCCACTTTGCAGTAGAGAGGGCGCACCGTATACCAGGAAAGAGACCCCCTCCGGGCGCGCCAGCACGTCCCTTGATAGCCCAGATCCTAAACTACAGGGACAGAGACATCATACTACAAGCGGCAAAAGATCTAGACCCTATCACTGTAGACAACACTCGAATCTCTCTATACCCTGACTACACACTAATGGTCCAGAAGCGCAGAGCCTCTTTCCAGGTAGTGAAATGGAGGCTACGAACTGAAGGACTGAAATATGCACTATTATTCCCGGCCCGGTTGCGTGTCACATTTAATCAGAAAATAAATTTTTGGGAAATACCTGACTCTGCATGTGACTGGCTGGATGCGACCTTTCCTCACTTGGGGAACGAGGAGCGTGATGCCCTGCCCCCGAGACAGCCCCATCAATCACGTAGGAGTGGACGTGGTAAGATGCAATCGACTCGAAAAAAGACTGGCCTAACTATGATGCAGGTCCTGGAGGGCCGAAATGGGGCACTGCAATCAGTGTATTCCTTACAAGGGACAGACTCCTCCCCGCACGGACCTACTTCATCCATAGACAGTGACGCAGCATCTGATTCAGAAGGCAGCTCAGCGTTGTTCCCTGCTGTTACCCCGCAGTCAGCCCACGACCTCTGAAGAAAAACACAGTATTCCATACCTACCGCTGGGCACCCAACGCTCGCGGAGTCTACTTCTTCCTTTCTACAGGGCGGGCCCAGATGGTCGAGAACCGTACTCCTCGTCATCTACCAAATAATTAGTTGGCCACAGGCGAGAACTATTAACAGTACACCAGATAGAACCCCAGAGCGCAGGCTCCCTTTCTTTGTAGATGCTTCCCCGTTGGTGGCAACGATAATGGTTCTATATAACACGATGGTTTGGCAAAGCCAGTTTGAGCTTCGCCCAGTATTCAGTTTAAAAAGTAAAGTTGGAAGTAGATTTAGAACACTGACATCAACACACATATCATATATATTATACCAAGAGGGACAGCCAGTAACACAGACTACTAAAGAGACCACTACATCAATATCTCAATATGACTGCATTACGTGAATACAATATTATCACCTGGAATGTACGGGGAATGGGATCCGTTCAAAAGCGACATAGAATTTTAGCTCAACTATATTGTCGGAATATACATATAGCCTATTTACAAGAAACTCACCTCACTACCCACGAAGCAACGAAACTCAGTAAGAAGTGGCGGGCCAACTCCTACACACAACATATTCAGTGTTCGCAAGGGGAACGGCGGTATGGATACGCACTGGGGTACCATTTGAAATACTAGAGACCAAAAATGATGATGAAGGCCGTTACACACTGGTCAAAGGTAATCTAGATGGGAAACATATAATACTAGGAAGTATATACTCCCCGAATACTGCACAGGATACCTTCCTGGAGCGCTTGGAGTGCTATTGCAATGGGCTCACATCCCATGGATAATAGGCGGAGTCTTTAATGCGGTACTAGATATCATGACAGACCGCACAACTACCCCATTGTCAGGAACTAATGCACAACAGGCAGAAGCATTGCGTAATTGGCTACAAGGCTGGTCACTGACGGATATTTGGTGAGCTAGAAACATAGATATAAGAGAATACTCCTTTTATTCATATCCACATAAAGTATACATGAGACTAGATCATGTAGTGTGCACTACTTCAGTGCAGACTCCGATATCACAAGCCACATATTTAGGAAAAACATTGTCAGACCATAACCCCCTCGAGATAGTGCTATTGTGGGGGCGGCGATCTACGCCGATCCTCACATGGCGTTTACAGCCATCAATACTAGAAGATGATATCTTAAGAACAGAAATATCCCAAACAATCACAAACTTCTTCACCGACAACGCAGGCTCAGCATCCTCTCCATTACTCGAATGGGAAGCATTTAAAGTGGTGATAAGGGGTGTGGTGATGGAAGTGACAACTAGAGTACGTAAAGTACTAACCAGGGAATTAAAGTTAATAGAAAACAGGCTACACACACTAGAAAAAGAGGCGATATTAAGACCCTCATTGACTCAGCAGCTGCAAGAAGCAAGAGCCAAACACACAGAGCTTGTGGAAAGATTACGGAAAATAGACTATATAAAATACTGTGAATGCATCCACAGAGAAGGAGACAAAGCAGGAACTCTATTGGCGTGCCTGATTAAAGCTGAACTCCCCCCCACACCCCCCCCCACTCCTATCCTGCAGATTATTACGTCACAACAAGATACAATAAATACACAACTGGGGATAAATAATGCTTTCCATGATTATTACACAACTTTATACTCAGCCCCTACAACTATAAATCGAGCCGAGATTGAGGTCTTCCTAGCTGACATTAGACTACCAACACTGACAGAGGAGGCCAAGCTTCAATTAAGCGCGCAAATAACACAAGACGAAATAAAGGAAACAATTAAAAGCATGGCGTGAAATAAAGCACCGGGTTCAGACGGGTTACCATCTGAATTTTACTCCCTCTACTGCTCACAACTTGCCCCCACAGTTAGAAAAATTATATTATGCCTCTCTAAAACATGGAGTTCTTCCAGACACAACTAAACAGGCAATAGTCACCTCACCGTTAAAACCAGGAAAAGCCACAACTGATATGTCATCTTACAGACCCTTATCTCTGTTAAATACAGAATATAAAATATTAGCAAAAATACTAGCGCAACGACTGCTTAATTACATAGATAGCCTGATACACACGGACCTATGCAGATTTGTCCCGTCCCGTAACACTTCCCTAAACATTCGTCTACTGTACCATGTAATGGATGCTGCTATGAGTCATTACCCACACGCAGGATGCCTGTCACTGGATCCCACACAGGCATTTGACTCCCTGAGCTGGGAATATATGTTTAAAGTATTAGAGAGGTTCAACGTCCCCCACGACTACATACGCTGGGTTCGGTTATTATACACCTCCCCGACAGCAAGAGCACGCACTGGTCAGAACATCTCAGATACCTACCATGTACAAAGGGGCACCAGGCAAGGATGTCCGCTATCCCTCTTACTGTTCATTATGGCGATAGAACCACTAGCCTGCAAGCTACGACAAGACGGTATAGACTGGGGAATAGGCACACCTGGGACCAATCACACAGTATCACTATATGCGGACGACATTATTTTATATGTGAAAGATATGAGGCAGAACCTGGATACTATAGCACAAATATTAAAAAAATTCACACCACTATCAGGACATTCTATAAACTTTGACAAATCAGTGGCGTTCTCCCTCACTGGCCCAGATCCGAGAAATACAATAACATTCGGCGACAAACACCTACAACTAGCCTCAGACACATTCCGATACCTCGGCATACAAATTTATCGCACCCCAATAGATCTAGTGGAAAGTAATTTATTAAAAGCGATGGCTTCACTTAGATCACAGATACAATTTTGGACATCACTACCAATATCAGTTGCAGGTAAGATCGCCCTGGCCAAGATGGTAATTCTACCCCACTTGCTATATTATTTTATGAATCTACTAGTGAAAATCCCAGAAATACACTTCAAAACCCTTAACTCGATGCTAATCGACGTGATCTGGGGGAGGGGTAGACGCCGTATAGGCCTAGCCAAACTGTAGATGCCAACAGAGAAAGGAGGCATGGGCACACCTGACTTTAAGGCTTATTGTATGGCAGGTCAACTGTAATGGCTGGCATATTGGCTAGCCAGAAGAAATTTACAAGAAATCGAGTAATCCCAGGAAATGTTAGATAAAGGTCACATACATTCCCTGTTATGTCCTGGCTTCCAAGCCCCAAAGAAACTGCCACTCTTATTACGAATAGCTTTGCAATACTGGAAAACAACGCTCAAATATACAACTAGAACAACCCCATACTCCCCCAGTATTCCACTTCTGGGACTACCAGTAAACACAGGTATACTGTCCCAACGACAACTACAGAAGTGGTCACACTACGGCGTGGACACGGTTGGGTCATTCTTCAGAGACCAGCATTTATTAGTACACACAGACTTCACACACAAACACAACTTGACTTCATCGCTCTTTCTTTTACATGCTACCATACTGCATTATATTAAAAACCACTGGGCCCGAGACAGTAAAGAACCCCCTACACAGGAACTTGTAAACGCTGTTTACACAGTAGGACATGGTAGACATTTAATAAAATGGCTGTACCGTGGGTTGAAGACTCATTTATCACCGCCTCTAGCCCAGCTGAAAACTAAATGGGAGACAGATGTTGGCAAAGAACTTTCAGAGGATGACTGGGAGACAATACTGAAATACCCTAGTCAAATACCACGTAATACTAGATTTAAATTTATACAGTATGCTATTTTACACAGGGCATATCTCACACCGCACAAGATACACTTGCTATATCCCGACGCATCACCAGGCTGCCCAAGATGTGGTACTGAAGAGGCAGACTTATTACACATGCTCTGGAGTTGCCCAGCCATCGCTCAATATTGGAATAGTGTAACAAATGTTTTAGAAAAAGTAGCGGGCGCCCCTATGTGCCGGACATTGGAGGCCTGCTTGCTGGGTTTGTTCCCACGCCCAAAGAAGGGAAAAGCACTCCCACGGCTAACAAACCTAGCACTCATACTAGCAAAATGCCTACTAACCAAGCGCTGGAAAGCTGCAGCGCCCCCACGGGTGACACAGTGGTGTGCAGAGATGCTAGACTGGGGAAAAGCAGAAAGTACAGCTCTTAAAAGAGAAGAAAGTAGAGGAATGAGAAATTACCCCTTGGCTGATGAGTGAGATGAAATATTAGAGAATTTTGTTACAATATGTAGAACAGAAGGGTTTGAAATTACTACATAGTGATGCCTCTATATAAACACACAACAAGCTATATGAAATTTGTAATCCTAGACTGCTCCCCCCAGATGATAGATACATATGCTTAAACAAGCACATGCAATACATTATCCCAAGATATAACCAAAAACAGTGGTCAAGGAAAGGTACAAATACTTTATCCCTCATAGAAAAGATTGATGATGTCAGATTTAGGTTAAGTTTAATAAGTTAAAGTTGTAATCAAATCAGAGAAATGGTAGAACATGATGCTTGAAGGTTACATACTATGCCAGACTAATATACACCATACCACAGCTGAGAAGCTTGTATTATATCAAATGTAAGATCGTATGTACCTAGCCTGAAATGTTAGCTCTCAAAGCCACTTGTACAACCAGCAGGACTGGATCTATGTCTATTTTCATACAAAAATGACTAATGTACAATATGTAACGTACTGAAAATGTCAATAAAAAGATTTAAAAAAAAAAAAAAATGCAGGAGAGTACTGACTCGCTAGTATCGAAGAAGCACTCGTAACAGTGCTTAATCAAACCTGAGCCTTAATAGGAAAGACAAATTGCACCAGAGCATGCATGAATCGCTCTACCCTGAAGTGACCGTGGGTGCATGCATAGCACTATAAGAATTACAGTGCTTGACAAATAAATAGATTTTAAGCACCACATATACAAAAACAAACATGCATAGTTTTGACCAGTGTGTAGTTTTTGGGGTTTAATCTTATTTTTTGCTACTTTAGTTTTACCACAGAAGAAAGACATAAATATTGCTTTGCCAAATGTGCATTTTATTGCACAGGCTTGCCAGTGAGACAGCTGCTGAGAATCACCAGTGGGGTTCAGTGGAGGAGCGTTTCAACCAGAACTTATAGGAAGTCTGGGGTAAATAATGCTGGGTGCGAGAACTCGATCAACACAAAGGACAGGCAATTTTGATAATTGTACAGCTCAGTAATTACTCAGAGATTTCTTTGTGCTATGTGAAAAAATAAGCTAACTGCAGCCGAGTAAAGTGGAAAATATAACGTCCAAAATTGAGTCTTTTAACAAAATAAAAAGGTCTTAATGCTTCCCTGAAGGCCAGATGAATGTCTTGTTGGTTTTCCGAGTAGTTCAGCTTTGCTCCATTATGAATGGAAGTCGGTGCAGATACAGAATATAGTAGACAACAAACAGTCTTTTCTTTAAATGGCTAGAACGGCCCTTTAAGGAGGGACGTGGGGTGGGGGTACAGATCTATCTATCCATTTATCTGTTTTTTTATCTATCTATTGATCTTTTATATAGCTATATTTTATTTATCTATTTTTTATCTATCTTTTATATATCTGTTGAGCTATCTGTCTGTCTTATCTATCTTTTATCTATATCTAGCTATCCATCTAGCATCTATTTATCATCTATCTTTTATCTGTCTATGTATTATCTGTCTTTTATCTATATCTCTTAGATGTCATATCTATCTTTTATCTGTCGTTTTTCTTTCTTTTATATATATCTATCTTTTAGCTATCTATCTAGGTATCTCTCTATCGTTTAGCTATTTATCCATCTTCTATATATCTGTCTATCGTTTATATATCGTTTATCTGTCTACAATCTGTTGTTTAACTATCTTTTAGCTATCATTTAGCTATCTATCTTTCTCTATATCGTATCTATCTTTAATCTGTCTATCTTTTACCTCTTTTTTCTCTATATTTTCATCTATTTATCTACCCCTCTATTTCACAATACATTTTTCTATCTGCACAATAGATTTTTAAGTCACTTAAGCACTTAGTTTCATATCCTCCCAGTTTTTGAGCAGCTTAAAACTAAGCCCAAAGGTTAACATTTAGAGGGACTATGACTAGAGATGGCTAAAAGATATTGATATTGACAAGCCGATGCCAGTACCTCTGGGATTACTGAGCCCAATTGGCTTTGCCACTGCTTCTCTCCCCTTCTTTAATCGTTCTGATTGCTTACTCTGGTCCAGGTCTTGCCAGCTGTCCAGAACAATAGCTCAATGTGTGATTTGAGCACAGTCACGTGTGGCATTTTAATTTTAAACTATGTAGTTGTTTCTGCCCCCGCTTGACGTGCTATCTGCATTTCTAGGTCACATAATTGTTTAGTTATTATAACATGCCCAGATTAACCAGAATTTATACTGGTAAATATCTCTACTGCTACAGATTGTCAGTTTATATATTTTTTGTTGGAAAAGGGCTTTCGGACACCTTGTTTCAATCTGGGGATATGTTGTTTTTTCCTATAAGCAATTTAAGTCAGATCTTATTCTAGGGTGATCTTTTCTTCATTTATAGAGAATATGTTCTTTATTTTCTTCTCCTTTCTTGGACCATAAATCATTACTTAAGTTTGCAGTGTTTTGGATATTAAAGCGTTTACTTCGCCTTAGGATTGCAGAGTGTTAACCTGCAAACTTTGATAGGTTGAGCCTACTAGTCAGCGCATGCATGGGCTGCTGCGAGGCATATTGTGGCGTAACGATAACGTAGAGGGGTTTGGTTGGCCTTCCTGTCATTCATATTTACCTGCTTCTTATTCATGCCTCAGCTTGTCAATCTTGTGATTGTCCCTTCCATTGCTGCTTTGATTGGTTGGAATCTCTGCTTCCCTGCTTGCTTTTAAAGCTCTACTTTTTTCTGTTAAGCCGTCCATGAGAACACCTGAGTTTTCAAGCCGCCACCCATGCATACTTCTCTCCCAGTGCACTCTGCGTTGCTCTCTGTTGCCTGTGTGTTTCTCCCCGTTGTCTCCCCACGCCTTCGTTGTTACTTTCACATCCTCTCGCCCTCCTTTGCTTCCCTGTCCCGTCCCTCACACACTGTGCCCTCCCCTGTGTTTCTTTGGCTCACCCATCCCTTCCGCCTTCCCCCATATTGCTTTGGATATCCCTCCGGCCCTTCCCTGTGTTGCTTTGGCTTCCTCCCGTCTCAGCCTTTCCCATATTGATCGTCTTTCCCCACCCTCCCCTGTGTGCATTTAATTTTATTTTTAGTTACTGAACCAACTTAGATCAATTATGTAGTCAGGCACATGTGGTGCTCACGTTAAAGGCTTTTTTTCAGACAATATTTTGAACTGCTTTTAGCTACACTGCACAGCCTCACTGATGCAGCGTGGCTAAAAGCAGTTGGCAAAGCCAATAGGTCACAAGGGCGAGATCTATTGGCTTTGCCAATACTTGTTCGTAAAGACACAATAGTTTTATGATGGTTTCTAGGGTCGGACTGGGACAGAAAATAGGCCTGGGGACCAGAATAAAAGTGGCCTCCTTTAGCAAATCAGATAGCTAAAAATGTAGCCCACATTTGCAAATTGGTTCAATTTTAAACTTGTAGAGATGTGCCATATGGGTGTTTAGCAAGACATGGGAAACTGCATGCACTTGTCTTTGCTGCCGTCTATTTTTGTGGTAATATCCTGGAAATCAACATTAAAAACGGCCCACAAAGCCACACAATAGGCCCACAAACAGACAAAAAACAGATACACAAACTGACCTCTCAGTCCAGGACGTCTGGCACTGCCAGATTTGCCTATAGACCAGTCAGACCCTGGTGGTTACACATTATTATCCCTGAAGGACATTTTTCTGCCCTTTCCCTGTAGTTGCATCTCTTGTTGAACACGTTATGAGGCGGTATAAGCCATTTAGGTAAATCTGGATGACTTAACAGGCCAGTTCAACGTTGTCCATGAACCTCTTGGACATGGAACGCAGACAAAATATTTCCTCTCTGTTTTCTTTTCCAAGGGATAACTTTCATGTATAAAGCATGTCTTATGTGTGTCCTCTCTAGGTCTGACACACGATGGAGGTTGGATCCGT
The DNA here is from genome assembly GCF_031143425.1 of Pleurodeles waltl. Lineage (NCBI taxonomy): Eukaryota > Metazoa > Chordata > Amphibia > Caudata > Salamandridae > Pleurodeles > Pleurodeles waltl. Next base: position 885,266,909 of record NC_090445.1, on the reverse strand, counting down.
TGTTCGAGCTATGTTTGATTTCTGTCCCAGTGTCTCCGAAGAGCTGCCCTTGTTTGTGGGGGATGTCATTGAAGTCTTAAGTGTGGTGGATGAGTTCTGGCTCCTTGGCAGCAAAAGGGGCATCACAGGTAAGATCATTTGGATAATCATGGAATACGCTGGTTAACCTTTCTAAATATTATGTGTTGATAATTGAGTATATAGTTATTTATTAGTTTTGACAGGCTTGATTTCTAGTATAACTTGCAATATCTGAAAGAGTTTTCTGTCACACAGTTGAATAATGCTTTGTTCTATAATATCACATTTGCAACACCGTTTTGCTTTCGTATCTTGGAAGAAAACCCTTAAGCTAACATAGGTGGGGGCGTGTCCAACATGGCGACCGGGTCGGACGCATAAATCGCAGCTCCGTCCCCGGCCTAAAATAAAAATCCTGTATGAAGACGCCTGGACCCGCTGCGGGGTCGAGAACCATCCCCCCCAGCTGCGGAGTCAACAAGACGGGGGCGGTGGCGAGCGGAGCAGCGAAGGAGCTGCTTAGAGTGATCGGCACACGACCACGCCGTGAGGCGCTCGAGGCGTCCGTCCCCGCCGCACGATCGCGCTGGGAGGCGCCCGAGTGCTGCTCGCGCCAAAGAATCGGAGCAGCCTGGGCCGCGACCGGGTGGAAAGCCGGGGTTCCCCGAAGGCGGTAAGTGGCGGCTTGTCCGCGCGGCTGCTTCGCCTCGGGGGCCCCGCCCCGTTAAGACTGCGACTGACAGACGCTACATCGGCTGCGCTGGCGAGGCGCACACACGCTCCGCGGGCCTCTTGTGCCCCTTTGGAGGACACGAGGGCCCTTAGATAACCAGGGCAATAGCCGGGAGGCCCCCAGGCTCTGAGAACTACGGACACTCGAAAGGCTAGTTCACTACGCTATAGCCACCAAAAATAGTAGCCGCGAGAGAACGAACGTGCTCAAGGTATATACCACCCCATCATGCCAGGGGCAAACAAAGAAACGCAAAGCCAAGCTGGTGGGGCCGTGAAAAGGTAATACCACATCAGCGCAAAAAGTTGACAGAAACGCAGCTAGAAATAAATTGCAGAAGCAGCTGATCCAGGTAGTGCCTACTTGTAGGAGAAAAGAAAGAAAGTGGGGGAAAAAATAAAATACCGGCCGCCTGACATCCTCAAGTACTGTAGCGTAGTTAAACCTCTCTGCACCATTTTAAACACGCCACCAGCACCAAAGCGCCAAGCCAGTGCGATATAATTAAGCAACGCAACGTAAAATCCAAAGACCAACAACAGCATTGCACGAAAACCACCTAATGGGATAACCAACGACCCCACGGGCGCCCCCAGGAACCATGGACCCTGCTACACCGCCTCTACTAACTGGGGCGTCAGCCACATATCAAGCCCTTCAGAAAATGGAAGCGACATTGCAAACGCACTCAACACAACTTGAAAAAGTGCTACAAGCCATACTTGACACTAAAACTACTTTGGAGGCGAAGATTGGCTCAGTTATAGAAGATGTTAACTTGCTCCGCACGGACCAACAGGCGCTAGCAGAAAAGGTTGCTGAGCTGGAAAAAGATACGTCGCACCTCACACCTTCTATGCTCGAGGTTAAATCACAGCTGGGAGCTGTAACAGCAGAAGTCGAGACACTTAAATGCAGAGCCGAAGAAGCAGAAGGCAGATCGCGTCGAAATAACATCCGGTTCGTGGGATTTCTGGAACGCGCCGAAGGCCCCAGTGCAGAACTCTTCATCGAACAATGGCTGACTGAATCAGTTTTGAAAAATAATGTTCCAAAGTTTTTTTCCATAGAACGCGCCCACAGGGTCCCAGGCAGACTCCCGCCCCCAGGCGCTTATCCACGTCCCCTCATAGCAAAATTACTGAACTACTGTGATAGAGACCTTATATTGCAGCTATTCTGAAAGGCAGGCCCAATGCACTTTGAGAACACGCAAATAACAGCCTATCTGGATTTCACAGTAGAGGTACAAAAAAAACGAAACTCATTCTACCGGATTAAGGAGCGACTAAGAGAGCACAATATCAAATACTCCTTGTTGTTCCCCGCTAAACTTCGCATACAAGACAATACCCGCACTCTTTTCTTCTCCACTCCTGAAGACACATGGACATGGCTCCACGCAAAAGGACTAGCTGATTCACTACCCTCTATAGACAAAAGCCTACCTCCGAGGGATAAACGCAAACCCAGTAGAAAACATGATAACAAACCTACCCCTGAACAATCGCGGGTTGAACGATCGCTACTGCTACAGTCTACATTGCGTTTCGCCAACGCATCACCGACATCCTTATCTGGGCAATCAGAAGCAGATCCTGACCCAGAGCTAAACTCCGACTCGGCGGAATCTGCCCGCGGCCCCAACCTCACTCCACGATCAGCAGATGACATTTGCTAAATCTTCGTCCCTGAACATAGGAGGACGTTTCACCCGCTACTCCTATCTGGATACTCTCGCCTTTTGTCATCACATAATTACTTTTCCTAACTCTTATGCTCGGCTCGCTGCCGCTCCTGGTCGGCAAGGACACCAACATGCGCAAAATAGGCCGGGACTAAGACATTCAACCACCCGTAGTCTTGGATCACCCCTCGCTCCATATGGACCGTTACCCCAGGATTGCAAGTTTTGCTACCTCCCTGTTCTTTCCACAACTGCAACTGCTGCTAAGTATAGCAGATATTATAGTTGTAGTTGAATGGAACGTTTTACTGTTATATGTATTGACATGTATTATTTGCAGTGCGCCACACCACAATGTAAACCTAAAAGGCAGCCTACACAGTCCAGTAGCTAAGAGGCTAGACGATATGAATACGTATCAAACTACAAATAAAATCGGGCTTGCGCAACCACAGGCAGTACCCTCCCACATTACCCACTTAAATTCCATGGCATCCTAAAATCATCGTTATACCACACACTATAAAATTCTCACATGGAACGTAAAGGGCATGTCATCCGTAAGCAAAAGGCAACGGATTTATACATACCTCAGGAGGCACCAGATACACATAACCATGCTACAAGAAACCCACTTAGATGAGTCCTCTATGGCATATACCAAAACAAAATGGAAGGGCCAATTATATGGGACCACCTCCTCAACATATGCCAGAGGAGCGATAATCTGGATAGCCCCCGGGGTTCCATATACTATGTCCCGCACACAATGTGACCCAAACAGGCGGTACGTGTTACTGGAGGGTACTTTAGACGGAGGCCCCTTAGCCCTGATAACATTATACACCCCTAACATAAATCAACGCAACTTCCTAAGGACACTAAACAGTAGCATGCTCAGTGACCCCGCAACAGATGCCATATGGGGCGGGGATTTTAACTGCGTTCTAGATATCTTGAAAGACCGTTCTACCCCTCCATTAACCCACGCCCCAGCTAAACGAGCGTCGCTCGACTTGGCAGATTGGGCTTCTAATAATGGGCTAAACGAAATTTGGAGAACTTCCCATCCCACACTGCGTGAGTATTCTTTCTATTCACCAGTGCACAAACTTCACACCAGGCTGGATATGTTCTTCGCTACACCTAACATAATCCCAAAGGTAGCTGCATCTGGCTACCTGCCCGTACTATATAAGACCACAACCCACACTACGCCACATTGTTCTGGGGATATATACATGCCCGCATTCCAACATGGCGCCTGCAACCAGACGCCCTGTCCGACCCCCCTTTTAATACTGAGTTGGCCACATGCCTGTTGAACTAATTCTCTCTAAATAAAAACACAACATCAACCCGTGCCACTGAGTGGGATGCCCATAAAGTAGTAATTAGAGGGCACTGCCCGGCAGCAACTGTGGGCATTAAGAAAATGCTTACCACAGAGTTATTAAAATTAGAAGCCAAAATACGTAGGGCGGAGATTGAGGTCTCAACAAACAATACCCCACCAGAAACACTAATCTCACTGAAAGCAAAATACAGAGAAACGGATGACAGTCTTAGCAGGCACGACTACAGACCCTTCAAAACGAGACAACATGCTGAAGGGGACAGATCGGGCAAATTGCTGGCGTGGCTGGTGCGTCAATCACCGCCGATAGGGGCTATCAAATTACAAACAGGAATAGTGGTTAACACTCAAGCCGATGTTAACAAGGCCTTCTACATGTATTATCACACGCTATACCAATCCTCTATCCCCCCTACAGAACAACAACTGGCTGAATTTCTGGTTCAGATTCCCCAAAACTCGAAAATCGTCAACAACGCTGACATCCTAGACGGCCCCATTACTATTGAGGAGCTTCGTTTGGCCCTCTCTCATATGGCGCGTGGCAAGACCCCTGGCACAGATGGTCTGCCACCAGAATACTACAACTCACAAAGCACTCACCTACTGCAACCCTTACTAGAGGTGTTTAATGAAGCGCGTAATAGAAAACAGTTACCAGACTCTATGAGGGAAGCACTAATAGTGGTCCTGCCAAAACCAGGACGTCATCCACTGGATGTCAGATCATAGAGACCACTTTCTCTCTTGAACACTGATTGCAAACTCCTAGGGAAAATCCTAGCAAATAGATTGCTCCCCCATTTGCCGCACTTAATACACCCTGACCAGTCGGGATTTATTCCGGGTAGAAACACCTTTTTAAATATAAGGCGCCTAATCCGCATCATGCATAATACCACCGACCCAGGTAGTGTGACCGTGTCACTAGATATAGAGAAGGCGTTCGACACGCTTGGTTGGGAATATCTATTCCGCACCCTCAAGGCGTTTGGCTTCCGGAGTGGCTTCATCAACTGGATTGCTACACTATACTCCAAACCAACAGCCCGAGTTAAAACCGGTCAGGTAGTGTCAGAGGCCTTTCCTATAGACAGAGGAACCAGGCAGGGCTGCCCGCTTTCTCCATTGTTGATCGCAATAGCTATGGAACCACTCGCAATTAAGCTCCGGGGATATGCACATAAATGGGGCATACAGGAATTTGACGCATATCACATAATATCCTTGTACGCAGATGACGCCCTGATATATCTGCGCAACCACTCTGCCTCCCTGACCGAGGTAATGCGTATACTGAATATTTTTTATTTTTATTTTTATTTAATGCGTTTTTATATAGCGCAGACTTTTCCCGAAGGTGTCAGAGCGCTTCACAATAGGCAAAGTAAAGATACAAGAGGAGAAGAATTACAAGTGAGCCTGTTACAAAAGCAAACGTTACATTACAAGAGGCAATACGAAAGGAAAAAGTGACGTGTGCAGGTTACAAGAGCAAATAAAGTACGAGTAGAGGTAAAAAAAAAAAAAAAAAAATTGCAGTAAATGGTAGACACTCAAAACACTAAAACAATAGTTACGTTACATGAGGCAGTGGTGGCCGTTGTGCATGTATCAAAAGCAAACAAGATATAAGAGGTAGCAAATGATACGTTGTAAAAGGAAAGGTGCCGTGTGCATGATACAAAAGAGTACAAAATACAGGTAGAGGTATAAGACTGCACTAAATGGCAGACACTCAAAACACAAAAACACCCTGGGAAGGCACTTCTATAGGCATGGAGAACAGAATTTCCTATAATGGAAGGACTTCCTTCAGAAAACAGAGGGCTTGAATTAAATTTGGAAGTGTCTTTGAAGGAGGAGAGCTTTGAGGTCAGTTTTGAAGGCCTGGGAAGAGGTGGTGGTCCGAAGCTGAGGCGGAAGTGAGTTCCAGATTCTCACCGCGTATATGTTGCTCTTGTCTCCGGCTTGCATGTGAATTGGTCTAAATCTTGTATCTTCCCTCTCACTTGTTTGCCCACTGAACAGCGAGCGTCTCTCCCCATGCATCAACTACCATGGACACACCAGACCTTCAAATACCTGGGCGTTCAAGTATATCACTCTATGTCAGACCTAAGGGAAGGTAACTTAGACAGGTTGCTTCGCTCCACCAGAGGCTCCTCGACATTTTGGAGTTCTTTGCCTCTATCGCCAATGGGCCGGACAGCCATAGTCAAGATGCTAATATTACCGAGATTCTTATACTATTTCTCCGCACTCCCGGTGATCTTGCCGAGCTCGTTCTTCCACAAAGTGCATTCCCTACTGACTGACTTGCTCTGGGGCAGAGACAGACGCAGAGTAGCCCTAACTACCACACAATATTCACAAGAAGAAGGAGGCCTGGGTATACCAAACCTTGAGCTATATTATGCAGCAGCCCAACTTCAATGGGTCACTAAATGGCTCAATGAGCCGTCCAACGCAGAGTCTACAGCAATAATGGCTTATACAATCCCAACAACGATATTGACATGTTTACTAGCGGGACCCCCTTATCCACTTCACAACACTCCCTTACTGGACACGGCCAGACACTGCTGGAAGAGATATGTGCAGGGCAGAATGCAGCCCCTCCCCTACTCTCCTCTACTCCCAGTGCCACAGCTGCCGGGCATTCACGCCCTATCCTCCCATCACGATGTACGGGTGGTTAATACCCTGAACATAGGAGACTTTTATTATGACTCCAGAGCAATCAAGTTTGCAGACCTGGTGTCTGCGGAGGTAATGCAACCGGGAGCCTTTCTGACATTCAATGCCATAACTGATCTCCTACGTAACATATGGGGCTGTGGTCACAATGAACCAAATGAATCCCTTCTACTCACTGCAATACTCTCTATGGGCGACGCAAAATGCGCTGTTACCAAACTATACAAAATACTTCTAGCAAGTAGTTGCAAGGCCCTAACCCAGGTCAAACACCGCTGGGACACTGTCCTTCCCACACCAATTGCACAAAAATCCTGGGACACAGCCCTTATCTCGATCAAGCCCGTATCTCGCAACTCCAAACTAAGATACACGCAATTTAATTATGTGCATCAAGCATATCTCTCCCCAGCTCGTATTCATAAAATATACCCAGGCGCTAACTCCATATGCCCAAGATGCGCTACCCCTGCAGCAACTTTCTACCATATGGTCTTGGAATGCCACGCGATTAACACTGGCTGGAACCGCGTCGTTGACACAACTGCAGACGTGACAGACCAGTTGTTGACTCCTACTCCGGAATCCTGCCTGCTTAATATACGCCACCGCACAAAAGGAGATAAACACACTCACAAGTTCGTAGATTTGGCATTCGTGACATATAAACGCCTGATAGCTACACACTGGAAGGCCCCAAACGCCCCTCCCCTCTCCCTCTGGCTGCGAGACCTACACGATTACACATTGGCAGAATCTCAAACATTAAGGCAATTACAACATAGAGGTCAGACACAAGGCGGGACTGAAAGTTGGGACCTTTTCGTAGTTAGAATTGAATCCAGAGATGACAAGTATCCACCATGAGATAGCCCTTTAACACTCTTGGGACACGCTATTATTAAAATTACCCAAAGTAGTAGAGTTTGTTGAAAACAGATCCATTCAACCGTACTGCCATGCCTAGTTCATAAATTATCTACCCGCCAGCCCCTCCCTGATACTGTTATCCCTCCACACCAAAACGCACACATAGAAACATAGCCCTTAGTGCCTGTATAGACATATGCTCCCACTATTATATTTGACGCCAACATATATATTTAAGAATAATAACCATCATGTCAAGTGTTAATAGTTATATAAAGTTTATTGAAAGCCAGTACACTAAAATACAGCTGTGTTGTACAGTGAAATGTACAAACGTTAAGAAAAGCACACAGAGGGAAGCTGGGTATTCTCTCACCAAGTCATATGTAATGTACTGCTACTTCTGTACCTTGTTGTGAATTAAGTTTAATAAACAGATTTAAAAAAAAAAAAAGCTAACATAGGTATTGTTCTGGAGTCAAATAAAAAGATCATTTCAGGATCAGCAGCACAGTGTGTGCATATGTATGTGTGTCAAAAGAAGGCAAAAGTGAGACACAAGATGGCAGACATCTTTTCTGCTTGCTACAAAACGCATTACTATACATAGAGTACAAAAACTTGGTCCCATCATTTGTTGGGTAATACAAAGACCTGGCTGATGGATAATGGCCTAGGAAACATGTATTGTAAATGTCCAAACAGAAGAGAAAGTGATGGAAAATCTCAGAGTCTGGACAGAGAGACTAGTAACTTATGGTGCAGGTGTGGACTCCTCTGAAGGAGAAGCTGGTTCCAGAATGATATAGGTGAGAGTGGAAGTTCACTTACAAGAGATCTCTTTGTGGACTTAATATTGTGTCAGGCAAAGTAAAAAAACAATGTTTTGCGATATTTGTGGGACCTGGTGTTCCGAAACTCCAATGTATTTATTTTATTAGAAAATAACAGAATTTAAAAAAAGATTACTTGCACAATAGATTGTTTAGGAATGTAGTACATTAAAATGCATGTGTTCTTTCAATTTTATTTACAAAATACATTTAATCATTGATGGTTATTGAATACATTGCTGCTTGGCCAAACGAGGCTATTGAGGATATGTCAAATCATTCCCTCAATAAGCCAAATCCTTAGAAGGGTTTTGTACATAACGGCTTCTCATTTGTGTTGGCTTCACAGTTTAACCCGCCTCCTACTAATAATCACCTATTGGAGATTGTTGAGTGTGGCTGTGTGGGTATGCAAGAACAGAAGAAGCAAATGTAGGACTTTCATGTGTGTCTCAATGTAACCTACGTGGATTGTGGAGGATTCACTGGCAAACCCCACCCAAACTTTGGAGTGAGAAAGAAAGGATCTAAGCCTAATCCCTATTTCCCCACAAGAGGAAGGGCAAAAACATATAGAAGACATGTCAAATAGACCAAGACTAAATTTGAGTCAGGAAGTTGCAACAGGATTATCAACAGCACCTAGAATTACGAAGGGTACTGGTAAACTGCATCACTGACATACTGCATGGTTTGGCTAAATTCACCCTCCTCTGTGAAGCAGTTCTTGGTCTTGCCTTTACCCCATTTCCTGGGTGGAAAGGGGCATACTCTCTGCAGTGGAGTTTGAGGACTTTGGCACTCAAGCCCTTTACTGAAGAGCACTCCACCATGGATACTGGCACCACTGGGATCAACAGCTGAAAACATCAGCTGCCACTAGGGGCATGTAACCCGAAGCCAGAAACTCCACTTGCTAGTAAAAGTATATTTGAAGGGCAGGGCTCGCACCTGGTGTCTGATGGTGTCTATTGGGGTAGGCCAATTTATCCCATTTCTAGAAAGTCTCTTGCTCTCTCTCTCCCTCAGACCACATGTAACTGTGTGGGAAGAACGGTTAATGTATGTACGTAAATTTGAAGATCATCTTGACCCTTGACCTTCTTTCTGTACAGGGCTTGGATGTGTGTGACTCTTTGAGTGAGTAGCATTATACTTATGTATTCATCACACTGATTACTCCTTCAAACTAAATATACAGTGTAACAAAACACACATTTTTATCTGTGATTGTGAGCCACTGTTAGATGGGGACTTACTAACCAGTATGTCCCATACGAAGAGGAGCTTGTGCTACACTCTGGACCACTGGGTGTGTCCGTGTGTAGGAAAAGGGGGTAGTCTGTGTGGTACGTACATATGCAAGTCCATTCCTCTACACTTAGGCAGACAAGCATAAAAACAAAGGAGATGGATGTACAGCGGCTGTGTATGTCAGGGAAATGTTTGTCCTTTACCCCTACATAGTAACAGAACACACATAATACTAGTGAAGAGATGTAGCAGGGGCCGGAGAACAGATCAGGGACTGAGCATGGAAAGAGCAACAAGACAGGGATGGAGCCAAGGACAACATGAAGTACAGAAGAAGGGTTGCTCCACTACATGAGTTCGCAGTAGCCTCCACATCAGTTTTTGGAAGCAGTACAATGTACTTACAAAATATGGCACTCAGTTGTACTCCTGGCGATAACCTCTGCATGTGCCAAGCACATTTTATTTTGCAAAGACGTACAGAAAGGATGTGCCAACTGAACCACTGCCAAATCATTAGGGATATGAAAATATTTGTGTTATGTAGTTGCCAAGGTTTACATGATGGGAGTCCCCCACCTTGTTTTCAAATGAAAGTCACCTTTAGCTTCCCTAACTTCCAGACTCCTCTCTCTGACTTCAAACCTTCAACAAACAATAAAACAGCTCTGTGGACCTTTCAGCTTCCTAGAAACCTCCGAACTTTGCAAGGTTAACCCATTCTGACCAACAAGGTCAGTTTTATTCAGTGAGCAGAGGGACACAACGTAAAGTTGCAAGTCACATTATGCAGAAATCTGTATACCATGGATTTCCCATTATAAACACTTAAAAGCTTACTACAGGATGTAATTCACCCATATAGTTTACTTAATTAAAGTTCCAGTTGCTTAATGATAATTACACTGCAATTAGTCCAGCTCACTTACCACATATTCTTGTCTTCAGGATTGTTAATATGGTATTAGGAAAAAACAGCTGTGCCTTTTAATCCTAGAAATGTAACAGATGCTTACCTCCTCCTATTCCAACAAAAGCATTACTCTGTATGTTAACCAAAACTACTGCATTATTAGTTGAGTACACAGACTATGCTGGGTGAATAGGATCTCAGTATGTGCCATAATGTAACAAAGAGTACTGGTGAGTAATCTCAGCAAAATCCCATTGTTCATTATAGGACATCTTACTTTTCTGAATGGTCACTGCAGATTTTTTGCCTTTTGCTGGGCACTATTTTTTGCTGACTTTAGTAGTCTGCGCACTTACCCCTGTTAACCAGTAGTAAAGTGCCAGTGTTTCCACGTTAAACATGTTTGAATGGGCATTGTCTAAATTAGTGTATTTAATTTATCTATAAGCCCTTAGTTTATGGCACAAGGTGTCCTTCCATTGTATCCAGTCTTGAAGCAATGTCAAAACTGCAGTCGAAGTAAACCCTTTTGAAAAACCAAAATATCCCTTTGAAATATTAATAGGTCACCCCTCTGAAGGTGTGTGTGTGTGTATGTGTATATGTATATGTATATATATATATATATATATATATATATATATATAACTTTTATTTTTATTTTTTATTTTTTTAAGGCTCCTGCTGTATCAAAATTGCCCCATATCGCCTTTAGGCGCCACTTAATTAACCTGAGTATAATACCAAAACTCCTTTTCATGAACTATCTTCAACCTATTAAACCATCCCAAAAATGTGTGGCAGGCTGAGTATTTCCACTGTTTTGTAATAAAAGATTGGCCACCACCACTGAAATAAAAAATAATTGTGCACATTTTCTCCTATGAGGGGATGGGTAGCAGGCCCAATAAAGCCAAACAGGGTGATAATTTAACCGTTTGTCCTACCCTAATCAAAATCTTTTAATAAACCTGTGCCCAGTAGTCTCTCAATGCCTGCACGACCAAAACACGTGCCCTATTTCCCTGGTTAATCACATCCAGGGCATTTGAATCTGACTGACCAAAACATTTTTATTGAGTCTGACAGGGGAGTAATAATGCATCCAACCTTTATAAAACACCATCAATCAGATCTTCCTATCAACCTGGACACCTATACATTGTGCCCATTTAGCACAGATCTACTCCATGGACAGAATTCCTTTAACCAAAACCTAAGAGAATTGTTAATCTTATCTTCCGCATGCAGTTTCTTCACTGGCATCTCAGATTGATTTTTATCTACCAAGGATAGAATGCAAACGATCTATGTATATGAAAAACTATACAAAGCTCTATGCTGAAGGCCGAATGGGCATGCTTCCCCCCATATGATTACATTTTGGTGACATCAAAAAAATCTCCTCCTTATCTAATCTTAATGCTCTGTCACCAGTTCATGACTCCCAGAGACAGAAATGCAGGAAGAGGGCTGCTTACAGTTATCCAAAGATGTTTCAGCGTAAATAGCAGAAATGTTATATTTCAGACATAATTGGCGCCTTGTGGACCTTAAAACTTGCAGGGACTTATATCTCACCTTTTTCGGTACCTTTGGCTCCTTAATGACCTCAGACAGACTGTTGAAGCCATAATTATTCAACATGTATAACATTACTGAATTGGAGGTCTGCATTAAAAATCTCATATGTGTAATGCAACAGCTACCTTATAGTTCAATGCAAAATTGGAGAGTTGCCAGGTCGCCTTCTGATTTTGGGAATTGTAAAAAATGTTTAGCTAGTCCTGGAGGCCAGTGAGGACAACATACTATCTGCTCTAGAAGAAAAGCGGCCTCGAGAATATTTAACAATAAAAATTACAAAAGGGACAAAATAGACATTTTAATAAGAACTTTGACCTATAATGGAGAGGGAGAGTAATCTCCAATCTTCAGAAAAGACTGAATCTTCATTAAAATTGGGAGAAAGATTAGACAACGAAGATCCAGGCATGCATCTGAGTAATAAACTTCTGAATAGATTTTCAGGGTTTGATGGTAATTCGTACTAATCTTAGATGGATAGATATCCAGAGTAATATCAAGCAGAAGCATTTCTTTTTTAGATTCATTCATTTTATATCCCCTCCTCCCCCAGTTTCGTATATCTATGTATATTTTGCAGTTCTGTCTCAATGTTGGCTATTTCTGGGAGTAAAAACAAAAAGAGTGATATCATCAGCATATAGATTTAATTTGGCTCTGGCTGGTGAAGGGAGGGAATAATACTGCGATGGGAACAAATTATTAGGCTAAAAGTTTGATAAAGAAAACAAAGTAGGGGATAAGGGGCAACCCTAGCGGGTGTCTCTACTGTAATATACCATACTGGCAAACAAGTTTTTTTTTTTATATCTTGGGGGCGGACATATTTTCATAGAGGCGGGCAATTGGCCTTATGAACACCAACCGGAACTTACATTTTTTCAGGATCCTGAATAAGAAATCCCAACTCATGAGGTCTAATGCCTTCTCTACGTCCAACAAAACTGTTGCCACAGGAATGCGGTCTGCCTCAACCAGATCACTACATCCGGCTAAGTAGCATGTGTTGTTTTCAAACTTCGTCCCTGAGTAAAACTATTGCAGTTGGAATTAATTAGGCTAGTAGTAACAGTATTATTGTGTTTAGCTAAAATTCTCGAAAAAATTTATAGTCACTATTAAGATGTTTTATTGGTTGTTATGGAGGTGGTTCAGTTTTGTCTTTCCCTTTCTTTAAAACGTTAATCAACACTCCATTTTTTTTAGTGAAGGTGGTGAAGGTGATGTAGATCCTCCCAACAGAATAAGAATTAAACAAAATTATGTCAGACTGGATCTGGAGATTTTTCTTTGAGCAGTACCCTTGCGTGCTGTCAGGTGGTCGCCGTGATGGGTTCGGGGAGCGGTCCCTAAAGCTCATGGTGGCCCGCGGCTCGAGTCTGCATCGCTTCCGGTCTCGCTTGAGAGGAAGGTCTGCTATCAGATCTGTGCTGATGCCGGTCATACCATTGCGACCTTCCCCGGCACTGGCTAAGTCGTCGTCACTCACGAGGTCGGTTGCGCCCATGATCGACGTCTACCCAATCCTAATTGCCAACGTCCCGGACTCGGAACGGCGTTGGCCATTGCCGCCTCCGACTTCAAAGGGGCCTACTTACCCCAGGTTGGATTCGGACCCTTTTTCTTATGGGTATGAATATGAGGAGGGATTGGAGGGGTCGCTGGACCCTAATGAATACCAGCTGGATGCCCCTAACATGGACTGGGCACGGGAATTGGGCAAGGCAAGTGGTCTGGATACTTCTCCAGACACAGGCATGCTTTCTCCTCCTACTATTGCTACAGCAGAGGGAGCCTCATACTCAGTGGTGGTCAGTAGGGCGGCTACGGTCCTTGGCCTCGAATCTCCCTCTGTAGGGGTCAGGACTAACCTCCTGAGAGAGGTCCTTCAGCCTGGGGCTTCAACTTTGGAGCTTCTACTCCCATTCAATGAAGCCCTCACTGATGTCCTTCTAGGTGCTTGGTCCAGAAACAGCACAGGGGTTCCTGTGTACAGGAAAATCACCCGCTGGCATCAGCCTGCCCCAAATGACGCTAAATTCCTGACCCAACACCCCACTCCTGAAAGCCTTGTGATTCAGGCTTCCTCTTCTTCTGGCGCATTCCCTTCTGCTCCCCCGGGTTGGGAATCAAAGAGACTGGACAAACTTGGGAAGAAGATGTTTTCTCCCTCCAGTCTGGCATCCGTTAAAACCCCATACGTTTTGGGCTGCTATATACCCATTGAGTGTGGGATACGGTTACACAAGTCTTGCCGCAGATCCCGGGGAGGCCCGGGCCATCATCTCTCAAGCTGTTGCTGATGGTAGAGATGCGGGGAAGTTCACTATTCAATGTGGGCTGGACACGACCGAAACTCTGGGTAGATCGGTTTCGTCGACAGGGGCCTTGAGGAGCCACGCCTGGTTGAGGACATCTGGTTTTTCGGGGGATGGCCAACAAACACTTATGGACATTCCCTTGGATGGCAACCGTCTCTTCGGAGACAAGGCGGACTCGGCGCTTGAGGTGTTCAAGAAGCCCTGGGCTACGGCTCAGTCCCTTTGCCTTTCCACTATCTTTTGTCCACAACAGTCTGCCTTTCGCCCTTTTCGTGGCCACGGAAGGGGCTCCCTGTCGCATCCCTTTCCCAGCTACCGTGCCACCCATGCTACTCAGTCCCTGCGTGGCCAGGAACGCAGAATCCCATGGACTCGTAAGGGCAGTGAACCAGAGGTCTGCCAAGTCCACCCCGCAGCAGCCCCCCAGCCTTCCTAGTCCATCCCCCCGAGCTCAGACCAGTTGATGGCAGGATTTGCCATCACCTGCCCCGCTGAGAATCCATCACAATGGACAGGTGGGTTTTTCAGACCATCTAAAGGGGCTATTCCCTCTCCTTCAAGACCGCCCCTACAGCCATTCCTCCATCTTACCGGAGGATCATCTGGCACTTCTCCACGAGGTAGTCACAGCTCTCTTGGCCAAGGGAGCAATTGAGTGGGTCCCTGCACCAGAAGTAGGTTGTGGTTGTTATTCCCACTAAGTTCAAAATGCTCACTCTGGCTCAGGTCCTGTCTGCCTCACACCTAGGAGACTGGATGGTAGTGTTGGATTTGCGGACGCTTACTTCCATATACCTGTCTTGCCTGAGCACAGGTGCTACTTGCCATTCATGGTAGGTCGCAAGCACTTTTAATTTACAGTGCTCCACTTCAGCCTTACTAGCGCCCCCGGGTGTTCACGAAAGCGACTGCGGTGGTTGCAGCTCATCTGCGCAGGTTAGGGGTTTCAGTTTTCCCCTACTTCGACGACTGGCTGTTGAAGGCAGACATGCAACAGAAAGTCATCTACCACCTTCAGACTATGGCGAACCTTCTGCACATGCTGGGGTTCTCTATAAACATGCTGGAGTCACACCTGACTTCCTCTCAGATGCTCCCATCCATCGGAGCAGTTCTGGACACAGTGCAGTTTCAGGCCTATCCTACCAAAAAGTGAGTCCAGGATATTCAGGCTACGATTCTGATGTTTCATCCTCTATCCTGGATTTCGGTAAGAATGACTCTGAGGATGCTGGGCCTCATGGCCTCCTGTACCCTGCTGGTGACACATGCCAGGTGGCATATGCGGGCTCTGCAGTTGGACCTGAAGTTCAAATGGGCACAACATCAGGGAAATCTCTCCAACATGATCCAGCTCTCGGAGGGACTGCGAAAGACCTGCAGTGGTGACATTTGAATCAGGAAACAGCAGATCCCTTCCCCAAGCAGATCTTACAGTAGTGGCAGACCCGTCACTCCTGGAATGGGGCGGCTACATGAGAGAGGCAGAGATCAGAGGTGTCTGGACTCCGCATCAATCTTCTGAAGCTCCGGGTGATCAGAAAATCAGGATGCATTAAAAGCATCCTTCCCTCTTTCAAAGGGAAAGTGGTGCAGGTGTTCACGGACAGCACTACTGCCATGTGGTACTGCAACAAACAGGGCGGAGTGGGGTCCTGGACCCTTTGTGAAAAGGCTCTATGCCTCTGGATATGTCTGGCCCATCAGGACATTACCCTGGTGGTTCAACATCTGGTGGGCTTGTTGAATGCCAGAACAGACAAACTCAGCCATCGATGAATAGTCGATCACGAATGGCTTCTCCATCCAGAGGTGGCACAAGATCTCTTTCAGCAGTGGGGAGAGCATTGGTTTCTTTTGTTAGCCTCCACAGAGAATGTGCAATGTCCGCTGTTTTGCGCGTTGGAGTTTCGAAGGCGGCACTCGCTCAGCGATGCTTTTTGTCTCGAGTGGAACTCAGGCCTCCTTTACGCCTTCCCGCCTATACCACTTTATTCCAGAGTTCTGAAGAAGATCAAGAACAACTGAGCCCAGTAATCCTTGTGGCTCCAGACTGGGCACAAAGAGTATGGTATCCAGAGCTACTGAACATGGCCAAAGATCCTCCACTCAGACTGCCCCTTCGGGAGGATCTTCTGTCGCAGCAACAGGGGACGGTCCTCCACCCAAACCTGTCCAATCTTCACCTTTGTGTGTGTGTGTGTGTAGATTGAGCGATGGCAGTTGATAGCTTTGGACTTTCCTCGTGAAGTCTGTGATGCTATCTTGGCATCCAGGCGTCCCTCCGCCAAAATGGTATACACCTGTCTACATAAGTTTGTGGCATGGTGTACCAACAAGTCTGTTGATCCCCTCTCTGCTCCTCTTTC
Organism: Pleurodeles waltl; assembly: GCF_031143425.1. NCBI lineage: Eukaryota > Metazoa > Chordata > Amphibia > Caudata > Salamandridae > Pleurodeles > Pleurodeles waltl. Next base: position 885,250,264 of record NC_090445.1, on the reverse strand, counting down.
TGAGGTTCTCTTGTTCATCCTTTCTTTAGCCCAGCAGGGCTCTGCTTTGGGCACCCTTATAGGTTACTTATCGGCTGTCTCAGCCTTTCTTAGATTGCCGGACCAACCTTCCCTTTTCGAGTCTTCTATTGTTGGTAAATTCCTCAAGGGACTCATCCATTTGTTTCCTCCCACTCTGTTTATTTTGCCCCAGTGGGACCTCAATCCAGTTCTCACTTACTTAATGTGTGCCCCTTTTGAGCCGTTGCCCAACTGTCCCTTGAGGCTCCTTACTCTCAAAACTGTTTTTCTTATTGCCATCACCTTGGCGCGCAGAGTAAGTGAGCTTCAATCTTTTTCTTCCAAACCTCCATTTTTGTCTTTTCACCCTGACAAAGAGGTGCTTCGTACAGGGGCCTTCTTCCTTCCCAAGGTTGTTACGCCTTTTCAAGTGGGCCAATCCATCACCTTGCCTACTTTTTACGCACCCCCACATCCTTCTCATGAAAAGGAGAGACTCCACCATCTGGATCCAAAAAGGGCATTGGCATTCTACCTCAATCATACTGAAGATTTCCAGATGGACGATCAACTCTTTGTTGGATATCTGGGTGCGAAGAAAAGGAAGGCAGTGCAGAAGTGTACCATCTCACGATGGGTACTACTTTGCATCAAAATGTTTTGGCAAAGTAGCAATCCCTTTTCCCCGTTCTTCATATGCCTGATTGTTAAAAGTGTGACTATTTAGAACCTCTTTCTTGGTAAAAAAAAAAAATGAATCCTTCAAAGCGCCCCTCTCACCAAGCCAGTTATGATGTAACAGGTTTGATTGATCTTCCTGAGCCCTACAATGTGCTTTACCAGCAGTCAATTGTGGGCTATACTGCTCATACCTACTCTTCTTTCTACGATGCTCGAAGAGGGAGATGGAAAAACACTGTATTGTGCTTCAAAACCTCCCATAGCATTGCCACATCTGCAGGGTTCTAGTGTACTTAAAAAAAACTATTCGATCTCCATTGACAGTGTCTCCTTATTGGCATCCTGGGTCAGCAGCAACTTATCCATACACCATCTCCCCTCTTTTTTTAGGCTGTGCATTGGGAACTTTAAGAACACCATCGAATGGTCTAAGAAAACCCCAACATGATATTGTTGGGAAATTTTGGGGATAGTAAGAGGGCATAGAAATAAATCTATCCTTCCCAGATGACCTGAATCGTTTTGAAAAACAAAAATAAAAACTGCATCGGATTCTGTTTTCACAAACATCATACACACCGAACCAGGTGCAGAAATACCCAAAGATCTGCTGTGTTAATCTTTTATGTTAAGTTTGATTAGGCTTCGGGAAATCCATGGAAGGAGAAAGCAAAAAATTAAAGTATCCCCCCCCCCCCAGAACTGGGTTACCTAGCATATGACTTAACTCCCACTGTAGGGACTGCAGTAGTTTAATATTATCATGGATGAATAAGTCAATCCAGGATTTGTAAAGTGGAGCAAATGATCCATGTCTCAAGGAGCTGAATTTTAGGCACAGGAGATTGTGACTTGCCCAGAATCACAGGATGTTGAGCTGACGAGAGCTCAGCACATCCTGTATCTTGGGGCCGTAGTACAAAGCAATATTATAACTTATATCGTGGATTAGTACCGAGACAATGACCCAAATCCCATCTTTATCGGTCACCGGGACAAGCAACTGCATTCTGCTTTTTTGCTGAAAATGACTGCCTTCCCCTTATGCTTTGCTCTGGTCAATGAGAAAAAGCACTCTTTATCCCAGGAGTACTTCAACTTATTACCTCCCTTCCCCCTTATAAAGTGGATTTGTTGCAGAAGGATTATTATAGGTTGCAATGTTGTAGATTGTAGAAAAGATAGCATCCCTCTTCTACCTGTTACTCAAACCATTATAAATAACAACGGCTTACTCCATTTGCTCTTTTCCTTCCTCTCTAGAGATAGACAATCATTAGATTTCATCCTTGGCAGCTTACCAAATCCGCACAGTAAACTCTTAGCAGTAACATTAGCCATATACAAGCCAATAAACATATAGTAGAATTGCATTCAACTGCATTCCAGCAGTTATTCACTGTGCCGTGCTCCCCTTACCTCTGCGGCCTGGTATGTACTATTGATTCTCCAGCTTATTTCTCACTTGGTGCATTTCTCTCTGAAGTTGAAACAGTAGACCTATGTGTATCCTCTATATCCGAAATCCTTTGTCAGCTTCTGCGCATCTGGAGTTCGAACCCTGCAGACCCTTTTCAATTGATTCTACCTTGTTCTCAGTCTTGCACGCCATCTTGTTGTGAGCCAATTTCATCTCCTGAATCTCTGTCAATAGTTGTTTGAGCAAACACATAGCTCTGCATTAGACTCTATCACAAGAGTCTCATCTGTATCCTTATCTGGATCGACCAGATTAGCTCCCAATTTCATAAGGATTATTTTTCTCATTTGTATTCCCCTGTGTAATAGCCCTGTTCTCTTTCTGAGCTACTAGAGGGCTAGTCAGTGGCATGGATTTAGTTATTTTCATCAGTGATATTGCCATTGCTCCTTTGGACCTAAATGCACCAGCCCCCTAATGCTGCCTGCCTTTGCAGAAGAATCATCTCCCTGTTGCACGCCAAAAGGGAGTTTCATACCTCAGCGCAGATGTTTACAAAAAATTGGGTGTTGAGGTAGGCAGGTGGAGCTGCTGGTAGTTGTACTGGCTGGCCCAGGTAGACATTATTTTCCCAAGAATCTACATGAGGTAACTTTCCATCAACTTTTGGATTACCATTTGCACCTTCTACGCCATGTTTCTCTGTATCTGGCACATACTACAAGAGGTCAGCCGAGCCTGAGCCCTGCTTGCATCTGTGTGCCAACAGTGCACGGGTAGCGCTGCAGCCTCATCACCTCCTGCCATGCCTGGAGTAAGGGTTAGGGTCAACATCTGTACTGGGACTTCAATTTAAATACGACTTCATATGTACTGTATCTTCTGAACAGAAGGCTGAGAGTCCAGTAGCCCACTCCCTAGGAATGTTTTTCTTTGTGGCTTGTCTATAAACATTTTTCCACCTTATTGTGCACCATTTCTGCTCCCTGTTGAATAGGATTTGTATAAATCTCCAGATGGGCCCTTCAGGCCTCTTAGCCCTTTTACTTTTCTTCCTTAGTAGGGCTTCATCAGTATCTCGCAGATAGGACCTCAGAGAAAGAACAAAAACCTACAGTCCCTTAGCTCAGAAATTGCCCCAGATTGTATTGTGCTGTAATTCTAGATTTTAACCATTGTCTTGTCCACAGGGGCCTGCATGCCAAAATAATGCTCTTATATGCCTCAGTGAAAAAATGAAAAAAAGGAACCTCACAGCCAGCATGACCGGCTGCTGCTACCACCTGTGTTTGTTCGGGACAATTTTTCCAAGTTGTAATTTATGCAGGCGGCCAAGGGCTAATTTAGCCCAATAGGTGCACAAGCACAGCAGTAAGGGGAAAAAAGACAAAGGGAAAGCTATCTATGCTTAGAACAAGCACATTAAAATCCTCTTACAAAAGGAAAAAAGGGGAAGACTAACAAGCACTCGCCCAACTTGAGGGTTCACAGGTTCATCCACTGTCCACCATCTACTGCTAAAAGCTACCAACAGGCTCATGCTTTAAGTGCATGCCTCCCAGGACTCCTCAATGGCTCAAAGCAATACAACTTGCAGCAAATGTGAGGCTCCAATAACGGGTAGTTTCTCTAAGGTCACCCATTTTGACATCTGGCTGTGCTCAGTAGCAGCCGGTGGAGCCACCTCGAATGGCGACTTCACACATGCTGCTTCATGCTGCCAGGACAGAATCAGTCAGAAAGCCTGCTGGGTTCCTTTCTTGTCCTTCCTCGCTGCTTCATATCTAGAAATGTAATGTTAAAATGTCGTTAAAGTGACTAGCACCCAAAAGCTATTTTCACTGAGGCAGGCGTAGCTATCCTGTATAGAAAACCAGAGTACAGATAAAAATCCTAACACTACATCTCTGGGATGGGGCCAGATAGAAAATTAACCAAACAACTATTTTTAATTGTTAATATAATCTAATTCAATGGTGAAGTTGGATTTTTGATAAATATAGAGTAAAACGAACATTTAGAAAGTTACCTTTTCCCTGCTTGAAATTCCCTGAGGCTACTTTGCATTAGCCCTCTAGCTTCCCACAGTCTGTAATTACCATTGAGTAGGTGTGAAAAGGCTCAATGCTTCCCATGCACAAACATTAGGTTGACCTGTGTGAGTAGAGGTGATTCCTCTGAACCCCGTATAGATGCAGAGTGGTGGCTGTGGCATCCTTTTTGACACTAGAGTGTCAAATACAAGTCTGCTGGGTTTTTATCTAATACTTGAGGCACGCTTGTAAGACAAAAGAACAGGATGGCAAGACAATTCTTGTGGGTCGTCTGTCTGATTGCTGAAGTACTCTACTTTTGTCCTACCATACTATTGTTTACCCTTGGAGCGCACTGGAAAAGGGATAGAACAGGATCCCAAGTCAGTTTGTGTGGATTTACTTTCTGGTTGCTGAAGAACTCTGCTTTTGTTCTACCAGACGTTTTGATCTGGGTTTATTGTAAGTACAATGGCTGCCAGAAATTGGATTTTAGTGTTAGATGTGGGAGGACACTAGAATTACCGTAGTTTACACTCCTGACACACACCCCTGGCCCTCAGAGGCCAAATTTTGTGTGGCCAAACAATTTTGCCATCTTGAAAATGCTCAAATTGGGTAGGATTTGCCTTGGGATCTTATACCCACTGCTTGGGGCGTGCCCAGGAGACATTCTCACCCACTAACTAGTTAGTGCCAGGCATAAAGGAGGCACCCGTGGACAACCTCTTCAGAACACTTTCTGCACCTTCAGAAGATCAGAAGAGGACTGGACCTGCTGTCTGTGACCTAAGAGGAGCCCTGAAGGACTGGACTGCTCCCTCTTGTACCCAAGACGAAGAAGTGGACTCCAAGGGTCATAAGGATGACCTCATGTTCAAGCTACAGAAATACAACAACCTACAAAAGGCCTTTTCCTGGCGGTACCAAGCTGAGCAGTAGCAACTGGACCTGAACGTATTCTGCTTTTGGACTCTGCGTGACACTCTGTGACACTATCTCCCTTGAGGTCCCGGGGGGGTGGGTCTTTAAATTGTACTCCTATGGTGGGTTGGGACTTAGAGACCTAAATCAGAAGGTAAAATCTTAGATCAGGATGTACCTCATTGGTGTATCCGACCTGCACTTCATCCGCGCCTGTCAGACTCAGATTGCACCTAGATCCTGGTCTGTCGCGACCATTGGCTATCATTGGAATTTTTGAGCCCTCTTTCTGCTTAAACTTTTTTTAAAAATCATATCTTAGTTTCCCTTATTGGATTTTTGTCCTTTTGGTGTCATTTTGTTTATTACATTATACTTATTTTTCTATTTCAGCTTGGGATTTTTATCGTTTTCCATTTTGTCTTTATTAGTGTTTTGGTATTGCATACATTTGTTACACAGTCCCCTAAGTTAAGCCAGTCTGCTTAGTGCGATAGCTATCAGGAGGCTGAGCTCATGTTAATTTAGTGACTTTGAGAGTTCACCCTGACAAGGACTGTGATTGTTCCTTGAAGTGGTCAGGCACCCACCTCAAATAATGATCAAGGTTCTTACATCCATCTTCCTCATCACAGTACTTAATTTATAAGATACAGAAATAAAAGTAAAAATTGTAATTGACACCTTTTGTCATTGGCGTATGTGACATACAGACAAAACATCCATATATGAGGCTTCCTGGAAGACTTCTATGCATGTAAGTCTCCATCTTTAGAACCAATCACTCAGTGGCTGTGAAATCAAATTTCAGCATATCCACACAATGAAAAATTATTTGGAGTTTAAATAAGCCATAGGCTCTCCCAGAATTCCACTGAACATTTCTCTAGATTTGAAAAATAACATAGTAAATCATAGTTGAGAAGGACAATGAAAGCTGTAGAACTCAACAGGTGAAATAAAAGCAATCTCCAGGACAGTAGCTAATGAAGAGCCGTGCAATCTTAATGAGTGAAGGTACTGTTTGGTGACTGAGAAACACTTCTGCCAATTGTTAATTAAAACAGTCAACCATGCAAAGCACTTGAAACAGAGGTGATTGGTGATACTGACAGAACTCTAGGATTCAAAACCAAGTCTCTGTGAGGGACCTAAACAGTCCTGAGACATAATCCCACATCCTGAAGGGGAGCTCAGCTCAGGACAATGACCGCCGGGATATGTTCAATGGAAAAGCAACAAACAGTCTAACAGACCAAAGCAGAAACCTTAAAAGGTTTGACTCTTGACTATTCCAGCAGAGTGACATCGGAAAAGTGGAAAATGAGAGATGAACCCTTCCATAAACTTGTTTCGGACATCCACTTCCCCAAGGTCTGAGCAGTAACAAAGGAGCCAAATTGTAATGATGACAGAAAAACACATCTCATGGTTTCAAACGAGGTCAGGCATATAAGGCAAGTAGCTGAAGAGCGTGGGAAATTCATAATAGAACATGCATAATCATGTACACCTTGACTTTAATATGGGAATCTTTGACTTGTTTAGAAAAGAATACATTTGGCAGTCACTCTTTCAACCTTTCTTGAAACCACCAACCTTCTTGATCCAGCACAGCATGGGTTTTAGACCCAACTGTTGCACAGAATCTGCCTTAGTAGCGGCCACAGAAGAGATCAGAGCAATCGTAGATGGAGGGGGTAAGGCGTCTTTGATCTTGCTTGGTCTTTCGGCTGTTTTCAGCACAGTCCACCACTCTTTTTTGGTCAACAGTCTTGAAAGTTTCGGCATTATGGGTACAAATTTAAAATTGATCAGGTTGTTTCTGTCCAACAGAGAGCAAGTGGTCGCTTTGGAGGCTTTATCTCTGCCCCCTTTACTCTTCCCTGCAGAGTCCCTCAAGGATCCTCATTGAATCCAACCCTTTTAATGTTTAAATCACCTCACTGATCAAACTCATTTGATCTTGCGGTTTCTCATTATTATCTTATGATGCCGTACATCCAAATAGATATGTCTGTCTCTTCTGAACCAGAAGACAATTCAGTTCAACATCTGCATAGGTAGCATTGCCGACTGGATGCAGAAGAATTGTTTAAAACAAAATTCTGAAAAAACAGATGTGTTGTTGTTTGGTAATGGCCAGTCTTCGGTCCCTCCAACTGCCAGGCCAGAAAGCAAAAAACTTTGGAGTCATTTTTTATGCCAAGTTAGTATTCACCGACCACACAAGAAAGGCAACATCCTCTTGTTTTCTCCCTCTGAGAATATTAAAATTCTTCCCTTAATCCCAATTGAGTTAAGAAAATCAGTTATCTGATAGACAATTCTAGTTGCAGATTCCTTACCGTAGAATTTTCCTCCAGGCTTCAGACTGGATCCGGAGATTTTTTCTTAGAGCAATACCCTTATGCGTCGGTAGGCTGCGACGGTCGACTCTGCGGGCGTCATAGTCGCCGTGATGACGTTGGGAGTAGTATAAAGATGCTGCCTCAGCGCAGTGAAGTCAGTTATTTTCTTTCCGCGCCACACGCTGATCCTGAGAGAGCTTTTTTTGACCGAATTTGTTTTTGGGGGGGTGAGTTTTTGGTGCGTTGCGATGTCCCCGAAGACCGGTTTTAAGCCTTGCGAGGACTGTCACTGCATGATGTAGGTAACGGATCTGCATCGGGTCTGTTTGTGGTGCTTGGAGCGCGACCACAACCCGAAGTCGTGCTCTGAGTGCCGTGCCATACACCTGAAGGTCCCCGTCTCGCTCGAGGGGAAGTTCTCGAGACCGCTCGCGGAGACACCACCATTCTTCTTCCTCCAAGTCTTCGGGCACAGGTAAGAAGAAGAAGAAGTCGAAGCGTCCCATCACCCTTCGACTTCACCTCATCGCTTGGCTGATGCAACGTGGGAGGAGCGTCGATGCACAGTGCATCAGTCTTTGGAGCCTGCTTCTGGGTCCGCTCCACGCTTCCCCGAATGTCTGGGAGCTGGAGCGACCTCTGCCCAAATTAAGGAGTTTTATGAGGAAAATGTGCCTCATTTTTGGGCAGGCCGACCCCGATACGGCGCCTTCGGGCCCAAAGGTTTCGGTCAGGGGGCCTTTGGGTTCCGTGCCGGTGGCTTCGGCTCTGGCCACCGAGGTCCACTCTGGATCCGCTTGCAGATCCGCACCGAACCAGTCGTACCATTGAGACCTTCCCCAGCACTGGTTCAATTGTCGACGCTCCTGATGTCGGTGGTGCCCACCATCGATGTTGACCCGATCCTCATCCCTGACGTCTTGGAGTCGGAAACGGCGTCAGCCGATGCTGTCTCTGTCTTCGATGGGTGTACTCACCCCAGGTCAGAATTGGACCCTTTTTCTTATGGGTACGAATTCGGGGAAGGATTGGAGGGGTCCTTGGACCCTTATGAATACCAGGATGACCCTAATTTGGACTGGGCATAGGAGTTGGGCGAGGCCAGTGGCCTGGACACTTTTTCAGACACTGGCATGCTGTCTCCTTTTACAGTGGCTGAGGCGGAGGGAGCGGCTTATTCTTTGGTGGTCAGTAGGGCGCCGGCGGTGCTTCAGCCAGGGGATTCCACATCTGAGCCCCTTCTGCCATTCAATGAAGCCCTCACCGAGGTCCTCTTGGGTGCTTGGTCCAAACCCAACACGGGCTCCTGTGAACAGGACTGTTTCACACCGCCATCAGCCCGCCCTGAACAATCCTAAATTCCTGTCCCTACACCCCACACCTGAGAGTCTTGTCATCCAGGCTTCCTCTTCCTCTGGTGCATGCCCTTCCGCACCCCTGGATAGGGAATCAAAAGGCTGGAACAATTTGGGAAGATGTTTTTTTTTCTCCAGTCTTGCGCTGCGGTCCGTGCACACCGCATGCCATTTGGGCCTGCTATACCCACTCTCTGTGGGATACAGTTGAACAAGTTCTGCCGCAGATACCGGAGGAGGCCCATACTATTGTCTTCCAAGTTGTCACCGATGGGAGAGATGTGGGGAAGTTCACGATCCAATGTGGGCTGGGCAGGATCGACTCTCTAGGCAGATCGGTTGTGATGACGGTGGCCTTGAGGCGCCATGCCTAGTTGCATACTTCTGGTTTTTCGGGGGATGTCCAACAGTCTCTTATGGACATGCTCTTTGATGGCATCCGTCTCTTTCGAGACAAGGCGGACTCGGCTATGGAGAGGTTCAAGGACTCCTGGGCTACAGCTCGGTCTCTTGGCCTTTCCACTGCCCCTCGCCTCTAACAGTCCGCTTTTTGTGCCTTTTGTGGCCACAGAAGGGGCTCCCTATCGCGTCCCCAACACAGCCACTGTGCCACCCATGCTGTTCAGCCCCTGTGTGGCCCGGGACGCAGAATCACACATGGGTGTGGGACAAGGAACCTGACGTCTACCCAGTCCACCCCTGTCCCTGCTGCAGCCTCCTAACTCTCCTAGTCCAACCCCTCACTCTGATCCAGTTGGCGGGAGGATTTGCCATAACCTGCCCCACTGGTAATCACTACTGACAGGTGGGTTTTGCAGATAGTTCGAAAGGGCTATCCCGCCCCCCCTTCGAATCCTTCCCACCAGCCATGCCCCCATCAATCAGCTATCTTCTAGAGGATCATTTGGCACTCCTCCGCCAGGAATTTGCAGCTCTCTTGTCCAAGGGAGCCATAGAAAAGGTCCCTGTACCAGAAGTAGGTTGTGGTTGTTATTTCCGCTACTTTCTGGTGCTGAAACAGGACAAGGGCTTGCGTCCTATCCTGTACCTTCAGAACCTCAATTACTTCCTCATGAAGGAGAAATTCAAAATGCTCACTCTGACTCAGGTCCTGTCTGCCTTAGCTCCAGGAGACTGGATGGTAGTGTTGGACTTGCAGAACGCTTATTTCCACATTCCCTTCCTGCCTTCCCATAGACGTTATCTGCGATTTGTGGTAGGTCATGAGCACAAAAGTGATGGCATTGGTTGCAGCTCATCTGCACAGGTTAGGGGTTTCAGTCATCCCCTACCTCGACGACTGGCTGTTGAAGGCGGACTTGTCCCAGAAAGTCGTCTCCCACCTTCAGACTAGGGTGAGCCTCCTGCACACGCTGGGGTTCTCGTATCAACATGCTGAAGTCACACCGACTCCCTCTCAGATGCTCCCTTTCATCAGAGCTGTTCTGGGCACAGTGCAGTTTCAGGCCTATCCTCCCAAAAAGCGAGTTCAAAATATTTGGGCTATGAGTCCGATCTTTCAGTCTGTGTCTTGGGTTTCGGTGAGACTGACTCTGCGGCTGCTGGGCCTCATGGTCTCCTGCATCCTGCTGGTGACACATGCCAGATGGCATACGCCAGCTCTGCAGTGGTACTTGAAGTTCCAGTGGGCGCAGCATCAGGGAAATCTCTCCAACATAGTCCAGACCTCGGAGGGGACTGCGAAAGATCTGCAGTGGTGGCTTTCGAATTCGCATTGGGTCCATGGCAGATCCCTCTCCCTTTCCCAGCCAGATCTATCCATAGTGACAGATGCATCACTTCTGGGTTGGGGCAGCCACATGGGAGCGGCGGAGATCAGAGGCCTCTGGTCTCCGGCGGAGTCTGGGTCCATATCAATCTTCTTGAGCTCCGGGCGATTCGGCTTGCGATGAAAACATTTCTTCCCTCTCTCAAAGGGAAAGTAGTGCAAATGTTCACGGACTACACTACCTGCATGTGGTACTGCAGCAAACAGGGCACAGTAGGGTCATGGACCCTTTGTCAGGAGGCACTGTGCCTCTGGACATGGCTGGAACATCAGGACATTACCCTGGTGGTTCAACATCTGGTGGGCTCTCGGAACGTCAGAGCAGACGAGCTCAGCCTTCGATGCATAGCCGATCACAAATGGCATCTCCATCCAGAGGTGACGCAATGTCTCTTTCAGCGGTGGGGAGAGCCTTGGTTAGATCTCCACAGAGAGCACGCAATGTCAGCTGCTTTGCGAGTTGGAGTTTCCAAGGCGGCACTCGCTCAGAGACACTTTTTGTCCCAAGTGGAACTCCGGTCACCTTTCTGCCTATACCACTTCTGCCCAGGGTTCTCAGGAAGATCAGGAACGACCGGTCCCAAGTTATCTTGGTAGCTCTGGACTGGGCACGGAGAGTATGGTATCCGGAGCTATTGAGGATGGCCACCAATCCTCCACTCAGACTGCCTCTTCGGGAGGATCTTCTGTCGCAGCACCAGGGGACGGTTCTCCACCCGAACCTGTCCAATCTCCGCCTTCATGTGTGGAGATTGAGCAGCGGCAGGGGATGGCTTTTGGCTTTCCGTCTGAAGTCTGTGACGTTATCTTTGCAGCTAGGCGTCCCTCCACCAAAACGGTATACGTCTGTTGTTGGCATAAATTTGTGGCATGGTGTACCAACATATCTGTTGATCCCCTCTCTGCTCCTCTTTCTGAGGTTTTTTTTGTTCATTTTTTCTTTAGCCCAACAGGGCTCTGCTTTGGGCATCCTTAAAGGGTATTTATTGGCTATTTCAGCCTTTTTTAGGTTACCGGATCAGCCCTCTCTCTTTAAGTCTCCTGTTGTCAATCGATTCCTTAAAGGTCTCACCCATTTATGTCCTCCCATTCCATTGATCATGCCTCAGTGGGACCTCAATCTTGTCCTTATTTACTTAATATGTACTCCCTTTGAGCCGATGCACAGTTGCCCTCTAAGGCTCCTCACTTTCAAGACTGTCTTTCTTTTTGCCATCACTTCTGCTTGCAGAGTAAGTGAGCTTCAAGTTCTTTCTTCAAAACCCCCATACTTGTCTGTGCACCCTGACAAAGTGATTTTGCGCATAAGGGCTTCCTTCCGTCCCAAGGTTGTTACTCCTTTTCATGTAGGCCAGTCTATCACCTTGCCATCTTTTTATGCACCCCCCCCCATCCTTCTCATGAGGAGGAGAGACTCCACCGCCTGGAACCAAAAAGAGCGTTGGCTTTCTATCTCAATCGTACTAAAGATTTCTGGGTGGATGATCAATTCTTTGTCAGATATTTGGGTGCGAAAAAAGGGAAGGCTTTGCAAAAACATACTATCTCTCAACTTCTTTGCATCAAGATATGCTACGCTTTGGCAAGAAGCAACCCCCTGAGGGCTTGCGTGCTCATTCCACCAGAGCAACTGCTGCTTCCACCGCATTTGCGCGCCGAGTTCCTGTCCTGGATATCTGCCAGGCAGCTACGGGGGCGTCTCCGCACACGTTTGCTAAACATTACTGCGTGGACAGTCAAATCCATCGGGTTGGCTACTTTGGTTGTTCGTTCCTACAGGACTTTCTAGTATGATCTTGATTTGCAGCCCACCTCCGAGGATGGCATTACTTGGCTATCTATTCTAAGGGAAGAAATCTGCAACTAGAAGTCTCTATCAGATGTACAAGTTACTTACCTTCAGTAACAAAATACCTTGTAGAGACATATTCTAGTTGTAGATTCCTTACCTTAGTTTTCAGTAGTTGGCCGGTGCGCTTGAGGAGGGCTAAACACCGGAAAAGGCATGATGTATGCATGCCTTTCACTAATGAAATCAAGCAGATTTTAAACGGCAAGCCACCAACCAATGAAAGTGACAGGCATGACATGGGTGTAGTTAAAAGTCCAAAGAGAGATTACAACAGGGACGGAGCGCTTTTGTGCTCGTCCCTAAAAAGCACACTGTGGAGTATGAACTTTCTTCTGCTGTACATCTAAATGGTGGAACTCAATGCCTGATCATTTTAGAGCTGAACCTAATCTCCAATAATTTAGGAAACAACTAAAAAGTTGGCTTTTTTGCTCCTCTTTCTAAATTCCTTTTCTCTGCCTTTGCTCTGAAACATCATGTCTGACACTAGCACCAAGCCACCGATTGGTATACGCATTCTTTACAAAATTATTAACATAATATATAGTAATGTACTGCAGAAGATCCCTGAAACCTATGAGGTCCGAATGAATGGAAATCACATGATCCAAACATGGGTACCACCCCAGGTCTCATTTCTTGAAGTCCTGCACCCTAGAACCACCAAACTACTGTGCAGATCTTATCCTCAAAACAAGTGGGTGATAACTCAGGACATGCTGTGGTAAAATGTCACTGCCCAAGAAAAGAGTACAAAAGAACCCAGTACACAATTGATGTCACAAAACATTGTGAAGATGGTACTTTTACAATTGAAAACCGCTGAACAAAGCCATAGCAGTCAATGTGAGCTTCTGGTGAGTTGTGAACAAGCAAGTGCAGCAGTATAGGCCCAGTCATAGAGCATGAGGGCAAAGCATCTGAGGCATGGCAAGAGCACATTTAATGGAGACCAGCTGTGCAGAATGCCAGAAATTGGCATTGACATCAGTTTGTGAAAAATGTAGGTCCAGTCACCATTAACAGTTACCGCAAGGCATGCACCTGCAGCATTATTCAGCATTTTAATCATCATATGTGTCTATCAAAGTCAAATCAAACCGTACAGGCACATTCCTATCTAGACCTGTGCAAATCAAATCAAGTAACAGCAGCCTATCCATACACTTTCTCTTTTCTGCATCCAAAAGAGACAACACCATAGTGAGTTCAGCTGAAATGCTATATCTTCTTGAGATAGTAGTTAAGTCCTTTTATCTTCAACTGAAGATCCTACAGACTATTTTGCCTGTAATAATATCTTTCTGCAAAGATTACCTTCGTTCCACAATAGTGGTAGCGGGCACGAGTGTTCTCCAGTAGAGAGGTGTGCAGCAACTCACCCACACTCTAGATGGGCCTATGCCAGTACCAGAGGATGCACGTCTGTCCTAGGGCATTTAGGAACACTCACCTACCAGTGCCATGAATTCTCCCAGATCATAACATTAAAGAGGGTTTGGTAGGGATCAGAGGTGGGGACCAGAAATGAAGCAAAACAATAATAAAATGAGACCCTTGTGATTGCATTACGTTCATGGAAAGGGTCTACTGCATGGCTTTGTCCTGCCAGTAATGTGAGGTAGGGCAGAGGCGGAGGTTATGCAATCCCAGCATCAAGCAACGCAAGGTGTGTGCTATAATTAGGAGATCTACTAAAGTCCAGGGGAATAGCCTGTTAGCAGCAGTCAGGCAGGGACAGAAGCACCCCGGTTGTGGTCCTCTTGCAACCGAGTGAGAGTTTTTTATATACTTTAGAAGCAGAGTAATCTCTCAGTGTTCTGAAGCATTTAGGGGTTGGGTGCTTGTGAAAGGTGCTGAGTTAGGAGAACTGGGACTTGGACCTTCTCCACCTCCATGTAAAGGTCTCAGACAGGCCGTCCCAGAATAGAGCCTCAAACCTGTCACTAGCATGAGAGGGAAGAATAATCTGCAGGCTCATCGAGTCCTTGGCCTCATGGTGGGGAGTTTGCCCATATGTTGATGTTACAGTACAGAAGAGTACCGTGTGCTGGGGCTAAATCTATGCCTTCTGTGATCCCTACTAATCCACTATGCCCTCTGCTCCTTGTACACCCAGCCACAGGGAATTCAGGACATGATTTGATTTTAGTATTGCGCTTTGACCCAAAGCATTTTAGCTTATATACAGTTATGAATGCCCAGTCAAATAGCTCCTCATCTTCAATAGGATGAAAGGTGAGCACGTCCGACATTGATAGTCTGGCGTTCAGATTTAGCAAGTTATTTTACGAGGATGCTTTAGTCCACTGAACTCTTTCAGTAGCTTTTCACCCATTGATTGCACAAAGATCCCAAAAACTAGTGAACTTGCGATATGTCAGCAACTGTATGCTAAGAAAGTTTGATCAGTGACTGCCACAAGACAAAAGACTGTGACCCACTGTAAGAGAATAATCTTGGAATAGAAGCTGTAACCAAACTCTGCTCTTACCAAGCATTGGCAAAGCCAATAGATCTCGCCTTCACGAGATGTTCTATTTTTGTTTTTTCTATTTTACAGTAGTTGTGTGAATAGTAAGTGTACATTGTGTTTGTGTTATATGGTGTACATAATGTTTTATTGTTATGAATACGGTAGATATAACCTTCTAGGTTATGTACACCCTACTGAGGTTCCCTACCAGTGTGGAAACATGTTCTGAATGCAGTGTTACTTCCTCATTATCTCGAGCTTGGTACCCCGGGCTGAGCACTTATTTATGGGGAGAGATGGGTGGCAGGGTTGGCTTCACATAACACAGGTCATGTAAAGAGCATAATTAAGATTGCTTTGCAATCCTATGCGCCAACGCCATACTCACAAACTCACAGCACAGGTTCTGCAGATTAAATGAAGCTCACTGCAGGTTGGTCACAATACTCTGGGATGGAACTTGTTGCTGTACAGAGGTCTGGCAGTGCCCACTCTGGGGGAGGGCAGGAGGTCACAATGACAAGCACCTCCCTGGAGACAGTGCGTACACAGACGCAAAGTAGAAATAAGTAAAGGTACACAGCAATGAGAATGAGATGCGTCTGATTCACAAAAATAGCTGTGAATGCCCTGATACAGTTGAAGTGGAATGTTTGTAGTTGATGTTGTGTATTTTACCAACTGTTGGTTAAATATGAAAGAATCCCAGCAAATTTTATCAAAATAAATGTTAAATACACTGTAGCTTTGCCATCTGTCTACCTGTCAGCCAAACAGAAAATTACATGATATTTTCCCAGCTACTTACATGGCTGTCGCTAGGATGAAAGCATTTATCACTATGTTAAATAAAGGACCTGAAGCCAGAATGCGAGCCCCTTTAAAAACATATATTCTCTTACAAAACAAACACACATATTAAAAATAACCAGCAAAATTGTTGATGCACCAAGACAGATATGGAGAAATGGCTTCATGAACAGCAATGCGGCTCACCGCATGACAGGGCTGTCGCTGAGGAAGTGAAGAATGGCAGAAGTGTCACATGGCACGACATGGCTGGATAAAGTGGGAGGGGAAAAAGGGAGAAGGGAGGGAGGAAGTGCAGTTGCGTGATGTGAAAGCAGTGCTCGGTTGTTATGCTGCGGGAGGAAAAAACGACATGTGAGATGACGTGCTGGTTCGACTGAGTCACTGGTCATAAACATTAAGTACGCACCAAGCAATGTATGTAGTTATACTGTAGGTCCAAAGGCAATGAATGGGTTTGCTGGGCTAGAGGGATAGGGTTTGTTCCCTACCAGGGCATGATGCTAAAAAAGAAAATACAGCTAAAAAAAATACAAAAATTTAAAAAACACTGTCAACACGGGAAAGCCTTAGTAAACAAATCAAGCACATTGTAAAAAAAAAAAAAGGCTTCAAACGCATCTCCCACAAGCTTTAGCAGGAACCTCCTGAAAACACAGGCACTCTGCAGTGAAAAAACAAGTGTGCATGCGCAAAGGAAAATACACTAAAGTGAAAGGATACAAGTACTTGGTCTTTGCTCCAAGGGAGGGAGCAGAACATGTAAAGGAGGGACATATAACAAAGCAAAACCACCTGGAAGCAAGCTTTTCCGAACAAGGCAATCATTAACAAATCAAAAGAGATGGGCAGGCTGTAAGCCTACAGAGTGAATACAGCTTGCCTCGCAGAGACAGTGCATGTGATGCCTAGGGGAGACTAAAAAAAGGACATAAAATGGTCTTTTGGCTGCCAACTCAGGTTCTGTTATCACTGTTTTTATCTTATGTGTTCTGAACATTTACTTGGGTCCTTAATATTGTTTCTGATTGGATTTGCAGCCTGTCCAACATATTGATGTCTCACTGTTTACCGCTTATGTCAGTTATAGTTGTCAGTTTATGGGCCAAGAACAGATTGACCTCTTTGGTGAATTGGTCTTTTTCTATTTTTATGTGTGCAAGTCAGGAAGCAAAGTGGTGTGGACACATAAACCATAGTGGCAGGTGTAACAAATACTTAAAATAATGTAAAGTGTCTGTTTTTCTTATTTTGGTGGGTTATATGCTTGTGATCAGTGATAATTAGAAGTCCGCCAATCATTGTTACATTTCTATCTAGGCCAATTTCCGAGCAGTTTTGTGGAGCAGTTGACAATCCCAAGCATACAACCTGGAGAGAAGCTCTTCGTCTGCATTAGCGACTTTGTGTCTGATGAACCTGGAGCCCTGTCCCTGCAGCAAGGTACGATACGACCCAGCACTGTTCACCTTCCAGCTACTTTTTATTACTAACTCCTCATAATGTAGATGAACAGGTCTTTCTTGGGGTCTCAATACTATGACTAGCCTGCTTTTGAGTGCACCCAAATTAGTCATATTTTGAACCGTAGGCATTGTGCAATAAAATAAAATGCCCATGATCACTTTAGTTGATCTAAAGGGGAAGTTGTTGTCACATTTCACAGAGGTCTGTTATGAATATAGTATCTTTAAAGGTGCATCACTATTCATAAGGTTAAATAAGACTGTATGCACTGTAGCAGGCTCAAAATATACAGCGCAAGGGTAGTCAAGAGTCCTTTCGAATGCCTGTGAACTGTTTTATCATAGTAAAAATAATATGAGCTTAGGTTAGGCAGGTAAAAAATGTAAAGAGAGAAATACTAACTTCTTGATGGACCTGCATATTATGTGCATTGCTGTGGTAATGTACTCCTATGTACCCAGGAGGCAGTGTCCAAATCATAGAATTGGAAGAAGCCCTAGTGCACTTGTTTTGTAAGGCTTCCCTTCTGTGAATTGGTGAGATAGACCTGAGAGGACAACAGTTTGCACGTAAAGAAAAAGGTTAGCAAGTTATTGGTATCCGTTATACATTACTCAGTTGATGTGTCTAGAATGCAGCTTTCCACCCACTGAATTGCATGTTTTCTGTTACTGAGTTACCAAATATTAGATGTGGTGTTCCAAGGCTTCTAAGATAGGCGAAAATGGGACCTCTGTGAAGGATACTGAACTGAGGATATATTACCTTTCTTTCTACAATATGATTAGTTCTTGGTAAAGAAATGTTCTTACCTCACCCTGTTGTAGTGCCTCTATATGTGTGTGTTTGCTTTCACCAAAGGTACAACATATGTTTATCGTGTCCACCTAGCATGGGTGACTAACCACACTACACAAGCAGAGTGCGAATTTAGAGGGACAGAACTGGAACCATGTGTTGGAAAAGTAGGGGTCCTTGCAGAGGGGAACCAAGAATCACCAGCCACAAAAAGTGTCATAAAGATGTCACATGATATAAGGACAGAGTGCTAGGAAATGGCTTAGTGGATGCAGCATCATGTGGTAGGTTTTATAGATGCCTGTGATATTTAGACCCTTGTAAAAGTGAATTGTGAGTTGTGCCTTTATTTCTGTCCTGAACAAAATGAGCAGTTTTAATTGAGTGAAGTTCAAACCCTTTAGTCCACTGTGCACTCAATTTACATAAAAGGCGAGAACTCAGTAGATTGTTTAAATATATCCTATCTTGGTATAATGTAGCCTCTTGGGTGAGCAAATGGTTCCCATATGGTACATGAATATTTGATCATCCTGGCCTTTCTTTTCTGTACAAGATTGGTTACAATATAATTCTGGAATATGCTGATCAATGCTCCTTATAATGGTTGGGTGTCTTGATTTGCATTTTTAGATTGTGTTTCTCAGCAAGTTTAGTTTCTGGGCGATACTTCAAACCACAACTTCCTCTCTTAAGAATATTCCCTTGGTGCTAGATATGATATGGAGATCTTTGTTTGTAGCTTTCCCGTAAGCCCTTAGTTGGCACTGTGTGGCTATGTGTTAGCTACACACTACTCCGGAAGTAACATAGTAGAACCGCTGTGCCTTGACGTCAGTTCCTTTCTTTCTGTGCCTTTTGACCTAGATTCAGCATTCTGTTCACAAATTTGTTGATTTTCTGATGACTTTCAACCTTCTTGCAGTGTACTAACGAACTATGTCCCCAGTGAAAATGACAGTATTCAAATTGTGCTGTGAGTGCAGTCAGTAGATGTTGATCATGGATCTGCACAAGCTTTGCCTTTGGTGCTTTGCTTGGGACATGACTCAAGGTAGTGTGATAGGTGTACCTTAATGTATCTTTCCATAGTTACCACTTCAAGTCGCAGGCCTGAAATCTGTTCAGATTTTGGGGCTGTTCTAGGATCGTTTCAGTTCTTGCTTTTAGACTTCTGGTAAATCCTAGTCCAGCCACAAGCATAAAAAAGCAAAGCAGGACACAAAATCCCAGTCACGCTTTTCTGACTCCAACGAGAAAGCTCAAAGGTATCAAAATTCAATTCGCACTTTATCAAGGTTGTCAGTCACTGAACTGATCTTACACCCCACAGCAGATTGGTGCCTTCAAAGAGGCCAGGCTGTAGACATTCTGGCGTTTCTGACTCCTTTCGGTGTGCCCTCAGGCCAAAAGGAACTGCAGGATCCTACAGTTGGAATGCCATTTGGGTGGAGGATTGGGGGGTTTAGGGTCCTCCCTTGGCACCATTTGCCCTCTTGGGACCTACTACCAGACCAACACCAGTACAGACTTCCACACCAGCCCCACGATCCACGCAGGGCCTTCCACTTCCCAGAGGGTGACATGGTGCAGGCAGCTATGTCACATCCTGAACCGATACCCTCCAAACCTCAACTGATGCTGTGCTATGAAATTACAAAGGCGGAGTCCGTATCATACATCCGGACTGCACTCCTGCGCCTCCTGCGTAGCAGCTACCAACAGGCTGCTTTATCTTACTGGTTCTGATTCTGATTCTGTGCCAGAGCAGGGTTCACTCCAGAATGTTTTTGATGATGATGATGGTGAGGGAGATGGCTTGCTCCACCCTCATTACACTGACAATGCCTTACACCTTGATGTGCATAACACCACTGAGCTATACATCTCCCCCGAGATGGAGTCCGACTCTCCAAGGGAGGCGAGCATCTCGTTCGCAGTGGGGGTTTGAAGGGCATGTGAGCTGCCAGATCTACAGCTTCCCTACACTGAGACAAGAAAACTGTTTTGACAAAAGTCCTACAGGGTTAGCAACATCTGAGCCCGTGCTTCCTTTCAGTTATTTCCTTACAGATACTCTGATGGGTACCTGGTTGAAACCATGTTCCTGTCTTTCTGTAAACAGTCAGCTGGTCAGACCTCATAGACCCGTGCCTGGAGACCCAGACTTTCTCTCAGAACATCTTACTCAAAAGAGCATTATAGTGCAGGCCTCAGCTAGCAGATGGATTCCATTCCCTACCGCTCCTATGGATAAGGAATCTAGGAGGCTTGATGCTTTTGGCAAATGTATGTTTTCTTCAGCCAGTGCAGTTAATGAAGTCTGCCTATTGGGTCACTACACCTATGCCCTTTGGGAGATGGCCAGCGAGGTCTCGCTGGTAATCCTGAAAGGTAACCGCATAATAATTTGCATACATTACATTTTTCATTTAAATGAACACTAAATTTGCACAGACACAGTTTTCCTGATAACACTAATGTGCAAATCGGGTTTCTGTGAATATCATTTATGCATCACTTAGTTTTGTTTTGATCCTACGATTATTAATTCCTTTCCATACAAAACATTACATATGTACTGAATAAAAATAAGCATTCATCAATCATACACCCATTTTTAAGTTAAAGACTTTTTTGAGCAACTACTAAATGAACATAGCCAGGGTCTCAGTTCCACATGATGCCATCACAGTGCCACCTTCTATATTTTTGTTTCCCCCTTGTATGACTTATTCAGTTAAGGAACTTCAGAACTTACTGCATCACTACACACATTAGCAGGCTGTGTGGCTATAGACTGATAATCTCCCTTTTGATGATGACGCAACAAGATGTCCGTAAAAGCGTACCAAGGGCCTTTTATACCCTATAAGCATGAGCACTGAAATTATGTGAGTATGTGGCAGCAGTATATCCTGCATAATTATGGACTTACTGCACTTGCAATATATTCCGCCATTTGCTGCATAATTTGACTATTTCAGCAAAAATAATGGGTTTCTAGCTCACACTTAATGGAAGAAAAGTTTAAATAAATTTGGCACAAGTTCTGTAATACAGTGGTAAACACTTTGCAAGGTTAACTGGTCTCTCAGTCCTTTATTATTGTTCCTGATAATAAGCTATTAGTAGTAAGATGAAACCTCTGGTGAGACAGTATAAATTATCCCAGTAGGTATACCAGGGATAGCCCTTTATCTTCTGAGGAACAATATTGATATGTAATGTAATTTAACCAAAATGGCGCTAATGATCATTTTCATTTGTCATAAAAATATTTTGTTTGATTTTCTGTGTAAATTGATGTGGCCCCACAGACCCTGATGTCAGCAGAGCAGTTATTTCAAGATGGCGCCAAAAGTCAGAGACGGCTTCTCCATATGAGTGCAGCCCAGCCAAACTTGCAGGCACAGCAAAAGCGAAAAATAAAATACCAATTAACTGAGTTTATTACCAATGTGTTTTTCCTCTACAACTGTGAGGGCAGGGTGGGGGCATCCCTGCTGACAGGCGGCACAGGAGAAGAAGTGGTGAAAGCAGTTTTAATAACGCATGTCACTTTGGCCGACTGTCTTGCGACGGCCAGCCTGACACACGCACTTTAAACCTCTCCAAAACAAGCTGTTTTAGACAGCCGGGTAGAAAGTAAGCACAGGCACCAAGTGCCTGAAATAATACTGTGTAAGCCCGCTCCTACCAATCCTGGAGCTTCTCTCTTGCTGATTAATAGCATGAGAGCAGCATCTGGATTAGCTACGGGAGTTTTGCTCCTGGACCCTCGAGAAGAGCACCAGGACCGAATGACGTGAAGGCAGTAGGTAAGTGTAAATATTTTTTATTTCACATATTTAAACAGTAACTAAATCGATAAAATGCATTACATTAGCTTTAATTTAAAAAGATTAATGTAATGGATTTTATCGATTTAGTGACTGTTTTTAGCATGCAAGCCTTTTTAACTCACTGATGGGCACTGTGAGACACTCGCAATGCCTTCAGCCTTATCTCTTGGGGCCATTCTACAGAAGTACCCCGGGGGTGCAACAGGTGTTTGCGCCCGCTTTGCATGACCCTGGGGCTCTTTGGTATTACAGAAGGGGCCACAAATGCTTGTGCAGCCCCTTCTGTAATTCAGACAGCACTGGTGCATATATAATGCCAGCACTTTCATTGAAGGGCATTCCCTCATTTGAATGGGGGTGTTGCGCAGAGGCAAACATGCCTTTAGGAGGCGCGCTTTCAGTGCTGCTACTACCAGCACTGCCATGCCATTTGAATGCCGCCAGCTGTATCATGACCTGTGATACGGCTTGGCAGTGTTCACCTGGCGGGGCGGTGCTGGTGGTAGCAGCGCCCCTTGCCGTTCCCTGCTGGACCACATCCCCGGAGCAGGTAAGCTGATCGCCTGAAAGAAGGGGGGGGTGTTTTTTGTGTGTGTGTATGTCTGAAAGAATGCGTGTATGAATGTGTGTATGCCAGTGGGTGTATGAATGCTTGTATGGATGAGTGTAAGTTAATGGCTGTATGTGTGGTGCGTGTATGGGGGTGGGGCGCTGTGTGGATGAATCGGAGTGGGTGGAGGGGTTAGTGTGTGCATTGGTGGTGCGTGAGGAGCAGAGTGTGGGTGGTAGGGGTGTGGGGGGGTGTGGTGAGAGTTTGAGGGGGGAGCCACCTACTGGTGAGAGGGAAGGAATTCCCTGTCACCGGTAGGGCCTACCGCAATGATTTTTGTGGCGTTGCTAACTCCACGGAAAACATGGCGGTAGGCTGGCTCATAATGCCAGGGGCGGTACTCTGTTGGCCGCCGGGCTGGGGATTCACATCTCTGGCCCGGCGGCTCATACTGCCATGGTGGTATGAATGGTAAATTGGCAGGTTGGCTGCAGCCAACCCACCAATCTCATGATGTGGCAGTGTGTACCGCCAGCCCTTTGGTGGTACTACTGCCACATTAACAGGACATAATGAGGGCCATAGTGTTTTCCCTTTTTCATTGGTGTCTGTACATTCTAAAATACATAATACTGTCGCAGAACAGGCCACATAATTCGCCTCATCTTACTTCTAATTTAGTCAGCCCTACCGCATAATTTGTTCCTCCACTGCCACATCATTCTAGTTGCCCTACCTGTAAGTAGGCTGTTACATGCTTTACTTAGGCGAGGGCGCAGGGCAGCACGCGCTTCGCAGAACCCACATAAACCTCAGACTGGGTAATGTTACCTTTAACTTTATTGTTTGCAGGTTACATCTGCACATGGTATATCTTAAACGAGGTTTCCACTCTGATTTACCAACATCCACTGAACAGGGACCCCTCCCACCCTGCATTAAACCCTGCCTCCGCTGAAGTATAAAACGTGTTATCTACAGCTATTGTAGCATTTGTACAGCACGGCAGAATGACGCAGGTTAGGTTATATTTATTTAAACATTTGTAAAACCACTTTAAATTGTAGAGTGCTGTTGCTGTGGGGCGAATTAAAGGAGGGTGCCTATGGCTTCCTGCTTGAGACATTCTTTACTGATGAAAATGAGACATTGCTTTATTCATCCAGCAGGTGCCGCTGTTGCTACTCCTCCAGAGAAATGCCGCTACCAAAGTGCTTTCCGTTAATAATGCCCCCTGGAATGGGCACTGTATTTAATATAAGCGAACATACCGTTCCGCCCCGTAAACCAAGCTCTAATTTGGACGCTCACACATCAGCGGTTTGTGATTTTTACATTAAAGAAACGGCGAAGAAGAAATAACACGAGAAGGGGGTGGGGTATTTCACCTGCCATGAAAGTGTAAAGATCGCTGTCTACCTTTGGGTTCTCCTCACTTTGACGCTTTTCTGACGAATTAAGGGCAGAGAATTCTGACACGCGCCTTTTATGTCGAATTGTACAAATGTCACGTGCAGACTGGTCATGAGCATCGCTGTTAAGCGAGTCCTCGTCACGTGCCATTGGCAGCCAGTCCTGGTTTTTAAACCAGCGGCGCTTTGTATTCTGGGATTTCCCTTATTGTTCTTTGCAGTAACGAGTCCAAAAACCGCAGCGTCCAGCGTGCAGTTCGATAAAAAGGCGAGGCTGGTTGAGCGACGCACATATGGGGGGCACTAGCTCCCAAACTTGTGGGGAAATGGTGTTAGCTGGCCCCTAGAGCTCCAGCACAGGGCAGCGGTTAAATATCTTTACTGACGATGCGTTTAGTGAAGATTGCGAATCTTGGAACAGGTTTATTATCAATATTACAGAATAATTATACCGGCACCATTACTAAAATTTCTCCGTACGGCCAGGAAATGAAAATATCGGCAGAGCTGTAGTAAAACTAATTTTGTTAAAAAAAATATTTAAAATAAATGTAAGTTTTTGCAGGTCCTCGCAGACTATAGTTTCACTCCCGGGCAATTATAGAGGAATGTATTACATCTAAATGGTGGTGTGGATATTGTTCGCTCAGTGTAATGAGCAGGTGGGTTGGTTGCAGAGCAGGATTTAAAAGTCGTTCATGCAGTAATAAACTGTTCACAGAGCCGCAGCAGTGTTTATCCCTCCCGGGAGTAGAGGCAGAGCAGGGTCTCCACTCCAGCCCGGTCCCTGCGCGCTTTGCATGCCATCTGGTCCTCGGTGAACTAGTCATTACCATGCCTCTTGCTAAGTTATTGTTAGTGGGTCAGTCAGTTCCTCCATGTACCCTTTTAGGGCCAAGTTGACAAATCCTGCAAGAAATAAGTGACAACTTACTCAGATTTTGAGTAAATTAATGTTCTAAAAGAATTCCATAAACATTTATGAAAATTTGCGACTGTCAGATTTCAAAGAGCACTTATATGCTTAACTATTAACATAGTGAAAGGTACAAGAACATATTTGAACATGTG
Source organism: Pleurodeles waltl (assembly GCF_031143425.1). Taxonomy (NCBI): domain Eukaryota; kingdom Metazoa; phylum Chordata; class Amphibia; order Caudata; family Salamandridae; genus Pleurodeles; species Pleurodeles waltl. The sequence goes on along the minus strand of NC_090445.1, from coordinate 885,225,430 downwards.
CATGTTCCTTAGTAACTATTTTTCTTCACAGGGCAAATATTGTTCCCCAAACGTGTTCAGTATGGAGAAGCACATTGCTCTAAACTCCACAAAACGTCTCTTTCTTCATTCCCACCTTGAAAACGGATATATATTCTACTGCCTTTGATTAGATTGTATCTACAAAAGTTTTCAGCACGGGAAACTGTCTGCAGCAGTTTGCTCAATATTATCAAAGATTGAGTTTGTGGGCACAAATCACCTTTGATGGTAGACTTACTTAGGCCCACCCAAAGCCCCATCCCAATTCATCCCAGTTCATATTTTCGCACACACAAATTCCACTTTATTGGCACATAATCTGGTGGAGGAATGTCCGTTATTGCATGCTGCGTCCCACCATTTGAGATTCTGTGACTCAGGAGCTGGATTGTGCTCTACAAAATGACAGGTGCTACAGAACAGGCTCTTGGGTGTACAAAGATTTGTGAATCGTCCCTTATATGTGCGAGCTATCAATCACTCTGGAACCACCATTATTGACAAATTCATTGGCAGCTAACTGCTTGGCATACCCAATACTGAAATCTGTCTGAGTTTGAACGAGAGTCCATCCATCAAAATACTCTTTCCATATGGCTTGCACACCTTGTGCCAAATTGCTCAGAGGGTGGAAGGGTAGCGTGAGCCTTCACTTCAACCAATAGCTTCAAGAATATTAAGATACCTTTGAATTTCTGGCCACAAAATTTATAATCTATGAAAACCATTTGTCCATTGTGCTAAAGGGATGTCACCCTGCAGTTTGTCAGATGATTTATTGCTGTCATTAATGTTTAAAAGTATTGAATCAAAGGTCTGATTCAGTCTATGGCTAGAAGACTTTGGCCCTCATTACAACCCTGGCGGTCGGTGTTAAAGCGGCGGAAAGACCGCCAACAGGCCGGCGGTTAAAAAAAAAGGGAATCACGACCATGGTGGAAACCGCCAACTAAGACAGCCACTTTAACACTCCGACTGCCATGGCGGTCACCGCCAACAGACAGGCGGAAGACAGTGTACCGCCCACACTATTATGAGAGGCCAATCCGCCACCTTTTCCGGGGTGGATTCAACACGAACAATAACACGGCGGAAACAGGACTTGGAAGGGGAAACACTCACCTCTACACAACCCACGAGGAACCAGGACGCCATGGAGCCAGAACTTCAAATCCTCCCTGCAATAGATTTCCTGCTCCTCTACCAGGAGCACGAACGACGGCGGTGATGACCACGGTGAGTACTGCACCTACAACACAGGGGAGGGGGGAGGGAAAAGAGAGTGACACACACGCGACACCCCTACCCCCACCCACAACAACACACACACCAATACATGCTGCAACAATAGATTTACACCCCCAGCCCCACCCTGGAAGAACGCAGTGACAAAAGGAAATGATTGTAACGATTGTAATCAATAAAAATCCATTAGTCAAAACTTTAAATACAGTATAAACAACTATGTACACCTACTATACAAGTCCAGATGGTGCACCATTCAAAGTCTGTGGACCACTGGGCCCAAAATGCATGGACGAGGCCCACACTCGATACCAGACTGCAAACGGAGAGAACACTGCTGGGGCATCAGATCAAAATGAAACAGGCACCTCAGGGGGAATGGAAGGGGGGGCACCTCAGCCAGATGAGTGCATGACGCCAGCTCCACGAGGGGGCTCCATGCCCATTGGTGTATCCTGGGAGTGCAAAGCCACAGTCTCTCAAGTCTTTTCAGTGAGTGGGTTGCCCACTGCTTTATCCTGGGGAGTGCAAAGCCACAGTCTCAAGTGGATGCCTTTCTTCACTGGTTCTGGAGGGGGCTTTGTGCCCAGAGTGCTTCATCCTGCCAAGGTCTGAGGTAGTGGGTGTGATATTCTACTGGTTCTGGAGGGGGCTTTGTGCCCAGAGTGCTTCACCCTGCCAAGGACTGAGGTAGTGGGTGTCTTTCTCCACTGGTTTTGGAGGGGGCTTTGTGCCCAGAGTGCTTCATCCTGCCAAGGACTGAGGTAGTGGATGCCTTTCTCCACTGGTTCTGGAGGGGGCTTTGTGCCCAGAGTGCTTCATCCTGCCAAGGACTGTGGTAGTGGATGTGATACTCCACTGGTTCTGGAGTGCTTCATCCTGCCAAGGACTGAGGTAGTGGATGTGATACTCCACTGGTTCTGGAGGGGGCTTTTTGCCCAGAGTGCTTCATCCTGCCAAGGTCTGAGGTAGTGGGTGTGATATTCCACTGGTTCTGGAGAGGGCTTTGTGCCCAGAGTGCTTCACCCTGCCAAGGACTGAGGTAGAGTATGTCTTTCTCCACTGGTTCTGGAGGGGGCTTTGTGCCCTGAGTGCTTCATCCTGCCAAGGATTGAGGTAGTGGATGTGATACTCCACTGGTTCTGAAGGGGCCTTTGTGCCCAGAGTGCTTCATCCTGCCAAGGACTTAGGTAGTGGATGCCTTTCTCCACTGGTTCTGGAGGGGGCTTTGTGCCCAGAGTGCTTCAACCTGCCAAGGACTGAGGTAGTGGATGTGACACTCCACTGACGGTGGTGCAACATGCAAGCTGGCCAGGCTCCTGGAACTGACCACCAGCCTCGTACGACTAACCACTGGGGATGGCAGCCATGTCTGCGGTGGTGCCACTGGCTCAGGATGTCGCGTGGCCGCTGGCGGTGCTGGCAGCGGTGTCAGTTGCAGCGGTGCTGGCAGCGGTGTCAGTTGCAGCGGTGCTGGTGGTGGTGTCAGTAGCAGCAATGCTTGCATCGGACTCTGTGGCATCGGTGCTGGCGGCGGGCTCTGTGGCATCGGTGCTGGCGGCGGGCTCACTGACTGCGGTGCTGGCGGCGGGCTCACTGACTGCGGTGCTGGCGGCGGGCTCACTGACTGCGGTGCTGGCGGCGGGCTCACTGATTGCGGTGCTGGCGGCGGGCTCACTGATTGCGGTGCTGGCTGCGGTGTCAGTAGCGGCGGTGCTGGTGGCGGGCTCACTGACTGCGGTGCTGGTGGCGGGCTCACTGATTGCGGTGCTGGCTGCGGTGTCAGTAGCGGCGGTGCTGGTGGCGGGCTCACTGACTGCGGTGCTGGTGAAGGGCTCAGTGTCTGCGGTGCTGGCGACGGTGTCTGTGGTGGCGGTGCAGGAGGCGGTGCCGGTGGCGGTCTTGTCCACCTTGCAGGTTGGCGTCGACGTGGACCTGCCTTTGATTTTTTGGCCCTTCCCCACCTTGGATGGTGGCGCAGCTGTCTTCCCACTTTCCACTTTTGTTTTGCCTGAGCCCTTGGTGGCAGGCATTTTCGCCTTCCCCCTCCGGGATGTGGGCCACTTTTTCTGTTTTGGAGGTGGGGGAATGTCCTTGCCGTCGCTCCTTGGGACACTGGCAGCCCTGTTGCTTGGCGCACTCTAAAATCCTGCTATTGCTGGCACCACTGTGCCTGGTGATGTGGTGGCTGAGGTGCTGGGTTGGGACCTGGAAAGGCGGGCCCTAGGGGACGGACGGGGTGGGGGGTAAGGTGTAGGGAAGAGGTCAACATTTGATAGGAAATTTTTTTTAGACACACTGGGACAGGTAGATGGAGGGGGTTTGGGAGTGGAGGAAGATGTAGTGGATGTAGGAGGTGTACGTTTGCTGACTTTGGGTGAAGGTGCATTGGCTGGAGGCTGTTGTGAGGTGGATGGCTGTAGGGTGGGTGTGTGACTGCGTTTGTGTACTTTGGGAGGAGGGCTCACAGACACACTGGGAGAGGACACACCAGTGTGAATGGTGGGGGGGGTGGTGAGTGCACGTGAGCGGTGTGTGGTGATGGGCGTGCTGGTGATGGAGGTAGTGGCTGAAGATGTAGTTCATGCAGGTGTGAGTGGAGACGGCAGGGAGGGAGGAGGGAGACACAGTGGAGGCAGTATGTCTGCATGGGTATGGTGCTTGTGTGAGTGCCTGTGGGATGTGTCGTGCTTATGTTTGCCTGAGCCACCCTTGTGTGTTGAGGTGTGTGCATGCTGGTCTGATGGTGTGCTTGGGATAGGCTGAGGTACAGGGGATTGGGTCTGGGTGGAGGAGGTTGGAGGGGGGAGGCTGGACACCGGGACAATGGCTGCCATCAGTGCTGAGGCCAGAGCCTGAAATGCTCGCTGTTGGGCTGCCAGGCCAGAATGAATGCCCTCCGGGTATGCATTTGTTTGTTACAACTGCCTCTCTACACCCTGGATGGCATTCAGAATGGTAGACTGCCCAATAGTGAGGGATCTCAGGAGGTCAATGGCCTCCTCACTCAGGGCAGCAGGGCTGACTGGGGCAGGGCCTGAGGTGACTGGGGCGAAGGAGATCCCCACGCTCCTGGGTGAGCGGCTGCTGGGAGGGCGGTGCTGGCAGGGGGGTGGCGGTTGTACCTGTTGATGCGGTGGGCACAGAGGGGCCCGCCACTTCAAGGGAGCTCCCATCAGAGGAGGAGTCGGTGTCGCTGGTCTCTGCTCCTGTCCCCGCTGTGGAGCTCCCCTCGCCATCCGTCCCACTGGTGACTTCAGACTCCATTGTCTCACCCTCCAGGGCCATGTGGGATGCAGCTCCCTCCTGCTCTGGTGGCACTGCTCCTCCGTCTGATGATGCTAATGCACATAAGAACAGGGAGACCACAAAAAGGGCGGTGGGGGGAGAAAGTAGAAAGACATGTTCAGTGCATGCAATACCGCTACCGTTGGCGGACACTACAGACACAGCAGCCCTCTGCACTACGCCATGCACTTAGAGTTTCCTAATTAATCACAGGGACATGGGGTACAAGGCCTATGCCTGATTGCTGCACACATGGAAGTCACAGGAGCCTGACTAGGTGTAGATGTCTCTTACCACTGGTGGGGTTGGGGTGCCACATAGCCTGCCTCACAAAGGGTCTTTGCCTACAAAGCTCGCCCTGGCCTAGGGTAACCCACTGCCCACCTCCCCCAGCCAGGCACCTCCTAATGCGCGCAGAGTCAGATGGATGTGACGGTACTCACCACCTGTGGCTGCTGTGATGCCCTCAAGCGCCCATCCAACTCCGGATACGCCACCGCCAGGATCCGGAACATCAGGGGGGTCATGGTGCAACTGGCACCCCTCCCATGTTGGGAGGCCATCCCCAGCTGGGCCTCCACAGTCTTCTTGCTCCAGCGGTGAATGTCCTCCCATCTTTTCCGGCAGTGGGTGCTCCGTCTATGGTGGACCCCCAGGGTCCGGACGTCCTTGGCGATGGCATGCCAGATATCCTTCTTTTGGTGGGCGCTGCTGACCTAGAGGAATAGTACAGGGGAAAAGAATGTTCTTTAACCGTCTGGACCGTCAGTCATTGGCCCACGTTCCCACCCTTGCCTGACGCACATACACTCACTGTCCACTCATGCAGGCATCAGTCTCCCCCCCGTATCTTACATCCACACCACTCCAAACAGGCATTGCCCATACAGCATGATCACAGTGTACTCACCTGTTTGTCTGGAGGACCGTAGAGTAGCGTGTACTGGGGGAGGACCCCATCCACTAACTTCTCCAACTCCTCCGAAGTGAAGGCAGGGGCCCTTTCCCCAGACACATGAGCCATCGTCGCTTCCAGACACAGGTCACAGCAGCACTTGCAGTGTAGGTCCTATCCTGTCGAAGGTCAGGTATCAAGTGAGTGAACAGAGAGAAAATGGTGGTCACGTCCGCAGCGGTGCGTACCGTCACCGCCGGCGTACATCGTCATTGGCTCCTGGGGCCCATAGGGCCCAATGTTAACCAATGCAGGATTGCGCCGTGGTCTTCGACCGCCTACCGTGACGGTGTACAATGCCAGCGCAGTTACCTCATATCCCCTTGTCCCACATTACAGGTCAGGCAGCCGCCATTTCAGGTGGCCACATGGCATTATTTTTAAATGCGTCACACATATCTAGGCCTTGCATACACACAGTGACAGGCACATAGCGGATTGACAAATGTGTGCAATAAATTCTTTTTTTTTACTACCTCAGTGTTGGCTGACTCTGTGCTCGCTGTTCTCGTCCATAGGGCACGTCCGCTGGGGCAGGTGAGGAGACGGTGGACCTGTCGACAATGGAAGACACACATCATTATCACTTGCAGACTTGATCGTGCCACAATCCAGGAACTGTGTGCCCAGTTGGAGCCAGACCTGATTTCAGCTATCCACCATCCCACATCTCTAGTCCAGGTCCTGTCAGTACTCCATTTCCTGGCAAGTGGGTCTTTTCAAACAACAGTGGCCATAGCATCAGGGATGTCCCAGCCTATGTTCTCAAACGTGTTGTCCAGAGTGTTGTCTGCCCTGCTGAAACACATGCGCAGCTACATCGTTTTCCCTCAGTGGGACAGAAGTATGACATTCAGGGTGGTCTCATTTCTTGGTGGGGGTCTTGGCATTGTTCTCTGTCTTTGTCCTGGATCTCAGGGACCATTTGCGGGTGGTTCTCCATCTGCTGGGGGTGGGGTGCTGGTGTCGTGGTCCTGTGGCGGTGCCTCCTGTCCACTAGCGCCGGCGGAGGTGGTGGGCAGTTCATCATCGAGGCTATTGTCAGGGGTCCCTTGTTGTGCCACAGTGTCCCTCCTGGTGTTCACAAGGTCCTTCTGCACCCCTACAATGGTGGTGTTGATGGACTTGAGTTCCTCCCTGATCCCAAAATACTGTTCCTCCTGCAGCCGCTGGGTCTCCTGAAAGTTGGACAGTACCGTTGCCATCGTCTCCTGGGAATGATGGTAAGCTCCCATGATGTTGGAGAGGGCCTCGTGGAGAGTGGGTTCCCTGGGCCTGTCCTCCCCCTTCCCCTCCCCCTGTCGCACAGCAGTCCTCCCAGTTCCCCTGTTTTCCTGTTCCTCTGTCCCCTGACCCGTGTGTCCACTGCCACTGCCCCCAGGTCCCTGATGTTCTTGGGGTGGTGGGTTTGCCTGGGTTCCCTGTAGTGGTGGACACACTGCTGCTTGACGTGTCCTGGGGACAAAGGTATGGGCCCGCTGGGTGGGTGCTGTGCTAGTGTTTCCTAAGGGGGGAGGCTCTGTGGTGGCATGTGCCAGTTTGTGGGGAACTGACTGTCCCGAGGTCCCAGATGGGCCGGGCTGGTCATCTAGATCCAGTTGGACAGAGCTGCTGTCATCCCTGTGGGCCTCTTCTGTGGGGGGAGTGGACATGTCTGGATCCTCCTGTCCGGTGTCGTTGGGTAGGGGTCCTGCAGGGGTGTAAATGCTTGATTATTGCATCTGTGTGTGCTATCGTGTGCAATGGGTGGGTGACCCTGTACCCCAGTGCTTACATTCTTGTCTAGGACCTTGTGTGATATTTGGTTTGGGGATCTGTGTGGGTATCTGTAGTGGATATGCTTTGGTGATGGGTGTCCATGCTTTGGTGTTGCATGCAGGGCTTGGTGTTGGGATGGTGGTTTGTGATAGTGGGACATATGTGAGATGTTGGAGTGATGGGGGTGAGGGTGAGGGTGGGGGTATATGATAGCATGCAGGTAGGGTGGGGGATGTAATAGTTAAGATTTGACTTACCAGAGTCCATTCCTCCTGCTACTCCTGCGAGGCTCTCAGGATGCAGTATAGCTAAGACCTACTCCTCCCATGTTGTTAGTTGTGGGGGAGGAGGTAGGGTCCGCCGCCAGTCCTCTGAACTGCAATCTGGTGTCTTGAGACCACGGAACACACCTTCCCCCATAGGTCGTTCCACCTCTTCCTGATGTCATCCCGTGTTCTTGGGTGCTGTCCCACTGCGTTGACCCTGTCTACGATTCTGCGCCATAGCTCCATCTTCCTAGCTATGGACGTGTGCTGCACCTGTGATCCGAATAGCTGTGGCTCTACCCAGACGATTTCCTCCACCATGACCCTGAGCTCCTCCCCTGGAGAACTTGGGGTGTCTTTACGGTGCCATGGTGTGGTGTGAGGTGGTGTGTGTTGTGATGTGTGAGGGGATGTATTTGTGTGTGTTGTGTGAGGTGCGTGGATGTTGTGTGCCTGTGGATGCTAGTTTGTTGATGGTGGTGTCTCTCTGTGTGCTTCTTTCTCAATTTTTGTTGTAGGGGTTTGTGGGTGATGTGGGTGTGTGTTTTATATTGTATTGAGTGTGTGGGTGTGGTGTGTGTATGTGTATCAGGTGTGTGTATTTCGATTTGTCCAATGTGGTTGTGTTTTGTAAATGTGTGTGTATTTGGAGCGCCGCGGTGTGTACTGCCAATGGAATACTGCGGTTGAAAGACCGCCACGTGCATTCGTGGGTCATGATAGTGTGGGCGTATTTGTGTTGGCGTGATGGTGGAGGTTTTGTTTTTGCCAGTTTATCACTGACCTTTGATGTGGTGGACTTGTGTGGGTGTCTAGATTTTGGCCGATTCCGGGCTGTGGGTCGTAATAGCTGTAGCGGATTTCCGCGGCCGCAGCGGTGTGTTTGCAGTCTTCTACACGACAGTAAGCGGCATTCACTGCCAATGTTGTAATGAGGGCCTATGTGCTCTGCTACTTTAGCCCTCCGTGGAGTATTTAGACTTCAGACATGTCTCCAAGAGCAACTTATAAATCGTGGCTGGCTTTAAAGTCGTCTCCAACAATTATTACTTGATTCATCGCTATTAATGTAGCTTGGTTTTCTTGATACTGTTGCTTGACTTTGTACCACTTTGGAGATGTGACCCTCGAGCCTGCCTCCATAAATGTACCTGTTGCCTCTTGTGGTTTGCCTAATTCTACAAAACTTCATACCCAACAGGGTATATTTCTAGCTGTGCACTTTGACACTTGCACACAGGAGTATCACCTCATATTCAAAACTATATATTATTGTCCTTTGCCCTCTAAATACCAGTTGACATTGTAGAATGGTACTACATGCAGCAAACAATAAATTCCCAAAGACCTGTTACCAACTGAGCATTAAAACAAGGACAGCTGTAAAGAAGGTGCAAAGGCAAAGGTGTGTTTTTTTGGTTAATTTATTGTGAGCATCCCATCCACACTGCCGAACGGATCTGGCAAACCTCAACCTGAGGACTTAGAATCCCCTCACATTCTACATTCTATCAATGATGCAATGTAATTCCAACTCTAATGCAGTGTAACTCCTATACCACACACCTTCCCCCGTTAAATTTGAACATAACCTGGAAAACCTTTCCTCATTAAATTCGAGCATAACTTGAAAATACCAAATAATAAAATAAGATAACGAACCCCCATAGCAAGGTTACATTACACATCCACCCAAAAATTCATTTCTTGGACTTCACAACTCGGTTGAAGTTCCATACCCTCCCGTCCTTGACTTTGACCGCAATCCTGAAAAGTTTAACAACCTTGAAAGGCCACATGAACCTGCTTCCACTTTTGCACAGAACAGGTTTCTTGATTAGAACAAAATCCCCCACAGTTATTCCCACATCTGTCACTCTCCTACTGGCATCATAATACTCCTTTCTTCTTTCTACACATCTTTTCTCACATTCATTTCCATCCTTCAACTTGGACCAGAGCACACAGTCATCTTTACCCCAAAACACCCAACTGGGGGCTAATAACGTGTTACTCTTACACCCTCTGAAAACTTCAAAAGGCACTTCACCAGTAGTAGTATGTGGTGTAAACCTGTAAGCATGCAAAAAATTCTTCAAACCTTCCTTCCAACTCCTACCAGCTGAAATCTCTAACTGTATGCACTCCTTAATACTTCTATTGAATGTCTCAACAGCACCATTCCCCTCAGGATGATATAGAGCACACAGTTTTTGCCTAATGCTGCTGGACTTGAGAAACTCACCCATCTCCTGAGACACAAATTGAGGTCCATTGTCCGTCACAATTGTGTTAGTCAAACCTTCACAACTAAAAATTGAATTGAGAAACTCAATAACTCTCCTGGTTTCAATGCTGCTGACTACACCTAATTCAGCCCACCTGGAAAACTGATCCAAAATCACAAGGATATGGTTGGTCCCCCTTTTGCATGAATAGGTCCTACAATATCTATTGCTACGGTATCCCACGGTCTATTGGAAGACTCTCTAATACACATAGGTGGTACCCTAGTCTTGTATACTTCGTCACTATTGCAACAGTCTGGACATTCTCTGACCAGTCTCTCTATCATCAGGCCATCCTTGGCCACCAATAATTGAGCCGAATTCTAGCCCTTGTTTTGCTCATACCTTGATGTCCTAAGTGTCCCAACGCCATTATTCTGTCGGCCAGAACAACTAAGGGAACAACTAATCTAGAACCATGCAAAAGAAAACCGTCAACAACAGACAACTCATCCTTCACCTTCCAATAACTACGGAGTCCCATCATGCTTCAGTCTTGTAGTCCATCCTCCCCCAAGTGCCTGACACACTTGCTGCAGAACAGGATCCTCAACCACAGCTTCCAACCACTCCTCTTGTTGCACAATCCCCTCAGTAATACTGCAGACTTTGATTTCTTCTTCTTCAAACACATTTTCTTCCTCCAGTTTTGGGATAAGCCTAGACAAACAGTCAGCAACCTTATTGTTGGGTCCAGGGACATAAGAAATATCAAAGCAAAAGTCCTGAAGACTGACAATGCACCTGATAATCCTACTAGAAATCATGTCCAAACCTTTCTTTGTGAAGACCTCCACCAGCAGTTTGTGGTCAGTGCGCACAAAAAATTATCTTCCCCACACAAAATTCTTGAACTTATTAATTCCCCAAAACACACTCAGAGCTTCTCTTTCAATCGTGGAGTATTTTACTTCATCTGTTTGCAGGGCTCTTGAAGCATACGCTATGGGTCTGAGATCATTCCCACTCCCTGAATCCTGTAACAAAACAGCTCCCAAACCCTCCAAACTCGCATCAGTCATGACTACACTTTCCTTCATAGGATCAAACGAACTCAAAAAATCCACTTCAGACAACTCCTTTTTTATACTCAAAAAATCCTCTACACATTCTTCACCCCATACGCATTACACTCCCTTTTTAAGCAGCCTTCGCATGGTTACTGTTTTGGAAGCCAAATTGGGTAAAAACTTAGCATGTTCGTACCAATTCACTCTTAGGGAATAAACCATCAGAAGTTATTTTGTGACCCAAATACTGAATTTCAGTCCTATTGAAAGAGCATTTCTTCAATTTGATAGTCAAACCATGGTCTCTCAAAATGGTTAATACATTTCTTACTCTCATGTCATGCTCTTCTTCAGTCTGACCTTGAATCAAAATGTCGTCTTGAAAGTACTAAACTCATGTCTCTGACCGAAATAAGTTGTACATCATGCGCTGGAAAACAGCTGCAGCTGTAACCAAACCAAAGGGCATCCTCTTAAACCGACAGGTTCCAAAAGGAGTAATAAAAGTGGTGTAGTCTCGCGAGTCTGGGTGTAACATGATTTGATGATATGCGGACACCAAGTCTAACGTGCTGAAAAATTTCGATCCATGAAGAAGTGAAACCATCTCATTAATATTGGGAAGAGGGAATTGATCGCTGACTATGCATTTGTCGAGACCCCTCAAATCAACACACAGTCTGATGTCACCCAATTGTTTACGTGCTATGACAATTGGTGCAATCCACTCAGAACACTCAACCGGTTCAATCACACCGTCACTGCATAGTCTCCCGATTTCTCTCTCAACCTCCTCCTTCATGGACAATGGGATAGCAACAATAGGTATAGCATCACGTTTAATTTTTATACGATGAGCATACCCCTTTAGGCACCCTAACTTGCCACTGAATACTTCTTTAAACTTGTAGAAGAATTTGGGCACAGATGCTACTTCTCTGTCCTCAATTGTAAGTTCATGCACCCTGTTAGTGCAAATGCTCTCCACAAATTCACTCTTAATCATAACAGGCATAGGGGAATTAGGGTCTAAAATGACATTGAGCTCTTTTTGATGTGGCCAGCTGAGAACACTATCCCCTTTTACAGGAACATAAACTTTTCCAGAGATGGAGTTAGACTATATCCGATTCTAAATAACCTCTTTGTTCAATAACCTGGCCACCATACGTACCTGGAATCACATCAGGTTCTTGCAGGCACACTCTATGACTTAATTCCTTGTCAAACAGTTAATTGGACATGAGGATTAACCACGCTCCTGAGTCAAACAAAAACTCACTCTCCAGAGCCATGACAGTGACATTATCCATTGGGTGCTTCTTTTGTTGAGGATCACCAAACACCGACAAGATACATTCCTCAACAAGTTTTACTGGTGCAACACTGGAAGACTTGCAGCACTTGGTAAAGTGACCCTTTTTGTTGCACACCTTGCAAGTCATGTTGAGAGCTGGACACTTCATAAACGAAGCGAAGTGCCCCAAATTCCCACACGTGAAACATTTTACATCTCTGAACCTTGCCCCTTGTAAACTCTTATCCTCATCCTTGTCTCCTTCTCTGACTTTACGCTGATCACTTTTAGCATAAACCTTATTCACTGTAGGATCCTTGTTCTTTTCTAATTCCTCAACACACGCTAGAGTATGTTCCACACCCTTTGCTAGGATGATCACTTTATGCAAGGGAGGGTCATCCTTTCCCCATAGTTCAGATCTTATTTTATCACTGCAACACCTGAGCATGAATTGATCCCTTATGCGCTCCTCAATGGTGGAACCAAATTTACATGAAGAGGCTAACTTTCTAAGAGCTGTAACTTATTCTTCTACACTTTCATTCGGTTTCTGCTCCCTCATGCCAGAATGATAACATTCTAAAATGGTACTGATTTTTATGTATATAGTGTAAGTCCAATTTTTTTAAACACAAATCAAATTCGTTAATTTCAGTGAAATCATCTCCAGGTTCGGGGAGCGTTTCAAAAACTTCTTGGCCTTCACTCCCAAGAGAGTGCATAAGTAGAGACGTCTTCCTTTCATTAGATAAATTAGTACCACAGACTCTGGAGTAATGAAGGAATGACTTTTTCCACTACGACCATTTGATGGGAGGATCACCTGGCATGGTCAAGAAAAAGGGTGGAGGAGGAATGTTCTGCATTTGATGTCGGGCAACAGTACAAAATATATAATTATAAATCTTTGCAAACGTGTGCAGTCTGCAGTTAATAACAGCAATACTCGTTGTTTACTTCCTCAATGCAAAATGTAGTTATCAATCCTCACAACATGTGAAATGCTGAAGAAGCTCTGCAGATAATGACAGAAACGTTAGAACCCTTGTTGTTTACTTCCTCAATGCCAGAAAATTCGGTCAAGCACGAGCAATCCACCACTTTTTGTATTTTTTTAAATACACTCTGGAAACGCTAGGAGCGTTTTCTAAGGGAAATCTTCTTTTATTGCCGTCCTGACGTGTCTCAGTCACGTCGGTACACGTCGTTGTGTGAGGAGCCGGGGAGAGGCTGGTGCGCATGAGAGTGCGCACTTCCAAGGTGACACGTTTCCAAGGAGTTGCGGGCCAGAGAACTCCGGTAAGATTTACTTTTGAAATGCGCTTGAGCGAAGCGCAGAGTTAGATTAATTAATAGATTAAATAAGGCGCGCAAGACATAAGAAAAGGAGTTGCGAGTGAAGCCAGATGTTCAGCTTTTTTTTTTCTTGAAGGCAACGCGCAAATAAATGATAAGCGCTACAAAGTCAAACGGGGTTGCTGGAGAGTAGAGCTTAAGAGTAGTACAGAAATACCTTAAACGGGCTCAATCAATCAATCAATCAAAAAATTTGTAGAGCGCGCTACTCACCCGTGAGGGTCTCAAGGCGCTTGGGGGGGGAATCAAGGGGGGGCAGGGAGGGTCACTGATCGAACAACCATGTCTTGAGGTTCTTTCTGAAGAGCAGGAGGTCTTTGGTTTTGCAAAGGTTGGTGGGGAGGGAGTTCCAGGTTTTGGGGGCGAGGTAGGAGAAGGACCTGCCTCGTGTGGTGGTGCGTTGGATGCAGGGGACTGTGGCTAGGGTGAGGTTGGCTGATCGGAGGTTGCGTGTGGGAGTGTGGAAGTTCACTCTTTCGTTGAGGTAGGTTGGGCCGGTGTTGTGGAGGGATTTGTGTGCGTGGATGTGGATCTTGAATGTGATTCTCTTGTCTATGGGGAGCCAGTGAAGGGATTTGAGGTGTGGTGAAATTCGTTTGTGGCGGGGGAGGCCAAGGACGAGGTGTGCGGCTGTGTTCTGGATTCTCTGGAGTTTGCGTTTGAGTTTGAGTGTGGTGCCGGCGTAGAGGGCATTACCGTAGTCCAGTCTGCTGCTGATGAGTACGTGAGTGACTGTCTTCCTGGTTTCTGGGGGAATCCATTTGAAGGATTTTTTTTAGAGTGCGGAGAGTGTGGAAGCAGGAGGAGGTTAGAGCATTGATTTGCTGTGTCATGGAGAGGGAGGGGTCCAGGATGATGCCGAGGTTGCGTGCGTGGTTTGCAGGGGTGGGTGCAGGGCCTAGGGCGGTGGGCCACCAGGAGTCTTCCCATGTGGTTTTGTTGGGGCCGAAGATGAAGATCTCGGTTTTGTTTGAGTTGAGCTTGAGGTGGTTAGTTGTCATCCAGTTAGCGGTGTCGAGGAGAGCAGCGTGTAGGTTGGTTTTGGCGCTGGTGGGGTTGCGGGTGAGGGAGAGGATGAGTTGGGTGTCAACTGCATAGGAGAGGATAGTGATTCCGTGTGCTCGGAGGATGTTGGCTAGGGGGATCATGTAGATGTTGAAGAGTGTGGGGTTGAGGAAGGACCCTTGGGGGACTCCGCAGGTGGTCTTGGTAGTGTTAGGGTGGAAGGCGGACTCTCTGGGTCTGGTCGGTGAGGAAGGAGGTGAGCCAGTCTAAGGCTTTGTGGTGAATTCCTATGTTGTGGAGGCATGAGCGGAGTGTGTGGTGGCAGATGATGTCAAAGGCTGCGGAGAGGTCTAGGAGGATGAGTGCGACGGTCTCGCCTTTGTCGACTTTGGTCCTGATGTCGTCAGTGCATGCGATGAGGGCGGTTTCCGTGCTGTGGTTCTTGCGGAACCCGGATTGTGAGGAGTCAAGAGTGTTGTTTGCTTCGAGGAAGTGGGATAGGCGGGCGTTGACTAATTGCTCTGCAACCTTGGTGGGGAAAGGGAGGAGGGAGATGGGGCGGTAGTTGGAGAGGATCTCCGGTTCGGCTTGTTTTTTTTTTAGGAGAGCGGTGATTTCCATGTGCTTCCAGGGGTCTGGGTAGGTGGCGGAGTCGAAAGAGGAGTTGATTATGTTGTAGAGTATGGGGGCGATGGTTGAGCTGGCTTTGTTGTAGATGCGATGTGGGCAGGGGTCAGAGGGGGATCCTGAGTGGATGGAGTTCATGTTTTTTTCGGTTTCTTCGTGTGTGGTGGGGGTCCAGGTGGAGAGTGTGGTGGGGGGTCAAGAGTGGGGGTTGGGTTGGGTGAGTGAGGGGTGTGTGTGGTGGGTGTGAATGGTATGAAGCTGTTGTGGATGTCCATGATTTTGTGGTGGAAGTGGTTGGAAAGGGCGTCATATAGGGGCTGTGTGTGTGCGGGGTATATGTTGCTGGCTTTGGGTTTGGCAAGTTCATTGATGATGGTGAAGAGTTCTTTGCTGTTTTGAGAGTTGTTGTCAAAGCGTGTCTTGTAGTGATCTCTTTTGGCAGTGTGTATGAGTTGGTGATGGGTGCGAATGGTGGTTTTGAGGGTGGAGAAGTTGGTTGTGGAAGGTTCTAGTCACCATATTTTCTCAGCTTGGCGGCATTTGCGCTTGGAGTCTTGCAGTTCAGGGGTGAACCATGGGGCGTTCTTGATGTTGCAGGTGGCGATGTGTCTGCGCAGGTGGTGATCCATTTGAAGAGGTTGTGTGCTCCTGTGTTGGGGTCGTTGGGGGGGGGGGGGGGGGTATGGGCCAGTTGGGAGTTTAGTCGTTCTGTGGGGATCTTGTCCCACATGCGGAAGGGTGTGGTGTGCTGATGGTAGTGTGTGGGGGGTTTGGTGAATGAGAAGTGGACGCAGTGGTGGTCAGTCCAGAGGAGTTCGGTGGTGTGGGTGTAGGCTATGTGTTGGCTTGCGGTGAAAATTGCGTCAAGCGTGTGTCCTGCTGAGTGGGTGGGTGCGGTGACCAGTTGTTTGAGTCCGAGGTTGGTGAGGTAGTCTATGAGGGAGGTAGAGTTGTGGTTTTGTAGGTTTTCTAAGTGAAAGTTGAAATCACTGAGGAGGATGTAGTCTGTGGAGGTGAGGGCGTGCGAGGCTGCATCCGTACTGTGGTTGATACAGTGCTGAATGTAGTTTCGATGAGAGGTTGCCCACAGCTTACAGAAAGGCAGTGGATGACGTTTCAGTGAGATATTGTCCTCAGCTCACAGAGAGACAGTTGATTACGTAGTGTAGATAACAATGTAGACTGTAGGTGTTGGGATACTCCAATTTCTCCACTCGTCGCCAATGTAAAGATGGTGCAAAGGTCTCTTTTCCTGGTTCGTTTATTGTGAGCATCCCATCCACACTGGCGAACGGATCTGGCAAACCTCAACCTGAGGACTTAGAATCCCCTCACATTCTACATTCTATCAATGATGCAATGTAACTCCTATACCACACCAGCGACTCAGAAAGACATTACTGAAATTCCTGTTGCAACACTGACTTAAGTTAATTGCATTCATGCCGAGGTGTACCAGCAAGGTATTTTACACAAGGTATGGATCTGTTATGGATCTGTTGCATGAACTTCAAATGATCAATAATCGACCAAATGAACTTTTTAAATTATTGAACTACACAAAATAATTCTGCAGCCATTCACAGCAAATTTTCAGCCACAGCTTTGTCTTTGAAGGTGATTTTGTTGGAACCTCCAAATTCTTTAAATGTTTTCCAAGAAAGAGAAACTTCATGTAGTCATTATCTTCTTAAAAGAAATGGGTGTATGGACATCACTACGAAAATTCACAAACATGCTGTCTCCACATGCTTAGCACTGATCACTTGTAAACTAGTTGTTAAATTGACAGACATTGCGAAGTAAGTAAAATGCATTTATAAAGTGCACAGTACTCAGCGGTGGCACAGCGCTAGAAAAGCCCAGAAACAGCAACGGGGGCCAGGAGAACAAAATGAAGATATGAGAAAACCCTACACAGTGTCGAGGGAAAAAAGCCACGTCTATAAATGCCTTCTAAGTAGATAATGAATGGTGTTCCAGTCCTGTATTGTCAGAGCAGCATATTCCACAGTATAGCTGTGACATAAGAAAAAAGATCTGCCACTCCATCTGGCTCTGCACATATTAGGCACAACTCTCCTGTGGTTGGCAGCTCGTAGCTCAGTTCTAGGTACGTACCACTGGAATTTAGCACTAAAGAAACTGGTGCCAAGATTGTAAAGTGCCTTGTGAGCTTTATAATGGGCTTTGAACATAATTATTTCTGTATGCTGATACGGTGTGCACCCACCCAGCCCCCCCTTGAATAGTAAGAAACCACTGTAATCCTAATCTGGTCATTTTGTACCTTTTCTTTGGCATGCAACACCTAGGCGGTTAAGCAGTGTGCACCACTGGCAGCTCTGCTGCACCCTACTCTGTAGGTGATGTATTTCACACATATCCGTTCCCTTGCCGCGTCCTAAGGTGCAAATACCTGTACTGGGTTTGGCACTGCATGCCTCCTCCTTCTGCATCGTTGCTTCTCTGCTTGGCAAAATCATTCCACTCTTGATCTGAGTCACTGTTTGTTCTATGTTGCTAATTTTATCATTACTTTGGTAAGTTATCTCCTTGGAATTGGGGTGGTTTCCTCCTTTTGGTTTTCATCAAGGTCTCTTTGTTATATTTGGTATTCTGGTAATGTGCATTGTAGGTTCATGCCAAAGCAGCCCACGCGGAATTATGTTGTTTCTCCTAGTAAAGTGTACAGAAATTCTGTGCTTACATTTCTAGTTTTAGCCTAGGGAGTGCATCTTGTATCCACATCAAGAAAAAGTCTTTCTTTTTTAAGAGGTCACCCAAAGTCCTTTGTGCAAACTCATTTGCTGTGCGTGAGTGCTCAGTTGCCCTGTTGTAACGTCTAGCCACCCGCTTCTGTCTGAGGATAGTGTGTCTGCCACTTAAGCCATCAGGAAGCACCTCAGTCGAGCACACCACACTCATGGATAGCTCTGACTTTGTTTTGCTCTTGAAGATGATGATGAACAACCTGCCATGCCCTGTTGATAAAGTTACTTTCTTCGGCTGACATCTGGCAGACATGGGTATTCAAGAGGATACATGCGGAAGTAATTTAGCAGCACTTGAATCCTGTGCAAATACCCCAGGGGTTTATTATGGGGTCCAGGCACAAACACATGTGCGTTCCTTTTCACCGCCTGTTAAACTTGTCTTCCTCTTTGAGGGGATGCCACCTGCAGTGAGACTTTGTGTAGCCATGATTGTTAAACTCCTGTTAGAACCCGCAGCATACAGAAGCATGAAACTGGTTGCCTGGAAGTCTGCTTTATAGGTGGTTTAAAGCACTGTAACTCTATGGGGAGAGACATATTAGTCCTTTAGACTGTCTGTATTTTCATAAACAATGTACTCTGACTTCTGTGTACGCCACGTGATCTAACTCCATGCATGTTCTCTGAATCTGATGCACAGTGGCGCACAAGATCTCTCACAATTTGAACACCAGAAGTGCTCTGAGGTTCTGTAAGGAAGAGGATGCCACAAAATCACCCAGGTTACTTGCCGCCTGTAAGAAGAGGAAACATTCTGAGCAAGCCATATTCCAAGGCCTCCATCAACTATTGTAACGTATGTTACATTCCACGTGTTATTGTATCCAGGGCTCTTCTCTTCCTTAAGGCATTCTGTAGAAGCCAGTCCATCTTTGGTTGCATTCTTGGGGAGTGCCCCAGCATTGCTGTACTCTGGCCTACGTGTTGTACTTTTTGCAGGAACGTCATCTTAGCCACTTGGAGGAGGGCTAAGAGTACAGATGGAGAGTGGAGACGGCTGCTGGCCCTTAGTTTGTAACCACTGGTCAGCACTGTTCCAAGAGCAAAGGGTCTGTGACCATTTAATAGGTTCATCCTTGCAGTGTATAGCGAGTGCCATGCAGCAGAAACTTAGTCAGGGCTAACACAGTAAAGAACATGTCCATGTCTGAGAGCAATCAGGAGGCGTGCTGATCTTTTAGAACATTTATTCCTATTCAAAAATGTTTTTAAGAACTTGGGAATGTAGAACAGGGACATTTAGATAAGTATTAAACTGTTAAATAAGTGGGTTGCATCAGTTCTAAAAAGGTCTGATGAAAAATGAGCAGTGGTGGTGGTTTTGTGGTGGAAGGCAATCATGCTAAGCCATAAACTATGTAAGGTCTGCCGGGTAGAATTTCTGCCACTAGAGAAGAAGCTGATCTTTTCTTCAGTGGCAACCAAATGGTTGTGTAACAAAGATAGTATTGCCCAGAAAGGTGGGTGATAATTGAATACTAGTTGCACTGCACACATTTGTTTAGTCATTGCTACTTAGAGAAGGGGCAAGTAATAACTGCCTGAGCCAGATCAAGAAGTGAAATTCTATCATGTAATCTAGAACAATGGAACCAGGAAGGTGCCATGATTAAACAGAAAAAGCAGCAAAGGTCCTCAGGCTATGTCCTGCAGAAGCAAGCAAGGAACTGGTGTAATATCGACTGGGTGTAAGGATATGGTGTGTGACTGTTCAAAGACATCATTAGAACATCTGCCAGCAGGATGGCCATTGGTATTTTCGGCAGGTGTCCCACGGCCAGACTTTATCCTTATGTAGGATACTTAAGATAGGGTATTTTACATCACATTTAATTATAAAAAAAGAGTACAGCTCTTCCACTAGATCTAGTCTTTACACGTGTTAGCATGGGTTCTGCTAATGTAAAAAAATTAAAAATTAAAATAAAATCCCTACTGCTAATTCTATGTATAGACTCCCTGGGGCTCCAACTTTTTCGATAATAAAAGCTACTTGTGTTCAATGAAAATCCTCCTGAGCTGCTAACATTATTAGAGATGTATTAGTAACCACATCAGACAATATTATATTAATGTCTACCATATGTGAGATTACAAGCAGTGAAAACCTCTGTGCATCAGGCAAGGTTGCCAGCGGTAATGTAAAAAATGTTTTGTCAATGCGGGATACTTCGACATAGTTAGCACATAACAGCCATAGCTGTGATGCTCCTAGCACCAAGTTCATAATATTATTAATAGTGTCCCTCATGCTGTTTGATTTTTATCACTCAAATACCAGCGTTAAATATACCTAGAAATGTCATCTTTTTTTTTTTTTGCTAAACTTCAAATTATGAATTATGAAAATACCCACATTTTCATTTGAAAAACACACTTTTAAATGTTGGTATACATATATGAATTCAACTAAGCAAAAGCTTCTAATTTCTTTTGCTGGACTGCACACAGGAGAGCTACTTCCAGGTAGTTGAGAGCTGCCAGTAGCTAACAAGCTACTCGTTGGAGAAGCCTACTCTAGATAATGTTTCTGCTCCAATCTAGCTATGACTGCTGCAACTGTCTCCTTATCTTGAATCGTCCCACATATTGGGGCTATAAATGTAAAAATACAAATTGGCTCATGTAGTATTTTTTGTACTGTTGGTCCTGAACCATTTGATAACACAAACAGTGCACAAACCCCCTCACTACCTCTTCCCCTGCTTCAAAGAAATCCTGACATCAACATGCTAGCCAATAATTGCTAAAGAACTGAAGACCACTGAGGATTGTGCTGGGTGCATGGGAGACTCATTCGTACATCTTTGTACGTTAACACTTGCACACTTTCTAATAATTTGTGTGTGGAGGCTGGTTCGGGTTCAGGGCTGCAGGCATTCTGCAAATGAGTATCTTATTCTGTCTATTCAATTCTGTATGTTGACTTATATATCATGACTTATTTTTGGCAGTAGCCCAGAAATCATTTTGAAGTTTCCTTATCTGCCCCTGCAGTGGTATGCCAATAATGTTTTATTTGTGTTGTGACCTGTTCCTCGCAAGTAGGCAGAGGTAAAGCTTTTATATAATAATAAAACAAAGTTCAGTTCTAAACCAATGTAAGATGTCCTCACATAGAGGAATTTGGATAACGAATATCTTAAACTACCAATCTTAAAGTAGTAGCGCATAACTGAAATACTAATGTGCTGTTCCAGGTCAGCTTTGTGGATTAGCCATACATAAAAATGTAAGGGAAACATATGATATGGCTGAGACACACTGTGTTTTATTGTAATTGCATTCATGTTGAGGTGTGAAACCATGACAAGATGTTAATCTTGAAAAGTCATAATGGATAAAAAGAAAAATTCTATTATTCCCAGTTGCTAAGAGACGAGCACCTAGCAAATTCCAACCAGAATAAACTAATGTTTATAGCTGGTGGCTTACTTCCACTCCCAAAGTTGGACTCTCACTGATGGTGAGAACAGAAGTAGGGAAGGAAAACTGTTGCAGCATCTCTTTTAAAATGTTCACTACACACATTGATCTGACTCATTTTATAAGTTAATTGATGTTATTTGAAAAAATCCCAAGCAGACACACTCCCACTGATATTTTTTCTGGCCAGAACACTTCAACACATTTTCTGTGTGTACTTAATGTTGAGTGCTTTTTTTTATCGAGTGAACAAGACCTTTAGGGAGTCAAGATCACTGTACATGAATGGGAAGATGGACAAAAAACACTGGCTAGCTCACCAGAGAAAATATCACAGACTGTACTGCCATTTGATAAAGTTTGTTTTGACCAATGACTTTGTGTTTCACCACTGCGCATATTAGTTGCTCAATGTTCACCAGTAGCACATGGTATGTTTTGTTCAGTTTAGCCGCCTATTGGCTTTGACATGGCATTAGCCATTACTTTCTGTATTCAGTTGAGCCGCCTATGGGCTTTGACATTGCATTAGTCATTACATTCTGTATTCTGCCTATTGGCTTTGACATGGCATTAGCCATTACTTTCTGTATTCAGTTTAGCCGCCTATGGGCTTTGACATTGCATTAGCCATTACATTCTGTATTCTGCCTATTGGCTTTGACATGCTGTATCCAGTCTAGCCGCCTATTGGCTTTGACATTGCATGCCTATTGACTTTGACATGATGTATTCAGTTTAGCTGCCTATTGACTTTGACATGCTATTAGATATTCTGCCTATTGGCTTTGACATGATATCATATATTACATTTTGTATTCAGCTCCGCTGCCTATTGGCTTTGACATGATATTAGACATTGCATTTTATATTCAGCTCAGCTGCCTATTGGCTTTGACATGATATTATACATTGCATTTTGTATTCAGCTCAGCTGCCTATGGGCTTTGACATGATATAAGACATTGCATTTTGTATTCAGCTTAGATGCTTATTGGCTTTGACATGACACTAGACATTGCATTTGATATTTAGGTTAGCTGCCTATTGCCTTTAACGTGGAGTTAGACATTGCAGTTGAGAATCCAAGCTGTATTTTTCCAAGCTGTGTTTTTGCACCAGAGAACCAAGATGTTTTTCTCACAGTAGACTAGACATGATAAGAGAGAGTACATGGGTGTTGTTCTCTCTGCTTGAGCTTGGGAACAGGAGTAGTCTTGGAGACCTGGCCAGTCTCCAAAAGGCTTGCTCAGTTTCCCAGGTCTGAGAGGAGGGGGCACACCTTTGTAACGAATGTAACAGGCTGCAGAGGGTCAGATTCGAATCTGCCGGACCTCGTGCTGGAGCTTGGCGCAGGCTGCCAGCAATCCCGTGTGGGTAGATGAATCTCTCTTTCTCGCGGCTGACAGGGGTCATCAGCTTGCAGACCTTAGAAAGATGAAGCTGTAAATAATTCCCACACGGTGAAGTATTTGTTTTGCTTTGCATTCAATATCTTATAAATATAACCTGCTGTGTATATTGCAAACTGATATATTTTGTTTGATTAACGCGGACTTGAAAGCTACTAATTCGTCATTCATAAAAATTGGGGTTGGGGAAGAATTAACAACAATAAAAGTCTTCTTTGACCTCACAAGTGCATTTCTGTTGTGTTATGTTAGTGCTTAGAAACTAAATAAGAGGAAAGCACTACACAGACATAGAAGTGATAAAACACAGCAGAATTAATTGTTGGCTTCAGATCATTGTTATCCTCCAGAATACGTCTTTGATGGGGTAGAAGAGTGGTCTTTCAAGTAGAACTCATTAAATATTATCCTTCCCGAGCTTATCCCTATGAAGCATCACTATAGAGTATCGGAGTGATGGTTCATTCGGGTCAGGTTTTTTTCTCCACAATATTTCTCTGCAGAATATATTTTCTATACTTCTGGTCTGACATAAAAAAAATTCAAGGGTCAGTGATTAAGACTGTTCAGTTATATATGGTTACATTCCATAGGACATTAAAGCTCACCTACAACCAGTCAATGGTGCATTAAAGGAAGGGTTGACTTTTTAATTTTTTTCCTTTATTTTGTAGGAGACCTGGTGGTGTTGGAAGGAACTCAAGCATCCAGCTGGTTGCAAGGAAGAAACTGTCGTGGATCAAAGGGTATTTTCCCTTCATCGTGCGTTGAGGAGTTGTATCTCTCGTCAAGGAGCCGCAAACTTTCACAGAATGTTTCCCAGGATCTGCCTGGCTATTCCTTGGGCCAGGCTAGAGCACTGCTGGGATTGTCTGCTCAGCTTGAAGAGGAACTGGACTTCCGGGAAGGAGATGTTATCACTATTACCAGGGTCCCAGAGCCTGGCTGGTTTGAAGGAGAGTTGGAAGGAAGAAGGGGCATTTTTCCTGAAGGCTTTGTCGAACTGTTGGGGCCATTGCGAATGCCAGAGACTAAAACAAAACCTGAAAACAGTGACAATTATGGCGATGTCCGTGTGGCAGATATGACTTCATACCTTTCTGAAGGAGAAGAGGAAGTAAGAATGGAAGAGGAGGAAGATCAGGTGGGGACATATGGCATCGCTCTCTATCAATTTCAAGCACTTGAGCCAAAGGAGCTTGATTTTGATGTGGGAGACAGGATCAAAATCATTAACACTTTGGAAGATGGTTGGCTGGAAGGGGAACTGCACGGCAGAAGAGGGATATTTCCTTACAGATTTGTAAAGATTGTGCAAAGCGATTCTAGTGAACATCTGGAAGAGACTCCTAAAGCCAACATCGACGAAGATGCAGTGAAATATCCTGTAGTATCACCTTTACAGTCACAGTACTGTCTAGCTGAAAATTCAGTAGCAATGACCAGAGGCAGCTGTAGCTCACAAGGCTGCTTCAAACATGAAGGCATAAAGCAGGAATCTACATCTCAGCTCATAAATCGGCCAGCTAAACAGTTACCGATGAATGCAGGAGTTGAGCACAAATCCTCATTGTCCAAAGTAACAGGCTTTCCACCAAATAACGTTGTAGAAAATACAAGTGATGTTTCTCCAAGGCCGCAGTTACCTCCTCGCCCAAAGTTACAGAAAAGTAAGACACACTTTGAGTTTAATGACAGACAGACTGACCATAGAGAAACACCTGAGCCCACTCCAAGGCATCATAGTGCTCACGTGTCAGAAAGCAAATGTGAATTGAGCTCCAATGGCACACACAATGTATTGTATTCAAGAGTGACACTTTCTCCTGTTAAAGGCAAGGACATTAACAACCGTCATAGTTATGGTAGCTTTTCTGGGCAATCTGGAGATGCTTTTCATCAACAGAGCTCAGCATACCAAGACCTTGCCAACTGGGTGGCTGACCAACGACAAAAAACAAGAAGGCATTCCAGTAATATCAGTGGCCAACAGGAGGGCCCTGGCACATGGCCGGGCAGTAAAGTAAGTGCACCAGTAGGTCCATCAGAAGTGCTGTATGAAAAGAATGGCAGCTACCAGTGTATTGATCTTGACTATAAATTGACCGAGCAGCTTTTTCAATTTGAGAAAAGTCTTTCAAGTCCAAGAGCAGAGGATCGTAAGAAAGTCACAAGGCGTTTTTCGATTTTGGACTACAGCTCAGAAGGAGACATTGTAAGAGGCTCCCCACAGTATGCCAGCTACCAGAATTCACAAGGAAGAAGAAAAGTTCTGAGACCCCCACCTCCTCGGCCCAACAGTCGATCAACTACATCGCTTCATATGTCTGGCGATGAGAGTTCACAAGCCGCATCTAGTCAGAGTTCCTCCCCACCGTTTGTTATACGTCCTTCACGACCAGCTCCTCTTCCCCCTTCAGCCAGTCAAAGAACAAGTATATCCCCAATTCCTCTGCTGAGGAAGGGGTCCCCGCAATGTGATTCTCCCATTCAGGAGCTCCTGAATGACATGGGTGATGCTGAAGAAAGCAATGCCCAGGATATGAAAGAACAGGATTCCCAATGCCCCTTCCTAATGCTACGAATAGAGGAAGTGGAGAGAGACCTCGACGTTTACAGCAAGACTCGGGATGAGCTGAGTCTAATGTTGGAAGATGAGCAAGATGAACTTACAAGAATGGAGACCATAGAAAACTTGGAGTTTTGTGAGTGTAACATTGAAAACCTCAGTGTCGAGCTCCAGCAGTTAAGGGGTAAGATGAGAAAAATGCTTTTTGTAGTTATGGTCAAATTCAGACATTTTCTAGTATTCCAGATGGTGGTCCTTTATTTGTTTTTGTATACATTTGTGTATCTATGTGTATTATGTGGGTACAATATGGACACCACAGTGAATCATATAAGGACTCCAGTACACCAGTCTAGCTCTTACTCTGGAGACCTAAAGACAGACACACACACACACACTGTGTTTTTTATATTTATTTTGTGTAGAGTTTACATTTTAGCCTGAATATTGAATGTAAAATTACATTTAATGTTTTTTCATGTATCCATCAATATATGAACCCAATAGTTCTCAGAGACAACTGTATAGTGAAAGATTACATAGACCTACTTTGTTTGTAGGTCATATACAAATATTTCTTTACTTTTTTTTGTCATGGAAATGCATACTGTCCGATCAGTAGACAGTTAATCAGTCCCTTGAACCACTGCTGAACATTACCAAATTGGAGGTACTTTTTGAATGTGCACGTCAGCAACACTGAAAGCTTAAGCCTACCTTGAAGGAAATTGGAAAAAGTCCTGAGATGCTGCTGCTTTTGCAAGAACAGACTGGATGGCACACATTTATGAGTAATTTCTTGCTTAGTTTCCCCCACACAGCATGCCATCATTAGTTTTTAGATCAAGCAAAGCACGTGCAAGCACTGCTTTTCTGACGTGTTGGAATCTAGATGGGCTTTTGACCACACCCACCTTACGACCATCACCTTCACTCGTTTGTGGGCTTGCCTTTCAAAAATCCTTTGTTATTATTGGTAAATGCTTCACGTTTGTCCCTCCTTGGCCATCGACCCTGTTACATAGATAATTGCATGTTTGCCGATATGTTTGACTGCGAGTGAACTTCTTTTTTGTGTGCCTTCGCAATACCCCAGATTCCTATGACCAAAATGGAGTTAAAATTCATCACTTTAAAAAGTGAATCCCTCTCTCCAGTTAGAGGTAGAGTAAACCAGTGAGTTGTCCCCCTATTCAGCTTTCTGCCATTGTCTTGGTTTCAATGCTTATCTTTTTGTGTTTTCAACAGGGGTGACTCCTCCATCTCCCCCGCCAGCAGCAACCGCTGCAAATCCTTTCACAAGGAAAGGATAATAAACTGTGTTTATTATCCTTTCCTTGTGAAAGGGGCTGGGCATTGGGGTGACGAGTGGAGGGGAGTGCACTGTGCACTTTCTTGAGGGCGCATGTGTGTTCGGCAGGCCGTCTTGGGTCAGCCAAACACACAGCACAACGCAGTTGCTGGGCTGGAGAGAACCTGCACAGGCTCGGCAAGGGAGCAGAGGAGGAACGTATTTTTTTCTTCGTTTTTTTTTCTTTTAAATGTTAACACCCCACCTCCCCCCTCCTCCCCCCCCCAAACCTGCACGCTGCCCTGCCCCACCTCCAGGAATCCCTACGAGCCGCGACTGGTTTTCATTAGTGTTTATTTTTTCACACAGCACTGTACATGGTCGATTAGGACTGCCCACATAAATATGGATATTACTTCTCCTTTAAGATGGGGTTATGCAGATGAGGAAGGGGTAGACCAGGACAAAGCAATTTGTCCTGTGACAGCAGATCACCTGAGCATGGGGCATTGATTAATTGCAGACGGATGGAAAGTGAATTCAGGGCAAGTTGTGCACATGAGGATGTAGAAACGTTTAATCATACAAAAGTATATACTAATGTTTTCAAGGAGTAGTGTGAAGCTTGGAGTATAAACGTGTATATTATTTTGAACTTTCACATGTTTTTCTATGAAATAATTATAGCGTAGCACTGCTGAGGAAACAGTATGTAATTACAAGATTCCCACGTACTATTTATAGATGACATGGTTGGCACCTATAAACAGTATAACATTACTGGATTACAGTACAACATTTGCAGGTGATGGTGTGTTATTTACCGAGCCAGGTGTGATATCATCAGTGTTTAAGTTGTAAAGTACGTATTTCATGTCGCACCATAGAATCACTAGTATTTTTAGAGACTTATATTGTATATCACCTTCCTTCATTGTCATTAAATTGCAGAAACATCTTGACTAGCTCTCCTGTGGCAAGTGTATACCAATATCCAACACGTTTTACAATATAGTGTTTCTTTTTCCCACTGCCATTCTCGAGCCCTCAAGCTTTATATTTCTGTGTAGTTTTTCGCTAAGCAACGTCAGGTTTTTATAACATTACTTCAGAGTTCTTGTGTTTTTAGCACTCTGGGTTACTCAGTTTTTCATTTTATGGGGAATGGCCACTTGTAAATGTGGAATTTGCTTACTATCACATCCTCCGAAAAGGTAGGCTTTCTATAAAAAAAATAGAAGACCTGCAACTATTTTTTTTTTTTCTTGTTCTTTTTGTTTTTGGAGGAGATCCGACCGCCATCTGTGAATGGAATCGTTCATCTTTCTCTTCCTGGTTTTTTTCTGAATCCTTCTGCTGTCGAAGATTTCATGATGGTGTATCCTGATTCTTTACATTAAAAATCTGGGTTCATACTGTTTGCCTTTCAAGCTGCCCTAATAAGTCTAGCTGCATCATTTTTTATTTCAGCATTGAATACCTTAAAAATAATCCTCATTTTCAACGAAGCACCCTTGTAGGCAATTTGACCAAGAAAAGTTGGGTTTCATCTGAACAAGTCATTGGTTACAGTAGTAATTTGAGGGTGATTTACAGGCATGTCCATCTGTGCCATGGATTAATCGCTCACGGCCTAAAATGTTCATGAGTCTGTCATTGTATCAGCAAGAATAGCACAACAATTACATCTTTCACTTTGCCTCTCTTCACCACTTGATTTGTGTCCAGTTGGCACAGCTGTAAACTACTCCCAACATAAATCCGGGTAAATCATTTGTGACTGTTCTATGAAACAGCAAGTATTTAATGAAGGTTGCTCATTCCTACATGTAAACCTAATTTCCAGTGCCTGTCTTTGGGCAGTTTTTTTGTCACTCCCATTGTGCCTTTGGTAACTGGTAATTTTGCAGTTGTGATACCAAAGCACAACTTGAAGTGGGATGTAGAGTAGGTCGCAGTAAGTGGGAATTGCATGTTTTGTTTATGTATCTCAACAGCATTCTGTATGTTTTTACTGGCCCATCTCCTTCTGCTGTGAGACCTATTTTCATAGGCTGGACCATCAGAAAATAGGTCTTACGGCAAATGGACATGGGCCATGCATTTGCCATAAGACCTATATTCTGAAGCTAGACCTTGCCTTTCCCTAACCCGTTTTGTTTTAATACCTGTCATATTTCTAAGAACCCCAAGTACAGCTTTGGCCTCTGCAAACGCCTTAGAATTTATTTTGCAGCCTGTTTACCCTGCTTTGGATTCATATAAAACCGAGTAATTTGCCAGATTCAAATCACCCCCATTAGTAAGTTCTCATTAAAGACTAGGATACCTTGTGAGATCCCAAAGAATATTCCCCATTAGCTAATGTTAAGCGATTAAAAACTGGGCAAAGTGCAGAGTAAATCTTCAACCCTTAATTTAATTACCAGACTTACTTTATCCTTGTCATTCCTCATGCCTATAACCGTGCTTCCAGTAATTTTAGAAAATTAAATGGCCACCCTTCTCACCTTTGGGGAGAAAGCGTTATCTGTGATGGTGAAACTAGTGATATGCCCTTCACCACCCTAAGGGGCAAAGCTGTCAATCTCCATCTTTAAGAATGTCAAGACAAATATCCAGCAGCCTGATGACATCCTTGTTGAATTTGACTACCAATTCAAGATACTCCTTCACGCATGCACCCACTTTAAAACTTACAGCCCCCCGCCACTGACCTCAGCCTTGCCCCCTTTACTCTCCTCCTCGCCCTCTTCTCAAGCCTCTATAATTTCTACTATTCAACATCCCAGGGCTTTAAGTGGGCCGGTTCCTGCTGGCGCTAAGCACCAGCAGTTCTAAAAACCAGGGGCCGGGAGGGGCCCCTATCAAGATCTTTTTTTGCCCTCGCCCAGGTCCTGGAAACAAATCTTCACCCAGGGGCACTAGCAGCCATCAGCCTTTGTTATGCATGCTGCCATGAGGGAGCTAATCGGAAGCTATGATCAGGTCATCTGAAAGTGCAGGTGGTGGGAGGCCGCAGCGGAGCAGGAGGGGTGTGGAGGGCAGAGCACAGGCTCAGACTCTAACAGGTCTGCAGTGATAAAGCCGCTGCACGGGCTGCTGCTGTCAGGTGCTATCAGCTTATAGACAGTTTTAAAAGCCCACCATAGGTAAAAACGAAGTATTTTACACAGACTTTTATTTAACGTTCCTAATGGAGTGGGATACTTATTTCACTGCTTCGTAGTTACAGAAGTGAAGCATTTTCACTATTATTTACCACAAAGTCATTGCTACTGATTTATCTTCTGCAGCTAACCACCATTGATAAAGCCAGTCGTAATGGCCTGTTTTCAGTGCATGCCAGTTGTTCTGTACCAGTCCGGCAGCAGATATTTTTTTCATACATGTTTAAGCCACTCCTTCTATTACATAGTCCCCGTTGAGAGACCCCATAGTTTCTTCAACCCACTTAAAGCCCTGCAACATTCACCTTTCAGCTGCAAAAGATATGTGAAAAATCACCCTCCTGCTCTTTCCTCGGCCTCAGAGGGGTAACATCTCATTCCCAAGTTGGAGGACGACAGCCATAGACCCCATCCACATAGCGGTTTCTCCGGACGCATACGCTAAATCTGAACCCCTAGACGCCTGACATGGTCTACAAGTACTCCTCAGATTTTCCTTAATCCATGCCACCAAATGTTTCAACTAGTTATGGCTTTTCTCCCAAGGACGTCATTCTTTCAGCATCACTCCATCTCTCATGCAACCTAAGAGCTTTACATATGCCACCCACACGCGTCTTCACTCATCTTCTTATGTCTGAATCTGTTGGAGCTGTTATAATGATTCCCCAACATTTTGATAACCCTCTCACTGCCCACGACCTGAATTCACCGACAGTTAAACTAGATTCTTTTCTTTCAGAACTTCACTCTCTCATATCCTCCATTCTACTTTTAAAAGATATAATCAGAGCCCCCCGAATTATGTGATTCTGCACCTGCAGCAGTTTTTTGCATAATTATGGATTTGATGCATAATCCCTCCTGGGCTGCAAAATCTGCGTAATTTAACAAAAAATGTCTTGCTCAAACGGTTAAAAAGTTACTAAAAACGTGGCCACATGTATTTACACGCAGTGAAGGCCCTTCACCAAGGCTAACTGGTCATCTTTGAATTGCGTATTTCTGGATGTGGTTGTTAAACTGGTACTAATGAGATTAAATTGTTTCCCAGACAGTATTACCATGTGTAAAAATAAAAAAAAAATTAAGCAATACTATCAAAAAATGTGCTTCATTGTGCTGTATAATTCCAAATTCAACACTGATAACATCTGCCTGGGTAACTTCGACCTTCACTGGGGATACGAGGTTGATACAGCTGCGTTAAACCAATCCCACTTTCTGCCCAGTAATGACCTCCTCATTAGAGGGGATCTATTGTCAACCCCCTCATTTGCAAAAGAAAACTCAAGAGCTACTCCACAATATCTATGGATTCCATTGCCCACTTCCTTATACCTTTCTGTCTGTTCTGCACATAATCCTCCTCCGCCTTCTTAAGGCCTTAAAAAACCAAAGGTTTGGGTCTGAGATAGTAATGCCATCGACCAGTCTCCCTTGGAAGCCAAGACAGTGGGAAAACGAATGGATTTGCATGACAAAAATGACATAAACCTGTCAGTAGACAATTGCACCTCAGGTCATGTCAGATGTTGCAAGTGCTTTTGCCCTATTAAAACTAAAAATATACAACAACAAAGAGTCCATACAATGATTTTCAAAACACCTTATAGGTCAAAGAAAACCACTGGAGTGATAAAAAGCTCCCGGCGCTAGTGCCCATCATAATAAACTCTTGAAGCTATAGCTTAGACACCAAGAGATGTAAAAAACATATTTTCGAGGCAAAAGCTGCACAGTTCATGGAAGAAGTAGACCCAAAAAAAAAATTTTGACCTGGTCAAGAAGCCCACCACCCCCTCCGTCCTTTCTTAGTAAACCAAAGTGCAGAGTAAATTGTAGCACATTGTTTAATTTATTTTCGAAGGTAACAACAGCATAAATAACTTTATTTCTGGAGGCCGTCTTCTGCAGAACAACTGATGATTTGACCTCTTCACAACTGATAATGGAAACTGCCCTGGGAAACACTCGCTCTGCTATCAGGTCATGTTCTCATTTTGCTTACCCCATTCCGGCTACGACTGTGAAGAACATATCATGAACCCTCATCCTCTATTTGACTCACATAATAATTTCTGCCCTAGGGCATAGTATAGTGCCGGATTTGTTAAAAAATAGGCATGCCAACCCTCTTTTTTTCCTTTTTCTTTTTTTTTTATAAAAAGAAGACTCTGACTACGCTGACCTTAATAACTTCTGCCCAATACCCAACATTCTTTTCCTAGAAATGCTGCTAAAAACATGTAATAAAAGAACGTAAGAGAAAGCCACATTTGTGAAAACCACAAGCTAGGATTTAAATCGGGCTGCAGCACAGAGACAGCAATGCTTCAATAATGGATCATTGACTATGCATCTTGGACAATGTAGAAAGAGGTCTGGTCGTACCTCTTGACCTTTCCTTAGCATTTCTACACGGTCAATCCCACCACCCTTTTGAAAACCCTTGAAGAACAGATGGGGACAATGGCACAGTTCTGTGATGGTTTGAGTGGTAGTGCTCACAACAAATAAATTTGTCCACCTATCCACGTCCTCACTAGGGAGTACCTCAAGCCTCTCTCCTCTCTCTGATATGTGTTTCAGTTTATACATAGTTCCCTGCAGTTCTCCTCTGAGGCAATCTAACATCTCCTTTTGTCTGTATGTGTACAACATACAGTTTTATTTAGAAGATCTCCTTGATGGAAGATTTAGCCAATCTTGCAAAGACCATTAGTGACTGCCAAACATGGACGTCGTTCCATCATCTCAAACTGAACACACAGAAAACAGAGTTTCTTCTGCTGTTATCACCACATTGTGCCAGGCCAATAGAAGCCTGGCAAAATACTTCAATCCTGCTCAACTGTAAACTGTTATGGAAAATATGAAACCCTTAGGATTTCCTATTAATAAATATCGAAATCTTCACGCCCAATCAACGATGCATCAAAGGGTGCACCTAATCAGACTTTTCGGTAAATCAAGTCTCTTTTTTTCTTAAATGATTTTTATTGATTTTTGCTTTGGAAGTCAAGTAAATAACAAAAAATGACTTCAGCCACTGATGATGCTCCCCAATCTTCAAACAGATTATCTCCCCAACATGAACAATGCCTCCCACCCCAACCCCCTGAAGTGCTCTTGTGTAAGCACTATAGACATTGGATAGTACAGAGTTGAGAAATCCAAACAGTAGAAAACATCAAGAAACACACAGCTACAGGTGAACAAGAGTGTGGATATCGTCAAGAAATTATACCTTAATCCCCTGTGAGGGGGTTGTATGAGATCCGATAACATGGCCGCCCAGGCCCGTAAATCCTCCTCCAATTTCTCGTCCTCCCGGACTTGTCTCATATGGACCTTCTCCGCTGTTGCACACTCCATGATGTCTCTGAGCCAGTCGGTATATTCAGGGAGATTGGGACTCACCACTTTATGGCTATACGACTTTTCACTAACTTTAGATCCAACAGGATAAATTTCCTACTTCGTTTCCGCGTGGGAAAGGAAGGAATAAGTCCCAGCAAGATTTGCTTGGGCTCTAGTGGAAGGTCCCGCCCAGAAGATCTATTTAGGCTGTTGAAAACTTGTTGCCTATATGGTGATATCTTCTTACAGGTACAGGACGTAGGCACAAAGTCAGCTGCCGGATTCTGGCATCATGGACATCTGTCTGAACGTATAGGATAAATCCGACTTAAAGTGATAGGGGTAAGATAAGTATAATGGATTCAATTGTAATGTGTCAATTTAAAATGTGGATTGAAGCTGACCGTACGTACCCCATCATGGATACGTTCCCAGTCTCGGGCAGTTAACAGGTCTAGGAATAACTCATCCCGTTGGGTCTGGATCGGGAGGGACTGTCGGGGAGGTTGGCACGTTAATGCACTACATGGATGTGATATTAAATGGCGGCCCCTGCCATGTCCAGCATAGTGGCAAGCGTAACAGAGTGTGATGGGGCTTCAGGAAATGTCAGCCAAATCCTGCGGACTGTGGCCGAGAGTTTATGAATTGACAGGGCCCAAAGTGAATGATTGAACTGCCTCAGCATATGTTATGGAGTGACCCTCAGGATAATGATCGCCTAGCGTAACAAATCCCCCTCTCTCCATTTCCTAAGGGACATTGACTCTTCAATTTTATGGAAGGTTTGTAGTATCCATATGGGGAGGTCTGGGTGAAATGGGGCTCTTTGTATCACCCTCTTAACCATGCCCTCCCAAAGATGGGCCACATGATGGATCAGGAGGTGTATCAGGAGGAACCCTGGAACCGGCCCTAAGCAGAGTAGGGAGAGTCAACGTCTGTATAAGAACCATCCAACAGCCTACACTTCCAGGACTCCCCCTTCTCCCCTTCAGCCAGTGGATAGCATGTTGTAGGTGTGCTGCTATATAATAATATTCTAGGATGGGAACCTCTGTCCCCAAGAGGCCACAGCCTCTTGAGTGTGGCCAGACTGACTTGTTTCTGTTTATTTGCCCATAATAAATCATCAAGCATTCGAAAATACCGACAGGGGATCTTATAAAAAAATGTACCCTGCAGGGCATATAGGCACCAAGGAAGCACTAACATTTTGGCAATCACTGTTTTACCCATTAAGGAGAGAGGTAGATGTCTCCAAAATCAAACGACGCTTGGAGACTCGTGACCACCCTCCCCACATTTGATTCTAAAAATTCAGTTTAGGTGGGGGCAAAATGGATACCTAAATAAAGGATTTCTCAGAGCTGCCATGGGATGTCCATGGGGGGAGGGGGGGAGATCCTCTTTCCTGATGCCCGGCAGGGAACCCATTGGGAACAGCCTAGATTTGGCAGGATTAATCAGTTTGCCAGAAATTTCTCAAAACTCTCGCAGTACCTGTAGAAAAATGGGGGCTGTATGATTGGACTACAGAGATACATCAGAGCATCGTCAGCATAGAGGTAAATCACATGCTTGGTTATCCCCATGGTAATGCCTGATGGGTTCATACTCTGCCGTAGGTGGGCTTCCAGGGGCTCCCTCGTCAACGCGAATAAAAGTAGTGAGAGGACATCCCTGCCTGGTGCTGCCAGTCAGGGGAAACAAGTAGACCTCCCCTCCAGTGAGTACACGAGCACAGGGTTGCACATACAATAATTGTATCCACTGTATAAACTTAGGTCTTAAGCCAATTTTCTGAAGGACCTGGCAGAGGTACCTCCAATTCAACGAATCATAAGCCTGCTCAATGTTGAGGCAGGCGAGTGACAATTCTTCAGGCCTTTGTAAGGTAGTATGATAAACATGCGCAAGCCTCCTCAAATTATCCATTGTATTACGTTTAGGGATAAACCCCGATTGGTCTTCATGTACCAAGAATGGGAGGTGAGGGCGCAGTTGGTTAGCGAGCACAGTACTGAGTATTTTAACATCAATATTAAAGAGAGAAATAGACCAGTATGCCGAGGCTAGGGTGGGATCTTTGCCTTTTTTATGGATCATGACAATCAAGGCTTCGCGCAGGGAAGGAGGAAGGCTACCGTAATGTAGGGTGTCCTTGTATACCTTCAGGAGTTTGTCCACTAGTAAGTCCTCATATTTACGATAAAACCCTTCAGGAAGGTCATCGTTCCTGGGGGTTTTGGCAGGTTTAAATGATCAGATGACCACAAGAATTTCTTCTTGTTTGATGGCTCATGTGAGGTTCAGACATCTTCGGGTGGAAGACTAGGGAGGTCGATATTCCGGACAAAGTCTATAATGCTGTTTGGTTGAGAACTACACAACTAGTATAGATCTTACTTAAATGTGAGTGAAATACTCCATTTATGGCCAGTTGTGTGTGGCCTGGCTGGCTGTCTTCATTATGTATTGTAAGTATAGGAGTCCTGACACTCTCCTGTCTAATTAAATGGGCAAACACACCTGTTTTATCCTCTTCTGCATGAAACCGTAGACAGTAGACCGTAAAGATACATTTTTCTAGCAGGTGCCAAGCATTCAGGAGCTCAGAGTGCACGTCTTTCCAAGCCGTCATTCGTTCTGGGTGGGCGGGTAGCTGTTTCTCAATGTCCTTCAGAATTTGCTCATGCTTTCTAATATCTCTCTCTAGTTGTTGCCTAACCCCATAAGCTGTTTTGAGGCAAACACCTCGCAGCACAAGCTTCACTGCCTCCCATTCCATCGCCCGGCTGCTGGAAGAGCCCCAGTTGTCCTAGAAGTAATGCATTAGAGTTTCCCGGACTGTCAGAGCAATGGGTGGATCAGTAAGGGCCTTGGGGCGAAGGCACCACATCGGTATCCTGAGTCTGCGTGTCTTGTGGCCTAGTGTTAGAAGGACGGGTGAATGATCTGATAAATACCTAGGGAGATATGACACTGTTTACACCCAGGGCGCCAAGGAATCAGATATCAGGGTGTAATCTAGCTTACAATAAATGCCTGTGGCTGGGGTGT
This sequence comes from Pleurodeles waltl, assembly GCF_031143425.1. Lineage (NCBI taxonomy): Eukaryota > Metazoa > Chordata > Amphibia > Caudata > Salamandridae > Pleurodeles > Pleurodeles waltl. Next base: position 885,189,240 of record NC_090445.1, on the reverse strand, counting down.
AACAGGAGAATTGTTGCACGTTGGAGTATCTAGTCAGCCATATGTTGTTTAGGTGAAGTTCTCTAATAAGATCTCTTAATGCTGCAGTCATATCATTGGTGTGGAGACGCGTTGGGAGTCGATCCTTATTCCCTTCCAAAACACAATGGTAGTTCCCTCCCATAATCACATCTGCAGCTAAATATGGGGAGGCAGCACATGCCACCTCTATTAAAAAATAAAAAAATAAAAAAAAGAAAGAAAGAAACAAAACTTTGGCCATTCATTGTTAGGGTCATAAACATTGACAAGGCAGACCTCCCTCCCATCCAGTACACCATATAATATCACATAACTGCCCTCAGGATTTTGTATGTGGGGTCTATGCTGGAAGGGTACCTCCGGTGCCACCCAAATCAGAACTCCCTGAGCATAACCAGAAAAGGACGTAGCATAAATTTGGCCCTTCCAACGTTTCCAGTGGGAAGGAATGCAGTTACTCCAAATATGAGTCTCCTGGAGAAATGTTGTAGATATACTATAACTTCTTAGGCATGTACCCTCCTCCGTTTCTCTAACTGGGCAATACTGCGGACATTCCACATCATTAATTTAGCGGTATACTCAGTCATATGGGATTATGTATGTCTGTCTCCCCAATACTAGTGAGTTAAGTAGTACGTGTCCACCTCGGGCAAGTAGGGTATTACCTTGGATTAGATTCAATTTCACAGTACACAAGAGCTGAATATAACCTTGAACAGTGTCAAATTCAGTAAAACCAACATTTGTTCCCAACTACCTCCACCCCTTGGGCAGTTGTGCTATATCCTCCCACCCAGTGTGCTTGCTGTTGGGGAATGGCAGGAGCCAACCCATTTCCCAATATACCTAAAAGCATACTCAAACTTTAAAAAGGAAAAACATACACAATTTAAACAATACGATGTGTTAGAGCCATGGGCAAGAGATAGGAATAGAGGTAGTATCCCTCAAGCTTCCGGTCACTCCCACACTACTCTGTCCTATAGCCCCTTTTGGTCAATTGAGACACAACATTAGCAATGTAACCATTTGTTTACATTAAAGCCATCTAATAAATGCTAGGAATATCGAATAACATAGCTTGTATTGTAGTGTGGTCAGTTTTACGTATCCTTTACGCATTAGCTTCAGGCTTTAGGCCTTTGTGCATTTTGCCCTGGATGTATTTTATTCCTTTGCTCGAAGCTTAGAGCCTTCGTGCACTTTGCTCTAAATGCTTTTTATTCGGTTCGTACTGTTATTTTTCAAATAGCCAGTTCTACGGTCTTGTTTTATATTTCATATCACACTGTTTAGCCTACTTCAGCACTGGAGTTCTCCATAACGCGTTACTCTGTGCTTCAGTCAAGGATACAGTCTGGTACATTGCCGATAGACGTGGTAGGAGTTTAGTCTTTGGCATTCCTGCGTAGGGACATTTTGTGATCACGCTGACATGTTAGTTATAAAAACACTTCCTTGTCCCAATACACGCAAGAGGGAGATTCCGACCAGGGAACCACAACTAGACGCTGACTGCCTCGTTGCAGATGCTGAAACAGATCACAGGCCTTTGCTCAGGTATGAGGGCTGATGTCTCCTGAGAGATTCAGAAAGGCAAGTTAGAAGCTTAACATGCTGTGCTCAGAATAGAACTAGCAGAGGGAGAGTAGAAATTGCTAAACACCATGATAGCGTTGTTCTTATGTTTTACTCTCCTGGTGACTATTTCAATCCTACTGTGTTGTATGGTTCTGGTTATTGCGGCTCACGCCTTATTATCTAAAATGCAGTCGTTTTATTAAAACATTATATAAAACTTATACTGCCTTTGTCATTTGTATATGAGATCATACTGTAAATGAGAGAGTTGGTTTGGATCTGAGTGACCACGACTTTCCTGAGAAGTTCCAAAGATGTCATGCGCTCGGCTGCCCAATCATCTCTTCCCTTTGGGAGAAATGAGGCACTGCTAGTTAGCCGGAGCAAAACCGGATTTAGGGTGACAGAGGTCCTTCCAAGTGGGTCAGACTCAGTCCCCCACACCGTGAACGATCCTGCTGCCTAGAAATCCAGTAGTCTAATTTAGGATAATGAGAGCCCACGCGACAGTATGCTCTATATTGAAGTTCTTCCAGGAAGGTGAGGCGACCACTATCCTCAACCCAGCGAAGACAAGCTGCACTCCAAACATACCCAGGGAAGGCAGGGCATCACACCCAGGGACCACCAATCAATACCTTCCTTTATTCTATCTCCGAGTCTTCGCATGCTGTTCCGAGTCTGGAGCCACTATCCCAAATTGATCTCTGTCACCTAAGGTTACATCCACTGCCTGCAGCATTCCATCTGGGCCTATGATAATCCTGTCCACCTGTGAGGCTCCTTCCCCACCGTCCTTCCCCCTCTTCCCCTGTCGACCTGATCGGAGAGTTGGTCTCCGTTGCTGGTGGGATTGTCAAGCAGGGGATTCGCCAGTTTTCTGAGTTAAGGTGTCCATCCACTCGTTTGCCTCGGCCGGAGTGTAAAAGAACTGGGCTGATCCCCCCCTCATGTTGGACCCGGAGTTTCACCTGGAAAAGGAGGCTATATCGTAAGTTTTATCTTTGCAGCCCCTTTTTAACTGCCATAAAGATTTTCCTCTGTTATACCTGCTGGGTATAATCGGGGAAAACTGAAATACGCATACCTTTATACAATGGAGGGTCCCATGACCTGGTACACTGCAGTATTGCATCTCGGAAATGTCGAAAGCGGGCTATGATGTCCCTCGGCGGATCCCCGGGACGCAGCAGGGATGCCAGTGCTCTATGGGCCCTTTCAGTGGTAAAGAGGGTCGAGAGCCATTTTGGTTTAAGGGACGTTTTAATCTATTCTTCCAAGAAATGTTCAGCAGAGGGCTCCTCTGCCTTATCCGTAAAACCCACAAAACAGAGGTTATTTCTTCTAGAGTTGCCCTCTGAGTCTTCAAGGCAGTCATCCAAGCGGCCTGTCTGTTTTTCTAAGTCCAAGATAGTGACCCTGAGTGTGTGAACCTCCAGCTGCAGTACTGCAACATTTTCCTCTGTATCCATCACTCTTTCAGACACTCTGCATAGATCAGTTCGAACAAAAGTAACATCTGTTGCCACCATCTCTATTTTATTGACATCTTCAGTTTTAGAGTACTGGATTGCCATAATTAAATCCGCCAACAACAGGGAGGCTGCCCCCCCTGGGAACCCCCCCCCCCCTCCAGCTGGCCCCGTGTCTCGATCTTCCCCTTCCTCCGAGTGGGTGGCATTGAGTGGATGTAGTTGATTATCATGTTTGTCTGACCTGCCTTTGAAATCTTATCTTTAACCACGATGTATTGTTCTCCTGATATCACTATTTTGCTCACCATGATGATCACAAGGCGATGGCCTTCACTCCCAGCGTCAGGGTGACTAGAACTGCCAGAATGCGGTCGTCAGCTGCGGCTCATCTCATAACGAGGTACAGTCTTCCAACTGTCAGGGCGGTCCTCCACCTATTCCTCCTCATATGCGGTGCACACCAGGCAGGCTCCCCCTCTTTCACCACAGATTATATTGGAGTATGGGTGAGGGGCCTTCCACAAGGCATCACTCCTGGAAGACTCTTGGCAGCACTAGGGATTCATCGCCCCCATTTGATAAGTATTTATCAGTCAGCATGCAGTCACATCCTGGGGCTTCAGGCCTACCACCACCTCTCCTCAGTGGGGCCTGGCCATCCTCGTTATAGGCCCAGCCCCCTAAACCAACTCCCTACACCGGTCTGGCTCCGAAGCAGATCAGGGAGCCTCAGGGCCCCAACAGGCTGGGGGACCTCCGTGCCCAAGCCGGGAATCGCCGCATGAGACCACCTTCCTCCCCAGCTCCGAATGAGGCGCTGACACCCCCCCACCCCCTCCCTTGGGTGTCAATCTGGTACATGGTGCGGCAGGCCCAAGGGCTGGGAGGCCCTGCTGGCCCCTGAGCACCACTGCAGAGCCCTCCCCTCTCAGTTTCGTCAGTGCCAGCAGAATACTCTGGCCTCTCAGGAGCCCAGGGCCCTGCAAATCTAGGCAGGCAGAGGAAGCCCCGCTCCCGAGGCCGGGCTCTGACACCGGATCACACCTCAACCCTCGGCTGTCGCCGCAGCTTTGCTCCCCGCACCACGATCCTCGGGAAGGGAGTGACTGGGCCCAGAGATCACGAGCCCCAGCCGATCCACCACAGCAGGCCGCAGGTCATTTACGCCACCTCCTCCATTGCCCCTCAGCCCCCCCACACAGGAATCTTCTGGACTCAGCAGGTATGGGATTCCCTCCTGCCAAGTCTGCCGCGATGAGTGTTGTTTCACGCACGTCAGCCCCCGGGCCTCAGGTGCCAAGTGATCCGTCAGCCGCCACTCACAGCCACACCAGGCTTCGCTAGTCTGATCACAGTTTGTCGCCGCCATCAGGTCCTGGTCAGCGGAAATAAACTACCCTTGGTTGGCACGGTCGAGGGGTATACAGCTGAGATGTAGATGGTAAATAAAACCGAAGGATGTCAGCAGGATTGTTACTGCGACATGGGAGTTGTAAAGGGCACATCTAGCCAGTCATCTTGCCTGACCACGCCCCCAAATCAGCTCTCTTATCCCTCCTGACAACTTGAAAATTGTGGTTCTATCTCTTTCATAATTAACTGTTATTAACTGGCTTTCCCTCAACTAACACCTTTAAAGGCAACCCTCAACTCTGGATCTACTGGAGCCAGTGAGTAGACTTGCTGCAAACACATCATCCCAATCATGGTCTTAATCGCTTCTCCATTGAATCAAGGAACACTTTTTTGTTGGCCTACATAGTTTGTAAAGCTATGCACAGGGTTCTGCCAACAGCCTGGAACACAAAGTACTCATGTCAGGCGGCTCCCTTGCTCTCTGAAGTGCAGACTATCTACATCTAAAAACTCCTGCCATCAAAAAAAAACCAACGCTGAAGCACGCTTACTTGGGGGAGAACTCTCAAAATATTGAACATTATTCCCTCTGCCATTAGGAAAATCCATCCACGGAATACTTCAAAAGAGAACCTGAAATAGTTGTTTTCCTACAGCAGCTCCCATTAAAATGGAACTGTGACTACCTCTACAAAGGCACTTGTTCCAGACAAGCAGAAATAAACTCTCTTTCTTGAACCAATACTGTCATTTCATAGATGTTCTACTACAATTTGATCTTTCTGTGGTCTTCCTGCTGTTGTATCTCGGTGATATTGTTTCTCTGACGTCTATGAAAAGCGGTCTCCTGCCCCTGGGGGTCTGGTTTGTGCTCACTAAAACCACATAAATGGATACATTAAATGGTTCATTCCCAGATGATTTAAGGGTTTTTGTCTTCAAAATCACCCAAATGAATTCCTGCAAGGCTCTTAGATGTTCTTCCTCTTTTCAACTCTTACAATATTCTCTTTCATGAAACATGACTATTTATGCTATGGACATTTCAAGTTGTTCCATTTAATTGTTCAGATATTAAATATAATGATTATTACAGAGAGCTAATGTAAGCTCAACAGTCTGTCTTCTGGACATATTGGTTTGGTTTTAAGTGCCAACACTTGCAATAAGACTAGCAGAAACAAACAAACAGACAAGCATAAAGAACACATTACACCAAATCAACACTGATAGTTAGACTGCACTAGTTTTAAAATGAGACCTGACTAAACACCCACAAAGCATTTATTTCTCACAGGAATTTAATCACTGTGTGAGCTGTGTGTTATTGTCTGCCTCTGTAAATGTACCACTTCGAGCAAAAACTAAATTCATGAGACTGCTAAAGTGCAAAAAGTCAACATGACTGTTACTGCCTCTATGATGCATGACTAACGGAAGCCATAAACCAGGTTCAGCGATGGACCATCCTATCTGGAGTCTGCATCAGTCCCCCCTGCAATATATATTAGACCTCTGGTATTTAAATAAACATATGTGTGTGTTTTGGGTTTTTCTTTAAAGAGTTTTAGTTCAATTTTGGTTTTACAGTGTGAAGCAGACAACTGTGTCGCTAAAGTTGCCTTAAGTGGGTAGGGTATGCCCAGACGTGGGTCCCGTGCTCACTGTGCCACTGGATTCAAGCTAGCCTGGCTGATGAAGGGTGATACCTTGAAACTGGTCCCAGCATGCTTGTTTCCGGTCGAGGGAGGACCTGGCTTGGCAGTTTGGGCTGGACTGTTTCCATGAGGAACAGGGTCAAGACTGATTTGCATATGGCTGGGTCCAAACTGGGGTGGCATGATGAGCAAAAGAACAATGGATTAAACCCAGATCTATGACTGGGGGTGATTGTTTGCATTGTTCAGTATTCCGTCCGTCATCCTTTTGTGTTGCTAAAGCAAACTACATCCACATTCTGGTAGCATATGACCCAGGCACATTGCGGTTAGGAACACACACAGCTTCTTCAGTTCAACAATGGCACATTAAGATATTACATCTCGACTTTCTTTCCTGGCTGAGCCCACCCAATTGCTTCCCCATTGTACAGCCCCGGCCAAGTATATGGGCCTAACCACCCATGGTGATGTTGAAAGAGTAAATTTTGAGAGACTGTTTCTCCCTCTTCCTATTCTAACCCCTAGAATTCCCCGCCACTTGCCCTAGTTTTTTAAAAACATTTTGGAGCTACCCCTGCTAGTATAGACCACTCTCTCTGCCTCCATATCATATCCATGCCTGCCACCCATTGCCACTTAGTTGGCAATTGTGACCTACCCCATGATCTGGCGGTGTCCCTCTTTGTTAGCATGAACTCTCAGTGACGAAGCAAGAGATGGGCAGCTCAGTGCAGGCTGGGATATTCAGTAGGATAAACTTTAGTGTTGTGGATATGGCCACTTTTAGGACAACTTCTGTTTCTTTGACTGTGGTAGCCCAGTATCCAGCCATATGGGGGTAATCCGATAGACTGCACATAAATGTGCCTGCGCTCACTTTGCATTGTAGGCATTATGGATTTGGGGTTCTCGCCATTTGATACAGTCAACTCTTGTGTTAATGGGCCCTGTGTAGGATTTTCAGCTGTATTAGCCTCAGTTTAGTCTTGATGGCCACTTCTTTAAGGTGTATTAGGGACGCTTCGCGATCAACATTTTCCATGAGTCCTGTGCCTCTTTCCGAGGCAACCCTACGTTTTATGAGCTTGTCAGGTTTGTTATTTATTATAGTGTGATATGTTTGGGAGACAACTTTACTGGTCATTTCTACTACCATTGGAGCCATCTTCCAGTCTATTTTCTCTGCTTGCATAGCATGGTGTAGCTGCATTAACCTATATTTCTGCAAGTGGACTAGGTCATATTCCTGGTGTAAGGCTTTGAACAACGTCATCATCTTTACATCTGCTATGTCACCTATTATGGAGTGTTAGAAATTGGGTCTCTAGTTGGCAGTGGTTTGCACCCTGTCCAGGCGAGGGCCCTCACTCCAGTCAGGGTAAGGAAGTCACACATCTAACCCCTGCTCTCCCCCTTGGAAGACTGGCACTAGTACTGTGGCTTATCACAGAGGCAATGAGTAAAGTATTTCCACACACACACCTACACACACACACACCTACACACACACACCTACACACACACAATAACACAGTAAAAACACTACAAAATGACTCCACACCAGTTTAGAAAAATAGCCAATATTCAGAAGACCAAAACAACATAAATCCAGCATACACAAGTAAATATATGAATTTTCAAAGATTAAATCTTAGTAAAGCGTTTAGAAACACAATAGCTCCAACTGGGGCTATCACGGTGTCTTGATGAAGTCATTCCCAACAGTCCTACACCACTCGCGAGGGAGTGCGGGTTGGTCACGGAGTCGCACGGACCCTAGCTATTATCCCTTGGAAAACAATGAAGAAACAAAGATGTTGCACGGAGTTGCGGAGGTAAGGCGTCGTTGGAGCCGGTGCAGTGTTGCTTCCTTCCTGTACTGGGGAGGTAAGGTGTCAGTTCCTTACTGCTAGGCAGGGGAGGTGAGATGTTGGTTCCTTATGGTTGCAGGGGAGGTGATGTGGCGTTGGTGGTGAGGCGTCTGTATCTTATGATCTGGGGGAGGGGGTGGTAGTTGAATCCAGACGAAAGGTGTCAACTTTGCAGTGTCACAGTCACACCAAGGGGCCACAGTTGCTGCATCAGAGGCGGGTGACACAGCACTCAGGACTCCCGCTGTGGCAGGACTGCAGAGGTGCTGCAGTGGCACCTGTTCCGAAGTTGCTCTAGAGTCGATGTGCTTGCTTCTTCTTGGTTACACGAGAACTCACTCCGAAGGGCCCAAGGACTGGATTTGGAACCCCTTGGCAAGTCAGGACTCTTAGCAAGAGAGCCCAGGTGCTGGCAGGTGAAGTCTTTGATGTCCCTCAGACTTCTTAACAGGAAGTTAGCTCAGTCCAAGCCCTTGGAGAACCTTTGGAAGCAGGCTATAGAAATCAAAGTAGAGTCATTTCACTCCCAGGACAGACCGAAGCAGCAAGCAGCAGGCCAGCACAGCATAGCAACAGGCAGTGTCGAACCCTCCTACAGCAGCCAGATCTTCTTCCTGGCAAAATGTCCTCAGCCCAGAAGGATTCTACCTTTGTGGGGTCATAGGTCCAGTACTTATACCCATTTCTGTCTTTGAAGTAGGCAAACTTCAAAGAGAAGTCTTTGCCTACTGCCTTTCCCTGCCCTGGCCCCAGTTATACTACAGGAGGTTGGAGACTGCTTTGTGTGAGGACAGGCACAGCCCTGCTCAGATGCAAGTGTCAGCTCCTCCCTCCACTGCAGCTCAGGAAGACCCATCAGCCTAGTGATCGTCCATCAGGAAATGCAGGGCACACCTCAGCTCACTTAATGTGACTGTCTAGAGTGAATTCATAAACAGCCCAGCTGTCATCCTGACCCAAACGTGTATTGCACAGACACGCGGAGGCACAGAATAGTTAGGCAAGAAAATGCCCACTTTCAAAGAGTGGCATTTTCAAGCTTAAAATTTAAAAACCAACTTAACCAAAGATGTATTTTTAAATTGGGAGTTCAGAGACCCCAGTCCCCATATCTCTATCTGCTCCCAATGGGAAATTAAACTTAAAATATATTTCAAGGCAATCCCAGTGTTACCCTATGGGAGAGATAGTCCTTGCAAGAGTGAAAGTCCAATTTAGCAGTATTTCACTATCATGACATGTAAAACACACCAGTGCATTGTAAATATACACTGCATCTTGGCCCTGGGGCCTGCAGTGGCCTGCCTGAGGCATGTTTACAGGGCTACTCATGTGGGTGGCACAATCAGTGCTTCAGGCTCACTAGCAGCATTTGATTTACAGGTCCTAGTGCACTATACTAGGGACTTACTAGTAAATCAAATGTGCCAATCATGGATAAACCAATCACCATACAGTTTAGACAGGTAGCCCTTGCACTTTAGCACTGGTCAGCAGTGGTAAAGTGCCCAGTGTGCCAAAAAAAGCAACATAAACGAAATGCAGCACACAGTCAAAAACAGGAGGTCAGAGGCAAAAGGTCTGTGGATAAACCTGCAAAAAGTCCCATTTCCAATTTGGAGATACCTATGAGATCTCATTCAGACACCTTCGCGACCTCGTTTAACATATCCCGTCCACAGCCGCATCTTACCCTTCACCCTTAGGTTGTGTGTTGTTGCTCTGAAATATTTGTATTTGTACTTATTGAGTGCTCATACTTGCACCGTGGAGCACTTGAGGGTGCTAAAAAAGTACAGTGTTATCTTGGGACACTGGTAATTTTTTATTTCGGTTTATATTATGAAAACAGCTTTTCACAGAAGGTACCTGAGGTTTGTAGTGGACTGATTTTTCATCAAGGTCAGAGTGCTGGTGTTCGGCTTGAGCACCTCCAGAAGTCCGAAGTATAAACATTAAGAAACTAGATGGCAGAATTAGGGCGGGAGAGGCTTTTAGAGTGTGTGGAATCAGTAGTAAATGGCCAGGTGCCTAATCCACAACACACACCGATCCTCTGTCTGAGAGGTAACAGGGTAAAGGGAACCATCAAGTTTTCTACTTTTAAGCCTCTCTGGCTTCACTAATGAAAACAGTCCACTGGTGGCCCTCCCAGTGAAGCCCACTGCCTATATTGTGCTAGGAGGATCCAACAAGTTTAGGGAGGCCCTTTTTACATGTCCTGCTCAGATCCTCCATGCAAGGCATGATAATCCCTGGCAGGAAAAATTAGCAGCTCCCCCTTCCCACTCCCAACCAAGTGCCAGCAGAAATTACACACAATGTCAGGGCCATTGCTATTTCATAGAAACAGACCCTTGCTTTGTTTCTGAAATAATTCTAATTCCAAGTATGCCATGACATAGCAGCCTGCCTGGCATTGCATTTCTGGTGAAAGTGACTCTGCTGACACTTCCAGAGAGGATGGGTATTCCTTATGTGGCAGAAAGGCCTCCACTTGGTCAGAGGAGACAAGGTCACTGCTATCTCAGGAACTACGTGGCTATCTTGTCAGTGGGTAATAATTTCCATATGTGTGCACATGTTGCTCTATCGAGGTGATGTAATGACATGAACCCTTTCAAGAACAAGTTAACGAAGACCTGTAACCTACGTTTTTCTACTGCACTTCAAAATTAGGATCAGTCTATGTATCTTCCTTTGAAAATACTCTGCTTCATTTGGACATGAATGGACACATCTTTAGTTAAGGTCGTTTCTTCAGGGCAGACCTGTCCCTCCATCATACAGATTATCAAAGTGTTTTTGCCTAGATGTCTGCTTCCAGCAATAACTGCATTGAAGTTTAAGGTTTGTAGCTTTCTGGATTCTGGCCCAGCCCAGGCATCATTAATGATGAAGCAGTTCTTAGGGTGTCCTGAGATAAGGTGGTTGCACATATTGTGGCCACTGATTAAGGCTAGAAGGTTCTTACCATAGGTAGTCATGTCTCTGCCTGGGTGGAATTAACAATCTCATCTATATTATTAATAACAACAATAATTACAGCATATACTATATATAGAACTTGCTGCTGCAATCTTTCTATTTCGGAGCACTGTAAATAACAGGTTTTATTTGTACCCACTTTAACATAAGTCACTATGCTGAATTTGCATTGCTAAGATACGAACTTGAGTCCTGCTAGTTTATACCGATGTCAGCGGAAAGTGCTCTACTTACTAAGTCATTGAGTATTTTACTTCACAGGCCCAGCTGTTTTTTGTGATGAATTGTTCCATTTAAGGGTGAGGTACCCAACTTGGACTTCAAGCTCCAAATCAAGGTTTGAAGCTTTGGGTATTGCTGAGCCCTTTATCCATTGCTTTGTTTGGTTCACCTTATGTTACTTGCAGAAAGGTCACTGCTGTTCATTGCATTAGCATGGGCGAGAAGTCTTCTAACTTCTCCTCTGCTACCATTCAGTGCTTACAAAGTTTTAAATGTCAGAACTTTGGTTTGAAATAATACCCACTGAGCAAAGGTGGACAGTGTCCTTGTATACATTGACCCATAAAGCAGTGCCTTAGTGACATTGTCAACTTTTGGCTATAACCAAGGAGAACACATACTTAATCCACAACTGATTAGATGCTAGAACTGTTATTGGAAAACGCTCACCTTGAACCTAAAGAGACAAGTTCATTCTTGTTTCTTAGAAGACCATAGAACCGTAATATTGTGGTACGATGACTGGGACCCTCACTCTTGGTTGGTAGATGTTCCAGTGTCTGTGGTGCCTCCGTTCAGGAAGACAGTCTGCAGAAATCCCCTTGGTTGACCAGTGGCCATAGTCCTGCGTCCACAGCTGATTGCAGGTCAAGATTTTCCTGATGTTTGTTTAGATGTGTTTTGCACTTCCTGTAGTAAAGCGTAATATTGTTAATGTATGTGTTAATTTGCCTTTGAATATGCTTCCTTGTAGGACTATGTATAGCCTTCAGCTTTGCCTGCATCTGGCCAGGCCAAGTCCTAAAAATGTTGCGGTAAATATTAATATGGTGAATCTCTGGTATGATTTTCTTTCATTTTTGTCTTATGTAGGAGTGGTAACTATTTGAAAAGATTAAGAAAGGTTTGAAATATGTGTTTACTCACTATTGGCATCCTACTCCCACATGGTAGTTCCTAGATGCGCCATTCTGTTAAATTCATTATCAAGCAGGGGCAGTTCCTCGGTTAGGGCAGAGGAGTGCACCCTCCCTCCCACCCCCAGCCAGCAGCGGCAGCTTCAAAACCTTTGAAAGAAAACAATTATTAACTTTGTTTATTATCTTTTCTTTTAACCTCTTAGCTGCTGGGCCTTTCCCCACCCCCCAGTGCTGAGCCCTTTTTTGGCTATTTGGGGTAGTTCGCGCTTAGGCCTTTATAACTTTTTGTCCACCTAAGCTATCCACGCCAAATTTGCGTCCTTTTTTTCCAACATCCTAGGGATTCTAATGGTACCCAGAGTTTGTGGTTTCCTGGAGGAGACCAAGAAATTAGCCAAAATACAGTGAAAATTTTGTTTTTTCCTAAAAAATGGGGAAAAAGGGCTGCCGAAGAAGGCTTGTGGTTTTTTTCCCTGAAAATGCCATCAACAAAGGGTTTCTGGTGCTGAAATCACCATCTTCCCACCTTTCAGGAACAGGCAGACTTGAATCAGAAAACCACATTTTTCAACACAAATTTGGCATTTTACTGGGACATACCACATTTTTACTATTTTTGGTGCTTTTAGCCTCCGTCCAGTTAGCTTGTGTTTTTTCCCTGAAAATGCCATCAACAAAGGGTTTGCGGTGCTAAAATCACCATCTTCCCAGCTTTCAGGAACAGGTAGACTTGAATCAAAAAAACACATTTTAAAACACAATTTGGGCATTTTACTAGGACATACCCCATTTTTACTATTTTTTGTGCTTTTAGCCTCCGTCCTGTTAGTGACAGAAATGGGTATGAAACCAATGCTGGATCCCAGACAGCTAAACATTTTTGAAAAGTGGACAAAATTCTGAATTCAGCATGGGGTCATTTGTGTTGATCCGCCAAGGTTTTCCCACAGAAAATAACAGCTGAAATTAAAAAAAATATTGTAATTGAGGTGAAAAAAGAACTATTTCTCTCCACGTTTTACTCTGTAGCGTTTTCTTGCGATGTCAGATTTTCAAAAGCAACATACTGTTAAGTCTGCTAACTCTTATGGTTGTGGGGAAGAACCCTAGTTACCCAGAGCCAATAAATGAGCTGCACCTTGCAATGGGTTTTCATTGTATACCGGGTATACAGCAATTCATTTGGTGAAATATAAAGAGTGAAAAATAGGTATCAAGAAAACCTTTGTATTTCCAAAATGGACACAAGATAAGGTGTTGAGAAGCAGTGGTTATTTGCACATCTCTGAATTCCGGGGTCCCCATACTAGCATGAGAATTACAGGGCATTTCTCAAATAGATGTCTTTTTTACACACTGTCTTACATTTGAAAGGAAAATATTTTGAGAAAGACAAGCGGCAATAACACTTGTTCTGCTATTCTGTGTTCCCCCAAGTCTCCCAATAAAAATGGTACCTCACTTATGTGGGTAGTCTTAGTGGCCGCAACAGGAAATGCCCCAAAACACAACATGGACACATCACATTTTCCCAAAGAAAACGGACTGTTTTTTGCAAAGTGCCTAGCTGTGGATTTAGGCCTCTAGCTCAGCCGGCACCTAAGGAAACCTACCAAACCTGTGCATTTTTTAAAACTAGGCACCAAGGGAAATCCAGGATGGGGTGACTTGTGGGGCTCTAGCTAGGTTCTGTTACCCAGAATCTTTTGCAAACCTCAAAATTTGGCAAAAAAAAAACACCTTTTCCTCACATTTCAGTGATAGAAAGTTCTGGAATCTGAGAGGAGCCACACATTTCCTTCCACCCAGCACTCCCCCAAGTCTCCCGATAAAAATGGTACCTCACTTGTGTGGGTTGGCCTTGTGCCCACGACAAGAAATGCCACCAAAACACTATGTGGACACATCGAAATTATGAAATACAAAACTACCTTTTTTTGCTGGGGGACACCTGCATTTTTATGCCACCCCCCCCAAGCTCCAGTGTGGTGGTAGTAAAGGGGAAGGGGGGGAGTAAATTTGGGGGTGCAGTGTCAAAAGGGGTGTTAGGGTGCATTATTACAGGCGTGCTAGGAGGCGCAGAATGATGCAGCATGTGTTTTTTCGGGAGTGCTATGTACTTTCTTGTTTATTGCGCCCTTTCTTTCGAGCGGGGGTACCACGAAAGGCTAGGGGCAAAGTGGGGAGTGGAGGACTTGGGGTTCAGGTTTCAGGCACTTTCTATTACCAGCCAAAAGGGAACCTCGCACACAGGCCTACTGTGTTTTTTTTGTCCTGGGCTCAGCAGCCATCTATGGAAAGCTACCAAACTCAGACATTTCTGAAAACTAGACACCTGAGGGAGTCCAGGGAGGTGTGGCTTGCGTGGATCCCCCAGTGTTTTCTTACCCAGAATCCTCAGCAAACCTCAAATTTAGCTAAAAAAACACATTTTTCCCACATTTCTGTGTGGGATACCTGCACAAATTTCCCACCACCCAACATTCCCCTCAGACTCCTGATAAAAATGATACCTCACTTGTGTAGGTAGGCCAAGTGCCTGTGACAGGAAAGAGCCAAAAACATGTCAAAATTGAGGGGGAACCAAAGCGAGTCCAAAAGGGCAGTTTGAAAAAAAATGTTTTTAGGCTGACAAGTGGGGCAGAATTTTTATCAGTATGGATGCAACACTACTGGGTGGTAGGAATCTTGTGGATTCCTGCAGATTCCGGAAGGTTCCATCACAAAAATGTGGGGGAAATGTGTGATTTCAAGCAAAGTTGGAGGTTTGCAGGGCATTGTGGGTAGGAAAATGGTGTGGGTGCATGTGAAGCACACCACCCTTGACTCACCCAGATGTTTAGTTTTCAGATGTGTCTCGGTCTCGTAGATTTTTCTACATGACAGCGTCTCAAAGTCCCAAAAGTGCAGCCCTCACCAATCTAAGTGGGACGATTTTGAGAGTTAGACAAGCGCTCATGGCCCAAAGTGTAAAACCAAAACCCAAAATAATCAAATGTCCTCTTGCTTGCCGTTGGGATAACATCTTTAGTGTGCGGAGGGAGAGCTGAAAGACTGTTACCTCCCTTAGTTAGGGTGGGGGCATAACCATACCCGTACTGGTTGGTAGCCACCACCCCACTATTTTTTTTTATTCCCTAGCATCTAGTAGGCCTTCTTTCCCCCCCCCCCCCCCCCCCCCCCCCTTTCGTGCCCACTGGGGTGGGGAATGGGGTTAATTGTCCCATCTTCCTACCGGTGAGCAGAACAACTTTGTCCCCATTTTTTTGGGGTGGGGGGTATGGCCATACCCCCCCTCCCCCCACCCTCTTTTTTTTTTTTTTTTAAGTTGTCTGGTGGGCTCCTTCCGAAAATAGGCTGATCTGCCCCCAAGGGGACAGAAATGGCCAACAGTAATATGCCCCCATGGGGAGCAACTCTTGCCGAAGGGGCAGCCCCCATACAAAACACAGACACACCAATCCCTGGTGTACAAGTGGTTTCTGCCCTGCCACCCCGGGGGCATATTGGCTTAATGGAAATAGGCTGATCTGCCCCCAAGGGGGGCAGAAATGGCCTAAAATAAATTTGCCCCCAGGGGAGCGACCTTTGGCTAAGGGGTCGCTCCCCTTTAGTGAAATTGTCGTAAAAATGAAATCCCTTGTGTCTAGTGGTTTCTGCCCCCCTTGTGGGCAGGTTGGCCTAATACAAATAGGCTGATCTGCCCCAAGGGGGGCAGAAGTGGCCAAAACACAATTCTCCCCCCCCCCCCCCCCCCCCCCCCCCGCCCCCAAAAAAACCCAGTGGAGCGACCCTTGCCTAAGGGGTCACTTCCCACATGTAAAAAAGTTTTTTAAAAAGCAAGCATTTCTCTTCCGATCGTGCTGGAAGCTGAGCTTCAATCGCGATCAGGGCAGCCTCAGATTGTGTGCTGATGTCATCAGATGTCACTGGGAGGGTGGGTGGGGGGGGACTGGGGGTGGAAGGGGGGGGGGAGCGAATCCCCTTCCATCCCTGTCCGGGTATGTGTGTGTGGGAAGCTAATGGGGGGAGCGTTAGCGCTTCCCCATGAGCCAGGTGCAGGACGAGGTGGTTGCGTCCCTGGCGCCTGAGCGATCGAGCCAAGGACGTAACCACCTCGTCCAGGGCACGCGAGGGGTTAAAGGGATGGGGCCACAGGATGTCGATGTGCCTTTGTTCTCTGTGTCCAGCCACAACATAGGAACCCAAAAATATAGAAAGGTTTGTATATGTTTTCATTGAAAAAGGCTTTCATTAGAAAATTATTACTGAGAAACTATACATTTGTGATAATTGGTGTGAAGTATAGTAGGTTTTGAGTTTTTTTTTAATTGTTTGTCTCTAACTGTGGATGAAAATGGTCCGCTGCTGTTTCTCTTTTTTCACACATGCTTGGTTTCAGATTTATTGTACTTCCTAATTGTAATCAAATATTTTCATTTTTCCAGTTTTTTTCACTTTTAATGTATTGTAGTTGTTGATTGAGTTATTTATTGGTATTTCCTTAAGATTGTTGTTCCTTAAAATTGGTTTTCCACGAGTTAATTTTATCCAGTGGACTATCTCAGTTTTCATCTATCCATTAATCCACATACTCAAGAAACAAGTTTTGTTTTGCTGCACTCTGGGATGCCATCTTGCTATGGTAATGGCAGCACAAGAGTCATCACTAAATGGTATAAGAAGTGCACTCCGTCAGTAGATGTCTGAGTTGATTCCCAGCAGTGACACTAGATCACCTTTTTGTTGCTTATCACGGACACTCAGGGTGACTGCATTAGGTGGCACCTCCAGGTGCCCTTTGGTACACCTTATCTCTAAACAAGGCTCTGTTTTGGCTTCTATGCATCTCAGTTCTACTGCAGTATCAGTTATTGATTGGAGCATTTAAAATGCATTGGAAGCAGTAGATGTGCTGCAGAAAGGCCTGTCGTTTTCTAGTGCTCATCGACCTCTTCCCCAGTGGCTATGTGATACTTCTTGGGGTTGGCTGAGAGACAGAATGCTATTGTTGTGGCAAAAACCCGCTGACTGGGGCTGCTGCAGCTTCTAGAGTTTTGCTGAGGGTTCTTTCAGGGTTTGGGACAGGGCCCAGTTGTAGGGAAGGAAAGTGGGGGATGCTACCTGTCTATGGAGGCCCATCATGAACACAGAACCTTAAAACCCCCGTCCAGTAAGAACCCCTGGACCATTGAGCTTCTTATGACCACGTAGGGCACACCACGGTTCAGCCACTGAGGCTCGCCGAGCTATGCTCAACACTTCCACCTGTGAGTCGGAATGAAATCAAGCCCACTATAACAATCAAACAGGCTCCACCTCTTAACATACATGAACATCAGTTGCCGGATCGGCTATAACAGTGGTTCCCAACCGTTTGACTTCTGTGTACCCCCAATGTATCAGTACTGGATCCCGGGAACCCCCAATGAATCATTATTGGGATCCAGGGACCCTCCCGCACGGAGTCATTACTGAAAGCTGGGGACCTAATCTGTTAAAATTATCACATTTTCCAAGCTGTCGCGGACCCCCAGGGGTCCCCAGGCCACAGGGTGGGAACCACTGACATTTGAAGCACACTTTTTCGAGGCCATCTCCTCCTCGGGGTTTGGGGGCAGCGAATATTGTCATCTGTTCACCTAATGCTTTAAATCCTTATAAAGTTTAAGTGAGTCCGAGGCAGATGGATTTCCTCACGATAAGAGGCAACCGACCTCTGAGATCACCCATTAAAAAGGTGTGCCAGTTTATAATCTAGAATAAAATAGCAACAGTTTAACCAGTGCAGTGTATTATTTAACTATTACGATAACATTTGCAGCATACTACGCAGCATTACCAGATTATATTGGAGCCTTCAGCATTAAAGTACAATTTTTACACAGTGCAGTGTAACGTCCATACTGCCACGTTTTCACTTCTGCATATTGATCTTTTGTTTTTGGTTACTGTCTACAACAGTTACTGAAGACTAAGTAACATTACTATTGCATTGCTCTTATTGAGAGTAGCCTGTTTCTAAGCACTTGCTTATGCTAAATGTTGATTGGATCAGAGGTGACTGAAAGTGTTAGCACTGTGGTGTGTGAATGGCTGGTGAACATTGAAGAAAAAACATGCTCTTTATGCTGACGAATTTGTTAGGGTTGTTTCTTTCAAATACTTCCTTTCTTTGGTTTCGTGTCTGAACCAAAAATTAACAATTTCACTTATTTTCATTTAGTGTCTCCTTTAAAACCTTTTCTTGGCCAGTGCTTACATTTCGAAACAGACACTAAGTGGCTCCTCTTTAAATATTTGTGATGGCGTGTGTGAGAGATAAGATATGGAGTTACCATCACGCACTCCCTGCCCTAATACAAATAGTTTCTGCGAAGGCGGATTTATTTCCTGCAGTTCCCCACTAACAACATCCGATAGACTCCATTTTGAAGTGAGACATTTGCATGCCTCTTCTGCGCTCAAAGCCTGCAGTTCCTACCTTGGTTCATCTATTTTTGTATATCTCGAAACTGACTGGAATGCAACAAGTTGCCGTCATACGACGACCTAAGCTTTAAAAGGAGAACCTAAAAAAAACAAATAATTTCCTCCCACAACCGGATTTTTGTATCAAAGATCACACAAACTTTGAAATCCAGTCCACTATGGGTTGCCACCTTTTCCATCCAAAAATACCGGCCATCTATGGACGTATTAAGGTTCTGCAGTGGCCCGTGTGTGACTCTAAAAGCGTCTGTTAAATCGTCTGTATTCATTTTTAAATGGTCATCCTGTTTTTGTTTGCTTTAATTATCTGCATGGGGTCTGTAAGGCAGCCCTGGAAGACATTTTTTTTTTTTCCTCTTATATTTGGTATTTCAAGTATCTGGCGATAATAGGAATAATGTCAGCTATTGGTCACTTTACTAATTTTTGTGCGGGCAGGGCTATTAACCCTACGCACTCCCAGGGAAGGTCTTCTGCCATTCCTGTCTCCGGCGCCATTTGCCTTTATTCGGCCAGTGGGTGAAACTCGTATTTGATCTCCCGTGTCCCGGGAGGATGCTGTACTGCCAGCCTGCGCCTCCTCCTTGTGTGTTGAGGTGATGAGAGGGCACTCCCCCGGGTGCTCTACGCCTTTCTCTTCCAGCCCCTCTGGACACCTACCTGGGCCGGTGAATTCCAGAAGTTACTGCGCACGACCTTGATTTGTAGACTGTTGCGTATTCTGCAGTTTGCCCGTTTGTCCTCGGCACCCTTGCCAGGGCATGACACTCCCCCGCCTGCGATGCCGTTCCCAAGCACCCACACGGGTCGGCGACAGAATGTGCCCCCGTCTGCGACCTCTCCGCTTTTAATCTCACTTGTGCGCGTCTCCTGAGGTGCGGACTTCTGTGACTCACTTCGGGGAGGCAGGTTTAATTTAGTACCCTTGCTGTCTCAGACCAATGGAAGCTGCCACAAAGCCGGCCCACGAACCGAGCTGTTTACCTTGCAAAAGTGCACCACTAGGAGAGGTCACTGAGAACAGTCTGCCCTTATTGCAAACATTTGTCTTATTACTCAACAGACACCGTGCCAGCCTCGCCTCGCACGGCTGCGCCTTAAGCAGCACTACCTCGTCACCTGCGGGGAGGGGCCCTGGCGGCGTACCCCCTGCGAAGGCCCGCGCCTGGAGGGAGGGGCCTTGCTGCATCTAGGGGCCCTGGCTGCCTGTCTTCTGCGAGGGCCCCACGCGTGCAGGGAGGGGTCCTGGCTGCGTGCCTCCTGTGAGGGCTCCGCCTGTACCCAGACTATGTAGTAGTGTTGATGAAGGGAGGCTGGCAAACCGTGCAAGTCCAAAGAATATTTCATGTTGTTAACTATTTACCGCACCTTGCTTATTTTCTTTGCGTTACACTGATTAAGTCTTACTGACTTGGTTTCGATCAGGAATTTCTAACGTACACTTTCATTTTGCTGTCTCTGAACTGCTGTTTAACTCCTCGACTGCCCCACCCCAATCCCTCGGTTTAATTTCTGATTGGTTATTTAGCCAGCTGAGAATCGGCCAGGATTACTCTATTGTCTACCTTAACCAAGGCAACCTGTGTAAACATTACTCGAATCTATCAATGCAGCTCCCTCGCCCATGAGCCTGCGCAGCCTGGGGTTCGTCTCTGGTCGGAGGGAAGGGCGGGGGTGAAGAGCTGAAGTTTTTCCACATACCTTCCTCTCTCCCCATCTCTCCACTAGAATTTAAATTAAACAGAAAGTAAATCTTATGTTGGGCAATTTAAAAATTCCAAATGAAGACAGCAGTGAGAGGGGTGTTGGGGTGAGGAAGTAGGGGCGAGTGCTAACTAGCGGCTAGAGCTGCTGTTACTTAAACTGAGAAATCGGCCTCGAAACCGTGCTTCTGCCCGTCATCAGTCTCTGATGCCAGACTAATACCAAAAATGTTATTTAGTATAGCACTCTAGTGTCCTCGGGCAGATTGGCGCTGTATACAGTTGAAAACAAGCATTGGCTAAGCCAATGAGCCTCACCTATGCAAGAGCTATTGGCTTTTCCAATGTGTTTTAGCCATATTGTCAACCAGCATGGCTGAAAGTTAGTGGCGTGGAGTGGAATGGCGAAGAGTAGGGTAGAGTGGTGTATAGTGAAGTGGTAGAGAGTGTCTTGTATTGGAGCGGCATAGCGGGGCCACGTACGGTGGCATACACTGGGGTGGCTTACAGTAGAGTGGACTTGCATAGAGTGCATTGTCATAGAGGGTTGCAGAGTATAGTGGCATTGAGTGCAGTGGCATTGAATTCAGTGGCGTACAATGCAGTGTCTTAGGGTGGAGTGGCGCAGATTAAAGAGTGGCATAGAGTGTGCAGAGTGGAGTGCAGTGGCATACAGTTTAAAGTAGAGTTGACTGGCATAGAGTGCAGTGGTGTAGAGCGGTACAGAGTAGCATAGAGTAGTGCAGAGTAAAGTGGAGTGGCGTAGAGTGTACTAGCTTACAGTGGAGTAGCTTAGGCTATGGTGCAGTGTTGCAGAGTGAAATGTCAGAGTGCAGTGGTGTGGAGTGCTGTAGGGAGCAGTGTCGTATAGTACAGTGATGCAGAGTAGAGTGCAGGGACGTAGAGTGCAGTTGTGTAGAGAACCTTGGTGTGGAGTGGTACAGAGTGGAGTAAAGTGACGTAGAGTGTAGTGGCGTAGAGTAGATTGTTTCAGAGTAGAGTGAAGTGGCGTAAAATTGAGTGGTGCAGGGTACAGTGCATTTGCATAGAGTGGTATAGAGTGTATTGACGTAGATTAATGTGGTGCAGCATGCAGTGGCATTGAGTACAGTGGTGCAGAGTAGACTAGAGTGACATACACTGGATTGGTGTAGAGTGCAGTGTATGGAGTTGAGTGTTACAGAGTAATGTGCATTGGTGTAAAGTGTATTGGCATAGAGTGCAGTGTTACCGAGTGTCGTAGAGTGCATTTGTGCAAAGTAGATTGGTGTGGCCAGACTGGAGTGGTGTACAGTGCAGTGGCAAAAAGTGCACTGGTATAGAGTAGTGATGAAGAGTGCATTGGCATAGACTGGAGTGATAAAGGGTGGAGTAGAGAGATGTAGCTTGAATGACGTAGAGTGCAGTGGCATAGAGTGGTTCAGAGTAGAGTGCAGTGGTGTGGTGTTGAGTGGAGATTCATGGTGTGGTAGCACACTGCCACTACAGACAATACATTTTGAATTGAAAGGACCATTAACATTTGCACAGACATACAATGTTACTAATAAAACTATACAGTGCACAGACGATAATGTGTGGAAATTGCTTCACCTAGTTTAATGAATTGTTTTGATCATATTAAAGTATTTGTTTCCAATACTCTTCAGAAATAACAAAAAATGTGCTTGATTTGTGCGTTCATAATTCTAATATACCCTAAAATACTTACATAATTTGTTTGAATGTTGTCAGTGTCCTGGAAAAAAATCTTTGCTACACCCACTATCCAGCAAGATTATCACATACATCCTCTCACTTTGAAGTCAGAGAAAGCCAGGCTTTTGACCTCAGTCTTTAAATGCACAGCTAATGTGACAAGATAAGAACAAGATTTACAAGCCTATTTACAGAAAGGGGGCGCTTGGTAGGATTCAATTAATAAGGTTTTGGCAAGGGGAAGGAACCAAACTCAGGCTGGGCAGCCTAACACAAATAAATCCAGCAAGTGGAGAGCAAAAAAATATGGTTTATAAACCACAAAGCCAGTAGCAAGCAACAGGAAGAATACATTCCTGGGTTAACTTTATGTATGTCCCCAAGATGCCTTTAGCAAACCAGACAGTTCCACTGTCTGGTAGGCTGCAACCTAAAAAGTAATACAGTAGAAAGGAATGGGTGGGAGACGGTGAGATGGGATAGGGAAACACATTGAGAAGGGTCATGGAAAGCAAAGGTCAAAGTAGAAGAGAGTGAGCCAGCAGATTATCAGGGAGAGCTGAGGTTCTGGCTTGGCTGTAAGAGCCATAGTATGAGCCGAGCAGTCACCGTGTTTGGCATATAAATCGTGCCACAAACTAACAACACGTAAAAATATGATAAAGAGTCTTGAAAAATAAAAAAGTGAAGTTTTTTAACTTGCAGAAGCATGTCACTTTAGAGCATTAGACTATCACTGGATTGGCTAGATTTGTATTCAGAGGTGATACCCACCTTAATGTTGATGCCACCTATAGTGTGGCTAGGAGGCCCTCCTAAAAACCATTAAACCATTTACAAGGGGCATTTTTATACAGTACACATTCCAGACTGATGCATTTCAAGATGGTTTAACATGTGATGATAAAGGAAAATGAGGCACATTGAAATAAGGTAATTGCCTAGAATCACACAGTTGGGTCAAGTAAGGAGCCGAGATTGATCCCAAGTTTCCGAGTTTGTTGAGGTGTATGTTTTTCTCTCTATCTCTCTATCATTTTACATTAAAGTTTATGCTTTGTCTTTAATTCATTGAGGAGATCAACAGTGCACTGTGCTAAATAAATACAGACACTCCATAATTAGGTTGAAGCAAAAAGGCTTTCTAAAGAATGGTGACTGAGGTAAGGGGGCTGGGGTGGTATCCACATGAAAGCTGGGCTTGTGTTTGACTTGAGGTTCAAAAAGGTCCTTGAGCTGAGCCAGTCGCCTGGCTCGAGCTGCATTGGCGCGCCCGTTGCTAGGTCAAGGGAGGGATTGTGAGTCCGAGAGAAGTGAGTAGAAATGGATAGACGCTGTTGCACTTCCATCAGAGCTCACTGTGCCTACATAAGATCTCACAGACCTCCGACCACTCCTGATAGTGACATGATCTCTCTCTACAATGCCCATTCTCCTTTTACAGGCTTTAATCACATCTTACACTTTCCCAGAAAAGCAAAGCACTAGCATCATATGCTGCCACACTCCTGTCTCCTGGCACGCGCTCAGCTCCATCCATACTTTCCTCTCTCCCACTGTCCTCCTGTCACTCATCGTGCTCACTCTTTCGTGCAAGTCACCAAGTGCTTCCATCACTCAGCTGTTTTTCATTTCTGCCGCTCGCCAAATCCTGCTGTCTCGTGCGCTCTCTGATCACCAACAAAGTTTGCCACCCTCTTGCTGCTCTCCCCTCACTTACCACACCTTACTCCAACGCCTCTTTTCCCATCTGTACTCTTGACTCCCATTCCCCCCGACACACTGTGTCAGACCACACCTGAAACTACCGTTTGTACCAGTTAAATCCTACTCCCCAGTATCTCTGTATCATTCAACCTTATGAAAACACACCTCCTCGAAGCTTGTTTCCTCCTTTATTTCACCAAAAAAGACCAGAGCTACACTCTTCTCAAACAGAAAACTTCATCTACCAAGTATGTCACATCGTGCAGATGCCTATGGAATCCTCCACACTGCTCAGCGCCTCATTGCGTCACTGATGGAATCTCATCACATTGCCATTCATTAGTATGCGAACACATCTTGGCAGGTGGGAGCAAAGCTCTTCATTGTACCAATCTCATGGATAACGAAAAGCTGGAATCAATAGATGAGTAAATTCGAGTATCAGGAGTGGCAAGAGACAGGATGAGACTTGGGAAGCTGAAGGCTTAGAGTATCTAATAACAGAAGTTCATGGTTAGCACTAAGAATATAGATGAGGTGGTGACAATATCTCCTCACCTTAATGGTGGCTCATGAGATATGTCCAGAAGTGGACTTCACCACCAGCTTCCTAAAGTGCCAGATAAGTAGCTGTTGGAAAAGTGGTGATCACCCCTTTCAGAGCTAACAAACCTGGTGGACAGAGGCTCATGGCTAAACAATTTGGTGATAACCATAACTAGGGAGAATTAAAAGTTTGTGAGAGGCACAGAATAGCAAAGCTCCCTTTCAGGTTAGCAGCTGGTCTGGTGTTCCTAGACACAGAGCTGTGGGACAACAGACTGTTAGTTCCGCCCTAAGAATACTGCTCTGCAGCAACTGTTAAACTCACTCTAGTTTCGTGGGAAGAGCACCATTTTTATCACTTGTGCAGAAGTCCACCACAACTTAAAATATCAACAGAGAACACATCCGTATCTGATGTGGATTAGATGGAGGGCTGAAAGACCCAACTCCAGGATGCAGAGCAACCCGTGGAGCCAACTCTTGACATACTGCATTCACAGGAGCAGCGTAGGAAGGCCACAAGTCCTCCCTTCTCACCCTGCCATGGCATGCCACCAAGTGGCCACCTTCAAAATATCATTACCCACACTCATTCAAGCCATAGGAAGAGCGAACCACCTCTCACACATGGAGGTCCTCCATCAGGTAGACTCTCAAATGCAGACCTTAACATGTGAATATCAACCTAGTAAGGGCAGGCAATTGTCAATTTCTATGCTATATAAAACATGTAAGGTAACATTGTTAAATGGAACTGCCTCTGTTGCATCTTGAATTCCATTGCCACCAAAACTAAGCCCGGCTGCTATGCTCACTTAATGCTGAGGATCAGAGGGATGCTGTTCGATATGACCCACACCCTCTGCGTCACATGCTAAAAATACTTTTCCTTCCCTTCCACAGTGAGGTAGCAGTAGCCGTCCTAGTTGTGGGTTCTCGATTCAAGTGTTGTAGTTCTTTGTAACTGGTCTTGGCCACTGTCAGCCGATTCAGGCAACACTGAATAAGGCACCAACAGGCACAACTGTGAGGTGTCAGACTCTCTTGCAGGGCCCACATGTCCTTTCTCTGGTTCTGTCCTGAGGAAGGTAGGATCCAAAGCTCTGCATTTTACACACAAAAACTGACTCTTGCCTTCATATAAGTGGGCCTGGGAATCAAACTCTATGACCCCACGTGGGCTTTGGTATCCAGAGCAAAGTTGCTTCTGGCAAAACCAAAGAGTCCATCTACGCAGCACTGCAGTGAACCGGAGGAACAGGTTTGCTGCGTTCTACGTGCTGGTAAAGTGAACCCTCGAATACTGTTGTCTGGTAAAAACCTGACTCATCAACAAGTCACATTCACAAACTAAATGGCTTGGAATGCCGGGTGGAACCATCCAACCACCGATGCCACCTCTAGCAGCCTGAACGTGTGGTTCCAAGCTTAGCATCCTGTGCGCTTGTACAAGAAAGTAGGTAAATGGGCAGATGACGGTGTACTGAATTCTGTTTGGTAATATTTATGAATGAAACAATTAAGCCCTGGTAAGTTGGGCACGGGTTCCACCTACTGACTGCCGTCCCTACGTTTCTGTGCACCCCAGTGCTAGTTTCCAGACTCCCAGAGCTATAGCTTCCTCCTGTGAACCCTGTTGAGTTGATGTCGCACGGTGGAGATGGGAGGGCACATGGCAGCTACATGATCGTTTCATCGGACCACCAGTGCCTTCCAATTCCTTACTTCTTTCCCCGACAATCATTCTCTTTCCCAAAACGTTATGCCCCTCTCTTCCTCCATTGTTTCGTATTTTTCTCCCTGTCTTCTTATTTTTCCACAACCTCTTTCCTTTTCTTCCTCTCATTTTATTGCCACTCGAGCTGAATTTCTCTGTTTACTACATACATAGACCACATTAAACATTGAAGACAAATGCTGCCCGTGCATACACGACCAGTCTCGAAGGCATGAATCTTTAGCGGTCCTTGCTTGAACCCCGTGTCTTCATGTTTCAAATCTTGTGTATACCAGCAGCGTAGATGGTTCAAAACCAAAACATTCATGTGCGAAAAGAAGCTACGTCCTCGCCATCCTTCTTACAACCAGTAATTCTATGTCTCAAGAAAACTGGGAAAGCCTCCTTTGTGCCATATGATCACCACACACAGACAAGACTAATGCCAGACAACAGCGTGTGCAGCTCTGGTTTCCCTTACTTAGTCGGTGACAGCCTGTAGACGTTTTTAGCTAGGGTTGCTAGGATCTCTCTGTGTACACCAACCACATTACTTCCAGCCCTAGCCTTTCCTTTCACAAGGGTTTATCGGGGGTAACGCTCAAAATAGTTCAACTGAACCACATGCAGCTTACACCTCCCCGAGTGCACTGGCTTGTTAAATCAAAGACATGAGAGTGGAGGAGGGAGAGTAGAGTGTTGTAGAGTTGAGCAGAGAGAAGTCAAGTTCAGTGGCAGAGTGTCGTGGAGTGCTGTGTTGTAGAGTGCTGTGTCATGGAGTGGGGGAATAGGGTGGAGTGGATTGAAGTATTGGGGTGGATTGAATTTGGGTAGAGTAGGATGGATTGAGTGGAGTGTATTGGAGTGGGTGGACTGGATGGGTGGATTGGATTAGAGTTGGGTGGATTGGTTTGGGGTGGGTGGATTGGATTGATAGGACTGTGGTGTGGGAGATTAGATTGGGGTGGATTGGACTTGAGTAGGGTAGATTAGAGTAGGGTTGATTAGACTGGAGTGGGGTGACTTTGACTGATCTTGAGGGTGTGGATTGGATTGGAGCAGGGTGGATTGGACGGGGGTGGACTAGAGTGGGGCGGATTGGATTGGAGTGAGGTGGATTAGATTGGTTTGGGGTGGGTGGATTTGAGTGATAAGACTGGGGTGAGGTGGATTGGATTCAGCTGGGGTGGAATTAATTAGGGTAGGGTGGTTTGGAGTGGGGTGAATTAGACTGGATTTGCGGGTATGGATTGGATTGGAACAGGGTGGATTGGGCTGGAGTGGGGTGGATTGGATTGGACTGGAGTGAGGTGGGGTGATTGGATTGGAGTGGGGTCGACTGGAGTGTGGTGGGCTGCATGGATTGGATTGAGTTGTGTGATTGGATCGGGGTAGAGCGGGTTGGATTGGATTGCAGTGGAGGGGGGGGTGAAATGGGATGGAATAAACTGGATTGGGGTGGACTAGAGTGGGTTGGAACAGAGTGGAATGGAGTGGGGTGGATTGGATTGGCATGGGGTGGGGTGGTTTGGAATGGGGTAGATTTGATTGGAGAGGTGTGGATTGGATTGGAATGAGGTTAAATAGATTGAGTGGGGTGGATTAGATTTGGGGTGGGGTGAACTGGATTGAAGTGGGGTGAATTGGATTATGGTGGATTGGATTGGGGTAGGGTAGATTGAATTTGGCTGGATTGGGGTGAATTGGATTGGAATTCGGTGGAGTGGAGTGGGGCAGGTTGGAGGGGGTCAGTTTGGAGTGGCGCAGACTGGAGTGGGGCAGATTGTTTTGGATTGGAGGTTTGGATTGGAGTGGGGTAGATTGTTTTGGATTGGGGTGGGGTAGATTGTTTTGGATTGGAGTGGGGCAGATTGTTTTGGATTGGAGTGGGGCAGATTGTTTTGGATTGGAATGGGGCAGATTGATTTGGATTGGAGTGGGGCAGATTGATTTGGATTGGAGTGGGGCAGATTGATTTGGATTGGAGTGGGGCAGATTGATTTGGATTGGAGTGGGGCAGATTGATTTGGATTGGAGTGCAGAAGACTGGAGTGGTGGCAGATTGTTTTGGATTGGAGTGGGGCAGATTTGAGTGGGGTGAGTGTTTTGGATTGGGGTGGATTGGTTTGGATTGGATTGAGTGGGCTGGATTGGAGTGGGGGAGACGCGGGGTCGATTGGGGTGTACTGCACAATTGTGTTCTAAAGTATGATTTCAGAAATTACACATAAGAAATAAAGAATGTTGCTTTCCAATATTTAGAACAAGATAATCCTTATCTTTTTAGAACAGCGCCCAGGAGCAAAAACAAAAGAAAACCTGAGTCCAAAGTGAGAAAAGAAGACTCAGCAAAATAAAAGAAAGTTAATTATAGCAAATAAATCTTTGCAATTTTATTTGTCCTGCTGGGCATGTTTTTGCCAGTCGCATGCCTTCTGTTTTCAGGGCACTAAATGCTATAGAATGAAATAGTACCTCAGTCTTGTGGGGAGCAGCAGATGGGCACAGATTAAGTTGAATTAATTAGTGTTTGATCTATGTGCCACAGAGAAAAATGGAAATGAAGCTATGCCTGTAGTGACGAATTACAATGCTGTAAAGAAGAGTGTCATGCAAGCCAACAAATGGAAAGCAGCGGGTGGGCTCCAAGCTCTTTTTTGTTAACAACAGTGTCTCGTAAGTGAAACAAAAGAGATAATTTAATAAATAACACATGACCAAAGCAACAAAAATCCAAAAAGTTGAGAAATTAATTTTCAAAGAATAAACTGTGAAATAGTGCTAAGAAACATGAAGTGCCAACTGGGGATATTTAGTTGCGCCGGACCAGGAGAAAGTCAGAAGTTCAGGTAAACCGCAATGGAGCGTGTACCAGCTACAGGGACCCTGTTGGGCCTGCTGAACAAAAGTACATTAATCCTAACAAAAGTACATTAATCCTGGTTGCGTCAACATCAAAGATGCTGGTAGCAGGCTTAAGTGGTGCATCAGTGTTGATCCCCGTAATAAAGGCAATGCGTTGATCATTCTCACACACTAGTAAAGAATATTTTTTTTTCCACGCAGCATCAGTGATGCATCAAGTCTGAAATGCAGCAGTTCAAAAGGTGATGCATCGAGGTTGATCTGCGCTGGCGAGGCAATGCTTCAACTCCGTCCACGCAACGGGGCCAGTGCGCCAGTTTCAATCCATGCAGTTGGCGGGATGTGCTGCTTCCGATCTGCAAAGCGCCGGCGAAGCGTTAGTTTTGAATGGAGCAGCATTTTATATCCCCTTCCAAGGGCCTAGGACTGGATTGACACCACTTGGCAAGGCAAGATCCACAGTTGGCAGAGTCCAGGTGCTGTAGTAGGTGTGTTGGAAGTCCTTTATGTCCCTGAGACTTAAGAAAATAGGAGATAAATCAGCAAGCCCTTGGAGTCGCTGTGATTCTGGGTTGGAGTGATGCAGGTCCAGTTCTCCTGTTCTTTTCACTCCCAGACAAGGTGGGCAGCAGGCACCAGGTCAGCACAACAGAGCAGGAGTCCAGCAGACCAAATGGCTAAAGTAAGGAAATACAAACTTTCTAAAGGTGGCATTTTCAGAATTACAATTAAAATTCTGTTTTAGCAATTTGTTGTGATTTTAAATTCTGATTCCAGAGACACCAATCTTAGGGGTCCCATGTCTTCCCAAATGTAATAAGGTAATCCCAATGTTATCCTGCGGGAGAGATAGGCCTTGCAGTAGTGAAAAACAAATGTAAGAGTTTTTCACAACTAGGACATATGAAGCTTAAATGTGCATGTCCTACTTTTTAAATATACTGCACACTGCTATTTGGCTGTTCAGGGCCTACCTTAGGGGTGACATATGTATTGAAAAGGAGGGTTTAGGCCTGGCAAGAGGGTTAACTTGCCAGGTCGACCTGGCAGTTCAAAGCTGCACACAAAGATTCTGCAGTGGCAGACCTGAGACATGTTCGAAGGGCTACTTAAGTGGGTGGCACAATCAGTGCTGCAGGCCCCAGTAGCATTTAATGTACAGGCCCTGGCCACGGGTAGTGCACTTTATTAGGGACTTGTGTAAGTAAATAATATAGGCCAGTGGTTCCCAACCTTTTGACTTCTGTGGACCCCGACTTTACCAGTACTGGAACCCAGGGACCCCCACTGAATCATTATTGGAATCTGGGACCAACCCCCTCCCAATGAGTCATTGCTGAAAGCTGGGGACCTAATCTGTTGATATCATTACATTTTCTAAGCAGTCACGGACCCCCTAAGGAGGCTTTGTGGACCGCTAGGGGTCCGCGGACCACAGGTTGGGAACCACTGATATAGGCCAATTGTGGCTAAGCCAATGTTACCATGTTTTAAGCAGAGAGCACGTGCACTTTAGCACTGGCTAACAGTCGCAAAGTGCCCAGAGTCCTAAAACCAGCTAAAACTAGGTCAGCACAACAGGTTGCCTGAAGGAAAAAAGTCAGGGGAAACAATGCCAAGGATGCCAGGTCCAACACAAAAAGACACAAAAATGACAAAAATCCAATGAGGAACCCGTTTTTGAAGTTATAATTAGAAATAGCGTCCAAAGCAAAGAGTGACAATGATATTTGGTAGATGTGGCAGACCAGGACCTAGGTACAGTTTCAACCACAATTGAGTGCAGGCCAAACACACAAAGCAGGTCCACCCTGGTCAAAGATTTTACTTTTTGACTTAGTCTTTTAAGTCCCAACCAACTACAGGAGTACATGTGCGAGGCCCCCAGGACCTCAGCAGAGGCACCTAGAGACTCACTGGGTGCCAGGTAGAGGCCAACAATAGGGTCTAGTCCAGGTTCAGTTGTCACTTATCAGCCAGGTACTTCCAGGAAAAGGCCTCTTTGCGCTTGTCTCGTAGCCACAAGGGAGGTCAGCTAGCTGACCCTTGTAGTCCACTTCTTTGACCTAAGTACAAGAGGGCATGGGTTACAGACAGCAGCTGTAGTCCTCTTCTGAACTTCCCCAGTTCCAGTAAGTGTTTTGAGGTGAGTGCATTGGGATCCCACACTTATGACTGACACTAGCTATTGGGTGGGGGTGACTCCTGGCCCCTCCCTAACCAGGGGGGTAAAAGTTCCCAGGCCCTCACTTACCGACTTTTGCAGGAGCTCCTGATTGCCTTACTGCAAACAGATTCAAAATGCAATGTGTCAGAGCAAATCCAAGATGGTGAAGGTCTTTGGCCATACTATACTTGGGTTCTGATGCTTGATGGGTGATTGGACTGTAATATGATAATCCAAGTGTCTCCCACATCGAACAATAAAATCCAGTTTGAAGCAGGCCGTACTCATAACAAACACAGAGACAGAACTCTGGTAGAACTAAAAAAACGTCCTTCAGGAAACAGATAGGGGAAGCACTTGAATTGTCTTGATATCAGGTCTGTTCCTTTCTCTTTCAAGTGTGCCCCAAGTGTTACAAGTGTCTCAACAGACCTGTCAGGCAGGATTTGACACTATGCTGTCAGAAGGAGGCACCCAGCCCACCACCCTGCATATTTCTTTGATCTCTGATGAATCAGCTCTGCCCATTCAGGTCAGCCTATCGCTTGCTCCTGGGAGGCATATCACACCTGTCCCAGGTTAATCACTTACTGGCTACTGATGGAGAACTAATGCAAATCAGCATCCAGGGGCTTCAGACAGGGCAAAGGTAGCTAGCTTTCTCAAACTTACTTTTCCTTAATAAATATGCAAATCCAGCTTCACCAGTGAATTGGATTTTTAATAACTATTAAAATAGTTGTTTAGTTATTCTTTTCTAACTGGTCCCTTTTCTAAGTTAGCAATATTGGTATTTTATTCTGTACTTTGGTTTTGTACACAGGATAGCTAAGCATGCTGCAGTGAAACTAGCTTGTTGGGCCTTGTCCCTGCAGGGGCATGGGATTATTCATTTTCTACGTGTACCACTTTTAAATACCATGCACATGGAGTGACTTACTAATATTTGAAAGAGAGATTTTTCACTATTAAAAGTTTTATTTAGGCTGATCACACTGCAACAGTCAGGCTACACAAGGTAGGCCAGAAACCATGTTTACTTTTACACTGTAGTAGATGGCACAATAGGTGCTACTGTACATTGGTGGCAGTTAATGTCCAGGCCCTGGGTACACTCCTTACACCATATACTAGGCAATTTAAATATACCAATTAGGAATACACAGATTCAGCCATGTTTAAAGGGGGTGCATAGGCACGTTACTACTGGTTAGCAGGGCTAAACTGCACAGAGTTCTAAAGGCAAAAAAAAGATTTAGTCCAGCAAAAGGTGAAAAATCTGCAGTGATCCTCAGACAAGGTGGATTCCTACAACTATAATTTTTATTGACCAGCTGACAAACGTGTTAGATTTATCTACTCCTAAAAGTGTAGAGTACAGTGTTTATTTTGTTGGTGCTCATCTTGTAAACCTAAGATTTTGGTGGCGAGAAGACATCGCTCATGACCCTACATCAGATATTGTGCTAGTCATAAATGAATTATCAGTACATTGCTTTGTATTTTGTTGCTGAACACAGCACTAAGCTTCGGGCAAGAAAATGTGCAGTTCAAAGCACTGGGAAATGCTTTTTAAAACTGCTAAGTAACATGAATAAATGTTCAGATTTCGAAGTCCTGGAGACAGGAACTGGAGTTGATGAAAGTGTGAGCCAACACTATTCAGATTTGGTATGGGGGAATCAATTGGGTAGTTAAGAGAATATAATTAATTGCAAAATTATTCATCTTTCACTCCTGTGGGGTTTGCCAATCCTAATTATCAAAAGAAAATATGGAAAAAGAAACCGTTCTGTTTTCGACGTCAGGTCAGTGTTTACACCCATGCAGCATTGGTTATGTGGACAGTTATAATCGTGAGCTTTAGATTGGAGAATGCAGAGACTTTCCCCCTTTCTCTCCTCTTTTACCTCTGAACAGAACACAAAATGGAGCTCACAAACTGATTACACAATGAAACTTTACATTTTGGATTGTATAATACACCCAACAGGATTGTTCTTATAGCTAGTCTTTTGTGAATCCAGGTGTCCTGTACAGGGAAAGAAGCTTGAAGGTGGACTGAAAACTGTGCGTTCCAGTTCAGGGGCAGGTCAGTCAGGGGGTGGAGGTGAAACCTTCTACTCATTCCTAGACCCCTCACTTTTTAAGGTTATTCTCTACAATGTTATTTGCCCAGTTTGTCCAGCACTTCACTTTGGGCCAGATGTACTAACAGTAGGAATACTGATTTCCTAATTGTGTTTCTCTCTGAATCTCAATTAGGAAATCGATATTCCTATAAATGAAACTCTTTTGAGTTTCATTAGCGATTCCTAACGGGTCTCAAATAGACCTACCTCATGTATATTAATGTGGTAGGTCATAATTTGCGACTCATTAGGAATCGCGGCCATCACAGGGATTGTAGTTTGTTGAGGTCAGCTGACCACCATTTCTGTTGCTACTTTTTAATAAAGCAATCTTTTTTTTTAAATGCAGCTCATTTCCCTTAAAGGAAAACTGGATGCATTTGAAAATAAAAAAATGAAACGTTGCAGTTTCATTTTTTAAGAGTAGGCAGTAGTCCGTGGGACCACTGCCTGCTGTTAAAAAATATTATTTACATTCTCGAAGGGTAATGGGTGTCTTGGGGATCCCCTCATGAAGGGATTACCACCAATTTAAAGTTGGTGGTAAAATGTGAATGTTTTGCGACTGCATTTTGGTTTTAAAACATTCATACGTACCACAGCTGTTCGGTTTTAGGAAGGGATGCCCTAGACACATCCCTTCCTAATACCAAATCGCAAACCAAAATTGTGATTCAGTAACAGGTTACAGAAATGCCTTTTTTGTATTCGCAAACAGCCCGATTGTGCGAGTCAGACCGATTGCAAACATAAAAATAGTTTGCACATCTGGGCTTTTGCCCCTGTTGCTCCTGTGCTATAAATATGTTTGTCAGTAGTTAGAACTGTCCTTGAGGTTTTTTTTTCCTTCTCTGCTTACTCTATTTTGATGTCTGGCACTCGCAGCTTAATGTCCAAAGCTAGAAATATTAGATGACTTCATTTGACAAAACTTGTACATTTATTAAAAGTTTTCTTAGGATTGTGTTCTGAAATCAGGCTTTTTATGGGATGAGAAAATTGTGTGAGGGGGGTCTCAAAAACAGGTGTGGGCTAATAAACATAACTAAAAATCCAGTCCTAGAGGTTGTGTTAACTAAAACTGTGTGCTTCCCATCGGAGTAGAACTAGGAGAGAAAATGGACCCAGTTACCAACAGTATATTGGCCACCATTAATGAATGAGACAGGTAAAAAAGCGTCCCACACTTGTAAATCGGGGCAGTTTTGAACTTGCAAGGACACCCTGTGTAGGTCTTTTGCACAGTAGGGAGTCTGCATGCATTTGTGTTTGCTGCTGGTAATGTTTGTGGTAATATTAGGGGAATCAACATTAAAAACTGG
Source organism: Pleurodeles waltl (assembly GCF_031143425.1). Lineage (NCBI taxonomy): Eukaryota > Metazoa > Chordata > Amphibia > Caudata > Salamandridae > Pleurodeles > Pleurodeles waltl. The sequence continues at coordinate 885,154,793 of NC_090445.1, read as the reverse complement.
CTAATCAGGCCATGAAACAGGTCAGTGTGCGTGCCAAAGAAATGGCCCACACACTGACCTGTCAGACCAGTACTTCCAGCACTGCCATATAGGCAAGTCCACCCCTGCTTCAAATACCTGAACAACCAACCAGTATTTTGGTGTCTGTCTGTGAGCATTTCATTTTTGCATCCAGCCATATCACAAAATAACAGGTATATACATAAAGAAAGTGAAACCTATTGGGTTTGACAATGTTTTTTTTTAGCAGTAACAGATACACGACTGAAAACAGTGAATCTATTGTGAATAATTCAAATAGAAAATGTTCCAGTTCTGAAAATATGAGACTGTGCAATAAACATTACTAAGGTGTGTGGAAGAAACAATGGTCTTCAAAGAGTCTCAATCACTCCCATTCTAAAACGTTCCTCAGCACCTCATCTCGTTCCTGTTCTTCGCTGTTTTCATTCTCTCCACTGTGTGTACTGACTTTCATCTACTTCTCAACATCATCCCCCTGCACAAATACTCACTCACTTGTAAGCACAGCATTTTCTTTTACTATTGTCCTGTCAATTGTTGTGCACTTCCTTCACACACTTTTGCATAGAATCACAAGTACAGTTGCCATAGGTGATTATTGTTTGTGTGTTCTGCAGAAATGCCAAAGATTTGAAGAGCATGTATTCTTATCCCCTTTATGACCCGCTGAGAGTATGAGAACCTTGCACTGCCTCTAGAGTGAACTCAAGACCCACCCACTCACAACCTGAACTCAATTGCCTAGAAGCGACCCCATTCACTGTACCAGATTAATACACTGCACAAAAAAACTGTAGGAAAACAACACCCTGGAAAAAAGCTAACTCTCTTTGGGAATGCAAGATTAAGTAAAATATGAAATGTAAACAAGAACTACATTGCTTTTGCAGTCATTGTTGAGAAATCGCAAAGTTAAGGGCCTGAATATAGAGCCTGATAAGGACCCTTTCAGCGACCGTTCATAATTATCGCAGAGTCTAAGGCCCAGAGGGACCTGCCCCACTTCAATCCTTGTTTCCAACTTAGGTGAGGTTTTTGCCTACATAAGGCGAAAGAAGTAAACCTCGATCACAAATGAATGTTTGGCCAGTATTCTATACTGCAAATAGAAGAAATTACACTACATTTGCACTCAGTTGTCCTCTGCAAAGCCTACTGATGTGTGAATGTCATGAGTGTTGAGACCTAGCACTTACTGTTGTTGAGAGCATGGTTGTACCCATGATGGACGCCCAGGCAGAAGCTGTGTTTTTCAGATCCAGCATTGTATGCTTTCCTCTGTGCAAATATCCTGCTGATTACTCCCCTTTCCAGAAGCTACACTGTTTGTTGTGGCAGTAGCAGGCCTTATAGAAGTCTCTGGGAAAGTATTTCCAAGTTAGCACCAGGAAGGAGTACTTGGAAATAAAAATCCGTGGGTGAAAGCCCTTTTGACAACACTACTTCTAGTAAAGATATTTGGGATTGGTAATGCTGACTGAGGTATCAGGTTAGAAGTTTGAATTCAAGCATACGTTTCTTGTAGACAGTTGCTATAGTGGAAAGATGGGAAGGGAACAGGGGATAATTGGTTTTGTAAATGTACTTTTGACTTTTTCCTTTGGTAAAAGGAGATTACATCTGACATGCTGTTGCAATGAGTGACTCTGGGGGCTCATCCAGAGCTTGGGCTGTGTCCCGTGAACAACCTCCCAGTGATCTAGGTTTTGAAAGCCCCCCAGGTTTGAGTCTGCCAATCCAGAATGGCTTTACCTTGAGATATTGATCAGGAGGAGTTCACTCACTATGTTTTTGTGGATTTAAAGTTACCTTCTCCTTAATCCACCTGTTAAGGATGTTACTCTGATGTCCAGCAGCAAGTGCTTAATATGGAGGAAGGTTACTTTCTATCCCAGTTTCTGCTTTCAAACTTGTTTTTAGGTCAAAGCCTACCAGACAGCGCAGCCATCAGGTTTGCTTACGACTTCTTGTGGGCATTCTGAAAGCTTCCCTGAGAATACATTCCGTCCATTGGCTTTGTGGTTTGTAGCCCACATTTTCTGGCTTTCTATTTGCTGGCTTTATTTGTTTTAGGCCATCCAGCTTGACTTTCCCACTCCCCTTGCCCAAACCTTGTTTACTGTATTCTTTCACGAACTCGCTGTCTGTAAACAGGCTGGGGTGTGGAATTCCTATAATCCCACTACCAAGACATATTCTTTGCCGTCAAGGACAACAAGTTTTCAAGTTTATTTTGTCCTTAGGACAAGTAGTCCCAACCTGCTGCAGCACAAACCCTTTGGCTGCCAATTCACAGTAACACATTACAGAGCAGGGAAAGGAATTGCCTGCAGTTGACGTAATATTTGTGTCCGCATGTTAATGCTGTTCGAACTTGTATTTATGGTTCATTAATGCAAAACCTTTATTATTACGGTAAGCATTCTAAGTAAATGTTGTAAGCTCTGACTGCACTACTGACAGTGGTTCCAGTAAATAAAAGCGTGTGCACATGTTTGTAAAGTTTAAAATATGAGGCTACGTAGAATGCTTTCTGATTAAATGCAAATATTTGCAGAAGCTTGAATGCAAGATTGATGTTTTTTTTTGGTTTTCAAAATAAAATATTTGCAAAAAAATGCAATAGGAAAAATGTGTTTTGCTAAACTCCTGTGAAATGTTAGGAACCATTTCTTTGAGGCATCATTTACAAAAATGTTTTTATACATGCTAGTATTTCCAAACAATATTCATAATGGAAAGTCAGTGTAACCGGTTTCAACAATATTATGGGAAACATGAATATAAACAAGCATTGGCAAAGCCAATAAGTCAGACATTGATGGTCAGTCTTTTGGTATTGTCAATGCATGTCTTGTTTTGACATGGCTTCTGTAAAACTTTATTGTTGTGGTAGCTGCTGGGCCCTCAACGTTGTCACAAATATTAGCAAAAATATATTTTTGTTGCAAAAAGAACACAATGTCACTGTAGTTCCTGGCAGTGAAAAAAACGAATTTGTTGTGAAAAGCAGATAGTGATAATTGTAATGTAATGTAACATGGACTTGTGGAGCATGGAACTTGTCACGTGTGAGTGTATCCAGGTGCTGAGTTGGAGCGGGTTCTGCAATTAGGATCAGTGACAGTGAAGCCAGCCGATGGATGGAGAGGGATAGAATTTTAATGAAGCAAAACGTCTTGGTTAACCCCAGACCCAATTAGGGGCCCAATTCTTAAAGAAAGTCACAAAAGTGCACCCATGGTTTATGCCTTTGCATTAGTTCAGATTTGTGTATTTCATGAATTCACAAGAATTTACAGAAGAATGCCAGGAAATTGTAGTCCTAGAAAATATTTGTGAAGTGTATTTTAGCATGAACAAATATGAAGGTGTAGATTTTGTAGATTTGCTCATGCGAAAATCTGTTGAGCGTTTACAAGTTCACTTTCCTTTTAACCACTTTTTTCCCAATCCTGGAAGAAGTTTTACTTCTGCCCATTGTCAGAAGTAAATTTCCAACTTTTCAGTATGGGAAATGATTAGAGAAGAGCTGGTGAAACCCCTTAAAACATACAACTTAATAGGTTTGCACAAACTAAAAAAGGCATTCCAGCCTTGGAACTATTGCTTATCCCTACCTCCTGCTCCAGTATGTAGATCTGGGAAAGGTGGCAAAATAAAGAAATTGCTAATATTCACGCCCTACTATAGTACGAGCCCTGGCATAATCTGAGAGGCTGTTATCAGAGCTTTAATAGTATGAGATTGCTGCCATAATTTGTTGCCACACTACATGGCACTGAAGGGACAAGTAGATTTTTTTTTACAGGACAAGTAGATTTATGAAGCAACCTGTCCCTTAAACAAGTAGATATTTTATTAAATTCCACACCCCTGAAACAGGCTTTGAAATATTGTTCTTATCTTGTCACATTTGCTGTACATTTAAAGACTGGGTCAAATGTCAGCCTCTATCTACCAAGGGAGCATGGTGTTTACTTTTTCTTTTTCTGACTTCAAAGTGAGAGAATTTATGTGACAATTCTGCGGAGTAGCCATGACAGAGGAGAGCGTGTAGAATGTTGTTTTCTAGCCCACAAAAAAATTAACTGTGCTGATGTCTCAGAATATATCAGTACAAATGAAGCATATTTTTGGTAATTCCGAAGTGTGGTGGAAACAAACTTTTGAATATGATCAAAACACATAAATTCACTAGGTGGTGGCATTTTGCATACATTATAGTTTGTATGCAGTAAACCCATATTATGGTGCAAATGTAATGGTAATTTAAAATGAAAACATGTTGTTGGTAGTAGCAGTGCGGCACCCACACCATGCATACTCCACACCACTCTGTAGTATTTGTTTCTAAAGAAGTTATGTGTTTCTATGTATTTATTTATTGTATTTGTAATGGTATGTTCCATCTCCCCCTGTCCTGGCACAATGTGATCTCTTGGAATGCCTTAGGATTCTAGAGAGATCAGTTGGAGGAGATAGATTGATGTGCCAGGTGTGGGTGGAGTTTCTTGATATACAACCTATGAATAAATCTGCTGAAGTATTTCAACTGGATCTCCAGACTTTCTTCATTTCATGATGTAGCATCTACAACACACTCCACTCTATGACCCCACTCCACTACAATCTACCCCACTCCACTCCAATTTATCCCATTTCACTCCAGTCCGCTCCAATCTACCACACTCCACTTTGTTACAATCTACCCCACCCCAATCTACCCCACCTCTATCCACCCCACACTAATCTACTCAATCCCACTCAAATCTACCCTACTTCACTCTACCCACTCCACTACAATCCAGTTTACCCCACTCCATTACAATTTATCCCACACCAGTCTAGCCCACTAACAATCTACCTAAATGTACCCCTCTCCACTCCAATCTACCCCCACTCCAGTCTACCCACTGCACTCAGTCTAACCCAATCAACCTCACCCATGCCAATTTACCCTACTGCAACCTACCCCAATCCACCCCATTCCAATGTACTCCAGTCCAACCCACTTGAGTCTACCAGACTCCACTCCAGTCTACCCCACTCCATCTACACAATTCCAATCTACCCCAGTCCAATTTACCCCACTCCTCTCCACTGCAATCTATCCAACTTCTATCCACTCTTATCTACCCCACGCCAATCTTCACCGGTCTACCTCACGTCACTCTAATCTTCTACACTCTAATCCACACAGTCTACCCCACTCCACTCCAATCTACCCCACTCCACTCCAATCTAGCCCACTCCACTCTATCAGACTCCACTTTACCCAAATCTATTCCACTCCACTTTACTCCAGTTTACCCCACTCGAGTCTACCACAACCCACCCCACTCCGTGCTACACCATTACCTTTACGCCCTGCTGCACAGCAGTCACACTGGTGTACAACATGGCTAAAATAATTTGCCAAAGCCCAATATCTCTTGCGTAGGGGAGACCTATTGACTTTGCCAATGCTTGTTAATAGGAGTGCAAGGATTATTTTACTCAGACGGGACTGTCAGTGGGGGTTTCTTACCAGTGCCAGAGGGGCCAGTGGTATTGTGTCCTACTACTTTCTGAAGCTTCTCTCTGCTATATCCTTCAGTATTCTCGTGGTGCATTCCCACTTTAAAAATGACTTGAAAAGACCCAGCACCCTAATCCAGAAGGAGGGAATGAGCAGTAGATGCATGGATTAATGGATCAGTGGACAAACAGTTGATAGAGCTCTAGTGCCTCAAGAAGAGTAGGGGTCATAGATGAGTTTTCGACTTGGTCTTATTTACTTTTCCTGGTAAGTTCAACGGTGCTGTCCAGAAGTATTCATATTATTCCCCGCCTTTACAGAGGTGTTTCATCCTCTACCTTCCAGTAACATTGCCTAGAATTACAATGAGGTGTCACAGTAATTACTGCCATTACAGCAGAATGGTAATAAAAATGCTCAGTAAACTGAGCATCAGACACTCACTAAAAAGAAAGGTCCTCCGGGCTGCCCTGATTTTTAGATACTTATTCTCTGAGCGGAAGGAGGTGGACGCTAAATACCGAAGCCGGGTCCTGTTTTAGCAACAGGGTGACACACCTCACAGGAAAACTTAAGAGCATTAGATGATTGGAGAATGCTGTTCTTAAAGGGTCTTGTTCAGACAGACTTGAGGGAGTAAGATTGCCTGAGTAAGGGTCTTGCAATATGACCTGTTATCCCTAATCTCAGAACTATATGGGTCCCGGTATTTTCTGGTTTCCTTTAGCTTGTTTTCCAATTTCCGTGGGTGTCCCAGATATAAATTAATACTATGACTAAAGAGGCTCTCTTTGTTGCTGGCCAGGGTCCTCTTTACTGCACCGTTTACGCTCTAGTCTGTATTGGTTCCTACCTTTGTCTGGTTTTCTCTACCTGCCTAATCCATTATACAGCTGGTAGAGGCAAAGTCTTGCTACCTGTGCCCTCGTTATTTCTGATACTGACGTGTAGAACAACATTATACAAAGCATCAACAAGGCAGTGGCATATCTTTTGAAATCTACTACTGTAGGTTTCCTCCTACATTTGGAAGTAATTTCCAACTTTTGCGGATAGACAACAAATCTCAAGAGTACTCCTGGAAACCTAGTAATGTCTCAGATTTTCAGGAGTGTCCCTACTTGGCAAATATAATCATGCAGACTTTCAACTAGGTATAAAACCTTTACAAGTCAATTAAATGAAAATATTTATTTTCACGTTTATGTTTTTCTTACTTCACAGGATACTTATTTTACATGTGAATAATAGCTTCCTCTGCCTTAAGAGTCATACATCTGGCTAAGACCTCATTTATTTCCCATTTCTACGGTGGGAAACATGCAGAATGTTTGAATGTCTTTGTGTGACTTCTGGTGAGGGCGGGGGAGTTCGCTGCATGTTGCATGCTTTCCCCCTTTCCCTCAACCAGAGTGTGGTGTGTCGGAGCACGCAGCCCTCTTCCGCTGTGTCTCTGATGGTCTATTGCATCTGTCTGGTAGCTTTCGGGCAGGCCCATGGTCAGGAGAGCAGCCCAACATTCTGCAGTCTGGAAGCCAATAAACGTAGCCTCATTTGCTGCATATGTTATTATACTCAGGGGCAAACGTGACCTGTTCAGTGCTCCCCTTAGTCACCACAGATCAGGCACTTGGAGTCACCTGTATTACAGATGGTGCTTTAGAAACCTTATTTGCATTAGCCATATATACATTTAAATGAATGCTTCTACATTTTGTAAGGGCACATCTACCGAAATCCCAGCTGTAGCTGGTGGATCATGTGTTTCTACAGCATGTCCAGGCCACGTGTGAGGATTTGTGCATCTAACAAGAATGTGTTACACGTTATAGGTGGTAGTGTTACATAGCCATTTACTCATCTCTAGCTAGGGAAGCGCAGGCACATGTGTTACGTGTTAGAGGTGTTAGTGTTACATAGCCATTTACTCATCCCTAGCTAGAGAGACGTAGGCACGTGTTACGTGTTAGAGGTGGTAGTGTTACATAGCCATTTACTCATCTCTAGCTAGAGAAGCGCAGGCACATGTATTACGTGTTAGGGGTGTTCGTGTGACGTAGCCATTTACTCATCTCTAGCTAGAGAAGTGCAGGCACGTGTTACGTGTTAGAGGTGGTAGTGTTACATAGCCATTTACGCATCCCTAGCTAGAGAAGAGCAGGCACATGGAGCACTTAGCGAGGACTGTTTTCGCTTTTCATTCACAGCTATGGAATGTGGAAAAGCTACCTAGGCTGGGCTTCACGACTTGGGCAACGTGTTCATATTTGCCCATAACTAAGGAGGAGGATGCCTGTGCTATTGAAACGCAAACTTAACGTTACAAGAAGAACATTTGCTTGGAATTAAAACATCAACTGCTTGTAAAATAGAAGAAAAACATTCAAACGCATCTTTAGCAATAATGCATTTTAGCACCTCGTTCAGCACGATCTGCTCTTGAATAACTACCGTAGTCTACCAACCTCCTACGAGACTCAGTTGCTTTGAGATCTACGACAGGGGTGTAGTTGGTCTTCTCAGAGCTGAAACATAAAAACCTGTGGATTTCATCGTCCGTTCAGACCTCGTGAGAAAAACCCGCCTCTATTGTTGGCAACCTCACCCAGCAGCTACTGTCAGTTAGTCTCAGGTCCTTCACTCAAGGCCTACCTCATCGCTCACAATAGGGCACTTTTCTGTAGACGCAACAGACCATATCTTCATGACTTGTAACTTTATTGTTCCCTTTACAGTCCTAGGGTGGCCAAAACTCTTTACAATAATCACATACGAATATTTCCCTATTTTTTTGTAAATGACTAGTTTTAATAAAGTGCATTCTGAGGAAAGGACAACTGCAGGTTCTCCTTCATAAAGTAGGAAATATGCACGGATCACTAGTGCCCTTCCTGTAGGCATGACTTGGTTCTTTTAGCTAATTTCACACTGTTTATTCGGTTGTTTTATAGGTAGACTTATTTGTAATCGCCTTGAATATGAGTCAAAGTTTGAAAATAACTCAAGATAAGTCAAATGTAGCACGTTTTTGCAGTCCTCTGGCTGGCACTTGGTGTCCACAGGATACTCCGTTTCTCCTGTGTTAGGTGTGACTTGTCAAATGAGGAGTGTGCAATCCAAATTTATCTTGGCTAAAGAAATTATAATGTAAGGATTTTTCCAGTGGAGTCTCTGCAATGTACTCAGCCCTGCTGCATATATCCAGTTGAGTGTATCACACCTTTACATCCATAGGACCTCAGCGGAGAGCTGCCAGGAGATAGGAAATACACTAGTCTTCACTCAGTACAGAAGCAGTACGTTCAACAAAAATCTAGTACATTACATAATACAGTTCAAAGGTTTGTTTCTGTACCTGGAACAAAAGTGATAAGGCAAAAAACAAACTATAAAATAAATGTTCACCATAAGAAGCCCAGGAATGGGAAAGCCTCTGGTTCCCAGCACCCTACAGTTTACCCCTGTACAGAAGATCTGGTCCGTTTGCATGCTTATAAGGTGAAGATACAAACCCTACAGGGTGTGCTACACTAAATGATTACTGAAAATGTAGTATACAAGCGTGAGGCTGTGCGGAAAAGGATGGTGAGTCGGTTATCCAGCTTTTTGTATTGCTGTTAGATGGTAACCCACACCAAGTTCAATAAGGACCTGTAGCCGCTAATTGGAGCCAATGGTTGTAACTTCGACATGTTACCTCCATTTGGTAACTCTGAGTAAAGAAGGATGCAAACAGGAACAATACTGTAGTATTGCAAGGTAACACTTGTGGAAGTTTTCAACAGATTTATTAGGACGCTCCTTCTACACCGTCTTCACCGTTCCAGGTCCTGTCAAAACCCTCTCACCAACATTCTAAGGCAGACTCCAGGGTATACCATTACCCTTACATTCCGAGGACCCTTGGAACATACCACTACATAACACAATGTGGATACACTAAGCACCTTGCTAAGTAACGTTTTATAAATAGAGACAAAAATAATAACTATATACATGACATACTAGAAAGAGAAATTATACATATTCACAGAACACATGTGGATTATAACAAATACCCTAACAAAATCTGTGTCTTGGCCAGTATTTTGAAGATCAGAGTGGAGTAGGCTTTGAGGAGCTACCTGATGTAATCAGCGGTTTCAGCACTGTACAGCAAAAGCATCTGGTCACTGGGACACTTCGCATTAAACTCTGTGGTGACTGGCTTCCGCTCAGAGGCATCTCTACCTAGGTGAGCAGGGCAGATGGGCAGTGCCACACTGTTGAAACAAGAGCTCTTCCCAAAGAGCTCTTCTTTAGTCAGAAAACATAAGATGCAATATTTTTAGTCTTTCTCAATCATTGTGACGGCAGCTATAAAGAGGCTGCACGCTGTAAACCACGCAGTTAACAGCAGTATTAGTGGGTTGTGGAATTTTAAGAAATGTGCATCTCGGAGACAGGTGGCTTTCCGCAAGCTCGAGAGGTCCTCTCACTCTTTAGCCATCCTTCAGGTGTTAATGACAGCGTGAGGGTGTAGAGGAGAGGCCTGCCTACGTGGAGAAGGAGGTATTGGTGGTTTAAGTGGTGGTTGTGGTTGGGGGAGGTAGTAGGGGAGGAGGTAGCTTTTTTTTGTGGTTTTTGGGGGGTGTAGATCTAATATCACTGCCTCTTCCGAGTGAAAAGGTTGGAAGAAGCATAGTTTAAACTCAACTTTATCTTCCTCTGCAAGTATAGTGCAAAGTAGTGGTCATTGTGAGAATTTGTAAATAATTTGTGGCAATTTTTCATAACTTTTTGTGGCACAGCATGAGCATTTCGCAGTAGAGCACTCATACTCGTGATGGGCCAGTTCTGGCTCTTTTCAGTAGAGTGGTTTCCTCTTAATGTGGCATCACCAGCCCTTCCTAGCAGCCGAGCTTCCAAGTGTCCCATGTCCATCACGAGTAGGTCATCCAGCCCAGGCTTTCCTTTGTGGTTGTCTTGTTTTTTTCCTTGATGCAATCAAGCCTGCAATCCCAGAATGTAAAAATATAAACCTAGCCCACATGAGCTAAAAAGTTGTGGACTTTGGAAACCAGAGAGCTCTACTTACAGGGAAAAAAGTGGAAAATACCATCCTTTCACTATATTGCTATTTTATTTTTAAACACATCTGCCTATTGCACACCTAGTGACTTTGTTGGGGGTGAGAGGAGGACAGAGCTTTTTATCCCCTGTCGTTTTTTTCGTTTAGGTTGTTATATGTTTATAACACTTCTGAAAGATCATTTTTTGTTCATAAACAGGCTAATTTAACAATCTGCCACCAGTTGCGGATTAACAAATAGGCAAAGTAGGCAGCGGCCTATGGGCCTCACTCCTTTTAGGGGCCCTGCGACAACAGATGAGAATAATATTGATTTTATCTTGGAAGAAAATTACAATCAAGCTTTCTTAAATACTTTCTAACAGATAGGGTCAAATGAATCAACTCAAAGAAATGAAATCTTTACATTAAAGACTCAGTAGAGAAGATACTGTATTAATGTAATGTACACATTAAAAACTTCAACTGCATAAAACAGACATCAAATTCACACAGGTTTGTCTCGTAAAACCTCATATCTTCTCTCAGTGTGTAAAAACATTTGGTGCAAACTACGTACGTGTAATGTTTAGTTGTGCGTATTAAAATGTGTTGGTTGGTAAAATTAAAAATGTATTAGCAGATAGTTTGCAGTGGGGGCGAAATTTCGACTGCCTGGGGCTTCCACATGGTCTAATCCGCCACTGTCTACCACTTTCTTTTTCAAAACAAGCCATTAAAAATAACCATTTCTCTGTCACCTTTTACCTGATGGTATTCTGCCATGTATTCAGGGCCACTGGAATTAATTTCCCACATAATTATGAATTTATCACAATTGCCACATAATCCGTCATATGCTGCGGGATTCACCAAAACATGTGTTCCGTGTGAAATGGATCATAAAATACTAAATAATCGCCACATGGGGTGTTGTGCAGTGGCAGAGCAGACCCTTTTCAAATATTAACTTCACTTTCCAGTTTCTGATTGCTGGATTCAGGTGTTAAACCTACCTTAATGAGGTGAATCGATTGCCAGACAGTATCAATGTATGCTAAAATTATAAAATCGAGACCTAATGCTGCCCAGAATGTGCTGCATTTTGGCATATAGTTTTCTTTTTTTATGCATAGATTAGTGAAACCTATTGAGTACTTTACTATATTAATGCAGCAAAATTCCAGTGAGCCTGCTTGTTGCATGCTTTCCCATTGTCATAAGCCCCGTAGTTTATAAACACTGACACTTGACCAATGTATCCCATCTCCTGCATCAGATTCACGCCTGGCCTTAATTTAAAATTTGTCCTTGGCTGTTTTGCATCATAGAATTTGTATTTTTTTCGTTATAATTATAGAAGTTCAGTTTACTTCAAAGCCAGAACTGTTCAAGTGTGTCATGCTTCACTGGACCCTCCTGGCAGCTGTGACCGGGGACACATACCTCTTCTACCTGGGCCCGGATTATATATCTTTGAAGAAATTCTGGGTCTGCTTTGAAGTATGCAATTTACGAAATCCGACCTACATTGTAATTTGATGTTGCCGCATTGCCCAGATACATCATGGTGTAGCTGACCGGGCTCCTCATACACCTGGATTTCTTAATAATGTGCATCAGCTTTTGTACTTTAGCAATACCTTCCTGATTTTTAATTTCACTTTAGGTGTACTACGTACATTTTATAATAATAGGTTTAAAAATATACATAGTTTTATGGGCTTTCTGCAGTCTCTTTTTATCATTTGGTCTGTAATTCACATTTTGATTCAATGGCCCCTTCCCCCAACATAATACGGCATAAAGCGGTGGAAGCCCTCTTTAGCCAATGAGCAGCTCCACTGTCAGTGACAACGTTATCCTTTTCACGAGAAACACATCCGCACACAAAGTAGTTCACTTAAGTGGCCGTTATACTTTTGCTGTGTGTGCATTTTAAGACCACAGCAATGTTTTGGTTTTAGCCAGAGTTATTTTTACATTGATTGTGGTCCACCAGTTTCCCCAAACTTTTTGTAAAAACCATGACAAAACAAACATTGACAGAGCCAAACGGCTGGCTGCCAAGACCAACATTTTTGGCGTTGTCATGGAATGTTTAACGGAGGTTAGAAAGTGTGTTTTTTGTTTCTCTGTTTGTAGCCCGGCGTCTAGTGTTATTTCTTTATTTCGTGGTTGCCGCTTCGTTTAAATCAGATAAAGTATTGTGAGGCGCAGAATTCCAACGGAAGAACCAAATCGAGAACTCGTTTCTGTCGGTATGTTTTCTCAACAGAGTTCACGGGCCTGTGTGAACAAAGTTCACCCACTATATTTATCAGTGTCTGTCAAAAAGCTGCAAACCTCGGTGCTTCCCGACTCTGTTTAACACGTAAGCACCTTTGGTAAAAACGAGTGACTCAATCCTGAGCTCAGTGAGTTTAATTTAAAAGAAAAACTGAACGGATTTGTTGGGAGTCGGAGGAAAGCTCGCTTTCACGGGTCACAGCTACACCTCGAAGCGCCTCCTTCAGCCTTTAGCATAACAAAAGCGGCTAAGCCTGTTCGGGCCGGGCCGCCTTCAGATGCTGGGCAGGCGCGCGGGCCAATCACAGGCGAGGCTCCTAGCCCCTGGCTCTCAGGGCTGCAGTCGCTGATTAACCCAGAAATCAGGTGCATGGGATTGCCGCTGCCTGTTGATTGGGCGCCCGGAGTGAAGGGAAGAGACCCAGACTCGCAGGCAGGGCAGCAGCTGACGAGCGGGGGCGCCCGAAAGAACTCACGCGACAAGCGGGAAACTCCCGGGGGCAGCAACTCGGACAAAGTTGGAGCTCCCGCTCCGTGCGGGCGGCCCGATGACCTCCGCGGAGGAGGGCAGGGTTGGGCGGCCGAGAGTGCTGTGAGTACCTGGCTGCGGCGGTGGGAGGCCGCCGGCATGTGCGCCCTGCACTGCGAGCGCTACTACCACACGGTGGGCGGCGGCGGCGGAGCGGCGCCCCGGAGGGGCGCTAGAAACCTCAGCTGGGAATACGAGGACTGCGGCCGGCTGGAGGGGCGCCACGGGCGTGGGACGGGCAGCCCCCCAGGGCCCCGGGTCTGGAGGGGAGACCGCAGCCCGGAGCCTGGCACGGAGAGGCAGCCACGCAGGGATGGCAGGAGGCTGGACCCAGACTACCAGGAGGACCCTCGGAGGGAGGAAGGCAGATCTGTGGACCACAGGAGGCTGGACAGGGACTGGGAGTGCTACAGGACTGAACGGTCCTACAGGGAGCCCAGAGCCTGTGGCCGGGACTACGACTACCACTATAGGACCTCTGACCGGAGGTGCCCCGATGGTGAGGACCTAAGGAGGCCCAAGACGGTCTATGTCGATGGAAAGTCATTGGATAGAGGTTACGGCTACTGTGGGAAGGCTGGACGGTGGGATATGGACGATAGGCCTTTAAATGGAGACTTTCGGGATTACAGGCGAGAACGGAACATGTACCCCACCATCGACGACTATGACCGATACCCAGTAGAGCACAGGAAGGCCAGGGGCCGATATGACTATGATCCCTATTGTCGAGACAACAGCTACCCTAGGAAGGGGGGCAGACGCTTTGAGGAGAGCCGGAGTTTAGAAGAAGCCTCTGACTGCCGGAAGCCCTCCCGTGGGAGTATGGACAGGGGTAAAATGTACTGCGACTGCGAGGAATGTAGGAGGGGTGGAAGCTGCTCGAGGTGCGACAGCCCCCCACACCGCGACAGTGGATACTGCAGAGAGGTGGACACTGGGGGACCTGAAAACTGGGAGACGGGTCGGAAGGACTACAAGGATTACAGACGCCATGGATATGGTAGTATGCTGTCGAATGGAGATGCTCGAGGTTATGACTACAGGGATTCCGACGAAGATTATGACGTCTCTAGGAAAGATAGATGCCAAACTATGGACCTTAAACCCTCCGCCACTGTGGATGGAGAAGAAGTTTGGGAGGCCCGTACCAGCCCGAAGAAGCGTATACAGGAGTGTGACGGTCCCTTTGAGGTCGGAGGCCGAGACAGGGACTGCGGGGAGCTCGCTTTCCGTGCTAAGGGTATGCAGAATTCCAGGAATCGAAGTGGCCTTTCCTTTGACTCGGATTTTGATGAATTAAACGAGTTTGGGAGTTGTAGTCCAAGCAGAATTTCACCAGAATGGAGGGACGACCATGACATGGTCGAGGCAGAGCCCAACACCGACCTGTGGGAACGAAACAGTCTTTACAGACGGACAGCCCCCTGCACTCTTCGGCGTTCTGACTTCGTACAGAACCGAAGAAAAAAGACAGGTAAATACATGGCTTACCAGAAAGCTTAAGCAAAACTTGTGAAATAGTTGTGGCAGAATGTCTGCTTACCAAAGCTTGAATTATAAAACGGGTGCATTCATCTAGGTGACCAACCGGCCCCGTGTGGCTCCCTCAGCCAGGCCTAGGGTTTGGATCAACGGCTCCTTGCATTGGAAGAGATGCAGTTACGTTTAACTTTCAGGTAGCTGGTAGCTAGAAACCTGCTTGAAACCAAGGTATTCCAAAGCTGACCAGGAGTGGCTGAAAAATGTGCAAAGGCTTTTTCTTGTGAATTGATTTTGTGAAAAGAGAAGTGGTGTTGCAAACATTAATCAATTGATATAGGGAAGTAATTCCTTGCACCAATCAATCTCTTGCTAGTCATGATTCAAATAATTTACATTCGCACGAGAGATTTGCTCACATAGAAATGAAGCCAATGCGGTGGAATTTGTCTGTGAACAAAGCAAGTTACCAGGAATGGTAGTGGCGCTCCTGGCGGCGTCCAGTAGCAACACTTGCCAAAAATACACATTGTCGCCAGGTTGTTTCTCTTTGCAGGTAGTTTAGCGCCCTGAAGCTGCTTGCAAACAGTATTGCCAAAGACGAGAAGACATGCATTCTTGGGGTTTGAGTAGGAAGAGGCAATGCCCAGATGCTTTGCGTTGGAGAATATTGTCCACGGGCTAAAAACACCCCCTGTGGGGAAAATAAAGATGGCAAGTTCAAATGCTCATCAGCGGCTCCCCGGTTACATTTCTGTATGTGGCAATGGTTATGCATTGTAATATTTGGAATCGGTGACAGTCGCAGATTCCCACGAATGCCTCTAATTGACTTCATAAAAAGTCAATAAATTAGCTCCTAACGTAGGAGTAAACCTTGTGTCAAACTTCCGCGCGTTGCCTGGGACTGTTCGCCTTTGCACGCAGGCTTGAGTAATTAGTTTGTCCTTCCCAGCTATCTCCTGTGCATCGCTTGGCGGTGTCCCCTTCCGCATCGTTTGTTTGCTTACCAGAGTCCAGGGCTTCCAGCTTCATGTGCTCATCTGTATTGTTTCCAAACATTTCAGGAGCCCCATTGAGTGCATCCCTGGACGGTAGCAGCTTTCCCATAGAAACCCCCCGCACTACCACCTCTTCTTTACCACCCCCCTCCCCCCCCCCTCTTATTAATCTCCATCTCTTTGACTCGGCAGCACTGAGACCGGCGAGCCACCATTTTCACATCCAGCCCTTGCAGAGGCCAGGCCCCGCACACTGAAAAGCGAATAATGGGGCTTGGCGGGCAGCTTTGTAAAGAACACGAGGGGCGCGTGTAATGTGAACTTTGTGAACAAAGAGCTTGGAATGTCCATGGGAACGAGGCTGTTTCAAAGAGCTGCATTCATGGGGCCCTTTGAAAGGCATCTTTCTTCCTCCTCTCGGCAGTGCTGTAAAGGGCTAAATACCCCGATGCACGGCATTTACGTGGCGTTTCATGCACATGGCGGGGTTCTGAAGTGCGCCGATCTGCATCGGGTACCTGGTTGCTCTGCCCGGAGCGTATGGTCCAGAATGGTATTGGTTGCAGGATGGCCCAAGTCAGTGGTTCCCAACGTTTTGACTTCTGTGGACCCCCACTTTATCATTACTGGTACCCAGGGACACCCACCGAATCATAATTTGAATCTGGGGGGCCCCAATGAGTCATTACTGAAAGCTGGGGACCGAATCTGTTAAGATTATTTAATTTTCTAAGCATTCGTGGACGACCAGGGGTCCCGGGCCACAGGTTGGGAACCACTGGCCTAAGTGGGAGGTGTCGGGTGAGGCCTGGAGTCTTGCTGTAAATATGGCACAGTGTGGTCACTGCACTGCACCATGACGTGCAGTGGAGAGTGCCACAGTAGGTGCAGTCGCACATTCGGGTACTCTATAGAAAGAGGAGAAGCCACTGTTGGTGGAAACAGTGGGTGTCTGCATAAAACTCTAACGTGGTCAATCCAGGGAGTAGGGCTTGTTATGTGACTTTTTAACATACACTGTTGCTCATTTTGTATTACACCCAAATAAAGTATCTGACATATGTACATGTAACTGGGATAGTGCAGCGTCTTCAGGAACAATACATTACCCCGCGAAATCTCAAGATTTGTTAGTGCCTAAATTTGCAAGACTCGTGATTTTTGAGTATGCTATGGACACAATCGCGATATCCGTTAAAAATAAGTTAGCACAATGTCTCCTGTTCTTCAAGTCAACTATGTTTTTCTTCTTCTATTCGACTGGCAGCAACATTACAGTGTTATTTATCCAGGTTTACACTGCAGGCCTTCCAGGAAGTGAGCTGTGTGTTTAAGATTTTTGACCCCCACAAAGGACGAGCGCACTCCGATGTGAACCGAGAAGAGTTAAATGGTCCTGTGTGCCCAGTTGCCAGGAGATTATGCACCTCCAGTAATACTTTTGGCTTTGCCTGTAGACGTTTGGTATCTCGAGGTTATTGGCGGGCTTCTGAAGCTGAGTTTGGTGATGGTTAAAGTTGCAAAGTGCACTTTGGTTGCTGTGACCCTATCCCCTTTCCCTCCTACACATCGTGTTATATCATTCACCATTGACTGGGCAGGTTTAGAAGTCAGTAGAAGTTTTTCTTATGGGACCCGCAAATGGCCACAGATAAAGCTTGTAGCCTTAGCAGAAAGAGTGACTGTGTTTATCAATATTATATATTCATATACATGCCAACTATTGGTCAACAGTGACAATTCACGGCTGGAGGAAGCTACGCATAGCATTGCATTTGAGCACAGGAGGCCAGCTGTTAATGATGCTTCCCATGCCCTTGGTTTCTCTTTCTCAGAGATGATCTGAAGGGACAAAGGTTGCCAACAGCACTCCATGAAGAGATATTTAAACCTAGTGCAGTAGCATAGAAAGATTCTGTTTACCAGGAGTCAGACCGGGTGATGCGGCATAGGGAGGAGCTAGTACATAAGCCCAATCAATGTCCCAGTGTTGACGCCACAAGTTAAGCCTTATTCATCCCATTGTCTGCTCTCTGCATTATTATCCCCTCAGATTAGGCCCCCTTTTAAAATGCCCTGCTTGTATGGGGCGTAACAAGTAAGCAGCCATCTGACTTAGAAATTAGAATTTGTGATTCGATCCAGACTTTCTGGACTTGAAACACCATCTAGCTTTTGCTCCTAACAGATTTAGGAAACAGCAGATGTGGCTCACAGTTGTTCTTCAGCACCCTGTACTTCTATTTGGAACACATGTTCAGTACTAAAGATGGTGTCAGTGCTTGAACATGTTGCCATGAAAATGAATATTTGTCTGTGAATCGCGTCATCTGCAATCTGGTCATAAACAGTAGCTTTTGGGTAACAAAATTATAGGACTCCCTAAGCCTAACAAGGCTGAAGGACATTGGGTATAATGTGACTATATATTTTGCGTGGACGATGACCTTGAATTTGTTTTTACTGGCACAATTTTAAGTGCTAGCTGTGGAAATGTGCATTAAGCTAGTAGTTCTACTGTGACCAAAGTTCCCCTGCAGTTACGCTTTTTGGAACTGATAATCAACAGTAAACATTGCCTACAGTACAATTTATAAATGGAATGCAAAACACTGTAGCTATAAATTTTGATTTGTAAAAATCAAAGATTTGATTTTAAAACAAATAGTTTTTTCACTAAACATTTGTTGGCCTCGAGAGCGCTCACGTGCGTTTTATGAACACATGATATGTTGTCAGCTGCACAGGTGTTGAAGTTACTGATTGAATAGCCACTACCCTAGGCCTCTACTTTTCATGACTGGGCATGACGCACAAGGGTGGAGCTGTGCCTGTTGAGCTTAGGCTCCTGCCGGCATCTCCTCCTATAAGGAATACTTAAAGCACCTTTCTGCAGAAGCGCCCAGCTATTGAGGAGTGTTTTATATATTTTCTAGACCGTTTGTCTTCACTGCTTCGATTTGTGATAATTCACTGTCCTGCTCCACCTCACTTACCTGCAGGCATAGTCCATCCAGCTGGGAGTCCCCCGACACAAGTCCCCTAACTGGCCGCCCACACACATACGCTGTCTCCTCTTCAGTGTCACCAGGCTCTCGGCCAACACTAATCTTCGCCCTCAGGTTCACACACACTTTGTCTTGTTTACATTTAATAACACCTTGGAAAAATATGTGGCCTCACTCTGTGCTGTGCGGCCAGGCCCTGTGCTTGGAAGTGGCCCATGTTTAGATAATACCTGTGCCAAGCCATGGAGAGAAGCCCTTCCCGTGGAAACCTTACCAGCAACTAAAGCTCTCTTTTAAGGTCTGGTGTAAGACAACAGCTTTTGATTTATTAAATAATCTATGGATACTATAGTTATAAGGGTTTTCAGCCATCTTCATCCACTATTATTGCCATTCACATTTTAATTCTAGCCATTACAGCGTAGGACAATGGGTCAGCCCACTTGAGCCACTGGCTAACTTCTATTTTTTTTTTTCTCCAAAAATATGTTTTGCTTTTGGTCAATCCTGTTTTGTTTTTTTTAATACTAAAAAGAGCCCAGCAGCCTCCCCAAAAGTAAAGTTTTGCACAAAAAAAAAAACACAGCAAACGAATATTTGACAAAGACAAAAGGCTGGCAGAAAACACATGACCGACTGGCTTTGCCAGTGCTTGTTTATTTCTGGTACAAAAATACTTGCAGCGCCTGATTTTCTTAGGTAAAGAATGTACATTTTCTTTTACAAACGTGCCGGCCACTGTCCCGGAATCCCGTGCACGTCGGGAGCAGTGAGTGCCACGTGCAGAGAGAGGGCCTCCGTGCATTTTCGTAGAGTTGTAACTTCAGTAAGCGCTGTCCCCGTTAGTCACACCAATTATCAAGTGAGCAACGCTCGTTGCTTCCACGGTTTGAATCATATCCTCTTGTTGCGCACTTGATTATTACCACATTCGAAGCAAGTGTAGCGAACTTGCGTGTCCTTGCTTTTGATGGGATTTGTTTTAGTTACAGCGATGCCTTCTGATATAATTAAACTTATCTCCGAACATGGATGGATGTTTCTTAGACACTACTTACCCATTGGATCTTAGTTGCAGCTCATTTGCTTGGAGGCAGGAATTCTAAAGTCCTTCATGAGGGGACATCTCAGAGGGCTGTACTAACCTCTG
The DNA here is from genome assembly GCF_031143425.1 of Pleurodeles waltl. Classification (NCBI taxonomy): domain Eukaryota; kingdom Metazoa; phylum Chordata; class Amphibia; order Caudata; family Salamandridae; genus Pleurodeles; species Pleurodeles waltl. Next base: position 885,134,739 of record NC_090445.1, on the reverse strand, counting down.
AATACATCAGAAGTACATTGTCGCAGCACCATTGGAAGTAGAGAAGGCTTGAATGTTCATTAAGTCCTGTGCCTTGTTTCCTTTTAAGGTCAGGCTGGCCTGGCTCAGCTGCAGTATCACTTGCGGCCTTAGGTTTCTTAAAGAGGCACTGGAACCGGTTCAGCTTGTTCGGTGACGTCACAGCATGCTCGACTTTGAGGGGAGAGCTGGCCCTACCCGAGTCCTCCAGACATAGAATCAATGCAGGAAGTACCTAGGTGCAGCTATGCTCTCATCAGGCTGGGTGTGTCACTAGTCCTGCTGTCAGAGCCCTTCTGAACCTAGCTGTTAAGGGAGCTCTTCTGTGACGCTGAGCCACGCTGTCAAACTGCGCTGTCAAACAGCGCTGCCAGCCCCTGAGCCGGGCCTCTGAGCCATGTTTTCTCACAGAGCCTCCTATCAAACAGCACAATGGCACCGCTGAGCCTTGCTGTCAAGCCGAACTCCAGTAGGCTGTCGAGACCTGCACTCAGCTGAGACGTGCTGTCAAACATTTCTCCTTTTGGTGGAGCCACCAGTGGGGGATGTAATGTTCACTGATTTAGCAAATGTTTGGTGTAGTTTGTAGTCGCTGATACTTATTGAGACCTTTTCTAACCATAAACAAGAAGTCACGGAGTGTCTTGGCTAGGATTAGACCCGTGGTCAGCTGGTGGAAGCCAGAATCAAAACCCGGGTCTCCTGGGGAACCTGTTGACTAGACAACATTCCTTTTCTCGTATTATAGAACAGTGGACTGAGGGGAGAAGCGGGTAACAAAAGGCGTAGTTGTCTGTTAAAAGGTTAAACTTGTGGTAAACACTTAAATTGTGTTCGACACGGTTTCAGATTGTGAGAGCTTAAACAGGAATTGGATAATTAAAGACTGGCTGAGCACACACAGTTGTTGTTCAATGCTGGGGACATACGGCTTCTCTTAGATTATTTCTTCATACTGTTACAACTTCAGCTGCACTTTCAAGTACCTTTATGTGGACTATAAACATTCGAGGCCTCATGGTCACCATAACGGGAAAGAGTACTGCGATTATGTAGAGACACAAACCTTACAAAAGTTTGAGGTCCATGCTTCCCCATGCCTTGGACAGTCGCCTCAACTGGGGGAGTGAAATGAGTGTTAAGGCCGCTTCCTGTGACCGAGAAGTTCTAAGGACATGATGGTGAGCAGGAACCAATTTTGGAGGGTCATGAAATAGCCTCCCACAGAAGCTGTCCAGTTTGGGCAACAACAAATTTAGAAATGGGTTTAGGGTGCCTTCGGATGAGGCAAGAGAGTTAAGTCAGAGACTGCGTAATGTCTGATGTTGCAGTAGGAGGAAGGGGCATATGCAGCCTGAATGGGCTTGGTGGCCAAAACTGTCCACACCCAGAAGTTGGTGACCAAAACCACACACTTCTTTCGCCATACTTTCCATTTAGGATGCCTTCATCACTTTTGTTCACCAGCTTGTGGCAATAACTTTCTTTTGTCCATGCCCCATAATTTAATGAAGGTTCCACTATATATATGCAGAAGCAAGCATGTGTATAGACCTTCTGGGTAGTGGAGGAGAGCCCGGTTTACCATCAGTACTTTATAAATATCCAAATATTTTTTGGGAGAACATACCACTGGTAGCCTCGACGCTTTCTATTGCCATATACTGATTTCTTTTAAATGTGCACCATACTTTGAGAATCTAACTGAATGTGCAAATTCTGAGAGAGACAAAAAAATGTAACCAAAGTTTTATACCTTTTAAAACCGTGTTGATTAAAGTGATATGTGAAGGCAAATTCTGCCTGTATGCGAAAAAAGGTCCTTGCTCTAGACCTGCAAGAGTGATTGCATCGTATGGCGAAGGTCTTCTACCCCTCAGCTCACTCTCGCTCGACTCCTCTTCACCCTACAAACTGGCAAAGCGCCTCTCACCACATCACCTACCCTAAAAAATCTTCCTTGCCCTCCAAAAAGTCTCACCTCCATTATTTTTAGTGGAATGGCCAACCAAAATCACCCTGTCTCGCCCACCTTGGTGACTCTGAAGGTTGCAGGGCATGCATTCTTGAACATACCGTGTACAAGAGCGAACTATTCCCTAATTTCCAAAGCGAAAGAACAAGTAGGTTTCGATTAGTCTTCCTGGTCAAACATTACATCATAATGTGTCCTCTCGTTGAACTGATAGTCTTTTATCAATATTGATATAAACATGTATCCACTGAAACTTGTTGAAGAAAAACTTGTGAATTAATCCAGTGTCATAACGTTCAACAGGTAAAAATACAATATGCGGTTAATTCTCTATCTTCGGTGTCAGCTCTTGTTACATGGTTGGAAACGCATATAAACAATCTGTAATATACACCGAAAGCATGTGCACGTTTGGTGCAATATCTCACAGCTTTCCCAGCCACGAAGGCCCTTTGAGATTTTCCATTTCAACTCTGTGGTTTCAGCTTGGATGCAGCAGGCAGTATTCATTTTCTCACGATCTTTCAGCTCCCACACCAGACCATCTGATGCCCTAAAATTCGAACCACTGAGACACTCCCACGTTCTTCTGCAAGAGCCCAGCATCTCCCAGACTAAAGACCGCGTGCGCCACTTTGAAATGTCTTTGCCAGCTGACGGGACCGCCCTCCTATTGATGCTCCCAAACAGTAAGGGTTATTTTGTTGTGGCGCATCGAGAAATGTACAGGCTTCATGAAGGCCTAGAAATGGAAGTAGGAAACTCGGAGCTGTCCGGGGAAGGGGCTGGATATTGATTCTTTCCATTCTAACCCTCAGTCTCTGGATCAAATTGACCGTGCTTTGAGATTAGTTTCCTTTATATAACGCAGATTTCTTTATATTTCAACTAAATGTTTAACTGTGGCACTACTTATGCCATTCATCTTGTAGTAAATTGAACACAGACAATTTCTAATGTACTCTGCTTCTATTAAGAAGTGAATTGCTAGTCTTGGTAACTTGTTTAGCCCAAACTAGCTTAAAAGTGCAGAGTGCTGTCCCTGGGGTGGCCTCTCGGTTAGACAAAGCGGGAGACGATTGTGGTTTTCAGTGGAGAATGGGAGGGTTTCGGGATGAGATAAGTAGGAAGGGTTGGGCAGCAAGTGGGTGGGTTGGCAAAGGGTGAGGATTGAGACACTGCCTGTGGTCTGACATCAGTGGTTGCTGAGTGAGGAGGTGTTACTAGAGAAGATGAGTTTCCAGCCTCTTGCAACAGTGGAGATCAGATGGAACATGTTAGATGGCAGAGGATTGCCATCCAGGTCCTAGGATCACATCCAGAAGAAGCCTTACATCTGGTCTTCTCCTTCCATCATTTACGGATTTTTGATCAGTTGCTGCTGCTACTGGGTGCGGTGTGCTCTCCACTGGAGGCATTCATCTTGCTTGTTAACTGCCTGCATCGATTTTTTTAATGTGATTTAGATATTTTGGGAGGCTCCTTTTGGAAATACAGATGTTAAATGAATAATTTACTTGCAAGGCACTCGTCTTGTTTGCGTTCTTACGTTTGAAATCTTCACTCTGCTTGGATACCAGGTGGTGATGGGTGATGCATGTTTTTGTGAGATTAACTTTTCACCTGAACCTGACACTGGTTGAAGGTGGTTGGTCTGGGGCATGTTGAAGCACCTGTAGTAACCTGAACTGTAGTTTCTCAGATTTGTAGGCCCCTGGCTGTCAGTTGAGCAGTTTGCTAAAGTGAGTTGAATTGTTCGTTATAGTGCTTAGATGATGATTTTTTTGTGGCTATATTACTCTGTGATAGAGACCCAGGACACCTATGCTCGGGTATCAACCACACTGTATAAATATCTTTAATTCATATTTGCAGGGATACAGCACATTGGATAGATTTTGAGCATTTTCCAGCATTTCAAGTGTTACTGTTGTTGAGAGAGACACACTTTTTCAGCCATGTTAAAGGTCTCTCCAGATTTTAAATGTCTGTTGTGGAAGAACTGCTGTGTGCATTACCAGGACTTAGAGTGGCCTTGGTCACCCCTTGATTGTTTTTTTGTTTTTCCTTCCTTTTATTTAGACGACTTGAATTCTTGTATTTAAAGAACTACTTTTTAGGTTACATTGCAGCGCGCAAGCACTGCTCTTCTGACATGTTGGTTTGAACCTGAGCTTCTAACCACGCCCACCGCACACCCATCACCATCACTCGTTCATGGGCTTGCCTTTCAAAAGTCCTTTATCATTGGTAAATGCTTTACGTTTGTCCCTCCTATGGCGGTTTTGTTACCGACTTGTCTATCGACCCAGTTGCATGGATAATTGCACTTTTGCCAATAACTCTGATTGCGAGCGAACTTCTTTTACCGTTTGCGTCTCCTTTACGCTCATGGCAGCTGTGGTGCTTTGAATCGGCTCGCATAAGTCAACTGTTCTACTTTTTTATTTCAGTTTGTGTGGCAAGAAAAGTCCAGTTAGGAATTTACAATGCTATTAGCTCTAACTCGAGCAAACATGCAACCCATTGCATTGCAAATGCTTTTTGGTTTCCCTTTCAGCATACCATGGGAGTGCAAATGTTTTCTTGCTGTTTCTCTCGTGCTGCTTTTCTTCGTGTATCCTGTCCCCCTCTGTGTTTCTCTTGCTACTCTCCACCCAGCTTGTTGATTGCTTCACCACCTACTTTTCTTTTTTCAAACCTTCCCCACCCCCATAGCCATCCAACTCCTTTTTTACTCCCCCACACCGCTCATCTATTGGATTCAGTTGCTCCTGTTGAATGTATTTTTTGTTAAAAAAAAAAAATTCTTAGATTTTTGGAGTGTCCTGCAGCTGCAATTTGCTACTGGGCCGTTCCTTTCTTTGGAATGCCCTTCTGTGCATCTTTTTGCTGTTTATTTTTTTTAATGGAACAACGCCAAGAAATGTATCCGCTATCTTACAATGGTACATTTAACCAACCATTCGCAAAGCCATTTGGTTTGGTATTGGCTACCAGGCGTTACCAGGCGTTTTGCGTTGATAATTATTTTGTTTCATCATTGATTTGGTAAAATGTTATTGTTACGGAAAAGCTGCCACCTACACGAATAAAATAAATAATTTTTAATTATAGCCTAAAGCATTATTTTTTCGTCTCAAAAAACCCATATTGTGATGATACCCACTGCTGTACAGTGAGGAATTGTGTTTTGGGTGTGTTTTGTGAAAGAGAAGAATGCCACCGCTCACAGTGAGTTAACCAATAGCTGATGTGGGCTAACCACGTGACTAACGCAAAAAGAAACATTTAGATGGAAAGGGATATCTGAAAGTCCTTTTAGCAAAGTATATATATGAATTTAGTAAAATCAAAAGGACTTGGCAAATGACAGACCTAAAAAAAAAAAATGGACACCACAGTGTATTGATGCATCTGTGCACATTTGTGTTGACACATGTACATCCATATGTCATCACGCTGCGGCAGGCATTGTCCTTTTTCTGATGCTGTTCAGCATCCGTAGCATACAGCTGGTAAAGCCAAAATATCAATTAATTCCTTTGAAAGGTGAGGACTGGTACCTTTGCTGATGCCTGTCCTACAGTGGGGTTCATAGTTTTTAACTGCTCCTGAATCCCACCTCAGCTCTTTATCAGAACGGTGACCTTCAGTATTTCCGGGGTTCTGTATGGATTGCCTCTGTGAAGGAAGAATTGAGAAAAACAGTTACTATGGGCAAGAGGGAGTGGCATTTACATTCTCTATGTGCGAAGGAATGATCTCTCTAGGAGGTAGATGTGGGTTAATGTATTGGTGGTGTGCAAGAAGGATTTGTAGAAAGCCTGGATGGGGATGCCGTCCACACTTCGCCATTGGGAAAGATGGGTTTGTAGGAGAGGTTTGTGAAATGCTAGTTCTAGTAACCATTGTTTCAGGGCATATACAATTATTTTAGATCGAGGGATTTGCAGATCATGGGGGTATTAACTACTCAGTGGTAATTGTTTCTTTTAGTTTGATGCTGGAGTTGTTTTGCTGTTGATGTTTGCAGGCAGAAGGGAACTCAAACGCCTTCAATTAGATTGTCATAACTGCTTTCTTATGGGTAAATAAATGTCCCTTTAATGAACACCGAAGAGACATCTACTAAAGACATTTTAAGTGGGGAGTATGTTTGCAACATGTACTTATCAGGTTTGACAATGCTCGACCAATCCTATGGAGGAGCAGTTGCCTCTCCCTAACCTTCCCCTTAGACTACCACGTTTCTCATTGGTTTTTCTGTCGCTGAAGGTAATCATTACTTAAATAAAGTTCTAGTTCACTTCATGATGCTACTAGAGATGGTACTGGCTTTACTGTACCGCTTACTGGTGTCGTAAGAAGCTATATTCCAGTACACTGTGTGCATGTGGGAATGTTGGGATTATATTGGTAGATTGTGCTTTTAAAAATGAAAATAAGGGGGGCGTGGCTTCGGGCGTCAAGATGGCGGTCGCACTTTGAGAGTGCTCTGGACCCCTCCGTCATCCGCCCTTAACCACCGTGGTCCAAGAGAGCGGAAAAACGCTGTACATGGCGCCCGGTGTCCCGGGGACCCGTAGAGAAGTTTGTTGGGGCGAATCGATGGGAAGCCGGCGGCTCGCCCTCATACGGCGACCCGGCTGCTCCCGTGGAGAGGAGCTCAAGATGGCGGCCGCTGCGAGATGCACCCGGCGGATCTGAGGTGGGCTTGGGGGCCCCGACGAAGTTGGCTGCCGCGGGCTGAGAGGCGGCGAGAGGCCCGGTGAGAGCTGGGGGCGTGCCCCGAAAGTGGATCCCTGCCGCGGGGGCGCCGGCGGACCCCCCCCCCCCCCCCCCTCCTCCTGTCGTGGAGGAGGGCGCGGGGTGAGCGGCGCCGCACTGAGGTGCGAGTGTGACCCGGAGGACCGGGGGCCCTCCCTGACCGCCTGGGCGGCTTGCGGTGCTGCGCTGGGGCCGTGGTGGAGGCCCTGGCCACCAAGATCCCCCTGCTGGGGGGAATTTAAATCTGAAGGCGTGCTGGGGACCAGGACCCGGCTGAAAAGCAGAGTGGTGCCCGGGGGGGCAAGGAAGTGAATCGAAGACCGGGGGGGAGTGGAGGGAGAAGACGAGCGGTGACGCCCCCGCCCCCCCCCCCCCCCCCCCCCCCCCCCCATCCCTGCAGCAACAGGAGGGGACTCGGGGGCCTGGGGGCTTGGCTCCAGCCTCGCCCGAGCCCGGGTGGAGCGCGAGCTGGACTGCGGCAAAATCTGGACTGCGAGCCGAGCAGTGGAAGGCAACACCTTGAGGCAAGTGGATACCCTGGGTTCCGGGTCGTGCTTGGTTGACTTTAGAGCCTGGTCGGAACGCCCTGAGAGATCGAGAGCGTGATCGCGACGGCACAAGGCCTACAATGGAGGCGCAGAGCCCTTAAGGTGGAGAGACCTGGGTCTGGGTCTCGGACGGGTCCCCCCCAACTGGTGGAGAGAGCGAGAAAGGGAGCTGAAAAGAAGGGGCCAACGGTGTCATTGCCGGCCGTCCTTACGTGATCAGACACAGCGAACCCCCCCACAGTCCATGGTACTTAACAACGCACTAAATTCTCAGGCTTGAAACCGCGTTAAGGAAGGTGTGGCCCACCTGACGCCCGCCTCAAGTGCCACGATGGGGGAAGGATAAAACGAACAAACAACCCCCGCCCTCCCAACAAAAAATAGACCAGTTCACGACTGCGACGGGCCAACGAGGAGGGGGAGAAGTGGCTGGTGGGGGTTCAACCCCAGACGGGGTGAGTGCCATTCTCCAAGCTATTCAATCATCGCAGATAGCCGTGGAAACTAAAATTGGTGAGGTGCGAGTGGACATGGGCCTCATCAGACAGGACCTTAGAAATGCTGTAACCCGAATTACGGAAGTGGAAACCCGAGTCTCCCAAACCGAAACCGATTTGTCTGACCTCGAAGCCAAAGTAGCCCAGCTGCAGTCCCGAACCGGCGAGCTTCACCGTCGTGCAGAAGATGCGGAAAACCGGGCCAGGCGCAACAACCTACGCTTCATAGGTTTCCCAGAGGGCATAGAGGATGACAAGGCCGCCGAATTCCTGGAGACGTGGATCAAATCTTGGATGCCTGACCAATCCCTCTCGCCCTTGTTTGCAATTGAAAGAGCCCACAGGGCGCTCGCACCTCGCCCACCTCCGGGCGGTCCGAAGCGCCCGATGATCGCACGATTCCTTAACTTTAAGGACAGAGACAATATCCTCAGGGAAGCAAGGCGGCAAGATGGTACGCAGTGGGAAAACCACAAAATCCTAATTTTCCCGGACTACACCAGAGAAGTCCAGACCCGCCGTAGGTCGTACGAACATGTTAAGCAAAAACTAAGGGCAATGCAGCTCTCGTACATGCTCCTTTTCCCCGCTCGCCTCAAAGTCCTCATGACTGGGAAAGCTTACTTTTTTGATTCCCCGGAGGAGGCTTGGGACTGGCTGACGGAGGAGGGCATTGGAGCCCGAAAGGGTCCCCCCGGGACCACTGGAAGAACCCCACATGTCGGGCCCTCACCGTCAGAGGGGCCCCGGAGGAGCAGGCGGCGCACCAGATCCCGGAGAGGCAGACAGAAAGACACGATCGCTCCTGCAGAGGACGAAGCAGCCCGGGAATCTGGTCCTCATACTAAATCTAACATTGAGACTCTTCCGGTGGCCCGAACACAGTCCCAACCCGCCGAGGATGGGCGATTGAGTCAGTCTCCGGTACTCGGCTGACAGGAGATGTAGGACCCCTGCGCGAGACGTAGGGGGATTCGGGCTTCGCCTGATCCTCTCAGGCGACCCCTAGCGAGATTAACATTGATGACTCCGGAGGCTTCCTAGAGTATGGTGTTGAACGCTTGTTTTGTGACTACTAATTGCAATTGATCCGAAAGAAAGGAGGGGTCCACCACTCCACCCCAATGACCGTTTTACTGGCTGTCTGGTTTTGGTTGGGTACATGGGCGACAGATGCTTCCGGGGGGGGGAGTATGGGGAGGGGGGGAGTTTAGGGGGGAGGGGAAGTTTAAGTTAGGTTTAAGAGGCGACAAGTTGGTTAGCCTGGTTTGTAGATTTAAAATTTTACGGTCATGTCCGAAACGGTCATCCCTGGGCTTGCTCCCGCACATCCAAACATGCCCAACAGTGTCACACCTCACGCTTGGTCCTCAGTAACCCAGGTCCTCTCCTGGAATGTAAACGGCCTGTTAGACAAGATCAAACGATCTGCAGTATTTAACACCCTCCGCAGGTATTCTCCTTCAGTAGTTCTGCTACAAGAGACCCATCTTCTTGGGTCCAGATGCCCTATGCTTGCGAGAGGAGGATACAATAGGGTATATCATGCAGGGTTTTCCAGAGGCTCTAGAGGAGTGGCCATTCTGCTCCACCGATCTCTGCCCATGGTAATCACTTCCACGCAATCTGACTCACAAGGTAGATTCATGGTGGTCACGGGGACTCTTCACGGACAACCGCTAAACTTGGTGTGCGCTTATGCGCCCCCGGCAAATCACGACTCCTTCCTACTTTCGCTCCACCGAGTAACTTCAGGATTACCCCAAGGAACTACCCTGCTGGGAGGCGACTTTAACGCGGTCCTTGACCCAAGGCTGGACATTTCTGGGGAAGCTACCATACATAGATCCAAGCGGGCCTCCGCCCTAAGTAGTTGGGCGGAGAGCCTTGGCTTGTGTGAGGTGTGGCGCACCTGGCATCCCAGGGAGCGCCAATACACACATACCTCCGCAGCCCACCAGACGCAATCCAGAATAGACCTGGTGTTCATGCCCGCCCTAGATTTCTTAAAAGTAGCAGGGGCTGAGATTCTTCCACGGGGGGTCTCCGATCATGCGCCAATACGGATCCGGCTGGGTAGAGCAGACCCTACCAGACTGCCTATGTGGCGCTTGAACGCGTGGCACTTACAAGATACAGAGTACACCCAAGAGATCAGGTTGCACCTCGACCAATATTCCGAATTAAATGAAGGCTCGGTTCGATCCCCAGGAATGCTATGGGCTGCTTGCAAGGCCACTATTAGAGGACATGCCAGAAGCATTCTTCGGTCCCGTGAACGAGATCATAATTCCCAAATCACCGAGCTAGAGAACAAGGCCCGGAGACTCGAATGCCAACATATAAACTTGGCATCGGCCACGACCATGAGGAAACTGACCAGGGTAAGAGAAGATATTAAACATATAATGCTAGATTCGGCCAAGCACATGTGGAGAGCCTCAGCAAGCCGAATTTATGGATGGGGGGATAAAAACGGGAAACTACTGCATTGGCTGGCCACCCGCCCCATGGCTAACAGTATTATACCGGAGATCTTAGATGACTCCGGCACCCTTGTCAAAACAGCAGTGGAAATCGCACATAGCTTCGCCTCCTACTACGCCCGTCTATACGCCAGGCATCCACGCCCTGCTGTTGAGAGAGAGTCCCCCCTATTAAATGAGATTACCCTTCCCGTGGTAACTCCAGAGGCGAGAGACAGACTGGACGAGGCCATCGATCTTGTGGAAGTATGCAGCGCAATATCGGGACTGGCATCAGGCAAAACACCAGGCCCCGACGGCTTTCCAGCGGAATTTTATAGTAAATGTAGCGATATTCTGGGTCCCCACCTGCTCAACATGTACGAAGAAGCGGAGAATCAAGGCCGCTTCCCAACAGAGATTGATCAAGCCACTATTGTGGTGATCCCCAAAACTCAACCCCCATCACGACAATGTTCAGCGTACCGGCCTATCTCGCTCCTAAATGTGGAAGTCAAGGTGCTCTCTTCGATCCTTGCTTCCAGACTGAGGGAGGTAATGCCCACGCTGGTGCACCCTGACCAGTGTGGTTTTATGCCCACTCGTAGCACAAGACACTGCATCAGACGATTACATCTTGCTTTGGCGCACCGCAAAGTGCTATCGCATACGCAGTTGGCACTGCTTTTACTCGACTTCGAAAAAGCCTTTGATACGGTAGATTGGTCCTTCCTCAATCAGGTCTTATATAAAAACGGGCTCGGACCTAAATTCCGGGGACTGGTGAAACTCCTATACTCTAACCCGACGGCTCGAATCAGGGTGAACGGAGTAGTCTACGACCCAATCCCCATTGGTCGTGGGACTCGACAGGGATGCCCATTATCTCCCCTGCTCTTCGCACTAGTGATAGAGCCACTGGCGATATTAATGAGAGGCGACCCACTGATCGAGGGCTGGCATTGGCCCTCTGGCTCGGAAGACAGAGTGGCTTTGTACGCAGATGATGTGCTCCTGTATATCTCCAATCCATCCAAAAGCGGCCCACGCGTCCTAGAGATCCTTAGACTTTTCGCGGAAGCCTCAGGGCTGACCCTGAACCCAGCCAAATCTTTACTGATCCCCCTTCATCGCTCGCACGACTGTATAGATTGGCAACGGAATATCCCGATACGGAGAAACAGCTTTAAATATCTCGGGATACATATCTCACTTCTCCCCGAGCTAGCGTGGGAACTCAATGTCACGCCGCTATCAAAGAAAATCAAAACCGACCTTCTGCGCTGGAGGGCCCTCCCCCTGAATCTACTTGGTAGAATAGCGCTGTACAAGATGATGATTCTCCCCAGGATCTTATACCTCCTGCAGAATTTTCCACACCCCTTCCCCGCGGGATGGTTCAGGGAGATGGATTCTTTAGCACGCCAATTCATATGGAGTGGCTCACGTACAAGACTGTCGCTAAAAACCTGTCAGAGGGATGTTTATGAGGGTGGACTGGGCATGTCGAATATTCAATACTATTATCTAGCGATGCATATACTTGTAATTAATGACTGGATGGGAGGTGGATGGACAGACCCCGCATACCAACTAGAATTGCAGACAATGGGCTACCCACAGATCCTTGACATACTATACGGGAGCCCGATACCCCGGGATACTCCAGATGTGACCAAAATGGTACTTCTGGGATGGCGTACAGCCCAGAAAGTGACGGGGTGGTGGGGGCGCCTAACCCAACAAACTCCGCTATGGCAGGGGAAGCAGCTGATACATGTAGCAGGTCTGGAGGGCTTCCAGAAATGGGACACCATAGGGATCTCCACGCTGGGAGATATTTGGAGAGGGACACATATACGATCTTTTCAAGACCTCCAGAAACAATATTCCTTAAACAAAACACAATTCCATCGATATCTCCAACTACGTCATGCCCTACTAGTTCACCTGCAGACAGGAGACACCATACCCGAGCACAGCCCCATGGAAGCCAAGGCACTGATGGGAGTCCTGGGAAGGGGAGGGGTTTCTCAGATTTACCGCACCTTAATCACCGCCACTGGGGGACCCCTGAGAGAGCTTCGCCAAAGGTGGGAGAGTTGGGTGGGACCCATGGAGGAAACGGACTGGACAGAAGCACTAATGGCCCCACGCTCCCTAACAATGGCCACACGCTTCCGTTTAATACAATCCTATTTCCTTCACACCGCATACCTCACACCCGCCATGTTACATAAAGCAGGCCTCCGCCTCACAGCGGAATGCCCCCGCTGCAGGTATCATACAGCGGATTTCTACCACATGGTATGGACATGCCCGATTATAATGGCCTATTGGGAAAGGGTGGTGCAAGAGATATCTGAGGCCCTACAGAAGGAGGTAAAGAGGTCGCCATTGCCCCTCCTTCTCGGGGTGATGGGAGATACAGAGCTACGAAGAGCAGATCGGTCCTTCTTAGGGGTGGCATGTCTGGTGGCCAAAAGGGACATAATGGCAGACTGGAAGGCCAGGGTGGCTCCGGCACTGGCTAAGTGGAGACGGGGAGTGGATTGGTGTGCGCAGCGAGAGAAACTTGTGTACGAGGCCAGAGGTTGCTTACACAAACACAAGAAGATATGGGGGAAATGGGAGGATGTAGCGGGCCTTTAAGAGGGGATGGTGAGTAACATTAGTGATGAAAGCAGCAGGGACCGAGGACTTGACCATTATTGTATTGTTTTGATGCCCGTTGGCATCATGTTGTACTGTATTCATAATTGTTCTATGCAAAATTTAATAAAATTTCTTTATCAAAAAAAAAAATGAAAAAAAGGTTTGAGATTTCTTTGTCTTAAACCAATTTAAATCCATGTGAAATCAGTCTGCGTTGGCGACACCTCCCTTGCCAGCAGATACCGATTTTTGCCCGCAGTTTCTGGGCTCATTTCACCCATTATTCCGGGAGGACATAAATAAGTCAGTTTGATTTTGTTATTTCCGGGAACTGTCCTAAACAGGTAAATCAGTGCTTAATTTGTGCTTGGTGTTTCCGGTGCTGAGCACCTGCACTTACTTTTGCGGGCCGGGGTTTATTCTTCTGCCTCAAGCGTTTGCTGGGAGCAAAAGACACAAATGGGAAAGACGGAGGAAGGGAAAACGAAAAAGCGTCACAAAGGGAAAAAGTAGAAAGCTGGAAGAGTGAGCTGAAGCGGCAGGGAGTGCCTTTATATGGATTGAAGAGGCCCGGGATGGCTTCAGGATTGGCGACGCCTCAGTATTTCGTGTTCACACATTTAATTGCAGCAGCTGCGTTTTTAAGAGGAGGGCTATGGACACCAGCACCTTTTTGTTGACAAATTAAGCACTGAGATAAATAGTATAGCTACCTGCACAGTGTGAACTAGGGTTTGTCAAAAGTGAATGTAAGAAACAGGGATTTTTGTCACTCGGACTGAATGGAAAGAACACGGCTGCTCCAGGAACAGTTTGCTTGGCTATGTCCACCAAATGCACTTAATTAGTAGTTAATGTTTATTGTGCAGACCTTGCCTTAATCAAATAAATTAAATTCAGAGATTTCTGATGATGCCCGAGGTGCTTAAATTAAGGGATTACTTATTAATGTCTTTGGCTTGCCTACATCATCCTGGGGCGCAGTTTCCATTGTTTTGGAAACCAAATACAAACTCCTAAATTCCTTCACTAAAAATGCTTTATTGAGCTCAGCGATTGGCCAGTTGTCAAAAGTAATGTTTTTATTGCCGTGATAGTTGCCAAGTCACTAATCACTACTATTCCGAAATCACATTAGCTTCCTTTCCACAGGAGTATTAAGATAGGCCAGATAAAGTTATTTCTCCGTAACAATACAGTTACTAACTTGAGAGGATTTGAGCTAACTTTGATAAAATTGCTTTCTCTGAGTAATCGCATAGCCTATTTTTAGTGTAATTCTGCTTCTTGCATTTCGTATTTTTTTTTTTTTTTTTTTTAAGTGTGCTGCTTTGCTTTGTATCAGTAATTATTGGACTATTTTTTATAATGTCTGTACCTATTTTGTAATTGTTATTTATAGTCTACTTTGACTAATTTTCATCTCATTATTTTTTTATTTCTTTATTTTATACAAGTTCATATTTTATGTTGCGAATAAAAATATATTATCCCATATTTTTACACGTTTCTTTAACATACTTACTCGTTTGGCATATATTTTCATTCCTATGCACCCTTCTTTGTTTATTTAGCCACATTTGAATTTCTGGGGGTTCAGCTGCTTTCCAGTAAATGGTTATAAGAGATCATGCGAGTGATAAGTGCAAATTGTGTACCAGTGTACTAATTTAGTAATCCCGATTATTGTGGTGGAAGGGTGGATACGGAAATTATTTTTATTTGGTCCTTTATATATAATAATTGCCAAAAACCTTTAGATCACTTAGGTTGTATAGTCGTGTATGGGGTAACACAATTAATGCTTCATAGTAACTCCTTAAGAGTGGAAGTGTCAATCCTACTTTTCGGCATAGAAGATAGACTATTCAAAGACTAAAGTGCTGGTGTTCACTCCATGAAAAACTACTAATCATTACCTCTATTTTATGACAAAACTGTTAGGTTAACATACATGGGAGAGTGATAAAAAGAAAATTAAACTGAGGTAAAATAGAACTAACACTTCACCAATTTGTTGTTGCCAGCTATTTAAAACTGAATCCATTTACTGTACCAGAGGGGGTGTCATTTAATTCGTATACATCTTCATATTATTCTGACACTTTTATTCCAAAATATCTCGTTGGCTAATTTATATAGTTGGGCTTTATGAATGGAGGAAGGATTTCTAAATTGGTGTTAAAAAGGTAAAATCTCTGTTTTGTCAGTGTTCACTTTAGCCTTCAAGCACCTTTTAATAAAGCAATTGGATGCGGCACCAGTTTAGAAACTTTGGTATTGCAGTGCAGAAACAATACCATGCTAGCTGCATTTAGTTTGAGCTTCGGGGCATTAAGCAAGGCTGGCAGTGTTAAATCTGTAACTTCTCAATACACTGGCTAAAGGTTCAGTGAAAAGTGCAAAGAGGCAACGTGATGGGTGACTCTCTGACTGGTGCCCCTTGTTACAGAGAGTTTTTCAGTGATGCTGGTTTGCAGTAGCTACACTGATTACTTTTTTATCAAGTGGGACACCTGCAATAATTACTTTCTTAGGCTCTGAAAAAAAACGTTTCACCGAGTAAGTTGAGAACTTGTATTTAAAATCCTTCTTACAAACGATGACAATGTCCTTAAGGACACACTCACCTTTTATAAACCAGGAACTTACTTGCTGATAAGAGAATAGAACAATGTTCTTGTATTTTGATAGAGGGAGTGAATAGACGTGGTATATGCATATTTCTGTATACCAACCAGCCATACATCTGTGTAGTATCAGTATCGCAAGGTCAACATTTCTTGTGACCCAAGTATTTTGCTTAATGCCATCCTTGGGGGTGGGATGTTAAATTAGGCCAGTAAATATATATTGTTGCATGCCACGGTTTTTGGACAGTTCATTTATCCTCCCATAGGTCTTATTGCTAACAAGGGAATGGAGCAACAATGTTTTCTAGAAATTACTTTGTAGTTGGTGTTGACTCAATGAACAAGATGTCTGTGCACGAGAGATACTTGCCGATTTCCTCGTGCTCTCTAGTAGATACGGACCGTGCAAGGGGCCGTGCAAGGTCATGCATTTCTACCTTGACAACAGTAGATGATTGATTCTGGAAGGCTATCACAGCACTACTGTGTTACAGAGGATTATTGGTCTCTTGACCACGTGTTTATCAAATGAGCTGCATAGAGACCACCGAGTTGGACCTGTTCAGCTAGCTCTTATGTCAGCGCCAGAAATCAGAGTTGCTGTTTAATTCCAAGTTTTCATCTCAAAAGCTCAACATGACCCTGTCTTTGTGGCTTGAGAGGGGGCTCCTAAAGCAAGGAGTCCACACTACTGTTCTTATTCTCCATATGTTAATTATGCCTTCTTCCGGATTATAATTTGAGGCAGCAATTTTTGGATGAGAAATGTTTACATAGCATAGATGAATGTATGTAAATCAGCGAGAGGTCATGGGTTGGTTAACATTGTGATTACCGCTAATAAGACGTTTGATTAAAATCAGGACATAAAACCAGGTAGTGGAAAGGCATGTTATAACAAGGCAGGATGGGTGTAAACACTTTATACACCCTACATATTTACACCAAGGCTTAAAGTAAGTATCTTCATATTTTAAGTTACAAAAAGTCACTTTTCAGTACCGTTTTCCAATTTCTGGTGTTGAGGAGTTTGAATACAATGGATTTACAAGGTGGAAAATCGCACAAGTTGGAAGCTGCGCTTGGCAGTCTGGTGTAACTCGAAGGTTGGGGTTGGTGGATCGAAGGTTTTGAGTAAGTATGTGCAGGACTACGATGTCAAGAGAAGACGATTGGAGCCTTGCAGTTAACTGCTGTAAAAGCAAGTGTCAAACTTTTATGGCGCCCCGGTTTTGGCAGTGAGCCAGTTTACTTATTGTCAGTAAGCTTAGGTTGGGGTACTCTTATGTACTTATATGGAATTTGTGTAGCAAAGTTTAGTCTTGTGTAACCTTTTCTCATGGTACTAAGGTGTTTTGGGGGAAACGTGAAGGAATAGGTGTGTTGGTATTAAATATCTTTATTTTCCAGAATAGATGGAAGGGTATCCAAGGTTCCTGGCTGAGTACACCTCTATCAGTAAGTCACTAGAAAATGTGAATACATTCAGCAAGAGAGAGAGTGCTAAAGATGGAAAGTGTTTGACCTCGTTGTGGAGAACTCTAGCAGGAGTGATCACATTTGCATCCAATGCCTAATCGCAATAAAGCAGTTTGTGATGCGTGTTTGGAGGCGGGATGTGAAAGAAGAAAACAAAAAAACATGGTATGGTTGTCGTTGGCACACAAGTGAGGGGAGATACCAAATGAGGAGATATCACAGGGGAAAGATACTTAGTGAGAGGTGGATAGGACTAAGGACAGATCGTTGTTGGCTTCCTGTTGGTAGACGGGCGGTTGCTTATTTCTTTAAGTTCCAGGTCACTGAGAAAACACAATCAAAGATATATATCTTGAGCCAGTTGTGTGCCAGGCCGGAGATACTGAGAGAATTTAGAAAGATAGGTGCAGAGCAGAGGTCTTCAAACTAGGGCCCTTAGTTGATCCCAGGCAGGGTGCCACACTCTCACCTAGAGAAGCAACATGCTGATAGTGTTTTGTTTCAATAAGCCATTCATTATTGGGCCATCATGAACAGAGTAGGTATGAAAGGAGAAGGGACTACAAATATTAATAATTCCTTACACCCCAGTTACTGATAATCACACTGTACATACGTTTACACTTTAGTAAGGCCTGGCTGACCGGAATAGTGGTTGGCAATCATGCATTTGATGGCATTTTTAAAAGAAGTAACATGACCTAATTGTTGTGTTTAAACATGTTCAGACATATTTAAACATTGTCAATTTAATAGAATAATTTATATAAATTCTGAGGGAACCCTGATTTGAAAAAAATATTTATATATATATTTTTTTTTTGCATGGGGTTGCTGCTTTTAAAAAGTTTGAAGACGTCTGCTGTAGAATAATGTGCTGCGTCTGTGGTTGTGTCGAGTAATTTGAGGAAGGATGGCATTTTGCTGTGTGATGGACATCGGGTAAAAAAAGTTAGGTATGTTTGGAAGTGCTGTTTGTGTTGAGTAAAGTGTATGGCAACCAGATACAAGGTGATTAAGAGGCTTATTGGAGGAAAGAAAGTGTAATAGATCGTCTTACATTTTCTTCTAGCTGCGTTCGGGTAGCTCCAGTGGTTCTCATTTAGTGAGTGAACATTTAATTGTGCTTGAGAGCAAATGCCAGCCTCCCTGCAGGGCAAACAAGCCGTGAGTCACCCACATAACAGCACTGCAGTTTTCTTCAAAAACACAACAAGAATATGCTTCCTTACAATACCAATAAAAGGTTGATGGGTCAGTAAAAACGGCTCTAGCTTATGAAAGCTTCCTTTTAAGTGTGGAATGTTATTACTCTGTTTTTAAATCCTACAGATGTGAATTTTGTTACAGGGAATTTCACAGATTACCTTTGTACGCCTCTGACAAACCTTAAGCCTAGAAGTTTTGCAATGTAATAATTCTTGGTAGAATGTCTTCAAACAGCCTGACAGGCTTGCCTGTCTAGCAGGGTATTGAAAATAAAAAAAATCTTTAAATAATCCATCCGTCCATGTTTACTCATATTTTTCCTTCTGAATAATGGTCCTTTGAGCTCGACTGTCCATTATGCTCTGTTTTCTTCCATTGCAGCTTAGTGCATGGGCCAGTGGTTCAGTCTAGATCAGTCATTGGCACTTTTCCCCTAAGAATGATGCCATTTTCTAATCACTTGTGCACATCTATCTAAAAATGAGTGTGTTTCATTGTCAGGGCTAGTTAGCTAACAGTTTAGTTTTTAATGTATCTTTATTTTGTCTTACGATACTGCAACTGCATAAACATGCTAAAAGATCGCTTGCTTGCCTCTCATTTCATCTGCAGTGCATAGCATCCCATGGGGTCTCTATAGGAAGTTGGCTCTGTATATGCTAGCTCAATGTGAGAGATGGTGTGCTCAGAGTCCAAGGATTCCCCTTAGAGGTTGATAGAGGCAAAATTAGATAATACTAATGCTCTATTTTGTGGTAGTATGGTCAAGCAGTAGGGTTATAGGAGGGTAGTGTTAAGCATTTGTTGTACACACACACACAGGCAATACATGAGAACACTCCCTCAAAGACTTAACTCCAGGCTAATAGGCTTTTATATAGAAAAATATTATTTTCTTAAATTATTTTAGAACCACAAGATTCAGAATTTAGGTAAGTACATAAATTGTAAGGTACTTCACACAGGTAAGTATGGAACTTTGAATTAAAACAGTTGTATACACAGTTTTGGCAAAAATGGCCATAAGCTATTTTAAAAGTGGACACTGCAAAAATCAACAGTTCTTGTGTGAGGTAAGTATTGGTTAGTTTCTCTGGTTAGTAAAGCACTTACAGGTTCAGTCTCCTGGGCATAGGCAGCCCACCGTTGGGGGTTCAAGTCAACTCCAAACACCCAGCACCAGCAACACAGGGCCGGTCAGGTGCAGAGGTCAAAGTAGGGCCCAAATAGCATAGGCGCCTAGGGAGAACAGGGGTGCTTCGGTTCCAGTCTGCTAGCAGGTAAGTACCTGCGTCCTCAGGGAGCCGATTAGGTTTTTTTTGTAGAGCACTGGGGGGGGGGGGGGGGGGGGGGACACACATAGGCACACAAAATACACCCTCAGCGGCACAGGGGCGGCTGGGTGCAGTCTGCAAAGTAGTTGTCGGGTTTTGCGTTGAAAGCAATGGAGGGACCTGGGGGTCACTCTGGCGATGCAGGCATGGCACAGGGGGGCTTCTCAGGCCAGCCACTGACTGGGCTAGGATGAGGGCCGCCTGCCGGTCACTTGCACCGGAAGGTGGTTCCTCTCGGTCCTGGGGGCTGCGGGTGCAGTGCTTGGTCCAGGTTCCTTTGTTACCAGGCACTTGCGGTCAGGGGGGGCCTCTGGATCCTATCTGCAGGCGTCGTGATGGGGGTGCAGGGAGGTCGACTCAGGGTGTCCATGTCGTTGGAGTCGCCTGGGAGTCCTCTCTGTGGTGTTGGTTCTCCTGAACTCAAGCCGGGGGCGTCAGTGTGAAGACTCTCACTTCCAGAGTG
Organism: Pleurodeles waltl; assembly: GCF_031143425.1. NCBI lineage: Eukaryota > Metazoa > Chordata > Amphibia > Caudata > Salamandridae > Pleurodeles > Pleurodeles waltl. The sequence continues at coordinate 885,114,693 of NC_090445.1, read as the reverse complement.
AGGCTGGAGTCTTCTTTAAAGTTGGTTTCTTTGTTGTAGATTTGGACAGAGTCCCTGTCCTCGGGAGTTCCTTGGTCCTTTAGGTCCAGGTCAGTCCTCTGAATCCTCAGAGGTTGCTGGTCCCTCTGGATGCATCGCTGTGCAGGTCCTTTGAGTCTGGAGACAGGCCGGTAGGGCTTGGGCCAAGTCAGTTGTTGTCTCCGTCGTCTCTGCGGTGCTTTCAGGTCAGCAGTCTTCCTTCTTTCTTCAGGTTGCGGGTATCTGATTTCCTGGGTTCAGGTTCGCCCCTAAATACTCAATTTAGGGGGGTGTTTAGGTCTGGTGTGGCAGTAGCCAATGGCTACGGTTCTGGAGGGTGGCTACACCCTCTTTGTGCTCCCTCCCTATGGGGAGGGGGCACATCTCTAATCCTATTGGGGGAATCCTCCAAAACAAGATGGAGGCTTTCTTAAGGTAGGGGTCACCTCAGCTCAGGACACCTTAGGGGCTGTCCTGACTGGTGGGTGACTCGTCCTTGTTTTTCTCATTATCTCCTCCGGACTTGCCTCCAAAAGTGGGGGCTGTGTCCGGAGGGGCGGTCCTCTCCACTAGCCCTGGGGCGCTGTAACACCAGGCTTGAGCCTTTGAGGTTCACCGCCAGGTGTTACAGTTCCTGCAGGGGGAAGTGAGAAGCACCTCCACCCAGTACAGGCTTTGTTCCTGGCCACAGAGTGACAAAGGCATTCACCCCATGTGTCCAGAAACCCGTCTGTATGTGGCAGGCTGGCAGAAACTGGTCAGCCTAGCACTAGGAATTGGACTGGTATACAGGGGACATCTCTAAGATGCCCTCTGTGTGCATTTTTCAATAAACCCCACACTGGCATCACTGTGGATTTATTTTGCTGAGAAGTTTGATACCAAACTTCCCAGAATTCAGTGTAGCCATTTTGGAACTGTGGAGTTCGTATTTGACAGACTCCCAGACCATATACTCTTTATGGCTAACCTGCACTTACAATGTCTAAGGTTTGGCTTCTACACTGTAGGGGCATAGTGCTCATGCAACTATGCCCTCACCTGTGGTATAGTGCACCCTGCCTCAGGGCTATAAGGCCTGCTAGAGGGGTGACTTACCCATGCCACATGCAGTGGGTTGTGGGCATGCAGAGGAGCATAATACATGCTGCAGCCATTAGAGACCTTCGCTGGTCACCGGGCCCTTGGTACCATGGGTACCACTTACAAGGGACTTATCTGTGTACCAGGGCTGTGCCAGTTGTCGAGAGAAAGGTACAGTTTACGTAAAGAACACTGGTGCTGGGGCCTGGTTAGCAGGGTCCCAGCACACTTTCAATCATAACTAGCATCAACAGAAGGCGAAACGTTAGGGGGTAACCATGCCACGAGAGGCATTTTCCTACAGTCTTGGTTCCTCTAAAACAGGAGACCATTATGGAATGCTGTTGTCTATAGTGTATCATTGTTTTACCATTTCAGAATTGCAAGCAGGTTGGTTCTAAATGTGGTGACCGTGCTGAAACTTTAATACAATAACAGAATATGGCCAATAACTCTGCAGGCTGGAGACCGGCTGCTATGTTTATTTCTGGTATTGTGTGCATATGCTGGTGCTAGAGAGCAGCATGTTTTTTTTTTTTTTTTTTTTACTTTTGTTTTTTTGTTGTTTTTTCTCTTCCATGTGTTGTTTGTATGTATTTTATTGCAGTTACAAAAAGTGAATGCAAGAATGAGAAAGTAGATGCATGAATGGATTTGTGAATGCAAAGATAAATGACAGTGCATGTATGATGACTGTTACACCGGTCAACTCTTGGCATGGTTTTCCCTATATTTTTCTTCTGACCTCATGTTTTTGATCCTGTGCTGAATTGAGTTCTTGCTGGCTTTAAGACTCTGGGCACTTTACCAATGCTGACCAGTGCTAAAGTACAAGTGATTTTGTCTAAATTGTATAGGTGATTAGTTGATCCACGATTGGCATATTTGATTTACCAATAAGTCTGTAGTATAGTTCACCAGGTGGGCCCAGGGCCTGTGAATCAAATTCTACTAGTGGGCCTGCAGCACTGATTGTGCCACCCACTGAAATAGCCCTGTAAACATGTCTCAGACCTGCCACTGCAGTGTCTGTGTGGGCAGTTTTTAACTGCCTTTTTGACCTGCCAAGTGCACCCACTTGCCAGGTCCAACCCTTTCCTTTTACTACTTGTCACCCCTAAGTTAGGTCCACGGCAGCCCCATGGACAGGGTGCAGTGTATTTAAAAGACAGGAGATGTTCTGACGTGGTTTACATGTCCTGATATGGAAATACTGTTCGTTTTTCACTATTGCAAGGACTATCTCTCCCATAGGGTAACATTGGGATTGCCTTGAAATATATTTTAAGTGTAATTTCCCATTGGAAGCAGATAGAAAAAATTGAGTTTAGGGTCTCTGAACTCTCAATTTAAAAAATACATATTTTGGTGAAGTTGGTTTTTAAATTGTAAGTTTGAAAATGGCAGTTTTTGAAAGTGGGCATTTTCTTGCTTAACCATTCTGTGCCTCTGCTGCCTTTGGAATACACGTCTCGGTCAGGATGTCAGTTGGGCTGTTTGTGAATTAACTCTAGACAGTCACACAAAGGGAGCTGAGGTGTGCCCTGCATTTCCTTATGGGTGTTACTGAGCTAGAGTGAGAGGAGCTGACACTTCCACCCGAACAGGGCTGTGCCTATCCTTGCACAAAGCGGTCTCCAACTGACACTGCTGCAGTGCCTCTGAAGTCCTGCCACAGCACGAGTCCAGAGTGCTGTGCCATTGACGTCCTTGACAAGCCACTCTGCCGCAACACCTCCTGCCCGAGGTGTGATCGCAGCTCCGCAAAGTTGATGCCTTGCATCTTGACCTGCTGGATTCATCGAACCCCATCACACACACACACACATCACACACACACACACCGGTATGCCACTGACGCCGCATCACCTCCCCTGTGACCGTAGGGAACCGATGCCTCCCCTTCCCTACCTGACAGTAAGGAATGTTGGTTCCTTACCACCCTGGTAGCAGTAAGGAACTGACACCACACCGGCTCCAGAGACGCCTCACCTCCCTGACTCCGTGCAATGTCTTAGTTTTCTCCTTGTGAGCAGGGGTTATCTTAGCTGTGTGGCTGGCTCTCTTACTCTGTCTACATTGAGAGTAGCTACTTGGACAGGGTGCGAACCACTGCCAACTAGTTCTGACAATAACTTACTGAGTGCCTAAATCCATCACTGATGCCAAAGGCACTTTCGTTCACAAGCTAGAGCTTTGAGCTTTGCACTGCTTGTTGGCTGCTTAAGCAGCATTGCTTGTTGTGAAGTATCACCTCCAGACCCAGCCATTCCCACTCCGAAGGACATACTCCTCTGCAAGTGGGTTTGTTTTGCCCTAATTGAGAGAGATCAGGTCATTCGGCTTGATTTGTCCAGATTAAACAGAACTCCTTCCTTCATTGCCAGTGGCTGCCACGAGAAGCTTCGCCTTTCATAAACTGCTATGCAAATCCAAACATATGTGCTTGGGTACTTTATTCCTAATCGCTGTTCAAACAAACCAGGTGGCTGTGGCGTTCTGAAGTGTTTTTGTATCCAGCTTGTGCAAAGAAAGGTTGAGCACCATGTTAGACCGCCCCAGAACCACTAACACCTCCGAGCTTTGAGGTCAAAACCCAGACTTTTTAAATGTTTATACATTTTAAGACAAACCCTCTTCCAAATCGGTAACGTCACTGTACAGTTTTACGTTGATACTCACAGCAGACCGTGCACTTTTCGCCTTTCAGAAGTTGGAGTCTAATCAACATCCTTTGTACGATAGTTAATTTAGGCGAATGTGACCATGAACTTCCACTATGTTCTGTAAAAAAAAAAGTTTGCTCTTTTCTTATCGCTCACTCCACATCTTGGCATAGATTAAAGATATTTGAACGCTGCCTACTGTAATCTGTCGCAACCGCTGTAATTCAACTCCATCGGTTTGTTTCTCACTTCATGGTATTTTGAGCGGTCTGTAGCAGGCTAATTCTTTTCACAAGGGAATGTCAGAGGCTGGTATAAAGTGTGCCTGTGCCAGCAGGGGTAACCAAGGGCGCGAGAGGTGTGACCTGGGGTTGGAGTAAAGGTCGCACAGTAAGGAAATTGAAGAACAGCAGGCCTCCATTGTGAATTTGGCTTTTTCAAACCAAGCCTCTTTCGTGATTGCAACTCCCATCATTGATGATAATACATGCATCACAAAAGTAGACCACACACTTTTTGGTTGGCGAGAAAAAAGTTGCAACTTTATCAATCTTGTTGACACAGAGGTAGGGTTAATTTATGTGCGATTCAAGTGTTCAGCACTGTTCTAAAATCTAATCGCTGACTCTCCATCCTTAATACCAAGCCAGAGCAACCAGGAATGCAATACTTAACCTAGTACCTCAACATCCACTGCCCGCCCATCCTCCCTCCGCCCCCTCCATCGCTTTCCATCCTGCCTCCACCAACCCCGCGTCTTGAGTTGCTTCACGCACGCGACACAGAGCATTTAAAAGCCAATGCCGAGTTGTCAAGATACAAACTGGCCTTTATGGGTAAAGGGGTCTTCAACTATGTCTTCTCAGGACCCCCTATAGTCTGAGGTCATCCAGTTTGCAGTCCCATCTCCATTCTTTGGGCATTGTGTTCTTGCTTTAGGATCGCCTTGTAACTCCACTTGCGACTGCAGAATAGAAGCGTTTACCTCCTAACTTTGGGTGGGTGGTTTACCTTGCTGTCGTCCGCGAGGAGAGATGGCAAGCGGCAGCTGTGAGGACTCTTAAAAGGCCCCTAGTACAAACCTCAAGGAGGCACCGAAGTGACATGAGTTCCCGTGGCAGACAGGATTTGCCTGTGGTAGTCACAGAAGTAATCCTTTTTTCCACTGGCTGATGGGGAAACTCTTAAGTTTGTCTGCTCTATGGTCACCCTGTGAGCGACGTGGCCAGCCGGCGATAGGTCTATGAACTACATCTTGGCAGCAAGTTCATGTTGGTTTGGCACATTTCAATTCCTCGGAATTACATCCATTTGAAGATCTCTGCATATTCGAGTCCCTCCTGAACCCTTTGAGTCAGTCAATCAGTCCTTGTATAGCACAACTACTCACCCGTTAGGGTCTCAAGGCGCTGGGGAGTGTAGCGTTTACCGGTGAGGTGGTTCTTAAAAAAGCCATGTCTTCAGTTGCTTCGTGAAGCTGAGGAGGGAGGTGGTTTGTCTGATGTGGAGAGAGAGAGGGTGTTCCAGGCGTTGGCTTCGAGGTAGAAGAAGGAGCGTCCTCCTGTTCTGGTTTTCCTGATGCGGGGCACTTCTGCAAGAGAGAGCTGGGCTGAGTGTAGGGTTCTGTGGGGTGTAAATGTAGATTTATATAGAGCGGCTTATCACCCGTGAGGGTCTCAAGGCGCTGTCTATGGGCAAAAGGGAGATTAAGTGATTTGCCAAGAATCACAGGATGTAGCGCCGTCGCGGAGGATTGAACCCCGATCTTTAGCTCCCGAGGCGGTGGTTCTGACCACTGCGCTGCATCCTCTCCCTACATGAAGGTTGAGTTGCTGGTCCGATGTTGTGGAGGGCTTTGTGTGCATGGGTGAGGATCTTGAAGGTGATTCTTTTTTCTATGGGCAGCCAGTGCAGTGTACGCAGGTGTTGCGAGATGTGGCAATGTCTAGGTAGGTCGAGGACCAGTCTGGCGGCGACGTTCTGGATGTTTTGTAGTTTGCGGTAGAGTTTCTTGTTGTTTCTGGTATAGAGTGCGTTGCCATAGTCCAGTCTGCTGGTGATATGGGCATGTGTGACGTTCTTTCTATGTTCGAGAAGGATCCACTTGAAGGACTTGCGGAGGATGCAGAAGCAGGTGGAGGTGACTGAGTTAATTTGATGGTTCATGCTGAGGTTGGAGTCCAGGATGATTCTGAGGTTGTGGGCTTGGCTGGTGGGGGTGGGTGGTTGGGTTTCTGAGGGTGGTGGCCACCAAGAGTCGTTCCACGTGTTGGGATGAGGGCCCATGATGAGTCCATCTTGTAGTCTCGCAAGAAACATCCTAAATAAGCACATCTTCCCGTCTGTCCCTGACTTGGAGCCGCCGCTTTAAGCCCAGGGACATTTCGCTGCCCCACCACTGCCACCTGTCAGTATCTTCCCAATTAGAGCCCTGAGAATAATCCCCTACCAAGGCGAATTACAGGATTCTTGACTCTACTCCCTCCTAGAAGAGTTTAGCATTTTTACAGCCTCTGGAAGCATGATAGAGCCTCAAAGTAAGTGGAGAACATAGTCCAATCTCACTGGCGCCAGTACACCTACAGTGATTGCAGTGTCCGGGGCCCCAGTTGCAAAGGAATATTTCTGGGTCCTGCCTGTAGTACAGATGATACTAGCTAAACCTGCCTCGGTAGGCTGACTGCCAAGGGTACCGGCACAACTGAACCAACCAGCAGCAATATGTCACTATTCAGAGGCCGATCTGTAGACGTTTGTAACAGACACGCAGTCGCAGGTTCCAGGGCAAACAGATCCACGTGGCGAAACCCGTTAATTTTCGGGAAATGGGGTGGGGGGTGGGTTTGTGTATGGTGCTGCGTGACATCAGGAACAGCTGGGTATTAGATATAACATACCAACAAGCTGCCTAATACACCAGGGGACTAACTCAAACCGCGAGATCCTCCATGAACAGAAATCATGCTTTAACATGGGCGCATCTTCAAAATGAAAGTCAGAGCCGAGCCAGAGTTGATTTTATCTTCACGCTAACTAGGAATCAGAAGACCTGGTTTCTAATCCCGAATTCATTGATTGACCAATGAACGGTTCCATTCTGGTCCGTTCAGTTCCTCTCTTTATTCTAAAGAAGTGCAATAGCAATAAAATATGTAAAAAATGTGCTTTTTGTACTGTCAATTATATGTACCGAAACCCCGTCCTCACCCCTTCGTGGTTACTGTTACCTGGTCGTAACCAGTCTCCCATCACAGTAATGTTTATGTACAAAGCCACATTTTCAAGATGCTCTTGCTAAACTAACAAGTATTCACAAACTCTATAGGTATGGCAAATGTGCAGTTTTTTTGTTGTTGCAAGAATAATATGTTCCAGAAATTAAATGATTTAAGGTATACCAAATAAAGGTATAAATAAAAATAAAAACTATAGCTATCTAAAAATCATGAGCATTTGCTTCCAAAAAAGAGGATTGGCTCTAGCACTGAAGCACACTATTTTAGTTGGTTGTGCTCTTGTGATCAAGTCACTGTCCTGTATCCTGGAGTGGTGCACTAACCATTCACTCTCTACTGAGGTAAGACAATTATCCATGTCCTGGATTGTTGACATAAAGCAGTGGTGACAGCATACATTATTTATGTTGATTAACAATTCTGGACTCACCTTTTTCCTTGTTCATGGAGTGGGTGCTGCCTGGTGGCTCCAGTTGTATAAAGTTTCACCTAGATGAACACCCGAATCCTGTGCTGACATCCCTAGTGCATGTGTAATGAGATGTGGATGGTAGCAAGACTCCATGGTATGATATTCTTATTGAATGGACCAGTGGGATTAATGTTGAATAACCTTTGGTTTCACACCGCACATGATGGAGGGTGGAATGTACTTTCTTTAGAAGGTGGAAGTGTATAGTCTGCGTTTTTGGAGCGGAAGGAGACACTGAAGTAAAAAAGATTGGCTACATAGCTACCCTCATAAATTTGATAGATTGTGGATTAGCACTGCCATTTGGTTGATTATAAGGTAGTGGGGGTGAACCTGCAGATCCTGCTGTTAAGGATGAATACGTTTATAGGAAGAGCATGCCGTTTTATCTATCCCTGATTTGTACTTTCGGAAGATGACAGCCAAGTGCAGAGCATTCATGGTCATTGTACCCATGTGTTGGATACTTCTGCTTGGAGCCAGCATCATCCCCACCTACTTTGAGAGCCATTATCTTGCATAGAGGCTGTGGCTGCACTGCAGCCTAAAATGAAATTTGAAAAGGTACCATAGTGAATCAATTCCTCGACTGTAGACCTTAGATCAGCATCCTCTCTCTGGAAAATTAGCATAATGAAGGGTCCAAAACCATCCCACTTTGTTCGATTTCCAAGTTCTTGGTGACAACGGATGGAAGTGCTCCGCAGATACTCAAAGAGCTTCTGTGATCTAGGCTTAGTGTCCACATGACAGCAGCCTCCAAGAGGTGAGGGGACATCACATGAAGTCTTTGCAGCATGCTAGATAAGCTGTGGGTTGTCTAGTGCCTAGAAGCCAGCCTATCTCCTCAGAAAGGGAAGAAGAGTGCCTGGACCCGCAGGAGGAGAGACTTTGCAGGAGCAAAAGCCCAGCTGTGAACCTGTGCATGTTGCACCGAAAGGAGCCTAACTAGCACTCGCCCAAACTGTGAGGTGTCACCTGTCCTGTGAGCATAGTTCGTGTGTGAACTGCATGAAGTATTGATAATCCCCAATGGAACAGTGTGCTGTCGGGCATCAGTGTGCAGCATGGCTTAATGGGTTTGTTTGATTTCTACTTTGATGTGCTTTGTGACCTACAAGACTGACATTTTCAAAGCAGAGGAGTCCCCCAACAGATTGAAGGCCACAGCTGCTGAAGACGAGTGGCCACTGCCAAGGCCTGCTGTGGTATTCATTCCTGTGAGAAATTGGGTCTCTAGATGGCAGTCGGTTTGCACCCTGTCCAAGTAGGGACCCTCACTCTAGTCAGGATAAGGGAGATACCCGCTCAGATAACCCCTGCTCACCCCCTTGGTAGCTTGGCACAAGCAGTCAGGCTTATCTCAGAAGTAATGTGTAAAGCATTTGCACTTAACACACAGTAATAAGTGAAAACACTACAAAAGGACACCACACCAGTTTTAGGAAAATAGCCAATATTTATCTATATAAAACAAGACCAAATACAATAAGAATCCAACATACCTTAAAAAAAATATGAATTATGCAAGATTTACTCAAAACTACAGTTCCTTGAAGTCGATAGCTCCACCTGGGGCTATCACTGCGTCGTGATCAACAAAACTAACAGTTCAGGCCGGCCATGGCGTTGCGGGCCAGTTACGGTGCCGGGAAGACCCGCAAACAGTACCTTGGATTTGCAGGGCGTTGTGATCCTCGCGGTGAGCTCCAGAGTGCGGCGTCACGTTGCAATGTCTGGTCCAGAGTCGGTGCAGGAGTCGTCGGGCCCTTGAGGTCACACGCATTTCAGAACTCCAGGATGATGAAATCGGGTGCGCCGGCGTGGATGGCGTTGTGGCTGTGGTGCGAAGTGGGACGATGCGACGTGCAGTGCCCACAGGTCATGGTGCAGGCAGCGGCTCGGTGACGGCATCCAGCGGTGTCGGTGAGACCAGGGCTGCGGTGTGAAACGGGGCAGTGCAACGTGCGGTGTCCACAGGTCATGGTGCAGGCAGCGTCGTCGTCGTTGCTGAAGCGCTGTCGTTGGTTGGACCGGGGCTGCGGTGCGGGATGGGACAGTGCTTCGTGACCCTCACGAGCAGTGTCCACAGGCCACGGTGCAGGCAGCGGCGCTGGTGTCAGCAGGAGCGTCGTCGTCGGGGAAGCCCAGGCTGTGGTGTGAGCAGACGATGCCGGAGTGCGGGGCCCACAGGTCGTTGTGCGAGCATCGGCTTGGTGAAGTCGTCCGATGACGGCGCCGGTAAGACCAGGGTCGCGGGGCAATGCAACTCCGTTAGGCGTCGGCAGGTCACGGTGCAGGCCAGTGGCGTCGTTGGCGGCGTCGCAGTGGTTCTTCCTCCTGAACAGAACAAAACACACAGTTCCCAGTGCTGCAGGTCAAGGAAACTGAAGTATTTGGTGTCCCTGAGACTTCCAACAGGAGGCAAGCACTTCTCCAAGCACTTGGAGAATTTTCTGAAGCAGGACATAGATCAAAGTTCACCCTTTGCACTCTTTTCAAGCAGAAGCAGCCGCTGCAGGCCCATCCAGCAAAGCAACACAGCAAAGGGACAGTACTCCTCCTTCAGCTCTTCTCCTGGGGAGAGGTTCCTCTTGATTCCAGAAAGGAATGGCCACTTGAACAAAACAAGAAATTCTGCTGCGTAAATGGACATACCAACTGAAACCATCGGACTAAATTGGACACTCGGATTTAGTTCCAAGATGCAACTGTACCTTTTTTTATACCAGTTGATTACTTTTCCAAAGTATATATACCAGTCAGTAGAAACAATTTGTATCTAGTCAACTGGAGCTGCCACTGATTCTCACGATTCTCGAGTTTGAAACTACAAACCACCACCATAACTGGATCACACATTGATGAGATGATATGATATTTTGCTGACTTTTGCTTGTCCTCTCAGTTTCACTCAGAACGAATTTGTCGATCAGTATACCTGCACTTGTGTGAAATCTTATCTACCATACATGGGTGTTCATGGAAAAAAGATTACTCAAAAGGCATCAAGAAGGTTTGCTAAGTTGAGTATGTGTGCACCGCTGATTTAATCTTCCTGAAGCATTTCCTAAAAAAATAAAAAAATAAAAAATTGTGTACAATTGGAGAACAGTACTCAGAGGAAGCCTAGTAAGACAAGCGTTTAAACAGCCATTGAAGTTAGCATTTCTGTTGTGCATGCACAGAGATGTGCATCATACATTGTCATATTGGACACATGCAGGAGGCTGACACCTGAAGGCATCCATGCACACCCAGGTCGGCACTCAACAGACCTTTCACAGACTACCGGGCAAACAGGCTCACAGGCCAGTTGGCTTGCTGTCGACCATATGCACAGTCCACTGACTTGACTGCATTTCTGCACACAGGCTGACATTCAGCCATGCAGGCTCACGTTCATTCCGGCATATAGGACGATGTGCTAGTGGGAGGGCATACAGACTTACAGGTAACATTGCACATAGACAAAGTGACCTCAAGATATGCATACACGTGCATTTCGGAGATCCAGGCACCTATCTAACCAGGAAACCCACACACAAGCAAACAGATAACACATGGCAACGCACATTGCAAAACCACATACGGAATAAAACCTTCTCACCTTACTCCCCTTATGGAAAAAATCACATTTAAAGTGTCCTTGCGCTGTAGAAGATGGACAACAGTTTTCCAAGTCCATTTCATCCCCGACTTCCTTGAAATGAATATCCCTAGATAACAATCTAGTAACTGTTCATGTCAAGCCAGCGTCTAGCCAGTAGAGTAGCAAGTGCCAGCAAGTTAAATGGCTCCTTTGACTGTTGCTAGGGTAGTAAAATACAGCAATTATGGTTTAGGGGCATCTCCGTGTTCTGTGCCCCAATGGCACTTTTCCTGCTGCACCAATGATAGTTATGCCCTTAAATCTAGCATTATGTATAAGCCATTGTTTACTCCACACAGTTTTTCAAAGAACACTTAAAGCCAAAGACAAAATTCCAGCTTGTGAACTCGCTTATAGAACCCATGCACAGCGACCATATTCCTCTTTTTCAAAAATAATCCTTAGTAACTTAAATTATCAGAAAAAAACGATTATTATTCATGATATGAACAACTTGAATTATTGTAATCCTACTGCTTACTACATTTCGTTCTTTCTGTTAACATTTCCATACAGATTAAACCATTCTAATTTAACAAATCCTTTTATTGTGACAAGGGGAGCTATTGCTTCTAAACCATTGTGAAGTGAAATACTTCCTTATGAGAGAGAGACTCTCAAAGGGAACATTAGCATCATTTGAAACTCCTCTTCTTTGTCTGTTACAAGACTTTGTTGTTGAGCTATGCGCACCAGCAAGTGCCCCAAAAGCAGGGACACATTTATAATCTCATATCAGTTTAATGTATACTAGTGGTGCAAAACCAAATTCGAAGAGCTTTCCTCCACTAAGCACACAGCATACAGTTTTGCATTGGCGCCCTACCCTCTTCGTGATATGTCACGCGCACTGAAGCAGTTACCCTACCCCCTTCGTGACGTCACGCGCACTGAAGCACTTACCCTACCCTCTTCATGGTATGTCACGCGTACTGAAGCATTTTTAAGCCAGACTCAATAACCTGCATTGGCAAAGGCAGTAGGTGTCACCATGTTGATCTTTTGGCTTTATCGGTGTGTTTTTGCCATTGCTGTGCAACACAGTAGTCCCTAAAACACTGCTTCGACTGCGCCAAGTTCATGCAAACAGAAGTGAGCTGACAATGCAGATGCATTCCGGAGGTCAAAGCAGCTCCAGGGACAGTCTGATTTTATTCTGTTAACTCAAGTTACCCATTAACTTCACTAAATAGTATTAAGTAAACTGTTTTGCATTGTAATTTGTCAAATAGTGGAAACATGTTCAGCCGATCAGACATTTGCGTCTTGCTATGTGTAACCCCAAGTCTAACATGAAGCTAATCGAAAGTAAACAAACTTGTTTTTTCTGTGGTGTGTATTGCGGCCAGTGTGATCAGGTATTTGCGCGGCCGCAAGGGTTGATCCGCTGAGAAGCCTCGTTGCGCTGCACTGATGACACTCGGGTAGTGCTGGGGATGGGAGACATCGGCTGTGGAAAGACACCACCAAAGGAGGGTTCAGAGAGCGGCGTGCACAGCGAATGGGGTTGGCGGAACGAGACCTGACGAAAGGTAACCAGTACTCGGCCTAAGGAAGCAGCCATGGCGCCGCTATATTAGTACTGGCGCGCCACAATGTGGCTGCTGTGCATTTAATGGTGTATTATCGGTGCCAGAATAGCCGTGCTTCTAAGCAGCACGCTTATGGTAGAACAGTTTCTCCGCTTATAACAAGGGCCGATAGTCACACTTTGTGCATCAATATTACTTCGCAGCAGATCTATTATGCGTGTAGAGGTCAGTACCAGTACTTGCAAGCGAGCCTGGTATATCATCTGTAATGGAGAGTATGCGCACTTCTCTGTAGAGTTGGGACTCTTGTAAAGGGCCGCATTAGCACTTCGCATCAGAGCTGCTGTACCTGTATGTAATAACTTCAAAATCCTTAGTAGCCGTGAAGTATTTACCCAAAAGAAGCATCAGCAGGAAGTTACACCCTACTCCAACGCCTTCCCTTCCGCTCTCCTCTCCACAGAGAGCAAAGAAAGGCTAACTCTAGGTAAGGCAGGAGAAAGACAAAAGTTGAGGAGGGTACTGTTTTATTGGGACAGCACCAGTCTGTGTGAAAAGCAGATACTTGGTAACAAAGTAATTACACTCTTCCCAAAATCTCTTTTTTAGCACTCTCAATCATTAAACATTACTGATCTTTAAATATTACATGCAACAATTCAGATTACACGAAAGCAAAAAAATACACTTAAGCGTCCTTTCTAAAATGATATGCCTTCTGTGAAACGAATAAAGAAACTGAAAGCCTCTTCCCCTTTCATGTTCTCCCCATCTACTTGAATGAAATACACTTGAAAATATTTCTAGTACTGTTAAGTCTGCCAGGCCCAAACCAGTACTATTAAGTGCACCAGGCTTGAGCCTCTATTGGTGTAATGAGCAACATCCGCTGCAGTGCAGACTCTGACACTGTGCAGAGACACTGCCAGGGTAGTTTCTTTCACTGACTGTGGACCAGGAACTGGAGTGGCCATGCACAAGCCAAGCCCTCAAAGTTTGATGTGTAAATCGTACAACAAACAAAACGTAATATAGGATAAAGTGTCTTCAGAATTCAAAAAAGTGTATTTCTTTAGCATGTGGATACACTGACCCTTAATATGTCACATTATAGCACTTCATTGAGGAGTACTTATTAAAAGTGATAGTTTTTAAGCATGAACCATTAGTGAACCAAGAGGCAAGGCAGTTCAGTTAAACCCTGTACGTGGCATAGGTCATTATAGAGCAACATTATAGTCCAGTAAATCAAACACAATACTTTTGTAGAACTGGTATTCTGAACTCCCATATTTGAAAGTGCTTTCATACTGATCATGAAGAAAACAATGTTTGGGGAAATACAATCTTTGCCTAAGCCACAATTTATCCAGGTTTTCTGGTACAAGTCAGCCACTAAATTGGTATCTATTTGTCTTTCCTTCTATTAACCCTTTGCCTCTTTGTGCATTTTTATTGTGTAGTGCACTTGACCCGAAGGCCTTGGAGCACTTTACCTGACCACCCGTTACATTACCCAAGGTTGCATTGTTTTTTTTTTTAATAGGTACGAGGAGATTAATTGATTTACACAGAATCCCAGGATGTTAAACTGATGAGCGGGCTTGACCCTGGTTACCCAGTTCTAAAGTTAGCAGGCCTGGCCCTAACAGCACATCCTGGGTAGAGGGAGGATAGCAGTCAGGAGCCAGATGAAAGCTCGGCTCTTTATGGGCTCGTGGTTACAACAGGACTACGAGCCGAGCCAGAGCTTTTCAGTGACAGCCCACCTCTGCCTAGATCACTGTGCCAGGCACTGAGTCACTGCGGTAGGCGTGGTCCGGCGTCATTGCTGCCCAGGTATTTGTGAAAGTCACCGAGGGTCCACAGTAGCTGCTAGTAAAAGTAAGAGTCTCCACCAGTAGGCGACGTGTTGTGTTTGAGTTCCAATATGAGGGGATGTCTAAGCTGTAATCCCCCCCATCTCGTCTCACTGGGCCATCCATCCAAATGAGCGCTTTGTTGCTCAGCCAGTTGGATAGAAAGTATTGCTCTAAATCCATCTGTCATCCTCCAATTTAGATCGTGTGCCTTTTGCTTTTTATTTATAACTATGTTCTATAAAACCTTTTTGGTAATTCTGAAATATTTTTCCGCAAATGTAACCCAGTGCTATTGTTTTCCTCCTCCAATCTGAATTATCAGAATCGGTGCATCATTGGGATTGGTCCGCTTTTTAAAATGTACGTCCGGTTTAGGTGGTTCGTGTAGTGGGTTTTTTTCTGCTAAGTTTTGAGGCAGTCTTTCTTTTATTCATGTAGATCTTCTGCGTCGTCATTTTGGGGGCGGAGGAGTCTTGTGGCCAGCCCTTAAGCAAAAATGGCTTCAAGAGTTTAGGCAGACACAAAAATGTGATACTAGTGGAAAATACAAACAACCTGCCCATCAGAGGTAGTAGAAGGGGCAGTTTCCTTGTAAATCCAGTGGCGTAATGAAACCTTAGCCCCCTCCCCCGCAGTATGATGAGACCCCCACCACACCCCCAACCAACTTAGTCCCAGGTACTCAACCTTCACAAAGCCCCACCGACCCTGTGTGACCGGGGGAAAATGCCTGTCAGTTACCGAGACAAGGAGTTTCTGCGCAGGTGCCTTTTAGGTACTATTTATTGCACCTAATAAATTCCCAACCCAGGGCTGTTGAACGTTATCGGGTGTGATAAATACTGGATACGCCTCTAGGGCGCTCCTAATCATGGCCTAAGTCTATATTTACCATAATTCTCTTTCACTTTATCTCGCTCTGCTCTTTCCCACCTATATCTTTGTAACCTCTCATGTCTGCCTCTCGAGGTGTCGGTTTCTCTCCTGTATTTTTTGTAGCCCACGTCTCTCCCTCTCCATCTGTCTCGTTCTCGGGTGTCTCTTTTCCCTCCACTCTCCCGCCTGTGTTCATTCAGCTACTTTACTGTACTTGCTCTCCGGACTTTCCATGATCAAACCCCTGGTCATACCGCCATTTAGCTAAGCTAATCAGGTAAATGAAGATACTACCACTTACACGTTTCAGCCACAAAGGAATCTTGGTCAAGCCCATTCTGCAACCATTGCTCAAACCTGTAGAGGAGCAGATACCAGTGCACTTTCTGTGGGCGTAGTTGTAACATGGCCTGTTGAATGCGGATTCCTCAAAATGCCATAGCTATTTTAGTCAATGGATCTCAGAAATGGTCCTATGCAACCCCAGTTGTAAGAAATCTGTTTACTGTCAATCAGATCCAGAATTGGATTTTAAGTTTCTGTTGACAATGTCTTCACCTCCAACGCGCCACACACTTTTTCAAAATTTGAAATACCTTTTTGCTATAACTATCCAGCTATAAACCTCTTCGGAGTATCCCCTTGCAAACTGGTAGCCTCAAGTAGATTAACTATTGGAGAAAAGCTTGTTGGTGACCACAGCTTCATATATGTAAGCATTGCTAATCTAACCAAGAGCCGAACTCTGCTAATTTTTTAAGTGGAGAAAAATACATTTTGCTTTTGTGATGCATTTGGACTTAATCTGTGTGCCCAGTAGTCTCACTTTTGCCTCTTAAACTGCAAATTATTTGCATACTTCAGAGTTTTATTGCCCGCCAGAAATACACACACTTCTAAATATTTTTTTTTACCTATTTTTTTTTTTATTGAGTTTATTATAGACCACTGGCCTGCATAAATGTGTTCCTTTGTGTAGAGTGATTGGACATCATTGTATATGTTGTTTTCATGCCCCCTGGTCACATATCTGTGATCCAAAACAATGTGCCCCACTCCAGTCCAAAACAATCAGCCCCACTTCAATCCACCTCACCCCAATCCAGTTTACCCTACTCCATCCCAGTCCACCGCACTCTCATCCAGTCCTCTCCAATCCACCCCTTCTCAATCCATGACACTCAAATCTGCTCCAATCCAAAACAATCTACCCCACTCCAGAAATCCACCAGCTCCAATCTAAAACAATCTGCCCTACTCTTATCCGAAACACCCTGCCCCACCCCAATCCCTAACAACCCTCTTCAATTCAAAGGAATCTGCCCCACTCCGATTCACTCCAATCCACCCCACTCCATCCCAATTAACCCTACTCAAATCCTCCACAATGTACCCCACTACAAACCAGTCCACCCCACCCCAATCCATCCCAGTCCAATCTACCCCACTCTATTCCACCCCACTCTAATCCAATCCACCTCACCCCAGTCCAATCCACTCCAGTCCAATCCACCCAGTCACTCTGATCCAACCCCTCTCACCCCACTCCAATCCAACCCACCCTATTCCAGTCCGATCCAACAACTCCAGTCCACCCCACTCCCGTCAAGTCCACTGCTACGCGGTTCACCCCACTCCAATACGGTCCACATTAATTTATTGCACTGCAGTCCACATTAACTCACCCTTCTCCACTCCAATCTACCCCACTCCAATCCACCGACTCCACGCCAATCCAGCTCACCCCAATCCTCCCCCTCCAGCCCACCCCTGCCCATTTCAGTCCAACTCACCACTATCCACACCACCTCTCTCCACCCATTTCTAATCAACCCCATCTACTCCAATCCACCCCATCCTAGTTCATTCCACCACACTCAGTCCATCAAGACTAAACCCACTTCAGTCCACCCCATCCGATTCACCCCACGGCAGTCCAATGCACTGCACTCCAATACACCACGCTACAATCCATCCAATCCACCCTATCTCATCTCAATTCAGTCCACTCCAATCCACCCGCTTCAATCCACCCTACTCCAGTCCACTCAAACACACCCCAATCCAAACCAACACACCCCACCCCACATCAATCCATCTCACTGCAGTCCAGTTCACCCCATTTCTGTCAACTCTGCTCCAGTCCACCCCACTCACTCCAATCCACCACCCTTTATCCCAATCCAATCCACCCCACCTCATCCCAGTTCAGTCCACCCCACTCTAATCCAGCCCACCCCAGTGTACCCCACTCCAATCCACCCCATTCCAATCCAATTCACCCCACCCACTCCAGTCCAATCCAATCCACCCCTCAACCCCACTCCAATCCACCCCTCAACCCCACTCCAATCCACCTCACTCCAGTCCACCCCACTCAACCCCACTCCACTCAGTCCATCCCACTCTTCCTTATTCCACACCACTCTACTCCAATCCACCCCACTACCTCAATCTACTCCAACCCACTCTACTCCAGTCCACCACACTACCTCAATCCACTCTAACCTACTCAACCCTATTCCACCGCACTCTGACACACACTACCACTGAACTCTACTCCCCTCTACGACACACTGCTCTACTCTATTTCACTTCAACAAATCCAGTCGTCTACAATCTACCCCTCTCCCCCCAACTCTGACACTCCATGCCATTAACCTTTAGACATCGAGTACAGCAGCCACACTGGTGTACTACATGGCAAAACACATTGCCAAAACCAATTGCGCTGGTACAAGCGAGACCTATTGGCTTTGCCAATGCTTGTTTTTGTATTTCCTTCTTTTGACCACGGATTTTGAAACCTCAGAATTTCGCGTAATGATGAACATAAATGCCCCAGCACAAGAGCACACACCTTGAGGCTGAATGTGGCTTTCTTTGTGCAGATTAGAAGTACAGTACCAGCAGTAATCTCCGCGTGTATTCTACAAGTAACTGTGTGCCGCATTTCTCAAAGCTGCAGCCTGTGATTCAAATACACTGTTGTCTTTACATGGGAATGGAAGGTATGTCTTGCCATCTGCCTTTCACCTTCTTCGCACCCCTCTTCATCTCCCTTTGTGCCTTCACCCCTCCTCTCTTGCCCCATCTCTTGGCACCATGGTGCATATGTGATCATTTATCCTCAGAAATGTAAGAGCAAGTAAGAGGTGCTGACTAGATCCCAAAGTGACCCAGCCTTAAGTGTGGCTGAGTATTTTATATATCACTAGGTTGAGCATAAGCATTCAACCTCTTGTATACTTCTTCTGTGGTCTTCTAGCTATTTGATTTGTTAGTTTCAGTGCCATTTAAAAAAAAAAAAAAAAACCTTGTTTACTAGTAGTCCGTTATGCCTCTTTGTCCCTCCTCTTTCTGTGTGAGAGCAGTGACCAACTACTGTATAATCCATCTTTATCCTGTTTATCTGGCCTGTAGGGGGCTTTTATTTTATTTTATTTTTTTACTTTGTTTCCTGCTCCTGTCCAGAGAAGCTTCCCTTTTCATTTGCAGAGCATTCTTCCTCTGAGCTTTGCTGTAAACCAGGCTATAAATCGGACTGTTATCTTGGTCATATTTGGTCTTTGTGGGCTCTCTGCACCCTCTCAGCTGCCTGGCTCACCCCCTTCTTTGGCTTGAATTTTCTTCACAAAGTGTTTCCTGCCTGTGTGCTGAGAGCAAGGGCGGTGGATCGCTTGTAATTGTTTTATAGCCTAGGCACCCAGCCCTACCAGTGCTCCGCAATCCTTGGAGACCGTGCCCACTTCTTCTCCATACTAGGATCCCACTCGCAGCTCCATCAGTGCACTTCAGTTCACACACTCCAAGCCCTCAGCCTATTCCAGTGCCAGGAACGCCACACACACTGGCTGCCAGAGCACCTCAGTTATTACAGTAATCTGTTCTAGTACTAGGACCTCGGGATCAGTGCACTTCAGTTCTACCCCTGCAAGGTCACTTCCTTTCCTATACTGGGACCCTGCTCACATACAGTTCCATTACATGAGCTCAGTTCTAATATTCAGTTCCACCGCCAAGCCAATATTGGACCTAAAAGAGCAAAACACAGCTCAGCCAGTGCACCTCCAATCTAACATTCAACAGCACTTTTGATGGGAACCGCCATAGCTCCTCCAGAATCCCTCAATACTAACATTCAGTGCACATTTCTTCTCAGTACTAAGGCTCACACACACACACACACACACACACACACACCACCTTCAGGACTCCTCGCTTCTGTGGTTCAGAGGCAATGCCACTCCAATACTTGGCCCCACTCGCAGCTTCACCAGGGCACCTAAAGGCTAACACTCGGCAACACTGGCACGCCAATACTTGATGCCATACACAGCTCAATTAACATACCTCACTTCTGACTTTGTGTGACGGTTACTATACCAGTACTGCAGCCAACATAAACTCTCAGTGCTCCTCGTGCCTAACCTACAGCACCCCTTTATTCCAATACTAGTAATAATCAAACACTCCATTTCTTATTCCTCGCCTGCTGACTTTCTGTTATTCCAGCACTGGGCCGCGACACATCTCTGTCTTGACTCCCAGTCCTGATCTAAAGTGCCTCCATATTGCTGTTTTGGGGTTCACATACAACTCTGCTAATGCACTTCCTGCAGTTCTGCAGAACCCCCTGCTGTTCCACAGTTCTGTTTGAGGACCTGGGGGAGCCAATTAAATCTATTCTTAACTGCCTTCTTTATTTGGGAGAGTCTGTTTCTCCTATCTCACTCCGTTCTTTTCTTTACTCTGTTTACTCTCAATGTTTTCTTTCTTCCCACTTTTTCTCTTTCCAGCTCTTAAAATCCACACATTAACAGTTTTGCTCTTTCTTTCAACTTTGTATTTCTACTCCTCTCCCTTATTTTTTTTATTTCCCTTTTCCTCTTGCTACCTCCTCTATCAAACCCGCAAAAACTTGGTTATTTCTTTCCTTTTTCCTCTTTTTTTTCTTCATCAGACGTTCATTCTTTCACTGTTTTTCTTCCCTGCCTCAGAATTTATGCTACTTTTTCTATCTGTTAGCTAAATATTTTAGTTAATTTTGAGCTCCTGGAGTTTGGTTTTTACTTTCTACAATCTGTGTGTTGGTATATGTGAAGAGAAGTATCTAGATTAGCATGTCTGTGCCTGTATTTTCATGTGCTTTAATATACCTGAATGTTCTCGTCTTTCAGGGCACCCACTACTGTAGGGCTGTTGTGACTTCAGGTCTGAGTCCGAGTATGAGGGTGTCACTGGGACTAGTCCCTTGTAACTCCCCACTGCCAGCGCATGACATTTTGTCCTTTGGACAGGAGTCCGTTGTGTTAAGTGGATCAGAATGATTCATTGCCACAACTTAAAACGTCCTTCAGCTTAGAAGCTGCACTGACCTCTCTCGGGTATGTGGCAGAACTGGGTGTCAACCAGATGAATTAATTTGGATCTGGAGTTTAATTTGAATATCCAGTGTCAGCAGTTCCGTGCCGTTTAATGTTTATTTCTTTCTACTTGGTATTCGGACCATTGATTAATGATGAAGTGATGAATGACCATGAACATTATATCGCCTTGAAAAGGCCCCAGGTGAAATAACCATAGGGGGCGAAACACGTGTTGGCTGTTCTCATTCGATCCCATGTGTTGTGATTCTATTGGATCTACCTTATTACATCTCTTATCATTCGACGTGTCCTTTGCCTTCAATTGGACTTATGGAGTATTAATTAAAGACATTTCTGTCGCAATTGATGTATGTGGGTCCTCATCTTTTTAACTGTTCAATTATTTCATGAAAGGGGTTTTGGTCCATACCCCTTAAGTCGGGAGCACCCACTTAATTCAGTTTGTCTCTCTAAATTGGGCATTCAACAGGAAGGGAATATTTTGGACCTAACGATATAAGAAGAATGAAACAATATTTGATTCTTGGAACTCTGTTGGTTAAATGTTGAACTACAGGAGCTGTGGTTTAATTTTTACACTAGACACAACCTACATATGGATAAATAGAGATAAAATGTGAAACAATTTGGTTAAATTCAGACAAATAGAAACACAACTGCACATACTGGGGAGCCTTATATAAATTAAGTAAGGAATTTGAGGTTTTTCTGAGACTTTGGTAGGCTCTCACTGGAAACTTCAGCTGTCAAGTTAGTGGGGTGGAAAAGTGTCAGGAGTGCTTCTACATTTGCAAACCGTAGAGTTAATTACAGCAGTCGGTTCATAGAGTATGTTCAGCAAGATGTAAGCAGGCTTCAGTTTTCAGTTCAATGTAGATGACAAAAATAGCACTTATCTGTCTACTCTAATCTACATATTGGTTATCGACCTTTCCACTAGACAGAGAGGCACAGTTAGCTTTGTAGGGAGAAATAGCTAAAATAGCTCAATTGTCAAATATGTTTCTGCATGCTAAATTTGTAATCATTGTTTAAGCAAAACCAATTAAGATTGAAACTAATTTTACATTCTTCTGTACTTGCTCCGACTGGAAAAACGTTGCATTAATCGCTCAAAATAAGTGTTATTTTTTAGGGGATTTAAATTTTTGTCTGGATGATGAGTTGGCAGTGACATGGGCACTTTCTAGGATTTTATGACCTGCTTTTGCTGGAGCTAGGGGGTTAAAACACGCATTCAGCCGGACATATCTTAGATGGGATTTTTTTTTTAAGATAAGGTGATCTCATCCTTATTAGTTGCCAAGTGTTGGATTGGACAGATTGGATCCTAGTCTTATTTCTTTTGTGGTTTGGAGGGTAAAAGTGCTGGAGCTCAGGCAGAACGCTATTAAGAAAAGTAGGAACTGAGGCAAAATTGAAGCGAGTATATTGACTTTGAAAATGACCCTACTAGATGCCAGGGAATTAAAAATATATATATATCATATAGAATGGAGTGGTGGCTGCCAACCAGTATGGGCATGTTTATGCCCCCACCCCAACTAAAGGGGGTAACAATCTTTCAGCTCTTCCCCCCACTAAAACATCTTATCCCATGGCAAGCAAGAGGACATTTGATTATTTTGGGTTTTGGTTTTACATTTGGGCCATGAGAGCTTGTCTAACTCTCAAAATCGTCCCACTTGGAATGGTGAGGCCTGCACTTTCTGGACTTTAGGGCGCTGCCATGTAAAAAAATCTACGAGACCTAGACACATCTAAAAATGAAACATCTGGGTGAGTCCAGGGTGGTGTGCATCACATGCACCCCACACCATTTTCCTACCTACAGTGCTCTGCAAACGTCCAACCATGCTTGAAATCACATATTTTCCCCACATTTTTGTAATGGAAGATTCCGGTATCTACTGGAATCCACAATTTCTACCACCCAGCACTGTCGCATCTATACCAAAAAAAATTCTGCCCCAGTTGTCAGCCTAAAAACTTTTGTTTTCAAACTGCCCTTTTGGACCCGCTTTGGTTCCCCCTCATTTTCGGCTTTTTTTTTTTTTTTTTTTTTTTTTTTTTTTTTTTTTTGCTCTTCCCTGGCACAGGCACGTGGCCCACCTACACAAGTGATGTATCCTTTTTATCAGGAGACTGAGGGGAACGTAGGGGTGGTAGGAAACTTGTGCCGGTGCGGTGATCCCACACAGAAATGTGGGGAAATTGTTTTTTTTAATAGATAAATTTGAGGTTTGCTGAGGATTCTGGGTAAGAAAACACTGGGGGATCCACGCAAGTCACGCCTCCCTGGACTCCCTTGGGTGTCTAGTTGTCAGAAATGTCTGGATTTGATAGGTTTCCCTGTATGGCTGCTGAGCCCAGGACCAAAAACACAGGTGCCCCCCCCAACCTCCCCCCCTTTTTGCAAAAACAGGTAGTGTTGTATTTGATAATTTTGATGAGTCCACGTAGGGTTTTGGGGCATTTCCTGTTGCGGGCACTAGGCCTAGCCACACAAGTGAGGCTCCATTTTTATCAGGAGATGTGGGGGAATGCTGGGTAGAAGGAATCTTGTGCCCTCCCCCATCAGATTCCAGGACTTTGCAGCACCGAAATGTGAGGAAAGTGTTTTTATTATGTTTTTGCCAAATTTTGGGGTTCGCAAAGGATTCTGGGTAACAGATCGTGGTGAGAGCCCCACAGGTTACCCCATCCTGGGTTCCCCTAGCTGTCTAGTTTTCAAAAATGCATAGATTTGGTAGGTTTTCCTAGGTGCCGGCTGAGCTAGAAGCCAAAATCCACAGCTAGGCACTTTCCCAAAAATACGTCAGTTGTCAATGTAAAAATGTTTGTGTCCATGTTGCATTTCCTGTCACGGGCATTGGGCCTACCCACTCAAGTGAAGTACCATTTTTATCAGGAGACTTGGGGACCACAAAATAGAAGAACAAGTGTTATTGCTCCTTGTCTTTCTCTACATTTGTTTCTTCCAAAAGTAAGACAGTGTGTAAAAAAGACGTCTATTTGAAAAACTCCCTGTAATTCACATGCTAGTATGGGCACCCTGGAATTCAGAGATGTGCAAATAACCACTGCTTCTCAGCACCTTAACTTGAGCCTATTTTGGAAATACAAAGGTTTTCTTGATACCTATTTTTCACTCCCTATAATAAATTGCTGTTCACCCGGTGTACAATGAAATCCCATTGCAAGGTGCAGCTTCTTTTATTGGCTCTGGGTAACTAGGGTTCTTGCGGATCCTATAAGCTCTATATATCCCCGCTAGCAGAAGAGTCCAGCAGACGTAACGGTATATTACTTTCAAAATATGATATCGCAGGAAAAAGTTAGAGTAAAATGTGGAGAAAAATTGCTTTTTTTTTTTTTTTACCTCAATTCAATATTTGTTTATTTCGGTTTTTATTTTCTGTGGGAAAACTCTGTAGGATCTACACAAATGACCCCTTACTGAATTCAGAATGTTGTCTACTTTTCAGAAATGTTTAGCTGTCCTGGATCCAGCATTGGTTTCACGTCCATTTCTGTCACTAACTGGAAGGAGGCTAAAAGCGCAAAAAATAGTAAAAATGGGGTATGTCCCAGTAAAATGCCAAAATTGTGTTGAAAAATGTGGTTTTCTGATTCAAGTAAGCCTGTTCCTGAAAGCTAGGAAGATGGTGATTTTAGCACCACAAAACCTTTGTTGATGCCATTTTCAGGGAAGAAAACACATGCTTTCTTCTGCAGCCCTTCTTTCCCGTTTTTCTGGAAAAAAAATGTAGCTGTATTTTGGCTAATTTGTTGGTCTCCTACAGGGGAACCCACAAACTCTGGGTATGTTTAGAGTCCTTAGGATGTTGGGGGAAAAAAGGACGCAAATTTGGTGTGGATAGCTTATGTGGATGAAAGGTTATGAAGGCCTAAGCGCGAACTACCCCAGAAAGCCAAAAAAGGGCTCGGCACTGGTGGGAGGGCAGCAGCTAAGGGGTTAAGATGAGAGGGAGGCATGTGTTTGAGTTATTTTGGTTTTGTTGTGAAAACGTGTTGGTTGCTATGTTTGTGACTTCTGTGATATTGAATCTTGCCTGTGGAATTCAGTAAAGTTTCTCCGGGTGGCTGGTTAATTTGGTTACTTGCCGTGTGTGTTATGATTGCTTGGGTAATCGTCTAGTGAGACAAGAGCCCACGTTTTCTGATGGTTCAGTTCCCCATAAAGCTAGTTTCCATGTTCATCTGTTATGTTTCAGATGCGAGTGCACTCATGCCAGAGCCTGTCTGTCTTTAGCATGCAGATTGTTGTCTACTGGTTGTGAATTGTCTCAGAGGTAGAACTGCCAGTGTCTGTTGGTCTGTGGTTACCAGCCTTACTTTAAGCGAAAAAATGACCAACATGGTAGGATCCGGGATAAGTGAAGTTTCAGGGATGTGAGCCTAGTGGAGGCCAGTGAAGAAGGCATGATGTATGGTACCAAAATTGTATTGAAACAGACTACATTTGCTGAGGCAGCAGGAGCCTTATTTTCTGCCCTGTGTGTCACCAAGTCGTTTGCAGTATCGGAGACTGTCCAGGGGAACAGGGATCAGAGTATCCATTTGGAAGGATACCAAACCCAGCTGAATTTTGGGGAGGCAGAAAATGAAACCCGCCTTCCCAGCTGCCTATTCTTCACTGGTACATTTACTTGTGGTGCCTAGAAACTGAAAAGGGAGTAGATAGCAGTGAGATTTGAAAGCTAATATATTCAGTCCCCTTCATTTCCTTTATTGCTCTGAGTTCTGCGAGAGCAGAGGTATCAATGTTTGAGGAGAACTCCTCGGGGTGTTGCACCCCATGCATTACCACTGCCCTAGTTAAAGCTGGCATCAAGCAAACTAGCATGTAGGATTTGAGTCTGCGTTACCTACAGGGCTTCTCTGCTGAAGCTACATGTTCTTGGCACAGCTGGACATGGGTCGGAACGAGTAGCAGGAGGGAGGGGTAAAGCTCTGCTGATGGTGCTCTAGGATTTCACGAGCTTGGACTGCTAGAAGAGATGAAGGGCTGAGCGAGCGAATGAGTGCAGTGTCTGGGGTGGTGAAGGGTGATAGAAAAGGGACTAGTGTCAATGGCGCATATAGGAGGGCATGACACATTTAGTGGGAGATACACGTTGTCTCACAGGGAAGTGTGCTTATTCTCAAATACAGATAACGCAAGCTGAATCTTCTCTAGTGAAAATGTTGGCAGACGAAGGAGTAGGATCATGGGAACACAAGCATTTTCCCAGGATCATACAATTTGATAAAGCAGGAAAACTGGAATTGGTATTAGGTTTGATGTATTTAACTTTGTCATTAAGCTAAATCAGCTCCTATCTAACCTTTCAAAGTATCACTAATGATGTCCAGCCTCTTTATCGTTCTCCATGTCAAGTAGAAAGCTCCTTCATCGGTAAATCTGTGGAATTTATAGAGTGGATCCATTGCTTTTTAGGTCTTTCCTGCCAGACCGCTCAAGCGGCTTGGTTGTAAAAGACCTATTGTGGGCTTATCTAAAACTTACAGGTGGCTTAGTGCTTGTGCAGTATTTACCATTGATTGATTTTGTCACTCTCGTTTGCTTGCCTTTTATTCAATGGTTTGCCTTCGCCTTCTTCCGTTTGTCCTTCCATCACTGTGAATGAAGACATTCCACTGCTTACTTTTAGAGATCCACTTTTTTATTTTTCTTTCGATGCTTTATGAGAGTGCTTTTACTTTCATTATCTTCTACTGCTTTACTCACCCAAGCACCTGTCATCGCCCACACACACTGCGTTGCTGTCTCCCTGGTCTACCCCTGCTTTTTCTGCATGCTTGTCGCCATTCAATATGTTGTAAAGGGCCTGACTTGTTGCCTTTAACAATGCTTTTTTTTTTTAATTGAAAGTACTCATTTTTAATATTCAAATTCTCTAAAATAACGGGCACTCCCTGAATTGTATTTTTTTTGTTTTACTTCTCCAAAAAGTATCTACTTATTTCAGCCCTTAGCATTAACCTGAATTTTTTGGGGGATTTTTTTTTTTTTTTTGCTTTTGTGCACCTCGTTTTAGCAAACATTCCTCGATAGGTGAATAATATCGGTTCGCTGGACACAGGTGTGTGAAAACACAATTAATGTTTTTAGACTTGATGTGTGCATTCATCTTGCCTGTCTTTCAAAAAACCCGTTCGCTCGGTAGATCTTAACGTGTTCCTCTACAGTGCGCTTTCCTTTCATCCGCACTCTGATCTCCTAATTTCTTCCAAATCAAAGTACCCCTGCCTTTTCCGCAAAGTTGCACTCTAAAAAAGAAAAGATAAAGAATGTATTTATTTAGAATCTTCCAATACTGGTCACATAGATGGGCACATCAAAGCGTCGAGCAGCGACGGGTCAGTTTCACGGGGCGCACACGGGGGGTTAAGGTGGCGGGTGGTGCTGGCCTCCGGTGTGTTCGCTGCTGCTCCAGCGTTATTCCCTCCTCTGTGCCCAGCACTGACCCGCTGCTCTTCCCACAGTCAGTGCGGCCCGCGAGGTGCGTCTGTGGCCACGGAAACTTTAAACAAGACCGTTAGTGTCTTTCTGGGGGTGATAGGTGAGCCGTTCTCCGTGACTCCGCGGCTGGCGAGTTTGCTGTCTCGGGGTCGCTGCATTCCCTGCATCAGTGCATTTCCCACCCGAGTGTCTGTAGCCCACTCGACTGTCCTGTTAACGGGCTCTTGGCCGTTTAAATTCCCACGGTTTCGGCTGTGACCGGTGATGAATGAGGCCTGTTTTCTTGCGGTGGTGCTTTTGCCCCTCGGCGCCTTTCATGATTGTTGTTACTTGCCGGATCTGGCTTGTTTGCAGCCCACAATGTTAGCAGAAGCCAAGCCACGTGTTTGTACTGTTCCCGCTTCAAAGCCTGGGAGGGGCCGCCAGGGGACTCCTGTTTGGATAACATGTTCTTTACAGCTGAGATACGACCAGGGCTCAACTAAGACAGGAGGGGACAACGTGACACACGTGGACACCTGTGTGCCACGTTCTCCCTCCTGTCTGCTGGGAGCCGCGAGAGACAGGAAAAAACTGGCTGGACAATTTAACAAGCATTGACAAAGCCAATAGGTCTGCTTTTGGCTTCTAGTTTTTCGACTTAGTCAGTTTGTTTTGTTTCGTCACTACTTTTGTAAAACGGTATTGGTAAAAAAAAAACGCCAAGCTCACGCCAATATATATATTTTTTAAATTGTCGAAATGCTAAAAAATGTTTCCCTCTAAAAGCAGACGCTGGCATTGAAGCCTCTGGAATCAGTGGAGTGTTGAGCGTGGATGCGCTTCTTGTGAAAGATTGGAAGCCAGTCACAGTGATGTCAGCTAACGCTGTAGTGCACTGACCCACTGCGCCATTCTGTATACTGTTCTTGGGGGAAGTAAAACTGTGAATGACACAATAAGAGGGTGGATGGGTTGGCTGAAAGCCTGTATAAGTAAGTATGTCATATATTTAATTTAGTAAAATCTAAAGTCATGCCTAATGCCGCCCTTTAACAAGCATTGGCCAAGCCGGTAGGAGTGACATAGGCCTCCAGCCTCTGGGCTTTGTCAATACTTGTTTTATAGTGCTTTTGCATAACCTTCTCAGGGAAACTGCAGGGCCCTCAGTCTTTGGGTGAAAGGGCAGGTTGCTGTCACACACCGTGAAGTTAGCCTGTGGCTGAAGTGGATTGGCTTGCTGCCCCATGATATGTGCTGTAATGCGTTGAAACCAGTGGATGAAGCGGGATGGCTGAAAGCCCCTGTAAATATATTCATATAATATTTAGTCAAATCAAAATGTCAAGTATCGCCAGACCTAAAGATTTATCCGACTCATCAACACCTGCTGTGGTGGATATTGAGAAAAGATCCAAACTCCACATATGGTTTCACACCCTTTAGACTGGAATGTATTACTTTGAAGCACTATAAAGTGCAGACGAGGCCCATAGAATTGAAGACAGAGAGCTGTGCAACACTGCATTGAGAATACAGAAATGGTATTCTTCTCACAGGTAGATGTCACAGAAAGAACAGGTAACTTAAGTACAGTGGTGCCCCCCCCCCTTTTTTTTTTTTATAGAGGTGCAGTACCAGTGGTGGGATTGCTCAATACCTAGTTTGCACATTCAAATCCTTTGTGAAGAAGTTGTCACCATTGTGTCTAGAACATAGTTATTTGGGACATGGCTTGGCCGCTCCAAATAGCAGTTGCCTACTGGTTAACCACTCTATTATGTGGAAGTCGAAAGAATCACCATAAACTGGTCACCCATTGACAGCAGAAGGATCATCAGGATGCTCACATGGAATATCACGTAAGTACGCATAGTGTCAGAACTTACATATTCACCTATACATTCCTCTGGATGAGTTAAGCACCCCTTCCAGAGATCTGTCTTTAACCTATATATCAGCTATGACTAAGCTTTACATGTTCTTTGGTCGATGAACGTTTGTGCAAGCCTGCCCTGCTGAATCTTTTCTCCGGTGTTTGAAGCATTGCACTTGCTGGTTTCTATGCTTAGCTACTACCATGCCATACCTGTTCTGTGAGAAAAGAAAGCGTGTCCTGCTGATTGCTGGTTTGTGCATGTTGTGTGATGGGGAAAGCTTGAGCTGCTTCTGGCCTAAGTGCATCCATCCTTTGAAGGATGAAAACATCCACTATTCCTACCCAAGGTGTACCTGGTCTGTGAAGAAGGTGTTTACAATACTGTTTTTCCATCTTACAAAAAATGAAGGATATATTGAATGCACTGTGAATGAGGGACTGTTTCACAATATTTGATGTGAGATGCCAAGACCTACAGTCCCGGGGAAGGTGCCTGCCCCCATAAAGGCAATATACAAATGCCGAAACATGACTGAAGAGAGAAGCAGGGTCTTTTGCTGGACTCACCTGTTTCTAATCTTATGGTAGGAAGACACTAGTAAAAAAAAATAATGTTAACTCGCCCTTATGCCATCCTAATAGAAGTCTGGTAGTTTAACAAATGGAGACCATAGTGGACCTCACCTGCTGTAAACTAGAGAATCCATAAATAGGAGACTGAACAACCAGCGAACATTAGTACTCTTGGATGCTTTCCAGTTCTAGGTGTGGAACTCACTAATGAAGTGCCTCTCACCAGGTAGGGTGGGGCTTATCATCCTAGTTGAGCACAAGGAGGTTTGGTAATTCCATAAGCGGTTGGGTGTTTAGTTCGGGAATGTTGAACTTCTGTTATTTTAATGTCTGTTTATGGAGAGCGTACAATAGTCCTTTTTCACCTCTCACTCAATCTTCAGTCTTTTAGGTCCCTGCATTGTACCTTCCTGCATGTTTGAGAGAATTGCATAATGATCCTTTTCTTACTCTTTGTGTTGGGGAAAGTTGTGCTGCAGCTACCCGTGCTGAACGTTTGTTGCAAATTTTGCTATAAAACATTTAGCTACACAAAAGGCAAAACGATGTACAGTGCTGGTTTTAATGCACAATGTAATTGAAAGAGTGAGCCTTCACAAAATAAGTGAGGACATTTTACTTTTGGCTTTGTGTTACTTGAGCCGTTTTTTAAACACACTCGACAACTTTCAAAAGTTTTTAAACACAGCAGATAAACTCTGTCATACAGAACACCTTCGGCCAATTCTGGCATTTTAGCCAACAGCAATTTGCATGACGGAGTTTTGAGGCCATAATGGCAGTATTAAAAGCAAAACGATAGGCTCCCTGAGTTGTGATATACTTTTGACTGAAAATACATGAATGATTGTGAGTACAATATTCCATAGTGCCACTTCGCCTCAAGAAATGAAAAATTCAACGTGTTTCCTGAGTTTATGCTTTTTGACTTGTAAGCTATCAAAAGTTAAACAACCCAGTGGATGAGAGGGCAGAGATAGCCTTTCAGGTGTAGAATCTCATTACTAATAGGCCAATGATTCTAATCCAGCATTATAAAAAGGTCTTATTTACCAGACAACACTAACAGTGTCTGAAGAGACACTGAGAAAGGGAAAAACAATGTGCTCTGCCTATAGGTTGGAATGATTTAATTGGAGCACCTGCAACACCACTGTGATGCTCCCCGCCTGGAAAAGGTACAGGGCCACCAGTGCGAAAGAACATTGTGTGAAGATGGGCGGCAGGTACTTGATGAGTGTACAAATATAGATTAGAAATAATAAAGGGTACAGAGATGATCTGAGGTTCTGCATTCTTATATAATAGGTCACCTCATGGTTAGTAGGGAAAAAGCCCTTTGGTATGATATAAGGTTTAGGTGGGGATCAGGAAGGTTGGAGGTTTTAGGGTGTTTGGTTAGGAGGTAGTCTGTCAGGAAACATTGCAAGTCCTGGATGCAACTATTTCGTTTCATGCCGTTAAACCATAGGTAGAGGAACATAGAGTGTTCTTCTTGCTTGCTCTCACTTCTTGTCCTCTGAGGTATTAGCATTCCAGACTTAATAACCATCGTGTCAGATTATATAAATGTACGGCCCACACCAAAATACTAATTGCCATATGCTGTTGTTGTGCAGCAGTTTTGTTCAACAGTGCTCCTTACATTTAAATAAAAGTATGTGATGCTGGCTCTGTTCTACTACTTCGAGCTGAGGGCATCCTCATAACAGGCCTCCTTCAGGAGCACCTTCTGGCTTTTTTGTCCATCATTTCTCCATGGACAATTGTTAGCATTTTGTTAGCCCTATAACCCATGGCCAAATAAACGCCATGGCAGAAAAATCATGGTTGCTTATGTAAATTAGGGTCATCTAGTGTATTTTTGTTTTATTTGTGATTTATCTAGCACACATTGCTTTATAGTAGAAAAGGTGTGCACAAATTAGGTAGCGCACGTTTTGATATGTGAGGCATAGGCACAATTGCGGTGCATAGTCCAGTGCGGCATACCCTTGGTCTTGGCATAGGTGGTGTAGCACAGTTGCAGTGCTTAGCTTGGGTGTAGTATCAAGGAGGTCTGGGTGTTCAGTGAGCTGAGAGTCACTTGGATGACTTGGGGTTTTGATAGGTGTAGTCTTCAGTTCCCTTTGGTTGATAGAGATGGTCTTAGTTTGTAGGCTTGGGTGATTTGCTGAACAGTGCTTGAAATGGAAAAATTAAAGTGCAGGTACTCTGCGCCTGAGTACCTGCTTGTTTCTGAGAAGTGCTGGTACTCTCCAGTTGAAAGTATTAAGTTTTTCTTGAGATGTTGGCCTGTATTCTCCCTCTCAAAATCAAAAAGCGTCGGTACTCAGTACCGGCCCATTTAAAGCACTGTCCCGAAGTTATACAAAGAGCGTGTGCCTTCTTGTACTAATGTGTTCTTCTTGGATTTCTGTCCTTGACTTGCGTTTCACTGTGGCCCAAGGCGGATATAGATGCAGCGTTAATCTGCAGCACCTGGGGATTGTGTTTTCAAAACCTAAAAATAAAATTGCATATGGAAATACGCATTAATTGTGCCTGTTATCTGCATCATGTTTAAAACCAGACGCGCAAAGAGGAGCAGGTGCACTTTTAAAGGATCCCATAACATTTTCTCCGGAGCATCGGAGGACGGTTTGTTCCGGAGGACGGTTTGTTCCTGAACACGGAGCCTGTGCTGTGCATAGTACTGCGTTTAGAGGCGCCAGTTTTTACTTTTGAGTGTCTGCTGTGGGGCCTCGATGATGGGATAACTTACACGACGACAAAACCCTCCTAGTTTGCGATGAAACAAAAGACTAATATTCAGCAAGGCCTTTCCCTGTTTATGCTACGGCTCGGTCCATGCTGGCTGTCCCAGCATGCACCTCTGCTGATGCTGTGTGCTGTGGCCTCCAGACGAGGAGGCGTGGTTTGATCAAAAAACTGGGTAGCTTGGGTTAGCCACTCATCCGATCCTCATGTGCCTGGAGCCTCTTATCTTCTCAGGCTGGAAGACCTCGGACTCAACGGAACGAGTGTTAAGTGTTGTTTTAACAAACTGGACATTTATGTTTCCGCGTGAAAGTGCCTAGAGGCGTTGAGCTTCGTACGCCACAGTGGCAGCGTGGTTTATAAGTTGATAAAGCTTTCTCACTACTCCATAGTGATCCTTCCTAGCTCTGCAGACTTAGACAACTTGACCTTCCCCCGGCTGAAGTAGCCGTGCCATTCGGATGAGTCTGAATCTGCTAGCGCCCCGAGGCAACTTTCAGCTGCCCGTACATTTTAAAAATAAACCATGCCGTGAGCCGTTCGTGAAAATAGTGTACTTCACGGTTAGTTCATGGCTCAGATCCCCCATTCCGGTCAGTGGAGGGTGAGGTCCCGCTCCGGGCTTTGGGGTCCGCCCTCCCCAGGCCCCATTGTGATTCGAGTGTAATTCCAGCCTTTGAGATGCTGATCGCCAGGGGCCGGGGTGGGGAGGCCTCTGACCCGCCTGAAGATAGACCCCGCCGACACCACCTGCACGGAGGCGGGAGCTCGGGCAACGAGGGACCCCATCCTGAGAGCCGGGGCTCAGAGGGCCTCGGTGCACAGCGAGCAGCGGCCCCGTTGAGGTAATTACAGCGAGTGGTAGGTGGTCTGAAGAGCTTATATGGATTTGTGTTTTTTGCTCAGTGTGCGACTCGGG
Source organism: Pleurodeles waltl (assembly GCF_031143425.1). Lineage (NCBI taxonomy): Eukaryota > Metazoa > Chordata > Amphibia > Caudata > Salamandridae > Pleurodeles > Pleurodeles waltl. The sequence goes on along the minus strand of NC_090445.1, from coordinate 885,081,306 downwards.
TTTAACTTTTTTTTTGTTGCAGAAAAGAGGCATCTAGAGTAGTGTATTTTTGTTACAATCCGTAAGCAAGATAAAAATAAATGTAATTTGTAGTGGGGTGGGTTTCAGTGCAGATTGTAACAGTGCACCAATGTGGTTAAAAATGAAGGGAAAATGCGTGCCACCACACCGAATCTGGATGTGGGGGAAGTAAGGCAGTGATGAATTCTCAGTCCTGAGCGGGTTGGGGATGTAGAAGATGAGGACGTCCTTAAGATTTCATCAGGGTGGTTTTTGTGTATTTACGTTAAGCGCGCGTGACCAAAACCCGTAACATATAAATGTGTGATTTTACGCTACAGAAGTGCCATGTAACATTCGCAGCGCTTGGGTGGGGAAGCATCGTCGCCAGTCGTTACCCCTTTAAATAACGTGAGATGCTACTAAGAAAGGTTGTGTTTGCTGACGTATTTTTTGGCTGATGGTTCAGCTCACTCATGAGCTGGGGACCTAGAAACTAAACGTACAGTTTTGGGCAGTTGATTTGCGTAACGTTATCTTGCAGCTAATGTTCCTTATTCAAGCAGTAGCGGTGCTACGAATTTGTTTAGAAATCTTGTCGTAATTTCATATAACGTTTCGTGTGATAAGTAGACTGTTAGTTTTATTATTCATATTGCCCCATACACCTATATTTTATTCTCCGCACATCCACAGCAGTATAAAATATATTCGCATAATGTTTACATAAATCTATACTTTGTAACTCGGAGATGGTCTAAAAGTTATATAAGATAAAACAGGTTTGCGTATTACTTTGGTACTATTGCATTCCAGTTGAATTCTGCTGCTGAGATGCAACCTCAACGCCCAGAAGCAGTAAGGCACTATAATCCATAAAACATGGGCATTTAAGAGTTACCTACAGGTAACAGGCCTGCGAGTTTCATTTTTTTTCTCTAAAATCTTGATGTTTGCCCCCTCTTAATATAGCTGTCTTTACAAGGCATTGCACCCCCCACTCCTTGGTTCTCAGCTGGAGGAGGTGCTGGAGTCAAGAAGGCAAGGTGGGCACTCAGTAGGTCTTTATCCCGGTCAGCAGAGAACCAGGCCACATTTGACTAAGTCTAGAAATATTAAAGGAGCTAACACCCATCACCTACAGAAAAGTGTAATTTTAGGGTGTCCTAAATAGGGTATAAAGGCCAAGGTTTGTGTGCAGTTAACCAGTTCTCCAAGCTGCAGTGGTCCTGACAGATAGTCAAATGGAGACACTTCAGTGTCAAACCAGTTAAGCCTCAGAATGGTTCCCAATGTCCAAATGAAAACCAATTTGGGGGTATGGGGAAAGGTGGCAAGTTGGGGAGAGTGGTGCAGTGGCCACCACAAACTCCCTGAATTCAACAAGCTTCAGTTCACGGGAATTCTTGAACCGCTGATTGCAGATAACATTTGCAGGTGCCATAGTGCGCTCAGAAGACCTTGGGCCCATAGCTGTTTCCAGTAGCAAGTACAATGTAGTCATGGGATGTAGTTGCGCCTTTTAACTGTAGCATTCTGGTGCATGAGGGTGAAAGCAATGGGTCAAGCTCCTCTGAAATTCGGACATCAGTTGCTTAGGTAATAGAGCGCCCTGCCCCCTTGGAATGGTGATATCGGTGACACCGGCTCCTGCATCACGAGTGATGGCTCGGCCTTGCAGGCAGACCACACTCGCAGTCTGGACCCTTATGGTGAAGCACTGCAGACTGTCTGTAATAAGGCTTCAGGTCACTAGGACTTGTTTGTTGAAAGGGAATTGGGTAAGATGGCGTGCAAGCGGTATTCAACAAATATACAATATACTTCTAAAATTATTTTTATTAAGGATCTTGCTTGGATTCAGAAATTGATGGCAACCTGCATGGATTCGTGTTTATTGGACTTCATAGTGAATCATGGAATTTGATCAGGTTTTTAGGAGTGTGAGATTGATAGTAAAATCATACAAATTATCTACTAGAAGATCTGACTAAGCTCAATTGAATTTGAAACCTTGCCTATGTTTAGACAAGTTATTTAAATCTGGCAGGTGAATAGAACGTTATTGAGAGAATGTTAAAAACATTGTGCGCCTTTGCTTCCAAGAGAGAAATATTAACTACTGATGAATATGTACCCACTAATACATATTTTCTAGAGCATTGAAATCCATTTGTACGAAGATGGGAGAGTACAGAAGTGTTGTTCTGGCTTAGGTGATAATGTACTTGCCTTTAATTGCACAATATGGGGTATGATTTCTTTGCTTAACCTGTTAATCTGGCAACTCTTGCGCTGACTTTGGTCCTGCATTCCTGCATAATTCCACAGCCCTGCCTGCATATCTCACAGGACACTTTAGGCATCACTAAGGCACCAAACAGTGCTGCTCTACTTATTACAGATTTCGAAACATGAAACTATTCTAGATGCTCATGCTCGTTGGGTGAGAATTTGCAACTTGTGTGCTGAAATATTTAAGTGATAGCAGTAGATTATTGATGTGGCAATTTGGGTCTTAATTACATGAAAACCAAGCCCACCGTGCTCCACACCATGACACAATTTTCAGAATCTTTTTTTTATTTTTTCAACCATACGGTTCAGGTACGCAAGTGGCAGCAAGACAACAAGCATTTGCAATGCAATAGGTATTGCATATTTCTAACAAGTTAATTGTCGTCTTTTGACAACAGCGCCTAAATGAAAAAAAAAATATGAGTGGAAACTGAAAAAAGACGACTTAACAAAATAAAATAAAGTTAGCTTTAAAAAATAAAACTTTGTAGTTTTGTTTGTCCTGCTGGGCACGTTTTTGCCAGTCACGAGCCTTTTGTTTACAGGGCACTGGAAGTTAGTACAAAATAGGACCTCAATCATAGAGGGAGCCATGGATGGGCACTAAATTAAGTTGAAAAAAAATGAGTGCTTGATCCCTGCTCCACACGAAACAGAAATGATGCCAAACATGCCTTGACAAATTATTAGGCTATAAAGAAGAGTGCCACGCAAACCAACAAATGGTGAGCGGCAGGTGCTCTACAAGCCCTTTACTGAATACTGCAGTGTCTCACATGTGAGACGCATGCGCTAGTGCATGCACTCGCAGGCTCGACCCTAATAAAGATACACAACGTGTAGGGCTCCAGGTCCAAAGATTACAATATCCGTTTTTGGGACTTGGTTGGGCAGGTCATATGATAAGGAATCCACTATGTCTTAAGCATGTTTGTTTAATCATGTTTGTGGTTTTGAGCATTGATAAAACACACAATACAGTCTGCCTAAAGTGTTGTCAAAATTTTCCATAGATAAAACTACACAAAGGGCCCTAGTCACAAAGGCATTTGATCACGTAAGCTCCACTTAATCAAGCAAAATGCTTGCTTTGCAAGTGCAAAATCACAAGTTGCATTCTGTAAATATAAATGTACACTTGTGAATCAATTTACTCATGTAATATTACATTAGTATGGTGTAAAATTACATGCGAGTAAATCTGCTTACATGGGTAATGCGAGGCCATTTCATTGCAAGAGTCACTTGCAAGTTTGTTCACTCCCACAAACTTGGGAGTTTGTAAGTATTCACAAACTTTTGGAAACAGTCTGCGGTTTACTTCTGTCAAGGGAAGGGCTAATTCTGTTTCCTGATGGGAAAGGGCAAGATGCAACCCCAGCATTGGTGGGGTGTAGAAGAGGATTCTCCACTGAAAAAATATTTTACCTGTGGAGTTAATAAAACACTTACCAAATCAAATTCAGTAAGCTTATTTTGGACATATAGTTCCTGATAAGCAAATGAACACGTATTGTTGCAAAACAAACTCCCAAAATAATTCCAGGAGTACTCTTTGGAAAACTGGTACCGTTGCCTAGTCCTAGAAATGTACTCCAAAAGTGGACAAGAGCTACAGGAGTAAATGTCCACATTTTGTGAATAGGAAAACTGGGGAAGTGGCTATCTTCCCACGGACCATACTTTCTGTAACACTGACCAAGTAATTCAAGGAATGTTGGTCCCAGTAGGAGTTGGACACAGTAGGTATACGGTGACCTTCATATGCTTGGACCTAGACAACCTAGATAAACTCATGAAGGGGAGTGCAGTTCCAAGGTAGATTGTGAGCAGACCTGACAATAGTATCAGACGGAGTCGTCATTGAAGCAGTGTTATCCCTGTGGAGTCTGGGCGTCGCACCAGATAAGGTTGGGACATGTGGCGATTACAAAGGCTGCTCATCTCTCAAGTGCTGTTGGAGAAAGATTCATTGTCTGCTAGCCACATAGATTGTGGTAGCACTTGGACAAATCCTCACAGATTCAGTCACGGTTGCCTTCAGTAAGGCTCCAGAGCATGCATTGAGTGGATGCAGTCCTTCCATTTTTTCTGTGTTCATTTTTAGCTGCTAAATTCTCATCCGTTTGTAATGATCACTTTCATATAAAGAGTTTGTGCAGTTAATTACATCACCTTTCATGTGATGTTCGAGGCGTGCTAAAGATTAATTCAAACGTATGGTGCACTGTGTGTGTCTGATCGATTTTATAATGAGTAAGTTGGGTCGCACCTGTTGTACCCCATCCCCACACGGATACCTGAAATACTTGACTAAGCTGTGATTCCCAGCTCAAACATTAAGTGACATCATTTTCCACAGTGCATGTAACTGTACTAGTAGAATGCTGAAAATCTATGGTTACCAGGGGCGTTTCTTTCTGATGTTGGCTTATTGCTTCCCTGTGATTGTTGTTTAAAGTTCTTGGTAAGAATGTGCTCGAGTGAAATCTCCCACCACCTCCTGAAGCCATGACAGTAGTGATCACTTCAGCACTGATGAATGGAACAACCTGTCCGAACGCCATCAGTGTTACGGCTGGCACATATCTCTTGTGTACTGTGATAGTACTGTGGAGAGGGCTTTCATTGGGGTGGGTCATGGGTCCTGCATGGTCTCAGGCACAGCAGTCATTAAAAACTGACTTTGAAACTGGTCGCACCAGGCCCTATATATTTGTCCTTAACTTCATAGGTAAAACGTGGTTAGGATAATTCATGTCAGCCATGCAGTCCCTGTTTACATTTCACATATTTTACTTCATGTTTCATTCCTTAAGAGAATTTGCTTTTTGCAGATGTAGAACAATAGTTTCACATTTAATTTAACATGTATGTTTTGTGTAGCGCGTTCTGTCAACTGTCCTAGGTGAGGTTAGGTTTTGGCTGTGTTCATTACGGTGTGGATGAGAGCCGAGGCTGAAGGCAGTGTGAGTGTCTCACAGAGCCTGCCAGTCGGTTATAAAGGTGTTCGGACCACGGGCCCAGCAACGCCTGGCAGCTCTGCAGAATACACGGAACAGATTTCATATTTGTACCGGTTACAAGTACGTGAAAAATATATATGCACAGCGTCAAAGGAGAACCTCGGGAAGAGGGTGGCAGCTGAGAGGGCATGACGAAGAGGTGACTCAAGGAAGTACAACTCAAGGAAGTACATGCAGAAAGACAAAGTGTAACACAGTGGGGAAGAGGAAAAATGTTGCATGAGATCTATAGATTTAGGATTTCCAAAAGATTAGAGGAAAGAGCGCAAGTGTCTAACAAATTGAGTAACCGCAGAGGAAAGTCATGTGAAGGGAATGGGAGTGATTGAGACATTCCGAAGACCACTACGCCTTCCACAGACCTTAGTAAAATATAATTCATAATTAATATGCTTAATGTTGTCCGTATTGAAACACTTTCAATTCTAATTATTCAGTACAAAATGGTTACTCATTTACTTGATCCTGCTGACAGGCATTGGCAAAGCCAATAGGCTTGTTTTGGGCGTATGTTTATTATACTATATGTCTGGATGCAGACTACTCAGAGGCACCCAAACACTGGTCACTTGGCTTGGTGTGTGAAGCACACGATTTTAGGCTAGGTGTTTTAAGCCATGCCCTTAATTACATTGGCCACGCCTCTTTTAGAGACTCCCCAACCTTTTTGATCCCGGTTAAAAGCACTGCCCGTGAGCAATGTTCGTTGTCGAATCATCCTTCCGCTAAAGCTGTTGCCTGTGAAGCGACAAGTTGTACTTTGCCTGACAGAAATTGCCATTGCATTTATATAGCGCTCACTACCCCGATAAGCCGTTGAAGTGCAACCCCTGAGGTGAAACTAGATTGTTCTTCCGCAGGGTGCTCGTTCTTTGGATGCTTTCTTGATACCGTAAAGATAACAAGTGACTTCTGCCCGGATAGTGGCGCGAAGGCCTGTGCGCCGCCCGGTGAGTCCGCCTGTGAGGAAGCAGGTCGCGCGCGCCTCGGGCGGGTCCGGGGTGTGTCCTGCCTTGTTCTATCCAGCGCTGCCTAACACGACTAGGGCGCCCCTTCCACGTTAGCAGGGGGGTGTGGGGTGTGTGATGGCACGTCCTCCGCGTGTGGCCGCGAGGCATCGGGCAGGATTAGGGTCGGTGGCGCAGCGCGTCTCACAGAGGGCCCTCGGTGCGCGGAGCAGCCTGTGCGAGGTTAACCAGAGTTCAAGTGGAGACGATTCGCACAAAGTGCTATTTAGAATAAAGATCGGGGTCAGTCCTATTAGCCGCAAAAGGAAGGCATTAAACAGGTGGCCGTAAAAGCATCGACCACACAAGTGATTAGAAACGCTGGACCCCCGCTGCTTCTCTTCAACCCTTTTTTAACATGTCAATTCAAGGTTACTATACTACTTGTTCCACTTCGTATGGGCTACAAATATGAGATTTTTATTACCCTGTTGTATAATGGGAGTTGTAGTCTTGCTTTGCTTCAATTAGCATAGGATTACGTGCTCCTTATTGACCTGGATGTAGTGACATCCAAAGTAAGTTTTGGTTGTGGGCGTGTTTCCAATCTTTTATTTAATAATATAGTTTTTTTTAACCTCCAATCGTTTCTCTCAAGTACCTATCGCGGCTTCGTTTTAATGAGGGTCTCTAAAGTTGCTGAAATCTCTTCAACAACCTCTGACCAAATGCGATGCACCTGCCTTACGATGTGACTCCTGGAGCAGAAAGAGAGCTCTCTTCAGTCAAAATGCGCCTAGACACACGCCGTGTCCGGAGATGGACACGGACACAGACACGGGTGTGGTCAACCCCCTTGACCCTGCGCACTATCTCTGACAACATTGCAGTGGGAACAATACACCTACACGTGTGTTTATACACTACAAAGTCTGTGTTCATTTCCAGTAGAGTGGTTGGAGAATTGTATCATATTCCCCGATATGGAAGACTCACTTAACTCTTAAACGTGCATGCAGCGCTCTGGCTGCCCGCGACCATTTCATTTCGTATTCTAATGTTACGTTATCGTGAGTGTGGTATGGCATTTGTTGTCTTAATACAGAAAATGCAATAAAAAAACAAAAAAAAACACGCATTGTGTGCGCCTCGAGCCCAGGCTGAAACACGTCAATCAACAGCAGTGGGGATGCAGGCAGCAGTGACAACTGTAGGAGGGTTTTTTCCTCAAGAACACTAAAAGGGGAAAATATTGAAAGTATGTGAGTGAGTGAGGTTCTGTAACACAAATGAGCAAACTCTCTTACAAGCACATCCAGGCTGAAAAAATTGTTAAATACCGTTAAAAACACTGGAATGTTTGGAGTTCCATTGAAGACCGTATAGTACCTCAGGGCCAATAATGGCCGATGCACGCCTTCTGTGCCGACATTTCAATAACCGTCTTTCCGTTTCTCCCTTTTTTAGTTCAATCCATCCTCAGTGGATGGAATGTTCCAATAGCATTATAGCCCTTCTGTCTTAGATCTATGCCAGTTGTAAAAGGCCCTTGCCAGCAGTTCGTGCCTATCACTCTGGTTCAGGGTCTTTAACAACTGGTATAGTCATCAACAGCCGCTATTGTACTTCCTCTCTTTCCACGTCCTCCCAGTTATGACGGGTGAAAGATCGGAGAACTGATTTTCCCAAGATGCACATGTGGATTAAACAACTGCAGTAATCAACCTCTGCTTTCTCCCAAACTCTCTGCTGTTAATCAAACAAGAAAAAAGTGAGGAATAAGACTAAAACAATTTGAAAATCTACTAGTGACTGCACACATTCCATTCCATTGTTTTGACATTCTGTTACATTAGAAACTGTTTGGAGACCTATGGAAAATCACTTGGCCCTGCCCCAAAAGGGACATTTCAGCCCAAGCATCCTTACAACATCTATCGTAGGGTTGGGGAGAACCCAAGCAACCCCAGATGTAGTGTTTTAGCCTCAAACATCCAGAGTGACCTGTGATCCTTCTGCAGTGTCATAAGAGCTAAAACGGATGGACTAAAATGCACCTAAACCTGGTTTCAGATTGCTTCATGAATTTGAATCCAACCCATTTTTAGGTCGCGTGCAAGCGTACAACTTCTTGTATAATTTCAAGTATATGTCTTCTGTGGGCTTCCAGCTTTTTTATTTGTTTCAGTGTCATTTGAAAAGCCCTGCTTGCTAGTGGTCAGTCACGCCTCTTTGTCCCTCCTGTGTGGGAGCAGGGACCAACTGTTGTATGATTACACTTTGTCTATCTGGTCTGTAGGGGACTTTTTTTTTTTAATTTTATTTTTTAACTTTGTTTCATGCTCCTGACCAGGGAAGCTTCACTTTCATTTTCAGAGCATTCTTCCTCTGAGCTTGGCTGTAAACAGGGCTATAAATCAGGCTATCTTGGTCACATTTGGTCATGGCCACTGCCCTTCCTGGGCTTGGATTTTCTTTACCAAGAGAGCCTGCCTGTGTGCTGAGAGCAAGGGCAAAGGGTAACTTGTAATTGCTTTTAGCCTAGGCACCCAGCTCTGCAATCCTTCGAGACAGTGCCCACTTCTGCTCCCTACTGGGATTCCATGCGCAGCTCCATCGGTGCACCTCAGTTTACACACTCCAAGCCTTAGCCGTGCCAGGAACCCCACACGTGCCATCTGCCAGAGCACCTCAGTTCTTGCAGCCAGTACACACTGCTGCTCCAGTACTGGGACCTCGGGTGCAGCTCCATCAGTGCACCACAGTTCAAACAGTTCGAGCCCTCAGCCGTGCCAGTGCCAGGAACCCCACACACGTTGTCTGACAGAGCAACTCAGTTCTTACAGTCACTACACTCTGCTGCTCCAGTACTATTACCTCGGGTGCAGCACCATTAGTGCACCTCAATTCTACCACAGCGAGTAGTCATTTCCTTTCCTATACTGGGACCCCGCTCACATACAGTTCCATTACAGCAGCTCAATTTTAATAGTCCGTTCCATTGCCAAGCCAATACTGGACACAAAAGAGCAAAACACAGCTCAGCCAGTGCACCTCAAGTCTAACATCCAATGCCACTGTTGATGGGAACCACCACAGCGCCGCCAGAATCCATCAATTCTAACATTCAGGGCATATTTCTTCTCATTATTAAGGCTCACACACATGGCCTTCAGGACTCCTCGCTTCTGTGGTTCAGAGGCAATGCCACTCCCAGACTGGGCCCCACTCGCAGCTTCACCAGAGCACCTCCAGGCTAACACTCGGCAACACTGACATGCCAATACTAGGTTCCACACATAGCGCCATTAACATATCTCACGTCTGACCTTGCGTGCCTGTTACTATTCCGGTACTTCCGTCCACATACAATCTGTCAGTGCACCTTAACCCTAACCTGCAGCACACCATTATTCCAATACCAGAAATTACATGGCAGTCAGTTTCTCATTCCTTGCCTGCTGCTTTTCTGTTATTCCAGCACTGGGCCGGGACACAGCTCTGTCTACACCCCCAATCCTGTTTGATTTGAAGTGCCCCAATATTGCTGTATTGGCGTTCATGTACAACTCTGCTAATGCATCTCCTGTTGTTCTGCAGTACTTCATGCTGTTCCACACTCTGACTTCTGTTTGAGGAGGTGGGGGAGCCAATTAAATCTATTCTTAGCTGCCATCTTTATTTGGGAGGGTCTGTTTCACCCATCTCACTCCGTTCTTTCCTGTGCTCTGTTTACTCTCATTGTTTTCTTTCTTCCCCACTTTTCTGTTTCCAGCTCTTAAAATCCACATGCTAACAGTTTTTTTTATCTTTCTTTCAACTGTTTTTTTTCGACTCCTCTCCCTTTGTTTATTTCCCTCTTCCTCTTGCTACATCCTCTTTCAATCCTGCAACAACTTGGTTATTTCTTTCCTTGTTTCATTCCTCTTTTTTTCTTCATCAGGCTGTTGTATTCCTTTCGCTTCTTTTTCTGCCCCTACTGCTTTCTCTCCTGAGGTTTAGTGTTCAGTGGAGCAACCGGTACAGTGGCACCAGGGCCCAGGGACCTGTGGACCTTACTAAACTCTAATACTGCTGCATTTTTCTACCGAAATTGCAGTCAAACATTTTCCTTTCCTGATCCAGGGCCCAGGATACTGTTGTTACACCACTTTTTCCTCTCCATCTTTACCCATGACTCTCCCTTTCCTTTCACCATCCAATCCTTCCCAAATGATATTTTTGTTATTGTGTTTTGACCATTACTCTCTAATGCCAAAAGTTTATTTCTGAAAAAGGTTTATCTGATAATTATATATCTTTTAAGATCGAGAAAGAAGGTAAGTGGAAGTGCTCTAGTTAAATGATGGGCCACTGTAGTTATACGACAGGAAAAGACATTATGAGGCAGAGTTGACCAATTATGAGTTTATAAATTTACAATATCAATAACTGTAACTCAAGAAATGCGAGATCTATTGCAAATGCTTCTTTGTTTTTATTGTTAGTTTGTCTATGATAAATGTCCGTGGCATGGCCTGGTATGGACACAGACTTCCTTGCCCTGGTCTTGTGTTTCTCGCTCATGCTACATTTCAGAGTCACAAACTGAGAAATTATTCAGTTCTCCAAGAATATTATTTTCCAAGCCCAAAATTCATCTTGCTCTGCACCAGAGAAGCCTGCCCTCTCCTGGGTCACCAAGCCCCAGTGAACAATGAGGAACAGTTGGTGCCAAAGGAGATTACTCAGTAATACCATCAGGCCTTATCCAAGGGATTAGAGCTGGTTTCATGCTGCTGTCCCGGACCCGTGGTTTCTGTGCAGCTTAAATGACTGCAGGGGAAGGATTTTGCCTTCAAAACAGCTCCAGTGGAGTCCAGACGAAAGCAAGATGTATGGCATTACTGTGACAAAAGGACACCAGATTGATGATTGATTAATTTCAAGAGGTGGTCTGTTTGGGGGGGGGGGGGGGAGCAGCGATGGCCGATATGGGGACTCAGAATTAACACATAATCTGGGGGAGGGGGAAGAATCAGATGGCTGGATCTACCTAGGCAAAGCATTTAGAGTTCTTAACCATTGAAATAAGCAGAAGGGGGGGTGGGGTGTGTGTGTGTGTGTGTGTGTGTGTGATGGCTTCTGATTGTCTGGACAGACAACTTCCTGTGTCCGAGGAGGGTGTGTGGATGTGGCTGTCCTAGCACATCTGTACAGCACTCACTTCATAAGTCTTATTAAGGAAGTGAAGTGCAGTACCTATTGGCTGGTTTTGGTCACAGATTGATAGGGACATAATTTCAGGAAGCATAGAGCATTGTTGCTAATAATGTACTTTGATTTAAAGAACAAAACTTGTATGTTTCAATTGGAAACTGGTTAGATACCTCATCTGCACAAAATCAGACCTGTATTCTGTTCGAAAGCCTGTTACACACACACAGAACATAACCGGGTTGTATACCTCTCGCCCTCTGTCTTTAACCTGTACACAGCAGGCCTGTCCATTGAGCTCTGATATGTTTTGATAGGTTCATTGACCCTCATCTAAACAATTCACCCTTATGTTCGGTCACACATGCTGATGTACACAGCCCAAAAGGATAAAAAACACCTTTAAACACCTCAGCTGTTGGCTGCTTTGACCAGGGACAATGGGCATTAACATGGGTTACTATAAAAGATTCAAAGCAAATTATCTTTGTGTTCAGACCAGCTTCAAATCTGTGTTTTTTTTTGTGGGAATCGCAAAATCATATCCCTAATTAGGTTTGATACTAAAATCCACGTTGAGGTGCCCCCCTCTTCCATCTTCAACTTGAGTCAGCCCCCGAAGTACGGTTGGGTGTGAATGGATTTATTATCTTAAATGCTGTTACACACTCACTCTAATGATTAAAGCTTCTGCTGCCAAAGTAAACATCTCCCTGCTAAATGCTGCTGTTGGTTGTTGAGCTACAGGACAAGGCAGAGAACGAAATGTTATTGGTGGAAAATGTACCTCCCAGATCTTTTTCCTTCACCGAAGATCCACTGTGGTAGGCAGTGTAAGACTCTGATTTAGGCTGGTGAGCAGGTATCCCTCTTCTACTGCTGCATATCAAGAGATAAACCAAAGTACAGCCTTCTGGGCGTCAGCCGGCCATCAGCCGTAATGACCAGTAAAATGACTTCTTGACAAAGAGTAAACTATTTTCTCGTTGAGCAACACAGAACTAAATTCAAAAGTCGTCATTTTATTGGACAGTCAAGAAGCAGTTTGAGAAAGACACTGGAACGGTTATGGTATAGCTTGCCACGTCTGTATAGTTTCCTAGAACATGTGCTCTACACCCACGACTAACCGTCCGATAGAAATGCCCTAAACCTACAATCAAACTACAAATTGGGGAGAAGCAGTCACAGCAGCAGTCGAAACAATATTACAACCAAGAAAAACATTACAAAAAATATATTGTTAACCTTCCATCAGTTTTGTTCCAGAGTCACATATTTAGCTGTGTCCTTGTCCTTAAACTTTCGATCCAGAAATACAGTTACCAGAAGGAAAGCACTGGAGAAAAGCATGATCAATGCTTTTTTCGCATTAGGCTAATGTAAGTGGCGGCCCACCCTAGGAACTGAGTGGACATAGTAAAGGATACAGAATAAACACATTGAGGACTCTTCTCCAAATCAAACCAGTATTATTTGCTCTAATTTATTAGGGCTTTGAAGGACACACAGGGAACTATTTTTAGGTAAAAGCCTACGAAGCAGCACAACTGTCTCATTGTGAAAGACCTATTGAGGACCTCCTGAAAGCCTACCTAAGAATATATTCTGCCAATTGCTTACCACTGGCTTTGTGTTTTCTAATTTACACTTGCCTGTGTTCTATTTGGTGCTTTTATTTTAACCCCTGCAGGTTGTATTTGCCCCTCCCGCGGAGCATATATTCTTTGCATCATCTCTCACTGGCAACTTTTATTTTTCCGGGAGTGCTGGCTCCTCAAGAACTATTTTGTTTAGGGTCGAGCCTGCACTAGCATGCACATGCGTATCGATTGGTAGATGCTTTAGTAGTTAGAAAAGGGCTCAGAGCCCCGTCCATGTCACGTCCGTGACTTTCCATGCATACGTCATGCCTTTTCCGGTGGTTAGCCCTCCTCCAGCGCAGCGACCAAGTACTGAAAACATATGAGGCTCGCTGTTTTCCGTCCGGTTTGTGGACTACTTTTTATCTTTTTTGCAGCGCGATTTCGCTTGGCAGAAGTCGAGCGCTTTGCATGACATTGATCCTGTTACATAGTTAAATGCACTTTTGCCGGTTACGTAGATAATTGCACTTTTGCCAATAGGTTTAATTACAAGTGAGCTGTAGCAGCCCGATCATGCTCTTTTTTTCCATTTATTGTGGCAAGAAATTTACAGTTGGGAGTTTACAACCGCTAATAGCTCTAACTCGGAGAAATGCGAGACCCATTGCATTGCAAATGCTTGTTTTTTATTGTTAGGCACTCCATGAGAGTGTAGGTAATTTCCTGCTGTCTCCCATGAATACTTCCACACCCTTGCGCTCTTTGTTTCTTTTTTGTCCCTGTGGTTCAGTGCCTCTGCTCCACCTTTCTTGTCCATGTGCTTATTCCTGCCATGCTGTTGCTTAACACTTCTGCCACCTGTGCTTACACAAAAGAAAAAAAAAGTCTGCTTTACTGGCTTTGTTTTTTCTCATTTAGTGATTGTTGCAGTGGTTGCTTTTTCTGAATGTGCAACTTTGGGTCACAAAAATATTTTTGAATACTAGTGATTTTTATAATAATTCTAGACACAACCGCAGAAATTAATAATGTTACACTTGAAGGAATTTTTATTATGTGTATAGAATGTTAATGTTTAGTTATGTAAGTTTTTTTTTTTTCCTCCAGAATCTCTAGTTTATTAATATGGATTTTTTGGGGTGTTTTGTTCATCTTGCTCCTGCTCATTACCAATCACTGATCCCCTATGTGTCTTCTCTCACCACAGTCTTTGCAGAGCACATGACATTGTGACATAGCTGTTTATTTTCCTTATAAAGCATGTATTGTGAATTAACCTTTCTTGCTGTATTGGATGGAACAGATTCAAGTACACTTCCCCTGGAAGTTCCGATGTTGACCAGTTAGCGTGCACTAGAGTGTGGCTCTTTATTTGTAAAACATTTCATATTGTGTCGTGCTAAAGCTGCAGAAGCTGCTGGCATTTTCCTTTCCTTAGAAATGGGTTAGTGATATATGATATTTTGTGACAATCTTAATTCTGATTTGCTCAATGTGTGTCCTCATTATCGTGCCATGTCGAATTTTAAGTTTTTGCTTATTAGCAATTCATTAAATGTATATTTAAAAACAAATCCCTTGGCTTGCCAGTGAGCCAGTTCACTTCTCACATTCTCTTGAGACTCTCCATTCCTTTTATGATTTTTGCTGCTTATTGGGACTTAGAAGAGTACTCACTATGGTACCCTGTATCTATGCCCTCATGGCATATTCAGCATCCTTCCGTAATGCTGAGTTTGAGATTTTTGTAATAAAGTCCTTTAACTTTGATTGATTTAGAACTCCGTTATTGAGTGGTTTGTCATTATTCTGTTACTGTGCTGAATTCATTTTATTGGGCCTAAATTGGAAGGGGTGGACACTCATCGCAAGATGAAGGGTGCAGAAGCCAACTCGCCAGAGGTAGATTTTGTGGTAAAAATATTGCGGGTCATTCGAATATTGGGGTTTGGGTCCTGCAGTGCCTGTCGTACAAATTATTCTTAATTCAGGTCCCTTACAGATAGATGTGTAAAATTGAAAATGGATCTTTTGTAGAAAAGGTATCTCTCTCTCTCATATGCAATGCCGGGTGAGCTTCCCCTCAATCCAAGGATGCATTATTGCTAGTTTTATTCACAGGCTGTCTCGTACCAGTCAGCAGCTTCGCCACTTTCCGGGTTCCTCCTCCTCAGCCGCCCCCAAGGCAGCATCTGTGCTCTCATTTCACAATGGAGCTCGGCTTTCCTGGCCGCCTTGAGGAGGATTACCTCGATTGCCACACACTGATGTTTCTTTCTCTTTTCGGCAACACCGTAGCACTTAAAATAACTGCTTTTTAGAACATAAAAAAGAAAGTAGGACACACAAGACTAAGCTCTTTGCAGAGTCCTCGCATCTGTGTAACATGCTGAAAAACAGACACTGACCCAAGCCCATCACCTTACTGGATTCCCCCTCATTCTTCCACCAGCGGTCCCTTTCAGGGTCGATTTCTTCCCTGTTTTCTTATTTTGTCAGTGTTTTTGCGACTTTATCTTCCTCTTTCGATCCTTCTTTTGTGTTTTTTCACCTTTTTGTTGTTGTTGCTCTGAGTCTAAGCCTGATGAGGAAAAGCACGTTCAGGTCTCTTAAAATGAGTGCCGAGGATCCTTGCAGCCCCTCGCTCAAATTAAGCACTGGAGAAGAGACCGTTGACAAATGACCCTCATGGCGATTCTGGTACTTGAGTGCTTGATGACGCTTCTTCACAACACACACAGTTAGCATAGAGCGATTTACAGGCTTACATTCCAGGGAAAAGCATGTTCAAACTTCGGATGACTGTTGGTGTGGCGTCATATTATCACAGGAAGCTTGTTTATAGAGGCTACAAATCGTTGAGGGTGACAGACTCCCTTCTAAAGGAGCTGTGTCTAGTTCAGCCTAAAAGGCCAGGAAGTTCCAAACCTGTTGTGAAAAGAGCAAGGCCAAAAGGGTACCACAGTCACCATGAAGGTACGGTTTCCAAAGAAATGTATTTAGATTGTCTCAAACGGCTATGAGTAACAATTTACAAATATTTAAATTAATTCTATTTTATCTAATTGACATTATATGGTTAGAATTACATATATATTTTTACATTTGTAAGATCGCTTCCTTTGCAGCATTAGTTCAATAGTAGCAGCTAGGAAGCTGAAAGCTCTATTAACTATACTTGATTTTGTAACAATATGGTCATTCTCCATACAAATAAAGTCATTGGCAGATTAAGGTTTATGCTGTCGTCTTTCCACTTTGTGTGGACTTGCCCTCATACTTGGTGTTATTGGATGTACAGTCTAGCAAGACCATCTTTTATTGACTACATAGTTTTATTAAATTTAATGTGTAATGGCAGTTGTGCCATTCATGTGAAACCTATTGTACTCTACATATTCTAAGGGACTTTAGTTGAGTCTCTCTCAGCCTTTGCCTTCTTAGCTTGGGATTCTTCAGCCTTAGGCTTGGAATATTGTCACTCACATATGTATTCAGGCCACAGGGGTATTCTGGTCTCACCTTCGTTTTGTTTGCTTTTTGGATTATCCTTCTGTCTCCATTTTAATGCATGAGGCACTATTTTACATCTTAAAGTACACCCACATCACACATTTAATTATTTCTTCTATGCATTTTATACACTAAGATGTTCCTCTTTTATTTGTTTTGAATCGCAGCAGATATTTTATTATTTGCTTCTCGCCCACAGAGGAACTGTTATCAGAAGTCTAGCACAGCTGTCAAACACATTGCTTTGCCTAAGCTTGTGTATGTAGTACTTAAGCCCATATATGAGGTTTCTCCATTAGGAAACTCACTGTTTTGTAACCGGCTACTTATGTATTACTTTCCCATTCTGTAATTTACAATGCATGGCATTTACCAGAAGCTTACAGAAAAAAAAGTATGGTGGCTTAGTCTGTTTGTAAAAGGTGCATTTTTGTTAAGGAGTACATTCCTGTTGCCTTTGTAATCTTATCTTGTATTTTATTCAGTTTATTGACTCCTGTCACAGTCTTAGTTCTAGTAGGATTCGTAAAAGCCAAGGAACTTTGGTATTATGGTGATTTCCTTCCCCATGAATCTTTTAATTGTTTAAATGGATACTGGAATTAACCCCAGGGTATTTGTATGTTACAAGGACTCCCCTTTTAGCAGTTGTGGCTCGCTCCAAGCAGAAGGGGCGGGTGGCACCCGCACGGGGTGAGGGCGAGTGGGCAGAGAAGAATTAAATTACATTTTTAAAAAATAATAAGGGGGGAAAAAAACACTTACCTTACCACTGCCCACTGCTCCACTCATCCGTCTCCTCGCTGCAGGCAGGCTCCCAACCTGCCCTGTGCCAATCCTGACGCTGCTTAGAGCAGCATTAGGATTGGCTGGGGGCGCTCCCAGGCAGACTAGGAGCCTGTGCAGGCCCTCTCCTGCCCAGCATCTGTGTTGCTGAGCTTGAGAGAGCCCTGTGCGCATGTGGGTTTGGTCAAACACATATTTGCTCTGAGGGAGAGTGCACAGCACTCCCCCTCACTGCTTGTCACCCCAGGTCCGCCCCTTCCCCAAAAAACAATCATAAACCGTTTGTCGTTTTTTGGGAAAAGGTTTGCAGGGGTGGGGGACAGGGACGCTCCTCCACCCTTATGGAGGAGCTGCCCCTGCCTTTCAGCATGCAATAAAATAGTGGTTTGTCGTGGGCACTCGGAATTTGATTTGCACACCGTTTTCACGTGCCCACTTGCATTTCTGAGTACTACTAGGAAAAATGAGGAGGGGGCCCCCCTTGAGTGTGGCAGTGAATAAATAACCCCTGAGAGCCCAGGAGCCTTGCTTCATGCACTGTAGTTCTGCAAGATGGTGTGGGGAGGAGCGAGTGATGGAGCAGTTAACTGTTTATAGTGGTGCCGTTTGCGCCAGGTGAGTTATTTGCTACCGTTATGCATTACAGGAGAGAGACGGGACGTGGGCACTGCCATCCATTCGAGGTAGCACTTCTGCATGTTTGTGTCTACAGAGTTTTTGCTGATTCTCATTTACTATATATCTGAAGAGGTGATGGTGTCAACCTTTCACTATAGTAACTTGAACATCAGCCAGGAAATTGGATGGCTCCACGAAGAGGAATATAAATGATTTTAAGTGTTCCCCCCCCCCCCCCCCCCCCCGAACCTTCCTCCGGGATGGTAACATAACCAGGAGTATTTAACCTAAATTATCCAAACATGTCTGGAATGTTCACTGTAGGGGACAGAGCCGGTGGTTCTAGAGCTTTTCAAACTGGTTTCAATTTGTTGCAGAGAAAAACAGTTTTTTCCCCCACTTGATGATCATCTAGGAAGATAGAAGGCGGGTGAGACGGTCAGATGAAAGAAACTGTTTCCATTCCAAAATATGAAGCTGAAATAAAGAACTGCTTCAAGTCACTAGCAAGGAAGAGCAGAATCGCAGTCTATGACAAACCAAAGTGGTCCTGTGTAGCATGAGAAAATTCGTAGCAAGTAAAGTAAATAGCAAACCTTTCAGTCTGGCAGTGATCGAATTCTCTGGGCGTCACCTAAGTAGATGCATCTCTGTCTACTGCTGTCCCGTCCTCATGGAGTGCAATAGTGATTGGAATGTGTATCCTGCCATTGGACCGAGCCTGGAGTTCCGCTCTAGCATTATCCGAGCCCAGAACTTACCCTCCCGTTTGTATTTTGTTTCAGAAATGACGCTCTCCTCCCAGCCAGAGTCTCCAGAGAGCCCGTCTGTTTCTGCTGCCACAGAGGACCCGGGGCAGAGGATGCTGGAGAAGAGGTCGAAGATCCTCGAGGAGCTAAAGCAGACGGAGAAAGATTATGTGCGAGATTTGGAAATGTGCGTGGAGCAGATCATGGTCCCTTTGCAGCGCTCCCAGGTACGACATATGAATCATAGAAGAGAGTGATGGGCTGCTCTTTCCTGACCCAGCTTGCCACGAGCTAATCCATCATATCTTTGAGAGCCGTGAACTGGATTCCCGGAGGAATAGCCTCCTTCACCTGAAGCTCTTGGATTTCTGCCAAGGGAATGGCCCTCACTGTTATTGGTGCTGCTCAGGAAATATCAAAACACTGCTAGGGCTCTTTAGGGAAAAAGATGACTTGAATTAGTTCTTTTTGAGAGCCAGATCTTAAATGAGTGCTACTTACTAGTAAACAGCAGTTTGCTGTGCACACTTTGTTCCCTGTATTGCCCTTGGTATTTTTTGTTGTTGTGACAGTGTGCGTCTCAGATTATTGCTGTACATTGGCAGTATACATTTGGCACGCTCTGTAAAACTGTACTCACCTTTGAAGCTTTGCCATTGGTGCAGATTGCCAGCAGCATGTAAGCTAGAATACATGACTGGTTGTTCTTGTATTTTTGGAATGACAGCTCGCAGGAGGCCTTTTACATCCTCAGATTTGTAGTGTGCTGCAAAAGCTAAGATAACTACCCCCTCAGCTCTCTGCTCCTCTGTCACAATGTTTGTGTGAAAATGTGCTGTCTAATGGCAAATTGCCATGTAGAGTGCTGCCACAAATAATCTACTTTGGTGATCAGCTCAGAAATGGCTTTTTAATGCATGCACAATCCTAAAGCATGGCAAGGTACATTTCAACTTTCCTTTTGTGCAGTAGGAACAGCAGACATCTACCTAGGACTTGTAGGTGGAATTTTTACAGTACCAAACTGATATGCAAAAACAAACATGCTGGGCTAAAAAAGGGGGATAGAGTATCCCTAAAGAGCAGTGTACCATGTCCTGTAGACGAGTTCTCCTCATATATTAGCAGTCATGTATATTTTAAGACTGATCCCCTGTGTCTTGTTAATTTCAACACCCAAGACCTTGAAAAAGACATGCTTTTATATCACTCAACTGGGCTTGCTGCCAGTCCCATATTTGTTAGCCACTTCCAGTGCCTTTTGTACTTGCTCTTATTGTGCCCAACTTTAATCGTGCAGTTACCTCCTGTATTTTGCAGTCTTGTAGTGAATCTTAACGAAGTGTTCTGTAATTTAACTGGCTGCCCATTGTGAAATTCCCAACTTAAAGATGTGTTCTTTTACTCTAATTTTCAGGCACAGAATATTGACTTTGAAGGACTGTTTGGAAATATACATGCTGTATTGACTGTCTCCAAGATGCTTCTAAGTTCTTTTGAAGCCTCCGACTCCATAGGTAGG
Organism: Pleurodeles waltl; assembly: GCF_031143425.1. Lineage (NCBI taxonomy): Eukaryota > Metazoa > Chordata > Amphibia > Caudata > Salamandridae > Pleurodeles > Pleurodeles waltl. The sequence continues at coordinate 885,061,065 of NC_090445.1, read as the reverse complement.
AATTATTAATTTAGTTCTTATAGCACAAGGTAACTTTTTCTTAGAATTATGGTGTACGGGTAAAGGATAATCTGTGAATTCGTGTTTGGATGGTGTGTGATGTTTTGTGTGTCTGTGCACAGGGTAATAGTCTTCATTAGGAAACCTACGTGAGTTAATTTGTAACAGGTTGATTCTGGATGTCTGCACCACAAACAGAGGCTCCACTGGAGAGGAAGACTCTCACCGCTAATCTCACTGCAGATGAATAGGGGTCCACCCAAGCGGTCAAGGGAGATGAACCACTCTAAGCCCTCTCCCGGGCTGCGCCTGCAGTGGATGCAGTCTCCGATGCATAGGTCCTCTTCAGTGATACTATTTCAGAGGCCTAGGCACTCACCTTTGGCTATCACTGTAAGGAATGCCTTCTCCATTGCTTTGACTGCTCACTAGTCAGGCCTCTTTGAATAGGCAGATGCCCATCCCCTCAAATGAGAAGATGTGTTTTCCACAACCATGGCCCCCTACAGTGATGTCATGCGTACACGTCTGATGCTGTCATTGTAGAGTATGACCTCTTCATGCACACTCAACTCTCCAGTGATGTCGCTTTGTAGCGTTCAGGTGCCTGTTTCTCTGACACTTGGGAGTATGCTGTCTCTAAAGCATTGACTCTGCTCTATTGATGTCCAGAGGTCGGTGTCTAGACTTGTGTTGGTGGGAAATAAGTGCTGGTGAAACATTTGAAACTCGGATGCCTTGGGAGTCTTGGTGACTTGACAGCACATATTTTACCTTATTTTGCAGGCCCAGTTTTCCTGAAGCATAAGACCGAGCTGGAGGATGTCTACAAAGAGTACTGCCAGAACCACGAGGAAGCAATAGCTTTACTCGAGGCTTATGAGAAAGATGAGAAAATCCAGAAGCACGTCCTTGAGTACCTCGAGGTCTTGAAGTATGAGCATGATTTCAAAGCAGCAGTTCCCTGCTTTTCCTTGCTTTTTCATTTCTCCTGTGTCCGCACTGTTAGACACATCCTAATTTTAATTCCCAATCCTTTGATTTTCATTCTTGTTCTCTGTATGTTGTCATTCAAAACCTCGAAGGTTTTTAATCAAACTACGGAAGATGAAATAATAATTGTGGGAGGGAGATTGTAAGATGGAAAGGGGATGAATTTGAGCCGAGATGCCTCACACACAAGAAAGGCCTTTGAAACCGGAAGAAGCACATCCTCATGCTGATCTAGGTTGTTGTGTAATAGGAGTGAGCATGGAGAACTGTAGTTTAGTGATAGGCCTTGACATTCAGGAGGAAGCAATATCCATTTTTTTTGCTGCTGTCAATCACTGGTGGAAATTCAGAAATTGTACATCTTAAGGCAGGTCAGTATCCCTGTGAATTACGTTTAGCTGAAAGTGTAGTTGTTCACTTATAGTGCCTACGCGATAAGCAACTAAGTTTGCCCTGCCGCAAAAAACCTTTCAAAGGCTCTGACTCATCTTAAATGTCTTCACGTCTGCTATGTGCCGCCCATCTGTGATGGCCTGTCACTGCTGGTGGAGATGGGTACCTGTGCTATTCTATACACACTGCTTCACGGTCAAGATGTTCTTTAGAAATGTTAGCCATTCTGCATTCAGTACCTAAAGAACCTTTGCCAAAAGCTTATTACTAAGTTTTGTTTTCTTGCTTTTTAAAAAAAAACTGGGATGCCTCTTGAATCCTAAAACCTTAGTCTTTAAACTTGACTCACCTTAATCATTTCCAATTATCTTCTCAGAGTACCCCTCCTCCCAGGTGGCATCCTATTAGGTTTAGGCCTTTATTTTAGCAAGGTATCTGCTGACGTCCTTCAATGTTGGGACAGAAAAGACTAGCCTAAGGCGCAGGCCTGAAGCATGTACTACCTTATAACTCTAGTTCCCATCGGGCTGCTTCTCTGCACCGTTTTAAAAAGTTCACACGTTTATTCTATTTTAAATATGGAACACCCAAAAGTCCAAGAGGAAATCCTCCAGGTCAGCTCACTTTAGGCAGATGAGTGAAGTGCTCAAAGGCGATCTGAATACAGAGCCTTGCAAGTTTTTATTTGACATCTGAACACTACACATTATGTTCCGATTAGCTTTTGTAGTCAAGATGGGAAGAGACGGCTGTTGCACCACTGTTTACTTTACCAGGAGTAATGAAATACTTTGTTTCAAAGTCTGGATGAGAACAAAAGACAGTAAGAAAGAGAATAAAGCAAGGTGTAAATCTGGAATCACATGCAATCAAAATGGTAGAAGAGGTAGGAACCTAATTGAGCAAGTTCAAGTAAATGAAGAAAGGGTCCCCGATTTTTCAGATAGTTCTTATTTCTTCCTTATATTTTATAGATTGCCATTCAAAATACAAACCTGATGTTAGTGAGGTCAATCCAGTCTTTCTGGCAAGGTTCTATTAAAGTTTGAGCAACTCTTAGTGTTGCAATACTGACTACTGATAAAAAACACAAAGCTAAACTGTGCACAGTTCCACCCGAGAAGCGACCGAGTAACTTATTAGTGTTAGAATTAGATCATTTTACTTTTGAGCTAATTGTAGTACTTAATTGATCCTTAATCTGACTCCAATAGATTTGTAAAGCCAGACAGGAAATAAACGTGTGTTCCACAAACTATGTGGAGTACGTTTTTCCACATTTTACACTAATTGATGTTTCCACAATTGATCTAGTAATGAATCATCGTTTACAGTTGGTATTTGCTTCCTGGTCATGGTAGTCCTCTAAGATCTGCTTTAGCAGTTTGTTTGAACTACTGCAGGTGCATCGTTTGTATTGTTTCATCCTTTCAAGAGTCCTTAAAGAGCCGCACTCTGTCACTAGTAACACTGCTATAACATGATGGGGGTAGATGCGCGGAGGATGCGTCACAGTATTATTCTTAGGGTTTAAGTCGACAAGCTTCATTCAGATTGCTTGGTGAATTCCACACATCACATTGTTACTTTGAGTTGTGCCTAGTCAAGCCACTGGCAGTCTCTCTTCATTTTTGCTGGTGGTTTGACGACTAGTTTCATTCTAGCACACCTGGCAGAAAACTCTAATATTTTTTCTTCCAGCTTTGATGCTTAGGCCAGTGTACATACACTTCTAAGACTTCATCTGTAACCCTTGCATTGGAGTTAGTTTCCTTATTTATTTTTACCACACATGTAATGGAATGAAGTGTGTCTAGGTGCCAGAGTCAACAAAGGATAATTGTGTGACATGTTGATCATGGCAAGAATAAATAATCTACAAACTAATGAAATAGCCTTGTTTTCAAATCCTCTTGGAAAGAGAGCAGGGATTTGAATATGTAGTAGTATTGCTTTCCACAGGGTGAAGGGGATAGCGATGTGCGGTGTCCTGAAAATTTTCAGTCTCTGAGAGCTGCATTTTGTTCAAGGGACAAACTGCAAATTGGCCCTTCGTAAGATTCCTATAGGCTGGCCAACCCTAATTTTGTACTCCATAATTACACCTATGTAATGCAGTCCGTAGCTTAAAACTGACGTTACCTCTCAAAAGAAGCCAATAAATAACCTTTCGCAGCTGAGATACAGGATCTGATTTGTGATGACCAAATTTAAGGCGTACACAGCATCATTTCATAAACTTTGCAATTTGGTCATTCTGGAAGTCTTCCATAGAGTAGACTGATCTAAGTTTCTCAAATATCCTATTTCATTTCCATATCCAGGACATGATTTACCAACCGAAACTAGACTGAATTTAAATCCTTCGTACTACATCGTTTTTTTGCTTACATCAGCATTGTCTTCGCATATAATATGGTTCCCAAATATATGTATGTTATAGTTTTAAGCCTAGCAAAGCATGCTAACGAACATTTAAACTCCACCTTCAAATGAGAGATTGCAGTCTCCAACTGACCTGTGTTGCACTGTCAACAGTAGAATTTATTTTTAGCACATCACTTTATTCATCATACATGTCGGATTCTTTCTATTCCTTTGTAAGTTTGTTCACGTTGCTCCTACAAATAATAAATAGACAGAGGATTCCTTCACTAAAGTGCCTGTACGTTTGTGAATCTTGCAGAAACGCTTGTTAAATATTGCCTAAAATGAATTAAATAAACTTCTTGTCATCCAGGCCTACAGTACACAAACCCTTCCTTCTAACATTTGTTGTACTTCGACATGAACGTGGAGCTGCTTGCACCCAACTGCTTTAAGTGGTTTCTTATAGCTGAAAGGACTCAAAGGTTTACCTAGGAGTATCTGATCTGCAGGTCTTTTGTCTTTGTGAACTGAGTGTTCTGAGGGGAAATTGTTAAACATTGTTTTATTGAGCTTCAGAAATCATTGAAGGGAAAGGAACTCAGTAGTTTGCTTAAACACATTAACAGTTTATTCTCCCCAGTATTCCTTGAGCTTTTTTGGCTCTCTGTGTTTATAAATAATTACTTCTCCACAGTAGCCCATGGGGTTGTCATCTATTCTGGACTGAAATGCACTTCCTCTGTCATATCAGCAGCAAGCCCGCCTCTTTACATTAATTGTCATGTTGTGGACAAGGCAAAACCATAATTCACAAGCATATAGTAAAGTATCCGGGCTCTTCATCACGTGGGGGAATTATATGGGTTGTGGTATGCCCTCCCTACTCAAACACTAATCCTACAAAAAGTACAACACACCTGCGGTTGGTTGCCAGACATATTGGAGTTACCATATGGTCGAATCGGATGAGGAATCATCCTATTGTGGCATGCTTCAACATTGAGTTCCCCTCAAACACTTGCAAGCACCCAAGGGTACCTCTGTCCTCTGATCGTCCCGCCACTTAGTCGGGGAAATCAGTTATGAGGTGGGGTTAGATCTTGTTAGTGCAAGGTATGTATACTGAGAATGCGTCTATGTTGACTCCCCATAAAATGATTAAAATCAAGTGGCCAAGGAACAGACCTTCCATTTCATGTCTTCATCATCCAGTGAGACCAAATTCATTAATGGTGATCCTATTACATATTTGGTGACCGCTTCTAGGAGTGTTGCCGTTTTTTTTTTGTTTAAACTCTAAAGGCTCCCTCATGACAACACTTACACTTTGGGAATTACAGTTACTGCAACTCCTCACTCTATCTTGGATCTGAGACAGCCTTCTGGTTAGGGACTTCCTGCTTGAAGACACATCCTTGTGAGCGGTATAGTAAGTGACTATTGTACCAACCACGTGCTGCAATTGAGAAGTTACTAGATTACCTACATGGATGAGTGGATGGCTAATGGGACTTGCATAGCAGGTGATGTGTATGTGAACATTCTTTAGGTGTAAAGTAAGTCTTTAAGAGGCTGCACACTCAGTTTTTTACAGCTTAAAAGTTCTCCAGGCTGAAGCTTACATTGCAAATCTTTAGTACATACTTTTTGTGGGATAGTTCATTCAGAGTTGCTTTTCTGTGTATATGCCTTGTAATCTGCTACTGTTAAATTCTTCTCATCAAATTCTTTTTTCGTTCTTTTTCATGTCTTGTCTCCTTTACCCCAGGGCTATGTACCGTGAGTGGTAAGTATTCGTAATCTTATCTGCCATTCCACTTGTCAAATAAAATATCTGGAAATTTGAACCAAAAGTAGCTATTGTTGCCATAGTGGGATCCATCGTACGACTCAGTCAAAGAAGGGTAGAAAGGTCTGCACTCTACGAATGGGTTCTGAGCCAACAGTAGCAGTGCGACCTTAGAGTGGTTCGAAAACATCTAAAGCAACCAAAGTGTATGAATCCAGCTTTGCTTTACTGCGCATGAGTGATCGATGTACAAAAGCTCCTACAGGTGCGCAAACCAAACAGAATTAGGACACAGTGTTTTGTTGCCCTGCTCAGTGTGCTTGTACTGCTTTAGCTATTTGCAGGTACAAAGCCTTATTGTTATGTAGGTATAATCCAGATTACACTTTTTGAAAAGTGCCTTGAATATGTACCTTGTGGTGTAGGTAATGGTCTCCGATACCGTTTGGTGCAGTATGCGCAGAGTCTGCTTCTGGATGATGGGAAGGTGCAGTATGAATGCAATGGTTCCCTGTCTGCTGCACTTCTGCTTCTGTGTTCAGATCCTGTTTGTGTGAGAATGTTGATTCTGCAGTGAGGTTTCTTGGCCAGACTAGTGACACCGGCAAGGAAGGTAGATAGCATGTGAAGGGTGGTGAAGCACAGCAGACGATCAAAGGGGCGAGTCATCTCCAACCACAGGAGCGTCTAGTCACTGGAGTGTCACAATATCACTAGATCATCGGCCCATGCTCCCTTACCTATGGGACTTAGCCTGTTCTGTTTAGGGGATAGGTTGGTTAATCACTAGCACCATTTCAACATCCAGGTGATGCATACTGCATGTGCCTGATATGGCTTAAAATCAAGTTCTCTGGCACACTGCAGTAATAACCAAAAATCAACAAACCGCACCCTCCCCCCAACACATTGTTTAATATATTTGGGTGAACCGTGGGACCTGCTGCAGTGGCTACATTGATTGGTTTAATGGTTTATTAATCCTCTCTGCTGCAGGGGTGGTACAAACTACATTAATCTGGGATCCTTCCTCATCAAGCCTGTCCAGAGGGTTATGCGGTACCCGCTGCTTCTTATGGAACTTCTTAATGCAACTCCAGAGACCCATCCTGACAAAGCTCCACTCACCAAAGCTGTCCTTGTTGTGAAAGAGATCAATGTCAACATCAACGAGTACAAACGGCGGAAGGACCTAGGTAAGCAAGACGGGGCCTGCTGTCTCCTCTGCACTGCGTTCCGTGTTTGAAAGGGGTACTGTCTAGATTTACATATGCAGAAGTTCACTTTCTTCTAAATCCTGGGCAAACTTCCCATCCGTAAATGAAGGCTACTGGCAAGAGGGTCTTCAAAACGCAGGTCAGGGTGCTGCCTTTTTTGTACTAAGGTAGATGTAATTTGACAGTCGAACACTACACAAGTTCTCTCCTGGATGGGCTGAAGCGGCACACAATCTCAAGTGGGGGTCACTATGAGAGTGCTTGCAATGTCTGCCTCAGATAAACAAATTCTCTTCTGTCTCACCTTCTCTTAAATTACCAATGTATCTTTTGACATATTGTTTTCTTTTCCCAGTTTTAAAGTATCGCAAAGGGGATGAAGACACGTTAATTGATAAAATCTCCAAGCTTAACATTCATTCCATCATCAAAAAGTCTAACCGTGTCAGCAGCCATCTGAAGCATCTCACAGGCTTAGCCCCTCAGGTAACGAAACACACATATGACTGAATAAAAATATGATATTTGTGCCAGTTACTAAATATACTAAGCATTTCAGCCTCTTGCCACCAGCCAGCGGCTTAGTGCTATGTGCTCCTCGGCCCATCCGATAGAATATGCTTCCTTTCTGTTTTTCTTTTGCATTACTATCACTTTTCTCTAGCTGCATCAGTCTACTCGCCAGTGGTGGTCCTGCACTTTACGGTAGAGTTCCCAACAATATTGATCCTCCCTGAAGTAGACAAAAAGATGAACTTTTGTGCATTGTCGAGCCCATATGTGTTGGTTCTGCACTCCGCTAAGTGCAGCTGCTCAGTCTTGTTTCAGTACACAGGGTTCTCCTTACAGGAACGCAGAGCTCTGAGTTTGCACCAGGTGCTGCCCATGCCGTTACAGGGCAAAGAGGTGCATGATCATTGTTGCAGCATATTTTATTAATATTCTAGATAAAAAAATATCATTATGCCTATCCAACATAGTGCAAATTAAAACACACACTGATGTGATAAAATTAAAATAAATTCAAATTAAAACTGTGTGACACCATTTTCTAACTTAATTCCTTCTGCCATACTGAGGAAGCTACCTCTTGCAAATGTAATCTATACTCTCCTTTAACCACTGCTGATAGGTGAAAAGGAAAAAAGGGGAACACGTTAATGTTACAAAGCGAGTACAGTGCTTATTGGTTTTACCTTGTAAAGTTAAGAAATATGTCAACCTTAGTATAATAAATACTTTTTAATTATTGCCCTTTAGAGCTGGATTCTCTTGCATTATAGAGCCGTATTCTCATAGGAATTGGTTCAAGACAAAAACCACGAAAAGACTTTAAAGCCTCGAACATCAGGCAAAAGTGACAATTAGACACAAATGATACCAGACTCCAACTTCCGCCCTGATCCTTCACCTTTTTATCGGAGTAATGGGGATCATAGCAAAGATACTTATTTCAAATGTTGTCCATCATTAGAAGTTACATATCTGTGAGGAGCCAAACTAACATTAGGTAGGAGCTAAAATAAATCATATTTTAGTCCTTATTGATCAACTGAAATCATGATTGAAGACACGGATCAGTAGTGACATGTTTTAACTGTCGTCGTAAGTTCACAGAATGATGTGTTTTCATTAACAAGCAATGCAGCCGTGTCATAATCACAGATTCAGTTTTTTAAACTGAGCAAGTTTTCCATGGATGTTTCTTAGTCTTCTCCCATAATAGTTAGTAGAAAGACTTTGTGATTGGTTCCCATATTGCTCTGTTTTGGTGCCCCTGCTGCTAATTGCACCCACCGTTTAAGCTGTGCTTTTTTTTTTTTTTACTATATATATATATATATATATAGATATAGATATAGATATAGATATAGATATATATATATATATCAAAGAAGAAATCATTTGGCAATTTGGGATTATTTTTAGGCTAACGAAGTACAAGGTCCTAGAAGCATTTGTTGCAATGTGAGATTTAAAGGAGAAGTCTTAACAGTCTCCTTCTCCTTTTGGGCCACTGGAACCTTTTGTGTCATGTTTTTAAGGTTCAGTGGGGGCAAAACTCCCACCCTAAAATCTGGCAGCGGTCTGATGCTGTCTATTATAGCCCCTTCTCCTTCTGAGACTTCAGGAGTGCCTTCTTCCCTCATTGTTCTGCTGGTCCATATTCCTGCATTAAATGTACGCAAGGGAAGTGGAGAGGAGCCCATCGGAGAGTGTCACTGATGGATCGCTAACCCCCCCCCTTTTCCCTCCTTCACCCTCAAATGCTTCCAAAATGAAGAGACGACCAACAGAATAGGGCTTCCGGGTTCTTCTGTAGTCCCCAAAGTGATGAGGCAAGTAAATAACTTTTATGGCGGACGCCAGCGGTTAACTTTTAAGGGTTAAATCCTTCCTCCCTGAATTCAAAATTTTACAAAAAGGGCTGGATGTCACATTAGAACAAAGTTATTATCGTCGCGTTGGCTTAGGCTTGCAGAAATGTTTGCTCCCTACGGAAAATCTACAAAACAGTTGTGGTTGGTTACTAGGCATATTTGTTTACATAATTGCCATGAAAAGGGTGAATCGGAGTCCTCCAAGATCTATTATTTTGAGCCATGCAAATTTGGTTCATGCACTGGCAATCCGTGGCTTATGGAAGGATCATCTATCCCGGATTGAATATAGGTTTCCTTGCCTGGTGGAAATCCAGGGACCCAGACTGAGTCATTACTGGAAGCCTAGCAATGTCTTATTTGAACCTCAAAACAATATACAAAACTAAAGAAACAAACACCAGACACATTCACAAATGAAGAAATACTTAATTGAACACACAGATGTAGAAAATGTACAATCGTAATTTTGATGGGAAGGTTGAGGCTTTTCTAAATTGAGTTTTTAATTAAAAAAAGATGAAGCAGTATTCTAGATTCTAGCATATCACTGTCATTTTTTGCTCCTAATGTGTCTTCTCTCTTTGTCGGTACTACAGTTCAGGCCACGCATTGTCCGTACTATATTCTGTTTACTGTGCCGTGGTTGCTCAAAAGACCAACTTAATTTTTAGCCTCCTGTTTCAAATTCTTTCACATTCACAAAAGTTTTCAAATTTTGTATTTTCACAGTTCTTTTTTACGTGCATATATTTCATTAATCTGCTAATATTATGTAATTTTCTAAACATTTGCTGACGCCCCTGAGTAGGAGTTGCGGACCACAGGTTAAGAACTTCTGTCCTACCTCATTGTTTGATGTATAAACATAGGAATGAAGCTACTAAATTCGTTTTACATATAATTAATTATACCTCCTGACAGGTCTCGTTATTACATAATTCTTCCAAATCTTTATTTTTCTAAGGAATTAAATGAGTTCCTCCAGCCATGATTTGATCCACGCAAGTCAGGTGCCCACTCCTCTAAGGTCTTTTAATGGCCCAGCTCTTTAGTACAATTGTTATATCTGTTAACAGATAGTTTTAGCTCTTTGAGAGACAGTATCCATTCTTCTGTACTGAAAAGAGCAGGCTTTTGGCCAGCTCCCTTCAGCCTTTGGCTTTCATGTCTTTTCTATGATTTGCCTTTGCTTCGGCTGTCCATCAAAGCCATGCAGTTTTGTGAATGTGTACATTGTCCCATTTTTATTCCCACTAGTGGTTACTGATGGACAACAAATAGATCTAATACTGTGAAGTAGTCTCAGTTGCACATTCCTTTATTTTTCCTTTGCTGTCATGATAAACATTTGTTGGCTTTAGAGACTGTTTTGCTCACAAAGTAAAGCTGCACATGCACCTTGGCTTTTGTGAAAGCGGAACCTTGTATCCCAAAATGTAAGATTCCCCAAAATTCAGATCACCCTAAAGTTCTCACTGATGATTCCGCTCCCAGTTTGATCTTGAACTAAAGACACCCATCTCAGCATTAAGCCCAACTTTAGTTTAGCAGAGTAGGAAATAAGTACTAGGACCACTCAATAACCAAGTTCTAGATGAGGGTAAAGTAAAGGGTTTTATTACAAAATCTCATAATTAAGCAAATACAGAGTAAATGTGAAAATGCCATAAAGGCTCAAATGCAAAGCACATAGATAGAAATCAGAAATGGACAGCATCCATGGTAGAGAAGGAAAGTCAGCTCGCTCACGCAGAACCAAGGGGTTCTTATACACAATTCTTGCTTTACAAATGAAAGAAATTTCAATTTCATCATGGTATGACCAAAAGATAACTCAGATTGGGCAAATTAGATTATGAATAGCCATTTTAAGGCCTATAACGCTATCCCTTTTCCTAAGAAAACTTCGAGCATCATCAGCAAAACATTGTACTAGGAATTTCAACTAATGTGCAACATTTCTAAACAAGAGTATAGACAAGTGAAAGAGTGCTAAACCCACCAATGGAACTACTGCGAAAGGACCTTGAGCACTTGCAACATTAAGAATTTCAGAAAATTCATCCACAATACATGAACATTGAGGAAAAATCCATTACACCATTTAGTCTATGCTCTGAAGAGCTGTGAAAGGGTAAATACACAGCAGAATGGGTTGGGAGGGGAAAGTGACATCAGTGAGATGACAATGCAGCATCAGAAAAGCATCCATGTTAATTTAAAATAGAGTTTTCAATAAAATGTGGCCTAATTAAAATACATTAATAAACACACATCTGCACGTTATTTTACACTTGTTTGAATTGCATTCATGTGAATTCTATATTATCACATTGGATCCATTGTTAGAATCATTATTCATCAACATTTGCCACAAAAATGCAAATCTTAAAGCACTTCAACACTTTCCCAAAGATCGAGTGGAAATACTATTAAAGTATCTGCTTGTACAATCTATTATTGTGTATGCCTTTAACCTTTTTGCTGCAAGCCCTTTCTCTCACTCTTTCTCCGTTCCTCCACCCCTATGTGTTAAGCCTTTTTTTGGCTGTTTGGGGTAGTTCGCACTTAGGCTCCATAACCTTTTGTCCACATCCGCATTCTTTTTTTTCCAACGTCTTGGGATTCTAAAGGTACCCAGGATTTGTGGATTCCCCTAGAGGGGACTGAGAAATTAGCCAAAATGTAGCTAAATTATATATATATATTTTTAAGTAAAATGGGAAAGAAGTGCTGCAGAAGAAAGTGTCTTTTTTTCTCCCTGCAAATTGCACCAGCAAAAGGTTTGCTGTGCAAAAATCACCATATTCGCAGTTTTCAGGAACTGGCAGACTTGTTTCAGAAAACCACATTTTTTAAAACAGTTTTAGCATTTAGCGGGAGCTAGGCCATTTTTCTTATTTATTTGTGTGCTTTGAACATCCTACCAGTTTGTGGTGGAAACCGGTGCGAAAGCCATGGTAGATCCAGGAAGGCTGGAAAACCAGACAAAATTCTGAATTCAGCATAGGGTAGTTTGTGTAGATCCTTCAAAGTTTTCGTAACAAAACTAAGGGCCTGATTACAAGTTTGGCAGAAAGGGTACTGATGTGAATACAGCGGCATGGGGAAAGAAGCTGTCAGAGCGGTACAGACAAGGTTTCCGTCATCCAGATTATGAAGTGCCTTTCCGTCGAGCTGGCCATGGCAGGGAAGACCGCCTTCTTCGAAACGGTGGCATTGAGGGAAATGGAGTGCAAGCTCCACCATTTCCTTCTTTTCCCTTCTGTTCCTGATGGGGACCCCTTCGTCCAGGGCCCTCCCTCACACCAGCAACTTGAACCCAAAGAAGACAAACCTGTGGCGGCTGAAATCCAAATAAGAACGTTTCACACTTTTCTGCCATTACCTGGACTGGGCACATATGGTCCGGACTCCAGCAATGGAAATGTACTTGTACAAGGCATTTTTTCATGTGTCATGCATATATGTACATTTTAAACTTATTAGTCAAAATGTACACACCTGCATCAACACATATGGAAAATATATCTTGAATTCTAGCCACGTCCTGTGCTGGTCCCCTGCCATCAGAACCACCACCCCCTGGGCCTGTAGTGACATCAAAATATAGCGGGCAAGAGACCACCGACTCCAGGGAGTACTTGGGACCGCTGCTGCAGCAGAATCGCGATAAGACTGCCAAACTCTTAATCAGGGCCTAGGTGTATAAAAAAACAAACAAAAAAAATTTGTAGGAGAAAAACTGCCTTGTTGTGACATTTTCATTTGTAACTTCTCATCACGATGTCCAATTTACAAAAGCCATATACCATCACATCTTCTAGACCCTTCTGGTTGCAGGGATATATAGGGTTTGTTGGTTTGCCAGATACTTCAGGTACCCAGAACCAGTAACTTTCACCAGGTTGTTACACAGAATCCCTTGCAAACCTCAAACTTTGACTAAACGCACAATTTTCTCACATTTCTGTGATAGAAAGTTTTGGAATCTGTTGGGAGCTACAAACTTCCTTCCACCCAGCATTCCCCTAAGTCTTCTGATAAAAATGGTAATACACTTGTGTGAGTAGGCCTAGTGCACGTGGCAGGAAACTGCCCAAAACGCAACATGGACTCATCTCATTTTCCCACTGAAAACTGACCTTTTTTTTGGCAATGTGCCTAGCTGTGGACTTTGGGCCAGAGCTCAGCCGGCACCTTGGGAAACCTAGCAAACACAATTTTTTTAAAAACTAGACACCTAGGTGAATGCAGGATGGGTTGACTTGCGTGACTCTCACCAGGTTGTGTTACCCAGAATCTCTTGCAAACCTCAAACTTTGACTAAAAAACACATTTTCCTCACATTTCTGTGATGGAAAGCTCTGGAATCTGTGGGGAGGCACAAACCTCCTTCCACCCATCATTCCCCTAAGTCTCTGATAAAAATGGTACCTCACTAGTGTGGCTAGGCCTAATGCCCACAACAGAGCAGATCAAACCAATGTCATTGCCGGTCCCTTTCCAAGGACTCCCACTGATGTTAGTTTGATATGTTCCTGTTGCGGGCACTAAGCCCAGCCATACGAGTAGGGCAGCATTTTTATTGGGACAGGTGGGTAAACACTGAATGGTAGGAATTCTGTGGATTCCCTCCGATTCTGGAAGAATATCGCACAGAAATGCAAGGAAAATGTGTGACCAATCAAAGCTTGAGGTTTGCAGGGCACTGTGGGTATGAAAACTTTGTGATTCACGAAAGGCCACCACCGTATACTCTCATGGTGTCTAGTTTTCAGAAATACCTAGGTTTGGTAGGATTTCCTGGATGGCTGCTGAACCCAGGCCCAAAAAACTGCAGCTACCCCTTTTGTTGATGGTGCCAGATTGTCTTTGACCCCATACCTTTGCAAATACTAGGCCCACCCACATAGGTGAGGTACAATTTTTATCTGAAATTCTCCTGTCTGAAAATTTCATAGTTAGAAGTCCATCGCTACTCAAGGCACTGCACTGTCCCTTCTGAAGCTTTCTACAGGCAAGCTCTTTAGAATAACCTTGATGATTAGGGCGGATTGTTTCACAAGCAACAGTGTCCACTTTAAACAATTCCTTGAACAACTGCATACCAGTGTAGAAGTTGTCTACATATGGTGAACTTTGTTAAAAAGTCCTCTATCAAGTTCTCATACAATATTTTCACTTACTCCAAATGTGGACAGACAACCAGGGGGTTCAAAAGAACAATCCTTGCCAGTGTATTCCTTAAAATCAGACATGTACAGTACTACTCTGACAGTATATACATCGTAATTCCATAACGTGCCCTCTTACTAGGAATGTACTGCCTAAAAACCATACGGCTCTTGAACAGGACCAAAGATTCTTCCACAGTTACTTCCTTCCCTGAAACATAGATCTCTGAAAAGCAATCTACAAAATAATCATGGACAGGCTGAATCTTGGAGAGACTGTCACAATCAGGAAAATCCAGAGGAAATGCTGACACGTCATCAAAATACAGCAACTGAAGCAGAAGCAAATACTCATCATGACTCATGGTTGTAGGAAATATTGCTGTTGCCGTCAAGGGACTAGTAGACCAATGTGAAGACAGCGACTGCTTCCTTTTTTTAGCCCATCAAAAATGTTACATCCAATAACTTCTTCAACCCAACCAGATTTGTGGGAGTCGACCGGCTAGCTCTTGAGTGGGGCTTAGGTCTGGCACAGATGTGCCTCAAATACTGTACGCAGTACAGTTTAGTCTGGTCAACAATCTAATCTAAAAATACATCGTCCATAAACAACTGAAAGAAAAATGTATAGGCAGTAGGTTCTCAGTATTGACTCTACACCCTCCTACACCACTAAAGGCAGGCAACACAGACTGAACCATGTTTGGGGCAACCCAGATTTTAGCACTTCCAATAGGAAGGCTTTCAGCCCCAGCCTGCAATCCAGATTTCGCTATGAACTTTCGGCATATCAGTGTCTTCCTCTAAAAGAGGCACTTCCTCCCTACTGAAAGTGGCTTCATCATCAGATGATTCCTTTCGGGCAGAAATTTTACTGCCTGAATGTTGGACTTCCTCCTCTGCCTCAGAGGCAGCATCCGCCTCAGAACCATGGTCAGAGGAAGATTTAAAAAGCAAACCAACAGCGGTAATCCTGTGGCTAGCTATAATCCTTATCAATAAAAATAACAACAAATAAGTCACCAATAACCAACACTGTGTAAAATAGGTAATAAAGTGCTGCTTTATCAAACAGAAAGTACAACTACTGGCATATAGTAATCTGGAAGGAAAAGCAATCAATACAAAGCAAACAAAGATTTATATACTCAAAACCAATACCACTCACTTGCCAGAGACAACTAGACTGAGGATCACAAGTGCCTACTCTGCACAGACACAGAAAGCACCAAAGATATCCCACTAAAAGGGAAAAATAAAACAAAATTACACCCAAGACAGCACAATACACAACTTGCACAAATCCAAAGAGAAATTGACACACAATAAAACACACTAAATATGCTGCAATTATTACACCATTAAAAAAACAAATTCATGTAGGGCAATGATACTCATTTGAAGTAAACTGTAGAAAAAAATGTTTTCTTACCAAACACATGTGACTGCAGAAACTCCAGATCTACCAGTGCTGAAACCACAAGCAGGAGCTTTCACCAAGGAAATCAAAAATGTTGCACTGGAATAAAAAAGAGAAATATAGCATTAAGATTGCACATGATCCCAAGAAATAAAACAGTCAACATTACAAAACACTATAAAATCTGACCTTGGTGGCAGATCCGCATCACAAACATCCGATCTGTCCCCAAGGGAGGCACAAAGCAAAGGCAAGAAATTGACCTGAAGAAGTTACTGTTGCTCCAGCCAAACCCCAATTCAACCACACCACCATCCAAACACCAGTCCCACACATTACCAACCAGAAGCTAGTCCACTCACACTGCTAGCAAGATCCCTAGTTCAAACACCATCAATCATACACGAGTCCACACCCTCCGCCAGCCGAGTGCCAGCACACACACAGCCAGCCAAACCCCAGTACATGTAGATGCCCCACCCGCGATCCTGAAGCAGGAGTGCACTGCAGAGAGGTTTTCCTTTCCCCTGGTGCCTCTCTAGCTGCTTTGAAGAAAAAGTACCTTGCTGTTTGGATGCACTGGAGCAAGTGGCTTCCAGTGTGTCTGCGATGTGTTTTGATGGCATTGGTGTGCCATGTTTTTTTTATGTCATCAGATCACCGGGGGAGATGTAAGGGGTGGTAGCAGAACCGCTTCTGCTGCCATCTCTGGTGGTGGATGTGGAGGGGTGCTCTTTTGGGGGGGGCTCCATTGTTTCCAACACGGATGAGTGTGAGTTTTCAGCACACGCCCACTGTGTAGGGTGGCCCCAAGCCGTTCTCCGCACAGAAGGGGTTAAGTTTGCCACTTACAATTTCGTCATTTTTTTTATTTTTTAGATTGCATCTTAACCCTAATGCACGGTGTACAGCAGATAGGCCCTAGTGCCAGCATACATAATTTTTGGAGTGCACTCTGATGTTATACGTGATTATTTTTTTTTTAATCTTTTTCTTTCGAAGGCAGCTTAGACAACACATACTGTGTCCCAGCTGTTACCCTGCTCTCCCCGTAATAAAAAGTCGGGCCTGAACGCTTTACCAGCTATCGCTAATCTTGATCTCTTGATTCGATGTCTATCACCTCAGGGCTGCTTAGCTTCCACCTAGCCAATTTACGCTACTCGATGTTGTTTTAAAGAAACACGGGGGAGCATACCACGTGCCTACCTGCGTCGCACCAGAGGACATTCTTGGGCATCCTATATGATGCAGTTTTCAGACCACCTTCAAAGAGTCTGTCCCTACATTTTGTCAACAGAGGGCGCTAATGACTAAGAGTATAAACTTTGCCACCGCAGTGGTAAGGTTTGCTGCCTTATCTGATCAGTGTTGAGGGAAAAGCCAGTGGATATGCTTGTCTGTTCCACTATAGACAAGACACAACCCGTTTTAAGTCTATTCTGCTTTAATATATTGTTTAGCAAAATAATTATTTAACTTATTTCCTACGTCAGTTCATTGTGCTGCCATTTGAAGGGCAAACTTGAAAAGCTTGCGTAATGTGTTCATTCTGTGCAACAGATAAAAGATGAAGCGTTTGAAGAAACGGAGAAGAATTTCCGGATGCAGGAAAGATTGATCAAATCATTTATAAGAGATCTGTCTCTCTACCTCCAACATGTAAGGGTAAGTGATGCACGATGGCGGCTATTGAGATTGTGGTGAGGGAATTCTACATGTATTTTATTACAATTAACTTGCAATATTTGTCAAGAACTTGATAATGTGCTTACTATGTCCTGTCTCGTGGCACCCCTGGTATGAGACCTATTATTACAACCGCTCACATCGTTGACGCCTCTTTCTAAAGATACCACCCATGGCAATATTGAGCAGATACTGGCAGGGTCGCGATGCGAGCTGCGTAAGATGCAGAAGAGGGGGCTATTTGACAAACCAATAAATTAACGTGGTGAGACAGGAAGTGAAAGAGGTATAAAAAGGTTGCAAAATAAATGCCCGCAACAGGTGTTGTTTAAACGTTTATGGTAATAATCCAACACAAACATTTAGTAGTAGACTTAAAAAACCTTAATCTAGGAAAGCACACGCAGTGGCGACAAGTAGGTTTTTAAAAAAATACAGTTTAACATAAGAACTGACAATAACAAAAGGCACACTGCTCTCACACGTTGGAGTGCCAAAAATGTGTCCTTTCGAAGAGTTGTCCTGCCGTTCCCCACTCGTTAACCTCTTGCTACTCCTGGTTAGTTACCCAGGCTTTTACAAAACCTCGAAGGTCGTACTACTACTCAATCAGCCCCTCCTCTCCATTCTACTACTGCCCTGTATTTCACTCCCCCTTTTCTCCAGGAAACATCTGTTTCATTTGCCTTTTTCACAGCCTGACCTCGCACCTTACTCAGCTCCTATAATGTGACATATGTGCCTCCATTTCACAACATCTGTTCTCTGTCTTGTATCGCAGTTTATCTGCTTTGCACACCATGAATGATGCCATCTCGGTAGCTGTTCTTGCTTTATCAGGACCCGGTAGCAGCGCAGCCGGACAGGTTTGAATTCTGTGTCTCTAATTGTTCTTCCTGTGCTGCACTCTCCCACTGATGGCCCTCCCTCGGGGACCTCTCCTGAGTGCTCTGATGCTCTCTCTCTCCACCACTGCATTCTGTCATGCGATAACTTCTTATACAGCATTTTCCATCACCGACGTATGGTGCAAAATTCTTTTCACCTTCCCATCCTTCAAGATCTCACTTGAAATAGACTGTCTGGCATTCATTTGTCATGGTTATTTGTCACTGGATTTTGTTTCACTTGCTCTATTTGGCAACTTAAAAAAACCTGAGGTGGTCTTCTTTACTCTAGCCTCTGCTAAACCACACAGCCCCAGACTTTTCCATTGTGCGTCTTGAGCCTTTTTTTTTCGACTTAGTGCTGTGGTCTTCAAAGGATTCACCCTAAATACCTCTTGTGGACAGACACGTCCCTCACTAGAGAATTCATAATGTGCATGCAGGGCTGTCTTCTCTGTTGGACTCCTGCAATATTCTTTCTACCTTTCCACACAAAACAATTTGCTTGGCGACCTGACCACTTTATTACCTCCTCATATACATACGACCTCATATTACCGATGCAAGCTCCTTGCCTGCGAGCTGATACATTACAAATTCCAAACTCTTCAAGACAGTCAGTGATACATACTTAACTCCCAAATGTCTCTCTATGCCCTGTCAGATATTGTGCTCTTCTATTTACTAGTTGTCCCCAATCCGCCGTGGCCTCCTCCCAGTCTACTGGGGAACCCTCATTGTGGAATGCGCTCGCAAGTCCATTGAGAGCATCTCCCGCAATACTCCTGCTTTGTGACCCACATCCTCCAGCTAGTGGACCAGCAAGCACATCGGCACAGTGAAAAGAATGTGATATGATTAATATTTTAATGTCTTATTTAAAGAATGTAACGTAATTCATATTTTTATGTCTTCTTTCCATCTGTCATGCTTCATCCACATCTGCCTACATACACTTTTCTGTGAACAGTGGTTTATTTCACAATAGCTGTCTCAATACAAAATAGAAATGGAAAACCTGTAACTCCAGGCACTGAAGCTGGCATGTTTCACTTCTTGCCCTGTTGTTTAGAAGAAAGGTTATAAAAAAAAAAGTAAATCCACTTTCCACCCTCGTCTGACTTGTTCACGATCTAATGGCCAGTGGGGATCGGTCTAGTTGACAATGAGTGCTGGAGAACCTTTCCCTCTCTCTCACTGAGTAGGCTTAAGCTCTAGTTCTTAATTGTGGAGGAGCTTTTCACATGACTGAAAGACTTGTTTGTAAGGAAATCTAAATAGTTGTTTTAACTTATCAAAATCACTAGAAACGATCCTTCTTAACACCTCTGCCAAAGGGTTTTAGATTTTAACTAGGTCTTAGCTGAATACAATGAGAGGGCAGGTTTGAGTTATTGTAACACAAGTTTGCGGTAAGTACAGAATACAAACCAATTCCCCCAGCTCAGCTCCAAGATAATGAATAGATTGTTCAGTCATCAACATCAAAAGAGGGATAGGGAGGTTGATCGTCTAGTGCACGATCACCCAACTTAATAATTATACAAAAAAGTGTACACTGTTCCAAGGGAGAGTTAATCTACGGGAACCTTCAAGTTCAGGAGCAAGAGCCCTCACACATCCTAACGGATGTCATGCTTTATCATCCGGGTGCTCCTTGTCAGACCGGTGCTGCAATCCAGAGATCTTTTTGGTGGTGACTGCCGTGGTGGAAAGTTTCTCAGGAGAATGCTACGGTCAGGCACTATTTCTGGCAGGAGAGCAAAAGGCTAAAATTGGTTCTAAACCCCGAAAACCAACACTGTTTATTGTACCAAAGAAAGGGGTTAGACCA
The DNA here is from genome assembly GCF_031143425.1 of Pleurodeles waltl. Classification (NCBI taxonomy): domain Eukaryota; kingdom Metazoa; phylum Chordata; class Amphibia; order Caudata; family Salamandridae; genus Pleurodeles; species Pleurodeles waltl. The sequence continues at coordinate 885,040,909 of NC_090445.1, read as the reverse complement.
AGATTAAAATCACAGTGAAAGTGGTAAATTGAGAAGTAATGCTAAAACACATTCTTGAGTGAATGGGGACGGGGAAATTATCATGTCTCCCCTAAACACACTGGTCAACATGTTTCGCATCCAGCAGTCTAAACAGATCCTATGATGCTTCTTCAGTACCATCATCATAAAGGGACTTCTCCTGACCCATAGTTAGTAAAGACTCTAATAGGTCTAACTAGATACACAGAAATAATTATTATATGTATTAAAAAAGTCACTTACATTGGAGTATACTGTCAATCGATCAAAAAAGAACAAAAAGGTCGCCCTAAGAAAAAAATCATAAATTAAAATACACATAATTCGTGCCAATGTTACCCGTGCTAAACCAGTGAAAACACAGGGTGACAACCCATAATGCAATGGTGTGAGCAAGGTAATATGCTTACCGTCCCCAGTCGTAGGTAGGGCTCCTTGGGAAGGAACAGGCCTTGGACGGTCGCTACTAATATCAGAAAAAAATGGGAAGACCAAACATTCGTAGAACTCCAAATCAATTTGAATATGGTCAAGACAATGTCATATAGTCATAGGTGTGTGAATGGCAGAACAAACCAAGGACTAAAAGCAATTGTTCAGAGGCGTAGTCATCTCAGGGCATCTAGTGCTGCCTGTTGTCATCTATCATGGCATTTTAAGGAAGTTACACAACTTAACTCCTCTGTGTTGGTTTTGTAAATAAGTAGACAAGCCATTTTTGGTTTCATTTTCCCACTGTTGATATGACACGCTTGTCACAGATCTGGCTGTCTGGCGTGGTTTCATGGCCCTTTTCCATTCTCCTTTTTTACTTGATTATTGTGTTTATCCTTTGATTTTATCAGGATACCGAGTCGCAACGTGGGACTATTCCCCTCTATATTTAAAAAAAACGAGCGCTATTCCATCATGGCTCCCTGACTGGCGAAGTAGTGTTTGTCCTTTGTAACTGTGATAGAAGCTAGGTATCCTGCTTCTGTCTTCACTAACTCTGCCACGTGACCCGGAAGTGCGATAAGCTCGCGCCTCCACATAATTTAAATGAGTACCCTGTCGCCTGGCGTTCTTCGATCCGGGAGAACACGCCGGGGTAGGTTCCAGACAGAGGGACTGTCACCGCACAAGTGAGTAATCCTTTACCTATACTTTTGAACACACTGTTTCTTTCGGACCGACGAGCATTTTTCACTAACATCTCCTAGCCGGTTAGAGTCCTTAATTTTGACTCACATAACCGACTATGTACTTTTACGGCAACTACAGTTTTTTCTCACCGCATGGTTTAGATGCAGGCGCCCAGTATGTTTGTGTCATAAATCAGCAATCACTAACGTGTTTAAATTTCAACAAGAACGTTTTTTACCTTTTGTCACGGTTGATATTCTAGCCCGGGAGCGCTAGTCTTTTGGTGGTTGTGTCGCCCCAATATGTTTCTAGATACCATCGGAAGCCATTATGTAGACAATTAGACAAGGATAGTGACCAACAGGCAGCACTAGATGCCCTGAGATGACTACGCCTCTGAACAATTGCTTTTAGTCCTTGTTTTGTTCTGCCATTCACATACCTATGACTATATGACATTGTCTTGACCATATTCAAATTGATTTGGAGTTCTACGAATGTTTGCTCTTCCCATTTTTTCTGATATTAATAGCGACCGTCCAAGGCCTGTTCCTTCCCAAGGAGCCCTTCTTACGACTGGGGACGGTAAGCATATTACCTTGCTCACACCATTTCATTATGGGTTGTCACCCTGTGTTTTCACTGGTTTAGCACGGGTGACGTTGGCACAAATGTGTATTTTAATTTGTGATTTTTTTCTTAGGGTGACCTTTTTGTTCTTTTTTGATCGATTGACCGTGTACTCCAATGTAAGTGACTGTTTAATACATATAAAAATGATTTCTGTGTATCTAGTTAGACCTATTAGAGTCTTTACTAACTATGGGTCAGGAGAAGTCCCTTTGTTATGATGGTCCTGAAGAAGCGTCATAGGATCTGTTTAGACCATTGGATGCGAAACATGTTGACCAGTGTTTATGGGAGACGTGATAATTTCCCCGTCCCCATTCACTCAAGAAAGTGTTTGAGCATTACTTCTTAATTTACCACTTTCACTGTGTTTTTAATCTTGGTCTAACCCTTTTTTTTGGTACAATAAACAGTGTTGGTTTTCGGAGTTTTAGCCTTTTTCTCTCCTGCCAGAAATAGTGCCTGACCGTAGCATTCTCCTGAGAAACTTTCCCCCACGGCAGTCACCACCAAAAAGATCTCTGGCAATGAGACCCCTAACGGGGAGCCAGTCAGACATTGCAGCGCCGGTCTGACGAGGAGCACCCCGATGATGAAGCATGACATCCGTTAGGATGTGTGAGGGCTCTTGCTCCTGAACTTGAAGGTTCCCGTAGATTAACTCTCCCTTGGAACAGTGTACACTTTTTTGTATAATTAGATTGTTCAGTCTTCATGAATGTTTTGTGTAATGATCCTGTGAATATATTTTAAAAAAGTGTACATATTAACCATTAAGCCTTAGAAGGCATCAGTGATTGTCATGCGTGATCCATGTAGTTTCACACTTATCGTTGATTCTTGTGAGCTATTCACTGCCATCTTCCTGAAAAGTGCTACACTGCTGCCGGGATTTGTGTGATGTGACCTGGTTCATACTTCCCATGGCAACACTGCAGGGTGAAGGGCCAGCTCCCAATATGAACCTGTAGCTTCGATACCCAGCCAGGGTGTAGCGCAGTACAGTTGCATATAGGAAACTGTACATATTTAATTCAGATACTGAAAATGCTTCTCGACATATGTCATCTCGTGCTTTACATGTGATTTCTACTACGGTAAGAAACAAAGCCTACCATTTTACTTCTTTACTGTCTGCTAATCATTGGTGCTTCAGTATGAAGGCCGAGTGTGCATCGTACAGCTCATCTTCGCCCTTCCAGTTTCAACACATTTAGTTCCTCATCTTGATCCTGTTAAGTGTATATTGGTTTGCCACCTGGGGCGTCTATTTAAATGGCCTAAATGGAAAACTTAGTAAGACTAGTAGGTTATAAGAATTAGTTCCCAAACAAGTCTTGTCTGCAAATTGAGTTACCACAAGTGCTCGTTTAACTGGTGCTCATAGTGCTGGAGCTCTGAGTACTAGGTTTATCTGATAGAGACTTCTAGTTGCAGATTCCTTACCTTAGAATTTCCCTAGGTGTCAGACTGATACTGGAGACAGCAGTACCCTTGCGTGCCGTTGGGTGGCGTTGGTCGCGTCCGTTGTTGGCGTTGCGGTCACCATAATGACATCGGGTTGAAATCTAGATGCCGTCTCGGCGCAGTGACATAATTTCTTTTCTTTCTGCGCCATGCGCTGATCCAGAGAAGAGCTACCCTGGTCACTTTTTGACTGGCCTCGACACTTTTGTCGAATTTTGTGGTGACTGTTAGTACATCTAAGGATGTCCCTGAAGGCCGGGGTGAAGCCTTGCAAGGATTGTCACCAAATGATGTCGGTGACGGATCCGCATCGGGTCTGTTTGTGGTGTCTGGAGCACGACCATTACCCTAAGTCGTGCTCCGAGTGCAGGCCATGCTCCCGAAGGCTTTGAGGGAGCGATCCCTAAAGCTTATGGTGGCCCGGCGTTCGACTCTGCATCGTTCCCGGTCTCCTTCGAGAGGAGGGTCTCGAAACCGGCTATGAAGTCACCACCACCCATCATCCTCGAAGTCATCTGCACATTTGGGTAAGAAAAATAAGTCAAAGAAAGCCAGGCATTCTTCGACTTCACCCCATCGCTCGGACGATGCAATGCGGGAAGAGCGTTGATGGTTTAGGCCTCTGTCAGCGAAGCCTACTACTGGGTCCGCTCCACACCTCCCCGACTTTCCGGGAACCAGAGCAACCCCTGCCTAACTAAAGGAATTTTATGAGGCCATATGCCTCATTTTTGGGCAGTCCGACCCCCCTGGGTGCTCTTGGGGCCTGTGGAGTCAGAGGGGGACCCTTCGGATTCCGCACCAGCAGCTCTGGCCACAGAAAGTCCCTCCTGTGCCGGTCGCACCACTGAGACCTTCACTGCGAAGTCGTCAACGCTTCAGATGTTGGTTGGGCCCACAATCTATGTTGACCCAATCCTGATCTTTGACGACTCAGAGTTTTAACGGCATCAGTCGACACCGCTTCCAACTTCGATGGGGCCCAGCCACCCCAGGTTGGATTCAGACCCTTTTTACTATGGGTATGAATCTGAGAAAGGGTTGGAGGGGTCGCTGGACCCTTATGAATACCAGCAAGAACACACAAACATGGACTGGGGTCAGGACTTGGGTGAGGCCAGTGGTCTTGTCTCCTCCTACCGTGGCTACGGCAAAGGGAACTTCTTACTCTGGTCAGGAGGGCAGCTGAGGTCCTTGGCCCTGAACTGTCTACTGTTGTGGTCAGGACTAATCTCCTGACTGCTTCAGAACCTCTTCTTCCATTCAATGAAGCCCTCACCAATGTCCTTCTGGGTACCTGGTCCAAACCCAGTCTCCTGTGAATAGGACAACTGCTCGCCGCCATTGGCCCAGTCCGAACGACCCTAGATTCCTGACCAAGCACCCCACTCCTTGAAAGCTTGGTCATTCAGGCATCTTCGTCATCAGGCGCATTCGCTTCTGCTCCCCCGGATTGGAAATCAAAAAGACTGGCACACCTTGGGAAGATTGTTTTTTCTTCCTCCAGTCTGGCATTGCAGTCGGTGAACACCGCATGGCTCTTAGGCCGTAATAACCACTCTTTGTGGGACACGGTTGCGCAGGTTCTGCCGCAGATCCCGGAGGAGGCCTGGGCGTCTCTCAGGCTGTTGCTGACGGGAGGGATGCACTAAGTTCACCATACGATGTGGGCCGGACACAACCGACTCTCTAGGTAGATTGCTTGCATCGAAGGTGGCATTACGACACCACACCTGGTTGAGAACTTCTGTTTTTTGGGGGGATATCCAGCAGACCCTCGAGGGCATGCCCCTTGATGGGTCTCATCTCTTTGGAGATAAGGCGGGCTCAGCGCTGAAAAGATTGAAGGACTCCCAAGCTTTTGACCTTCCACCCGAAGCCTGCGATGTTATCTTGCCAGCCAGGCGTCACTTCACCAAAACAGTATATGCCTGTTGGTGTAGATTTGTGGCATGGTGTACAGACAAGTCAGTTAATCCTCTCTCTGCCCCTCTTTCTGAGGTTCTATTGTTCATTCTTTCCTTAGCTTGTCAGGGTTCTTCTTTGGGCACCCTTAAAGGCTACCTATCGGCTATCTCAGCTTTTCTGAGCTTGCCAGACCAACCTTCCATTTTCAAATCCCCTATTGTGGGGAGATTCCTCAAAGGTCTTACTCATCTGTATCCTCCCACTCCATTTATTATGCCTCAGTGGGACCTCAATCTTGTTCTGTGTGCTCCATTTGAGCCGTTACACGATTGTCCTCTGCGGCTCCTTAGTCACCAGAAAGACAGTCTTGAGGATAACACCTCTGCTTGCAGAGTGAGTGAGCTTCAAGCGCGGTCATCCAAACCTCCATTCTTGTCTGTACATCCTGACAAAGTAGTCCTTCCTAAGGTTGTCACACCTTTTCACATAGGCCAATCCATCACTTTGCTTACTTTTTACACACCCCCACATCCTCATGAGGAGGAGAGACTCCACCATCTGGATCCAAAAAAAGCGTTGGTGTGCTGTCTTAATTTCACTAAAGATTTCTGGGTGGACGATCAACTCTTTGTTGGGTATGTGTGTGAGAAGAAAGGGAAGGTGGTGTAGAAGCATACAATCTCACAATGTGTGCTTCTCTGCATCTGTGCTGCGCTTTGGCAAAGAAGCAACCTCCAGAGAGTTTGTGTGCTCACTCAACGTGAGCAACTGCTGCCACCACAGCGTTAGCATGCAGAGTTCCTGCGCTGGACATCTGTCGGGTAGCAACGTGGGCATCTCTGCACATCTATACAAAGCATTACTGCCTGGACAGTCAAGTCCGCAGAGACGGCTACTTTGGTCGTTCAATCCTGCAGGACTTTTTAGTATGATTTTGGTTTGCATCCCTCCTTCAAGGATGGTATTGCTTGGGTATCTATTCTAAGGTAGGAAATCTTCAACTAGAAGTCTTTATCAGATGATCAATTTACTTACCTTCGGTAACAAATTATATGTTAGAGACAGAGACATATTCTAGTTGCAGATTCCTTGCCGATCCAACCATCCTGCCCGCTTGCGAACTGATTTCAAGGGACAGGGATTCCCCTTTTAGGGCGTTGGCCCTGGCACACCACTTCAGAATTCTTCATGGCACTTTGGCGTGGAAAGTTGTGAAAAGAAACTGGCATCACTGTGCTGAGGCGGTGCCTATATTAGACTCCAACATCATCACGGTGACCATGACGCCAACAACAGACGTGGAGTCGACCAACGCCACCTAACTGCGCACTAGGGTACTGCTTAAAGAAAAAGTCTCCGGTTCTAGTCTGTCACCTGGGGAAATTCTAAGGTAAGGAATCTGCAACTAGAATTTGTCTCTACCAGTTAATTTGTTACCAAAGATAAGTAACTTGTTCTTTTATTCTTAGTTTTGTGATGCTAAATCCAGTGGAGAAATTTGCATCCGAAATTAAGATTGCTGTGGAGGGGTTGAGTCACTGCATCATTCTGTCCATTATTTGGAAAATACAGCATTTTGAAAATGTTTAAATCAAATGCACATTAATATACTACATATGCATAGATAGTTATGCGCTGTAATGCTCTGAAATGTTATGAGAACTGATAAACCGATTCTGTCCTAACTTTAGGAATCTGCATGCGCTAAAGTGGTGGCTGCAGAGAGTATGAGGAACCTCTACGTGGATAAGGGAAGCAAAGGAAGCAGTGACCTGGAGTTGCTGCAGGAAGTGCACCGTCGCATCAGTGAGAAGTTGTTCACTGACTTTGTAAGTCTCTGATTTCTGTTTAATCTTTTGATCAGCAGCACTGAACACTTGATCATCCTAGAGATGTTGTACATCTGTTCTATACAAATGCTTTCGTCATCATCTCGATATTATCAACGTTTTTAGTCTGGTAAACTTGATTTTGTAGGAAGGGGCCAGATAGGGTCAGTCACCGTCCTCTGTGTGCAGTCACTTCTGTGTGCATCATCGCATTTTACATCAAAAAAGTATTCTTACGATGTCACGTTTCTGTGCTGTGAAAATGAATGACCAGGTTTGAATGCGGAGTATTTTTGTCCTCCATATTGACATTATTTGATGTTTTCAGTTGCAAATTTGCAATTAATGCAGAATAGTTGTCGTTGCATTAGATTGTCTTTCTAATCTATGTGTTCCGATCCACCCTGCGGCGTGGTACAAAAGGTTCTACAGAATGATTTGTTTATTCATCTAAAGTGTTATATCGCTGTGCAGTCTTTAGTAGTCTATGCTGACTGTAAATTATATACTTTGTGTGCCCTTTAGAAAGCAAGGACGGACAAGCTGGTCATTAAACCCCTCAACCAGCTGCTAACAATGTTTGCTGGGCCTCACAAACTGGTACAGAAGCGATTTGATAAGCTCTTGGATTTCCACAACTGCACAGAGCGTTCAGAGAAGCTGAAGGACAAGCGGACCTTGGAGGAGTTGCAGTCCGCAAAGAATAACTATGAAGCTCTGAATGCCCAGCTTTTAGATGAGCTGCCCAAATTTCATTGCTATGCCAAAGAACTCTTTGCCAGCTGCGTGCGAGGGTATGCGGAAGCACACAGTAACTTTGTGCGGCTTGCAATGGAGGAACTAAAACCTCTGCTGTTGGTGAGTGGACTTTAAAATAGTGAAACACTGTTATGCGATCAAGTGTATCCCTGTCATTGGACTGTATGATGGGTGTTCTGTGGCTACACAAACATAGCAGGAAATTCAGAATTGTTAGTCAACAGAGGGCTTGAATTAGCCCAAAATGGGTGTTTTATAAAATGTAAAGATGTTCCAAACAGGGGACCACAAAATATTTCTTGCCTGGGGCCCCCAAAATCCTTAAGGCTACATTGGGAAACGGCAGTGACTAATTAAAATGTTCAATGGCAGTTAAATTACAGTAGTAGTAACATGTTTTAGACGTTATAGATTAAGATACAGAAATACACTGAGTGAGCGAGAGAGAGTTTATTTTGCCAGGGAGGCAATGAAAGGTGGAGCCCTGCACAGTTGGCATCTTAACCAATGCCTTAAAAAGTCTCTGCTGCCTCCTAAAGTTTTAAAGGTTTAATTAAAGTCAAATGCATTAATGATAACATTTGATTTAGACAAAGTTGGGTATGTATACTTTTCTACTAGACAAACACGACTCCAAACAGTGGTGTCGGCTCCACAGTCCATAAAAAAAGTTGAAGAGTATTAAATTAGACCTTGTATATGAATGTACATTTTATCAAAGGCCACCGCTATGCTGATGCAACTTTTGTAGGCACATTAGAATGATTATTGATAGCCGAGAGGGCTGTGAATCTTAGTCTGCATTAAAAATGTATATATTCTGTTCGATGGCATCTGTTGCTGCAGATACACATGTTGTGCACAGTCCGCCATCTGGTGTTGGGTCGGAGTGTTACAAGTTGTTTTTCTTCGAAGAAGTCTTTTGAGTCACGAGACCGAGGGACTCCTCTTTGCTTCCATTGCGCATGGGCGTCGGCTCCATCTTAGATTGTTTTTTTTCCGCCCTCGGGTTCGGACGTGTTCCTTTTCGCTCCGGGTTTCGGGACGGAAAGATAGTCAAAACTTCGAAAAACTACGTCGGTATTGTTTCGATCGGGATAGTTAGAATCGACACCGAATCGTGAAGAGCTCCGGTAGCCCTTCGGGGTAATTTCGATCCCCCGTCGGGGCCTGGTCGGCCCGACCGTGTGTAACATCGACACCGATGGAACGGACCCCGTTCCGATTCTGTCCTAAATGCCACAATAAATATCCATATACGGACCAACATTTGGTCTGTAACTTGTGCCTGTCACCCGAGCACAAAGAAGAAACTTGTGAGGCCTGTCGTGCGTTCCGGTCCCGAAAAACGCTCCGTGACCGTCGAGCCAGAAGATTACAGATGGCGTCCACGCCGACAGAACACAGAGTTCGAGGAACAAGGAGAAGAGGAGGAAGCCTTCTCCATCCATGAATCGGACTCAGATGAATTCGACGTCGATGAAACTGTGTAAGACGTCGAAAAGCACACAGCACAAGAAAACAGACAAGGCCCAGGGGACGCCACTGCCAACTGGCCATGGCTCAACCCATAAAGGTGACCGTCCATCGGCACCGAAAAAGGCCGAACTGGTGCCCAGATCGTCCGACTCGGGTCGAGACACAGGCACGCAACATTCTCTGGACCGAGAAAGTGTTGCCAAAAAAGATCGCCGCCGAGAAAGCGGAGCCGACGCTGCTCGACGCAGACACAGCGGCACCGAGGATGATCGACGCCGAGAAGGCTCGACTCCGAAAAAGAAGAGATTCGCCTCGGAGCCGAAAACAAAAAAAGACAGTTTCGGTGCCAAAACAACCAGCAACCGAACCCACTACCGGCTCATATTCAGAGGAACAATCATTGTCCTCTCAAATGCGTAAACACAGGTTTGAAGAGGAGTTACAGACTACTGATGTAGACCATACACAAAAGAGGATCTTCATCCAGAGTGGAACAGGGAAGATTAGCACTCTTCCACCAATCAGGAGAAAAAGGAGACTAGAGTTCCAAACTGAACAACTAACACCACAAGCAAAGGTGGCAAAGAAAGCAACTCCGCCACCCTCTCCTCCACCTGTAACTCAGATATCACTGGCACAAACTCAGTCACATTCACCGGCTCACAGCACCATGAGCCAAGATGACCAAGATGCTTGGGACCTATACGACGCCCCAGTGTCAGATAATAGTCCAGAGTCATACCCTACCAAGCCCTCACCACCTGAGGACAGCACAGCGTATGCGCAGGTGGTAGCTAGGGCAGCAGAATTCCACAACGTGTCGTTACACACAGAACCTGTCGAGGATGACTTCCTTTTTAACACCCTCTCCTCCACCCATAGCAACTACCAAAGCCTGCCTATGCTTCCAGGAATGCTAAGGCACGCGAAGCAAATCTTCAAAGACCCTGTCAAGAGTAGAGCGATCACTCCGAGGGTAGAGAAAAAATATAAAGCACCTCCCACAGACCCTGCTTTTATCACCTCTCAACTGCCACCAGACTCAGTCGTGGTAGGAGCAGCTCGCAAAAGAGCCAATTCACCCACATCGGGCGATGTACCACCCCCGGATAATGAAAGCCGAAAATTCGACGCAGCTGGGAAAAGAGTTGCTGTACAAGCTGCAAGCCAGTGGCGCATCGCAAACTCTCAAGCGCTCCTAGCGCGTTATGACAGAGCCCATTGGGACGAGATGCAGCATCTCATCGAGCATCTACCCAAAGAATTTCAAAAGCGGGCAAAACAGGTGGTTGAGGAGGGACAAAACATCTCCAATAACCAAATACGCTCCTCTATGGATTCAGCGGACACAGCTGCAAGAATAATAAACACTGCAGTAACCATCAGAAGGCATGCATGGTTACGCACGTCTGGCTTTAAACCAGAAATACAGCAAGCAGTACTCAATATGCCGTTCAACGAACAACAATTGTTCGGACCAGAGGTTGACACGGCGATTGAGAAGCTGAAAAAGGACACTGACACAGCCAAGGCCATGGGCGCGCTCTACTCCCCGCAAAGCAGAGGCACTTTCGGCACCTTCCGTAAAACAACCTTCAGAGGGGGGTTTCGGGGTCAGGCCACAGAAGCCAGCACCTCACAATCAACACCGTCTACCTACCAGGGACAGTACCAAAGGGGAGGTTTTCGGGGCCAGTACAGAGGGGGACAATTCCCGAGAAACCGGGGAAAATTTCAAAGCCCCAAAACCCCAACAACCAAACAGTGACTTACAAGTCACTCAACCCCTCCACATAACACCAGTGGGGGGAAGACTAAGTCAGTTTTATCAATCGTGGGTGGATATAACAACAGACACTTGGGTCTTAGCAATTATCCAACATGGTTATTGCATAGAATTTCTACAGATCCCTCCAAATATCCCACCAAAAACACCAAAAATGTCAAAACAGCATTTAGACATCCTAGAAATAAAAGTTCAAGCACTACTGCAAAAAGAAGCAATAGAACTGGTACCATGTACAGAAATAAACACAGGAGTCTATTCACTGTACTTTCTAATACCCAAAAAGGACAAAACACTGAGGCCAATCCTAGATCTCAGAATACTAAACACCTACATCAAATCAGACCACTTTCACATGGTCACGCTACAGGAGGTGTTACCACTGGTAAAGCAACAAGATTACATGACAACCTTAGATCTCAAAGACGCGTATTTCCACATACCGATACACCCTTCGCACAGGAAATACCTAAGGTTTGTATTCAAGGGAATACACTATCAATTCAAAGTCTTACCGTTCGGTATAACGACCGCACCAAGAGTATTTACCAAATGCCTAGCAGTAGTAGCCGCACACATCAGAAGGTAGCAAATACACGTATTCCCGTATCTAGACGATTGGCTAATCAAGACCAACTCGCTAACAAAGTGTTCACAACACAGAGTATGTCATACAAACCCTCTACAAACTCGGGTTCTCCCTCAACTACAAAAAATCACACATTGTGCCGTGCAAAATACAGCACTACTTAGGAGCGGTAATCAACACAACAAAAGGATTAGCCACTCCGAGTCCACAAAGGGTTCAAAATTTTCACAAGGTCATAAAGGCCATGTATCCAACACTAAAAATACAGGCAAAAGTGGTTTTAAAACTCCTAGGCATGATGTCCTCATGCATAGCCATTGTCCCAAACGCAAGACTGCACATGAGGCCCGTACAACAGTGCCTAGCATCACAATGGTCACATGCACAGGGTCACCTTCTAGATCTGGTGTTGATAGACCGCCAAACATACATCTCGCTTCTATGGTGGAACACTACAAATTTAAACAAAGGGCGGCCGTTCCAAGACCCAGTGCCACAATACGTAATAACAACAGATGCTTCCATGACAGGGTGGGGAGCACACCTCGATCACCACAGCATCCAAGGACAATGGGACGTACATCAAACAAAACTGCATATAAATCACCTCGAATTACTAGCAGTATTCCTGGCGCTAAAAGCATTTCAACCCATCATAACCCACAAATACGTTCTTGTCAAAACAAACAACATGACAACAATGTATTACCTAAACAAGCAAGGGGGAACACACTCGACACAGCTATGTCTCCTAGCACAAAAGATATGGCAATGGGCAATTCACAACCACATTCGCCTAATAGCACAGTTTATTCCAGGGATCCAAAATCAACTAGCAGGCAATCTCTCTCGAGATCACCAACAGGTCCACGAATGGGAGATTCACCCCCAAATCCTAAACACTTACTTCAAAATTTGGGGTACACTGCAAATAGACCTATTTGCAACAAAAGAGAACGCAAAATGCCAAAACTTCGCATCCAGGTACCCACACAGACAGTCTCAAGGCAATGCCCTATGGATGAACTGGTCAGGGAAATTTGCATACGCTTTTCCCCCTCTCCCTCTCCTTCCATATCTAGTAAACAAATTGAGTCAAAACAAACTCAAACTCATATTAATAGCACCAACATGGGCAAGACAACCTTGGTACACAACACTACTAGACCTGTCAGTAGTACCACACGTCAAGTTACCCAACAGGCCAGATCTGTTAACACAACACAAACAGCAGATCAGGCATCCAAACCCAGCATCGCTCAATCTAGCAATCTGGCTCCTGAAATCCTAGAATTCGGACATTTAAACCTCACTCAAGAATGTATGGAAGTCATAAAACAAGCTAAAAGACCATCCACTAGACACTGCTATGCAAGCAAATGGAAAAGGTTTGTTTGCTACTGCCATAATAATCAAGTTCATCCATTACACGCATCCCCAAAAGATGTAGTGGGATACTTACTACACTTACAAAAGTCAAATCTAGCCTTCTCTTCCATTAAAATACACCTTGCAGCAATATCTGCATACCTGCAGATTACCCATTCAACTTCACTGTTTAGGATACCCGTCATTAAAGCATTTATGGAGGGCCTAAGAAGAATAATACCACCAAGAACACCACCTGTTCCTTCATGGAACCTTAACATCGTCTTGACAAGACTCATGGGACCACCTTTTGAACCCATGCATTCTTGCGAAATACAATTCTTAACATGGAAAGTTGCATTTCTCATTGCCATCACATCTCTAAGAAGAGTAAGTGAAATTCAGGCGTTTACAATACAAGAACCTTTTATCCAAATACACAAAAATAAGGTTGTACTAAGAACCAATCCTAAATTCCTACCAAAGGTTATTTCACCGTTCCACTTAAATCAAACGGTACAGTTACCAGTGTTCTTCCCACAGCCAGACTCAGTAGCTGAAAGGGCACTACATACATTAGATGTCAAAAGAGCACTGATGTACTACATCGACAGAACAAAGGAGGTTAGGAAAACAAAACAACTGTTTATTGCATTTCAAAAACCTCATACAGGAAACCCAATATCAAAACAAGGTATCGCCAGATGGATAGTTAAGTGCATCCAAACCTGCTATCTTAAAGCAAAGAGACAACTGCCCATTACACCAAGGGCACACTCAACCAGGAAAAAAGGCGCTACCGTGGCATTCCTAGGAAATATTCCAATGCACGAAATATGTAAGGTAGCCACATGGTCCACGCCTCACACATTTACTAAACACTACTGTGTAGACGTGCTATCCGCACAACAAGCCACAGTAGGTCAAGCCGTACTAAGAACTTTGTTTCAGACTACTTCCACTCCTACAGGCTGAGCCACCGCTTTTGGGGAGATAACTGCTTACTAGTCTATGCACAACATGTGTATCTGCAGCAACAGATGCCATCGAACTGAAAATGTCACTTACCCAGTGTACATCTGTTCGTGGCATTGGTCGCTGCAGATTCACATGTGCCCACCGCCTCCCCGGGAGCCTGTAGCCGTTGGAAGTTATCTTCAACATTTGTACATTTGTATATATATATATATATTACTTAACCTTAATTTGTACATACTTATTTATTCCATTGCATGGGCACTATTACTAACACACACAACTCCTACCTCACCCTCTGCGGGGAAAACAATCTAAGATGGAGCCGACGCCCATGCGCAATGGAAGCAAAGAGGAGGAGTCCCTCGGTCTCGTGACTCGAAAGACTTCTTCGAAGAAAAACAACTTGTAACACTCCGACCCAACACCAGATGGCGGACTGTGCACAACATGTGAATCTGCAGCGACCAATGCCACGAACAGATGTACACTGGGTAAGTGACATTTTCATTGTGAATTGTTTTAAACTAGGGTATTTCTTTTCAACACTGAGCCATACCTACTCTGTTCCTTTTATTTGGTTTGTACCCTTCCAGTTTTTTCCCCGAAAGTAAATGGAATATAGGCAGGAGCAGAGGATGAGATTTCGTAATGCAGTTTTAAAAGCATGTTGAAAACTATACAACCGATGTTGAAAGACATTACCTTTTCTTTTTTTTTTTATTTTTAAGAACAGTATTTGCGTTGGAAAATAAAGGCAGAAAGCAGGACTAGTTCTTATTTAAAAAAAAAAAAATGCAGATTGGGTTCGCTGCATCCTCATTCATCTTTCCATTGCTGAAATGTAATGTAAATTTGGCCATGCTACTTATTACTTCTGTCTATACATCATCCTCTGGCTCAACAAAGTGGATGAACTTAGTTGAAAAGATGGATTATAAAAATAAGTTATGTAAGTTATTGAAGTAAAGGTGTCTGTTCTTTGATAACCAGGAAACATCATAATGCTCCTTGACACCACTGCTAGTGTTTTAATAGGACCCTGTAAACTGAAATAATTTCAGCATTTTTATTTTATTTTACAAAACCTTAAACACGTAATTTTACATTTATAATTTAAAATCACTAATCTTATACAGGAAATATTAGAAAGAGGGGTAGGTTGAGATTTTTTTCTCGCTGTATAGAGAGGAAAGTTGACTATGTATGCTTGCGCATAGGGATTCTAGCAGACACATTCCACTACAGCTCAATGTATATATTGTATGCTGTCTTGTATCTTCTGTATCTTTAGTAAATAACCAAGGGAAAAGAAGACAAAAATATAGATTTCTCATTCTGCACACCGCCTTCCTGTCTGGGCCTAGAATCTTCATTTGCTTCCTCATCTGGTCTCTCAACTTAAGAGAAACTAAACTCGTTTACATCCGTAAGTAAGGCTATCCTAGGAGACGGTGATTTCTTTACGGTGTAATTTAATTATTTCCCAATTTAATTTATGCACGTGGGTTTCTAAAAGTAGAGAAAATGGAGCTGAGAGAGCCAAACTTTAAAACGTATGATATCAATTTAAGAATTTAGCCACAGTGACCTATATTCAGCCCCAGGCTTGCCTTGTCGTCTCGCTTGTGGCGAAGTCTAGTAAAGGCCTTTTTTCAGTCCTGCTTTCTTCCTAACGCGCATTAACACCTAACCTCCAGTCCGTGACACAAGACCACGGCCCTGACATACCACAGAAGTTGGAGCTCAGCAGTACAACAATATTGTTGCAATAAAATATACCCTAACAAAACCATATTCTACTTAAACGTTGCTTATGTGTATGCAGTATTTTTGCAATGCTCCCTGCCAAGTATTCTTGGATATTTTTTATGCTTCGCTGTTGGACTTCTTTTTTTAACATTCATTACCTCTCTGGTTGCAGCTGCTTGGAGTTGCTGGCAGCGAAGGGAACCTCATTGCTGTATTCCAGGAGGAACACAACCGTGTCCTGCAGCAGCTCCAGGTTTTCACCTTCTTCCCAGAGGTTATTGCAGCTGTCAAGAAACCCTTTGAGCGGAAGAGTGTGGAACGCCAGTCTCAGTCTCAGCCTGTGAGGAGAACCATCCTGGGCCCAGTAAGTATATATAATCCCGCACCTCCTCTTCAGTGTTTGTCCTTTACCCAACATGTTTGTGATGGTGTAAAAATAAGGTTCTCTCATGTGGCTTGTTTTCAGTTGAGTTTCACTTCATTGTGTCTTGTTTTCTGGGAAAAGTCACCTTGGTTACAAAATGGGGACTAGCTTGGCATTTTGCATGTGATTTGTAATGTGCCAACGTAGTTTTGAAATGCCTTCATGTGTCTAAAGCATCTGTATAAATCACATTTTGCGGGAGATATTCATAGCACCTAAAATCGCTGCCCTATTTTAATCACTACAATTGTAATTTCTTAACAGTGCCTCGTCAGGGGTCATAGGCATATACAAATACATTTACATTTGTAGGCATACGTTGCATAAATTTGCACGTGAAACATAAGATATGCTTCGTAATGTTTAAATATAAAAAACATCTATATTTTTAATTCCTTGAACTTCGTTGCAGATTGTGACAGCTTTTTATATCCAATAAGAATGCACTCATGCCTCTAAGTATGAGGAAGGATTTACAGCTATTTTTAAGATGATTTTGGATGCTTACCGTGGGTATTGCATATCAAGTGAATTTGATAGGGCCTCGTAGCTCTTCAGAATGGATGGGGAAAAAGCAGGACATAGTAACAGTCTATTCACTCGAGACGTCCACAGTGGTGATATCAGTGATGTAATTCAACATCTCTGGGATGATTTAATATGTGAGGTCCTAAGCAGCGCATGGTGGGAGAGCAAGCTATGGCTAGTTCAGTAAAGTACAACTGCTGTCTTTTTTGTTATTATTAAACATTTCTTTTTTCTCATTTAAACATCTAACTATAACGTTAGTGAATTTCCGGGGAGTGTTTTTTAAGATAAGGAAAGATCTTCCAAACCTAAATATAACAAATCTTAAACCCTTGTTTTTTTCAGTTAATTTATTTTTTTTTTAAAATCCTATTCAGTGAACTTCGCTGGTGTGCACAGCCTTTCACTATGCACAGCGAGAGGTTGCCCTAAAGCCCCAAATCCTTCCTCAGCACACACAGCCACAGCCTCTGTCCATTCACCGCTGGGGGGTGGCAAGCAATAACACTCAGAGACCGAATCATGTCTGTAACATGTTCTCCCTTTTCATTAGTTTCGGGGCACTTCTGTTTAATTCAATACATTTTGTCAACGGAACCTCTAAACTACATGTTTTTAATTCATTTGCAGCCAAACTACACAATGCAGTCAGACAAGCATAGAGTTGCCCTCCTGGCCAAGTATCCCCCGGAGAAACTCTTTCACGCAGAACGGAACTTCAATGCTGCCCAGGAGTTAGACGTCTCGTTGCTGGAGGGGGACATTGTTGGTGTAATCAAACAGCAAGACCCCATGGGCAGCCAGAATCGCTGGCTCATCGACAATGGAGGTGAGAGTCCACGGAAGCCTTCACAGACCTACGTTTGTTTTTATTTACTTTATTCATCATGTTGACAGATCAAAGATTTCATTTTTATATTTGCCCTAACAAGAACAGCAGCAGTATGTTCTTTCCTGTGCTGTAGCCCACCCCTTCGCCAAACCAAAGAATGTAGCTTTTTATGTAGCTGTTCGAACATATGTCAAGATTCTGTCTCTGACCTTTCAATGTATTTTGTCGCGGGATTTAAATTTCTTTGCCTAATTTCCTTTCTAAAATTGAGTTAAGGTAATTATTGCCATTTATATTCCTTAAGAGTATTTTCATATTTGCCTATTCTGTAATGCTAACATTTAGTGTCCTGTCTCCACAGCATCCAAAGGTTTTGTGTATAGCTCCTTTCTCAAACCATATAATCCTCGCCAAAGTCACTCAGATGTTTCCGTTGGAAGCCATTCCTCTACTGAATCGGGTTATGGTGGCTCGTCCCCAATTTTATCAAGGCAGAATAGCAATAACACATTGACATTTAATGCAAACAGCCCATCTGTTACCTTTTCGACGGCAAATCCAGAGACCGATGGCTCGTCTGCAGCAGTCATCAGTCAAGTAGATGCATCTGAAGGGAACTCCTGCAACTCGTACAAACGGTCCAAAGACTCAGATGGCCCAACTCTGGCAAACCAGTGGGATGCTCGGGAGACAACAGTGGTCGCAGATGTTGTACAGTCATCAAATAACCGCCGGTATAGTCAACAAGACACTGTGAATATCTCCACAACACGAAAGAAGTTGGAGAAGGGACGAACTGTGGAACCCCCAAAATCATCTCGTAGGATAGCTCCTTCTCCAATAGAGAGAGATTCTGAACAAGACAGCAGTGAGTCTGAAGGCAACCAGGTAAACATTTACCTCCAGCTCTTTTGTTCCTAATACAATGTGAACACTGACTTGATACCTTTTAACTTGCTAGGAGAATGTTTAGTGGGCAATGGTCACCATTTTAATGTTTTCTCCCACAAAATCAGGCATGTCTGGTTTACGTCCGAAACATTGTGTACTTATAATTGAATATTTATTTTTTTGGATAGCTTCAAACCTACATTAGAAAATGTCAGAGGAAATAATGCCTGCAGTAGAATTCTTCGAGAAGTGGTATTTTATATATTTTGACCTTATGCCATGTTGGGCGAACGTGTTAAACACCTTGAGGGTGTCTGGAGTGAGAATGATAAACAATTCTTCAAATAACTCTTTTGAGCCGAACTCTTCCAGTAGTTAAAAAACTTGAACCTTGCTTTTACAGTCTCCTGGATTTAGCACAGCAGTTTGAGGTCACGCATGTAAGTATGTCATATTTGCAAGGTGGACAGGCAGCAAAAGTTATGTCTTAGAATTATTGATAGGATGGCAGAGTTTCTATAGTTCTGTTTATATTACGCACTGCATAGCAGTGCCTTTTTAGGATTTTTCAGGTTTATCATTTGATAATTTCTTGATGAAAACCAAAGCAACACACTGTCCACAGATATCCCCACTTCTGCCTTCCAGGGCTTAAAGGTATTCCCTTATTCATTTATGTAAGCAGTTGGAGACCTACACTTGTAGGATTAAGGCCATGAATCAAGCGTTGTAACTGGACTGAATAAACCTTCTGTTGACACCTGTTCATGTGGCCATCACACTTCTACAATAACCTTAAAGGGGGACATAATTGAACTGCAATGAACACATAAAGAGGACCACACTGCCAATTCTAATTCTATCACAACTCCTTCCCAAAGTGTCTAATGGTGTTTGGAGCACATCTTTGTTTAGTGCCGTTCACAAGAGCATCCAGCCAACAGCAGTGCCTACTACGCACTCAGGCAGCAGTGTCACTCTTGACCAAGTTATGTCTTCACAGTGAATGCCAAAAAATCCCATGCCAATCCATCTGTTTCTAGGAGCATTGATAAACACGTTTATAGGCAAAAGCTACCCAAACCAGGAGAAGGTCATGGCATTCACAAGTCTGCTACCTCTTTTTTCAGGCAACCTGTCCACTAACGGGAAGAACATTATTTAGACTGTTGGTGATGGTGTCCTTCTTCCCAGCTTTAGTACCATACACATGCCTGCATATGCGGCCACTCCAAGAGTGCCTGGCCAGACAATAGTCACAAGTGGTGGGTCTATGGGGAGATCTACTATTGGTAGAGGCCAGAGTTCAGCACAGACTTTTATAGTGGAGTGACAAAAACCTAACTGTAGACAGACTATTTCTTTACTTAAGCCGCTGGTGACCATTACATTACATTCATCATTAAGAGGGTGGTAAGCAATCTAGGTGGTGCAGAAGAAAATACTACATCAGTTTGAGAAAACAGACAGCAATACAGTTGGTGTTCAGCACATTTTACCTGCTCATGTGGGAAAACAAAATCCTGGTCAAGATGACCAACTTGATTGTATGATATCCAAAAACAAGGTACTTGCCTAAGCTGTCAGTTTTAGCCCAAAAGATCAATCAAGGAGCCATTCACAATCAGGTACACAAGCATCTGTGGGGGTGTGGACATGGGCTTTGCAAACTGGCTAAGCAGGATGCATCAACGAGTACACAAATGGGAAATGAATCCCCAAGTACTTCAGCACTGTTTCCACAAATGGGGAATGTCTGTAATTAATCTGTTTGCCGTTGTAGAAGAGAAAAATGCCTGAGCTTCATCTCGTGTTCACCACAGTCCATGGTCAATGCAAGGACATTTCACTTAGGCGTTTCCTCTGCTGCTTTTGCTTCCATATGTAGTGAGGAAACTCAGAGAAACATTAGTGACACTTGGTATAGTGGAACTAAGTGGGTATGATCGTTCTGGTTCTCATTTCTTCTAGAAATGTTAGCCCATACACACAAGAAGCTTCCCATCAGGGCAGATCCTCTAACACAACATCAGGGACAGCTGAGACCGCCAAATCGCAAGTCATTCAACTTTGCATTTTGGTATCTGAAATCCTACAGTTTGGGTGTCTCAAACTACTTGAAGAGTCTAAGTTAATCAACTGATGGGTACCCAAGAAAGCTACGTATGTATGTTATGCAACAAAGTGGAAATGTTTTGCCCATTACTGTTTAGGCAAGACAACATATGTTATGTGTTGTACCCATAGAAGGCAGTGTTAGCATACACTTCTGTCAGGTTATGTTTCACAACAGTATTTGCTTGATTCCAAAAAAAGGCAACCCACTAACCTCTTTCTTTCTGCGCCAGAACTTGAGCTCATCTGGAGAAGAGCTACCCTCCAGTCACTTTTTGACTGAAATTTG
The DNA here is from genome assembly GCF_031143425.1 of Pleurodeles waltl. Taxonomy (NCBI): domain Eukaryota; kingdom Metazoa; phylum Chordata; class Amphibia; order Caudata; family Salamandridae; genus Pleurodeles; species Pleurodeles waltl. Next base: position 885,020,142 of record NC_090445.1, on the reverse strand, counting down.
TTGACATTTTGTCGGCTGTTCATGAGGGTTTTCCTTCTAGTCTGTTAAGGATGTCATCGCGAAAGATGGGTTTTAGGCTTTGCAGAGACTGGCACTGGCCGATGTCTGTACGGATCTGCACCTTGTTAGTCGGTGGTGTTTGAAGCGCGACCACAACCAAGCGGTATAGGAATTTTAGTAGGCCATAGGCTTTATTTTTGGGCAGTCTGACTTCATTGGCGTGCCTTCAGGCCCCATAGATTTCGAGGAGAGCCCCATTGAGTTCTGAACCGGCAGCTTCAGCCTTGACACTGATGGGGCACCCGAGGATCCAGTCCTAGATCTGGACCAGCTCCAGTCGTACCACTTCGACCTTCACTGGCCATTGTCACCTCTGACATTGACATGGAGCTGGATAGGTATCACTAGTTGCCTATTTGGATGCCGGCAGATGCCTTGCCTGCTAGATCGGAGCTTGAGCCCTGTTCCCTTAGACTAGGCCTCAGAGAAGACTGAGAGGGGTCACTGGACCCTTTAGACTGTAAGACTTATGAGGAATAAATGGACTGGCATGAGGATCTGGGTAAAACCAGTGGACAGGGTACTCCTTCAGATACTGGTATGCTTTTTCGCCTTACCATGGATGTAGAAGAGGGAACTTTCTACTCAGTGGTGGTGCGGGGGACAGCTGAGGTCTTAGACCTTTAACTACCCTTGGTAGCAGTCAAGACTAATCTCTTGACAGAGGTGCTACAACTGGGATTTTGCACCTCTGAACCCTTACTCGAGTTCAGTAATGCCCTCACAGATGTCCTTCTGGGTACATGGTCCCAACCCAGCACAGGGGCTGCTGTGAATAGGTTGATTTCCCATCGCCCCATTCCTGAGGACCCAACCTTCCTCAGACAACACCCTTAACCCTTAGATCTTGGTGGTCTAAGCCTCAACTTCCCACTACGCTTTCCCTATCACTCCCTCAGATAGGGAATCCAAGAGAGTGGATTCATTTGGGAAGATGTTTTCTTCTGCCAGCCTGGCATTGTGGTCGATTGTGGTCCATGAACTTTTGGGCTGTTATTCCCACACCCTGTGGGGCACAATTGTGCAAATGCTGCCACAGGTTCCGGAGATGGTCTGGACTGTACTCTCTCAGGCTGTTGCTGATGGGATGGATGCAGCAAAGTTCACAATTTGTTGAGAACTTGACGCAACCGACATAATAGGCAGAGCAGTGTTCAGAACAGTGGCCCTGAGGCACCAAGCCTTGCTGAGGACATCTGGGTTTTTGGGGGATATCCAAGCTTCCCTTATGGACAGGTCATTTGATTGCTTCAGTCGCTTCAGATACCAGGCAGATTCGGCACTGGAGCAATTTAAGGACTCTCTGGCTATGGACAGGTCCTTTTGGCCTCATGGCAGCTCCTTGTACCTCCCAACTGCTTTTTGCTTCTTTCCTGGCTACAGAAGGTGCTTCCAGCCATGCCAGTTCCTAGCTAGCCAGCGCATGCTTCCCAGCCTCTGCATGGACCAGGGCCCTTACCTAGAGACCTCATGGTCAGTCTGCCACCTCAACTGCAGCAGCCTCCAAACCCTCCTAGTCTGCACATTTACCACCATGGGCACCCAGTTGGTGGCAGGATTTATCACCTGCTCCACTGGCAGTAGGTGGATTTTGCAGCTTGTCTGAAGGGGCTACTTTCTCCCATTCAATACTACTCCTCCAGCCTGCCACCAACTCACAACAGGCTGATGGAGGATCTTCTGTCCCTTAAACGTGATGACATTGTGGCTTTCTTTGCCAATAGAGCCACGTAGAGGGTTCCAGTGTCAGAAGTAGGCTGTGGTTGCTATTCCCACTACTTTCTGGTTCCTAAAAAGGACAAAGGTCTTCACTGTATTCTGGAACTACACTCCCTTAATCTCTTCCTCAAGAAGGAGATATTGAAAATGCCTAGGATGGCTCATGTTTTGTCTGCCCTGAACCCAAGAGATTGGATGGTAGCATTAGACTTGCAGGATGCCTTTTTTTCACAGCCGCGTCCTGCCTGCCCATTGGCGCTATCTGCAGTTTACTGTATGCTACAAGCATTTTTAAGTTACCCTGCTCCCCTCTGCCCTTACCAGTGTCATTCGGGTGTTCATCAAGGTGGTTGCAGCTCATGTGCGCAGATCAGGGGTTCCAGTCTTCACCTATCTCCATGACTGGCTGTTGGAAGTGGGCTAGCCACAGGTTGTCATCTCCCACCTCCACAATATGATGAATTTCCTGTATTAGCTGGGGTTCACAATAAACGTGGTGAAGTCATACCAGACTCCTTTTTAGACGCTCCCTTTCATTGGAGCTGTTCTGGAAATGGTGCAGTTTCGGGCAAGTCCAGGACATTCAGGCTATGATTTTGATGTTTCAGCTTCTATCCTGGATTTCGGTGAGACTGACACTGAGGCTGTTGGGACTTATGGCCTGCTGCATTGTGCTGGTGACATACCAGGTGACCTATGCAGGCTCTGAAGTGGGACCTGAAGTTTCAGTGGGGAAACTCTCCAAAATGGTCCATCTCTCAGAGGGAATGGCAGAAGCCCTGCACTTGTGGCTAACAACCCTCGACTGGGCAGATCCCTCTCCCTTCCCCAAACCAGAAAGGGGAAGAACAGAGGACTCTGGTCTCCAGGGGAATCCAGACTCCAAATCAACCTGCTGCAGCTCCTAGCAATCCGACTGGCATTGTAAGCCTTTATACGCTCCTTCAAGGGAAGGCTAGTTAGTGCATGTTTTCACTGACAACACTACCGGCATATGAGATTGCAACAAACAGGCGGGAAAGGGTCATGGATTCTTTGTCAAGAGTATCTGCATCTCTGGATATGGCTGGCATATTCCTGGTGGTTCAACTCCTGGCCGTTTCTCTGAACGCCAAAGCCGACAAACTCAGCCGAAGATGCCTAGCGGATCACAAATTGCATCTCCACCATGAGGTGGCGCAATGTCTCTTTCAGCAGTGAGTACAGCCTTGGTTAGATCTGTTCGCCTCTGCAGAGCACGCATAATGTCAGCAATTTTGTATGATGTAGTTTGCAAGGCGGCTCTTGCTCAAAGACACTTTTCGTCTTGAGTGGAACTCATGCCTCCTGTACGCCTTTCTACCTATACCACTCCTGCCCAGTGTTCTCAAGAAGATCAGAAACTACCAGATCCAAGTCATCCTTTTGGCTCCGGACTGGGCACGGAGAGTCTGGTATCCCGACCTACTTAGCATGTCCATCGGTCCCCCAATCATGCTGCCCCTTCTGGAAGATCTTCTGTTGCAGCAGTAGGGGAGGGTTCATCACCCGAACCTGCCCACTCTGTCTTCTTGCATGGAGAGTGAGCAGCAGCAGTTGACATCTTTTGACTTTCCTCCCGAAGTCTGCAATGTCAACTTGGCAGCCAGGCATCTTTCCACCAAGACAGCATATGCCTGCTGTTGGAAACAAAATGATGGCATGGTGTGCCATCATTGTTATATGTTCTAGTTAGGTTCTGAATTTGCTCTACAAAACCATAGATTCAGCAGTTAGATTTCTTTCAAGTAACTATAACTCACACCCTTGCCATGCACAGTTTTCTTAGCAATAATTTTATTGTAAATGTTGAAGGTCTAATATCAAAGATGCCATACAAGATCTCATCCTTGATAAGTGGAGTAATTAGCTGTGCATGGCGAAGGCATGAGTTATAGTTGCCTTGGGGTGCGAGTTGTAGTAAATTGAAAGAACTCTCACTATAACTGCTGAATTTCTATTGTTTTATATGAGTAAATTCAGAACCTAACTATAACGTCCCTGTAACATTTGTGTGTTTTTTTCACTGCATTTCTATGGTTTTGTAACGTAAAGTAGTTTTAAATACTATGTTATTCCAACCCCTGCCGCACAAGGCCTTTGGCCGTGCATGGTGGGGGTTGGTCACAAGGCAGCCAAGCCAGCCTCCTATAGCCACCCAACCCCTCTCCACGCAGGGCCTTTGGCTGTCCGCATCGCAAGTTGGCCACAGGGCCTGTCTCTGTCAGTGGATCTGTGAGTGGGTGCGTGAGTGTCGAGTTTGTCAGAAAGTGGTTGTGTGAGTCTGTGTGGTTGTATGAGTGTCTAAGTGGGTGTTGGAGTGGGCGTCTGAGTGCATGCATGAGTGAACAAGTGTATGACTTAGTCTGTTTTTTCTTTCAAATTGTTTCATGTTTGCGAATATTTTGTTAAAATTCACTAGTTTTAGCAAATCCCACGCACGGTGCAGAAAAATTATTTTAAACCTATAATTTCCCTAAGCACACACACATTAAACCCCTGGTGTCAGTGTACCTTCACCCTGACCCCTTATGCCACTTTCAATTTGGATTTTCGCAGTGCTTAATTTGAAAATAAAAACGTGCTGGTGCCCAAAGCCCTCCTCTTAAATATGCCGCTGCTTCAATTAAATGTGCGAACACTAAATACTGAGGCAGTGCAATCCTGAAGCCATCTCAGGCCTCTTCAATCCATTACCACCTTTCCCTGCCCCTTCAGCTCACTCCTGTAGCTTTCTGCTCTCTCCTTTGTGACGCCTTTTCGTTTTTCTCTTCCTCCGTCTTTCTCAAATGTGTTTTTTGCTCGCAATAAATGCTTGAGGCAAAAAATTAAGCACCAGCCGTCAAAAATAAGTGCCGGTGCTCTGCATCGGAAACAACAACCACAAATTAAACACACACTAGAATTTAAATTAAAGGTCTATGTTTAGCACTACATTATCAGTGGATGTGCATATGTGAAACAAGATAAATGCCATTTCTCAAAGCGAAGAGAGTGGTAGCTGAAGTGGGCTCACCCATTGTCTCATGCTGCATGCTGTTGTGGACAGAAGCAAAATGTAAATGATACTTGAGTGGATCAGTGACTATGGGGAAAACACGAGTCTGGTGAGACAGCTGTCTGGTATCGAGACAAAGCAGTCTCTAGACCAGACCTACAAAGGCACACTCTTCCAGTAACTGTTCTTCATGGAGTTTGAGGTTGCATCTTGTTTTAGAATTTGCACCATCCAAAAAGTGTTGCATTTTGAACTGCTTCACATTAGAATTGAAGATAAAGGTCTATATTTTCTCTTTCGATTCTCTCAAACCACATTGAATTGCAAGGATGGTATTTCTATTTCCGAAAAACCAAGGCTAAAGCTCCTTTCTAAAGCCTCCTTGCTCGTCTTTCCACAACTACGGGACACAAATTTGTGACGTGTGGGTCATGACACACAAGACGGCAGAATTCAGAACATTACGTGCAGGGAGAGTGGAGCCCATGCAATACTTGGTTGCTTTCACTGTATATGGAAAAAAATAGATTGTAATTCTTTCATATGCTGGGCTAAATTCCAGTGGGGATAATATTAAATTGAAAATAGTTGTGTGTATGAAACCTTAAAGTCTATGCATGCGATGAAGGATAATGTAAAGGTCAGAACAAGCAAATGGGATTACCACCTTTTCATCATTTATTCATCTATATCATACACTTAGACATAACCAATTTCATCTGCTGGTGCACAAATTACACCACAGTGCAACCCTTTGCAACTGTCTAAGGCAAACGCACCTTATTTTATCGGCATTTAATCACACTTATGTGAAAAATATAACTAGTAGCCTAATCTATCCACACAATATATGTACACTCACTTCAATCCCTGACAGGTTTTAATACTCACACACATACACTTATTCTCTCTCTGGAGCCTTAACGTTATAATAAACACACATCTGCAGCAATTTGTTTCATTAGAAATTGAATTCCTTGATATTTGTTTTTAACTGACCAATCTGTTAAATCTGCACAGCCACTGGCCTGACATTCCTGATTCCACTGCATTGCGAATCTCTCTGTATTTGTGTAAAAAATTAGGAAAAATTGAAACCTGGGAACCTATATTATAATTAGTATTTCGTAGAGTGATAATTTTTATATTTTGTGGATTAAAGTGGTGAATTCACCTCCGAAACTGGGGCAAGAGGGTTTGAGCCTTCATCGTTCTCGTTGCTCAGTGACACTTCCAGAAATCAACCAATGATCAGCTACTAGCCACCTGGATCTCAGTCCCTCCTGAGGGCCGCCTGACCCTGTGATGACTTCTTTGCGGAGAATGCACACAGGGCGATGGAATGGGACACCCTTTCAGACCTAATGCCATGCAAATTTCCTGTGGACTGACTGAGGTGTGATGTCTGCCTCTACACAACCACAACAATACCACCTGCAATGCCTGCCTTATCTTTCACTAAAAGAAAACTCTTCGGTATCGACGAGAGAGAAGGTGGACACACCAGAGCATTTAGTGACAAAGCTCTGTTGATGCCCTGGTAATCCTCAGGGAACATCAGTTGCCTGAGGTGAAGAAGCTGGCCTCTCAGGGATTCTGTCCCACCAGCCATCGCCGAGCCCAGAGGCAGCTTTTTCCTCCAATCAGGAGGGAGTTGTGCAGGCTTCTCTCGCCTCCATGCCCTCTAATCCACAGACAAAGATCCCAGCAAGGACCGTGAGTATAGTTAGCATTGAAAGAAAACTTCTAGGGCATTTAAAAGGCCCTGAAGTTGAGGCAAAGCACCACCCTTGAGGACCAAGGGCCTCGTAGCTCGCAACACACTCCCTCAGGCATTTACCTCTCACAGTTGTTAATCCCCAATATACTTCAAAGTCTCCTGCCCTTTTGGGGACAAAGACCGTTTTGATACTGGCACTGAAATCAGCATGGAAGCTGGCATTCACATTCAAAATCACCATCAATCAACACCCCCTTTGTGATGAAGACTCCTTAAATGGTAGGCACAGACATTTTAATGCAATCTATCCTTCAAGTGGCTTCAGGAGTAGATGGATACAAGGCAGAAAAGACTGTTCATACACCTCCAAACGTGGAAAATCATCAAAGCTAACTCTGTCCACGCCTACAGAGACTCTGCCTTAAAGGATAGTAACTTTCAAGGAAGAGCTTACTTTGTAGTTGCTCCTAACTCCCAAGCATAAAAGACCCAAGGACAGAGGTACCAGATCCCCCTCCATCACCATCTCCTCCACCTATTTCTCATCCTCCAGTTTCGCCAGAGGGTGCCCTACACTCTTCTTATGGGGAAGACATTATTTTCCATCCCTTCCCTTTAAACCTTATGATCATTGTTTGACCTGGTACCCACCAGTAACCTGTGGGACAACTATAATGTTGATCCCTTAGGAGAGCAAGACCTTGATCATTAACTGGTAACCGCATTGCCCCCCCCCCCCCCGACGATACCACTTCTTGCCAAGAAGTGATCAAAAGGGTAGCCACCTTTTACAAGGTGGATATGCATTTACTTAAGGAGGAAGATGATTTGTTAGTGGAGATATTGTCTAGGTCAGAGAGAACCCTACAGGGTGATAACATCAGGGGTCGAGAAAAATAAGCCCTCCCCCATTATCCAGCCTGACATTTGGTGTGGGGGGGGGGCGTCTCCCTGGTAGTCCATACTGCATGCAAGGGGGCTTCTGCTCAAGCCACAGGTAGCGCTTCCTCTCCTAACAAGAAGAGCAAGAAGCTTGATGCTGTGGGAAGAGGGTAGCCATATAAGACACCACTCAGTGTAGAGCAGCCAACTCGGTCGACCTTCTCTCCTGGTGTGGCTAGGCACAATGAAACGAGATCCAAGAGCTAGTTATGTATTTTCCAGAGGAGTTCAAGAAGAAGCGGCAGTAGTTATTGGCAGAAGTGAAGACCATCTCCAGTGACACTATCTGCTGTGCCATAGCCATTGCCAACACAGCATCTCAAGGCGTCAGCACCAGCATCCTTATCAAACACCATTCATGGCTCCATATCTCAGGCTTTACACTATAAGTCCAGCAACATCTACCCAACCTGCCCTTAGATTGGTAAACATCTCTTCGGTTGATCAGATGTTAGAAAAGATCAAGGAGGATGCTGATACTGCCAAAGCCATTTGTGGCACCCAGAAGTCATTCCCTAGAAGCTCTTTTCAGAGACTCCAGGATAATGCCAGTTCAGAAGCTACCTTTATGGACCATACCTGCTCCTAACACAGGCAGGTCTTACTACCATCAATCACCTCAATGGTACACCAAGCCTGTCTACAGGGACGACGAGAACAGGGGCAAAGCAAGTTTCAGGAAAGTAGACGCCACTTGAAAACACTGACTCCACACCCCCCTTTACCCTGATTACCCAACAGTGGTCAGGGGTAGACTACAGAATTTCCTTCCTCACTGGTAGGATATCACATTAGACTAGGTTGTATTTGTGGAGGTTCAGCCCAGATACTGCCTAGAACTTCTCACACAGTTCCCAACATCCCACCCTGCAATCACACCCTTAGCAGAGAACATCCAACGTTCTAAAGGGGGAAGAGGCACAAGAGCTCCTTCTAAAAGGGACCATAGAACATATGCCACGTCACCAGTAGGTCAAGTGGGTTTACTCTCTCTACTTTCTCATCCCCAAGAAGGACAGTTCCCTCAAGTCAATTCTGGACAACAGGCCCCTCAACCACTATATCATCTCTGAACACTTCCATGTGGTAACGCTGCAGGATGTGATCCTTCTGCTTCAGCAAGACGACTACATTACAGCATTAGATATCAGTGATGCCTATTTTCAAATCTACATTCATCCCGCTTATCAACTTTACCTACGCTTCATGTTAAGTGGCCATTGCTCTCAGTTCAGATTACTTCCATTCAATGTCACCACTGCCCTAAGGGTCTTCACCAACTGCTGAGCAATAGTGGCCATCCCAACTGGGGGAGGGGAGGGCTCCCATTTCTTCCCCAACCACAGTGACTGGCTGATCAAAAGTGCAGACAAGCACCAGTGTGTAGTTCGTACCCAGGCTTCCACATCACTTCTCTGTAGCCTTGGACTCTCTATAAATGCCACCAGGTTGCATGCACCACCTCTCTATATGTAGTCCTAAGGGGCTGTATGGAACTCAGTCACAGGCAAACCCTTCCCTAACTTACAGTGGTCCTGGCATTCCAGCAGCTTTTACCTAGTTTTTCAGTCAAACGGTCATCTCACAGACCTTTTTTGCTCTTCCTAGAAATCATGGCCTCATGCATCGCCATAGTATCCCCAAAGCCTGGCTACACACGTCCCTGCTACAGCTGTACCTGTCAGCTCGATGGTCACAAGCAGTGGAACAAATGTAGGATCTAGTGTTGACAAACACCAGCGCACTTTGCTTGCTGCAATAGTGGAACAACAGTCAGTCGCAGGGCAGGCCTTTCTTTGCCCCTATTCCGCATGTTACCATTAGGAGTGGGTGGAACTTTGAGTTTCATTCAGTGGAATTCTGTGCAGTTACATAAAAACTCCATGAGATTCAGCAGAGTTCCACCAATGGGAGGAAATATGTATGCTGTGCTGCAGGTTAGTGCCAGTAGCTCAGGCAGCACTGGAAAAATCTGCACGAACAGTCCTATGTGGTGAGCTAGGGCGTGCAGTCATTCGAGTTGATTTTACTGCAGCTTGAATTAAAAATCTACTCAAGCAGCAGCAAATCTACTTGAGAAGCAGTCCTCTGACCGCTTCTACCCGTGTTATAAAAATGGTGCCATGGGACACCAAATCTGTCACTCTTTCATTTATGAAGTCTTGCAGTGAAAAATTCTGTCAAGTGGCAATTGGCGGAATTTGCCTGGAACTCTGCATTGCAAGAGTAATGCAGATTTGCCAGGTTTTGTGGGCACCCCTAGTTACCATTAGCACAAATGCTCCTCAATCCAGTTTGGGGGTCGGGTGGGGGGTGCATCTCAACCATCAACTATTTTAAGTGCCTTGCCTTATACCTAACCTTTCAATCCTCCTTTCCGCTCATTCTGGATAAAGTAGTCCTCGCCTCATCAGGACGGACAACATGACTTCCCAGAATGCCCAAGCTTCACCTCCAGTTACCCACATCCACAGTCCATGGGCAATGCACTGTGGAGGAACTGGGCCTCTCCCTCTATTAGTGGTACGAAAGAAGCAGCAGTTGTCTGACTCTCCTCAGACTCTCATCCTCATAGCCTGCCACTGGGTCAGACAGCCCTTGTACTCAGTACTCCTTGAGCTGTTAATCAGTCTCAAGAAACTCCCCATCAAGCTGGACCTTCTTCTCATAGCCAGGGTCACTTCAGGCACCCAGACAGCTCAATCTAGAGATTTGTTGTCTACTGCATCTATGAAACTTCTAAAACCTGCAGTCCAGGATATCACCTGTTCCATTTCCAAAGGTCAGGCCTAGCCTACGCCTCCATAGGGCTGCATTTAGCAGCTATAGCAGCTTACATTCAAAACGGAGAACATTCCTCCATCTTCCACACATCTCTCATTAAAGCCTTCATGAAAGGCCTTAAAAGGGTCTTTCCTCCTAGAGTTTCCCATGGTCCAGTGTGGAATCTTAATGTAGTCCTTACCAGACTCCTACCATACCACCTCCCTACCTTTACACTCTTTCGCTCTCTAGTATATCTCTGGAAAGTAGCCTTCCATGTGGCCATAGCATTGTTTAGACTTATTAACGAGTTACAAGCTCTCACAGTATAGGAACCCTTTATTAATATCATAAAGATAAGGTTGCACTCAGAACTAACCCGGAGTTCCTTCGTAAGGTGGCCTCCCCTTTTCATTAACCCCCAGACCGCAGAGCTTCCGGTCTGTTCCTCCAGCCAGACATTGTAGCAGATAGAGCCGTCCACATCTTAGCTGTCAAATGCACTCTCATATAATACATTGATAGGATCAAGCTCTTTTGCAAGGCGGATCAGTTGTTTGTAGCCTTTGCTAAACCTCACAAGGGACAGCCCATATCTAAAACAGGCAGGTGAATAGTCAAGTACATAATACATTTGCTACCACAAAGCTCAAAGAGCCATCCCTGTCATACTTTGAGCATGCTCTACATGCAACAATGCCATAACCATGGCCTTCCTTCGGAACATTCCCCTAGTTGACATATGTAAAGTAGCCTCTTTGTCAACCCAACACACATTCACTAAGCATTATTGTGTAGATATCCTAGCCAGAAGGGAGACCATGGTTGGCCAGACAGTTTTAAGGACCTCATTTCAGACATTGGAATTCTCCACACACTAGCCACTATTAGTAGGAGGTACTGCATTACAGACTTTGCAGAGAGTGTGTATCTACAGCAACACACACTGAACCGAAAATATTTCTTACACCTTTAAGCATCTACTTGTGGTGTGTAGCGCTGTAGACTCACCTGTGCCCACCATCCTGCCTAGAAGCTTGGGTCTCTGTTCACAGATTTCTTCTTTTAATAACTAGCTTCCTTTAGCAGTGCACATGTGCACCATTATGAGTTTACTCACCACTCCATATTACTGTCACATGCTATGCGAAAAAGCAATCTAACACAGTGATGGCACCAATGCTCCTAGCCAACTAAGAGGGGGAGTCACACTAGCTTATGACTCAAAACTCTTCTTTGAAGAAAAACATCTTTCAACCCTTCAAGCTCAACATTAGATGGCAGAAATATACAGAACCTGTCAATCTAGAGCACTACACATCATGAACTGATGCATAGAGGCGAAGTAACCTTCTTCCTTTTTTCATACTTTGAGACGTACAGATTGTTTTAATGAGACTATTGTTGCTTTTATCTGGGAACGGCTGTTATTCACTAAAACTGTATGTAATTTTAACTGCGTTTTGCAAGAATATTAATCTTTTTCTCGTTTCTTACTCTGCAGGTTTATTATGCTGTGTATACTTTTGAAGCCCGGTGTTCAAATGAGCTGAGCGTTACAGCCAACCAGAAGCTAAGGATCTTGGAGTTTGAAGATTTGACAGGAAACAAGGAGTGGTGGTTGGCAGAACATGATGGACGGCAAGGCTATGTGCCATCCAGCTACATCCGCAAGTCAGAATATACGTGATCCTTGCTTGACAGTAAAATAAAGACATGCACCTGTAGGTTGCCCCTGCAAGCTTTGACCCACACCAGGGCGTGGTTGTGGTGAGTCAAGGAAAGGGATCTCCAGATGCTGAGGGCTTTATATGCGGATGACATCACTTTCTGTGTTAGGAGGACATGCATTACAGCCTGCGTCATTCCTTGGATCTAATGCAGTGGTATAATTGATTTTTGCTACGCTTCTGGAAAAGACTTCTTTCCCTTGGGCGAGAAGTGAAACAAATGGTTCCAATAGCTGCAAAACATTTTTTTTAAATGAAACGAAGATTATTTGGCAGTGGAAGACGGTATTAAAGCCCACCCAACAACAGTTAAAGGCCAGAGTGGCATGAGCATCTCTGTTCAAGACACTAGTCCGCTCTGCTGAGGTGGCAGTTCCTCAGTCTCTAGAACTGAGTTGTCTCCGACCCATTAAATCCACGGAGGGTTCCATTGGTAGTTCTTGGAACTGACTGAATTGACTAAAGACATGTAATCCGTGTGCATTTGGTCCCTGTGCGTGGCTGAGAGATGTGCAGTGGGTTGCATTGTGATGGAATTTGTGAGCTGGCCGATGACTTGTTTTTACGAGTATGATGGAAGAAATTGCATATCCCTTTTTATTGTTGCAATTATTTTGCCTTTTTTTAAAAAAAAAACAAAAAAAAACACAAATTAGCTTGAAATGCAGCAATTCATTTTTGATGGCTAAGGAGTTTTGTCACCTAGTTCCTTTACAAAGCAGAGCTAGATACTGATACTTGGGGACATGTGAATTTCTCCTGCCTTCGAACAAGCATTTGTGATCTTTGTTATTGAACAGAAACAATCTTGCCTCGACTTGATATTTCCCATGAGTTACTCTATCTTCACTGGTTGCCAAAACAGTGTTAATGGCGATGAGTCTGCAACAAAAAGTTGTATTGCCAAGTTGAAGCGTTCAAAAGGTATGGCGAGCAAGATGGGAACGTGCAAAGGCAGGAGGCAGGCCAATGAATGAGGTGTTAATGAGTGATCTGTTTTTGGCCAACCCAACCCTACCATGAACAAATCCCACTTCCAACTAGAAAATGACATCCTTGACAAAGGGGGATCATGGAAAATTGTCTTGTTTATTGGCATTATTTTAGCATTACGATTGTGTAAAGGATGCTTCTTGGCACTTGACCACAAGTCATATTTTGCAAGTGACACTAACATGCAAAAAGCACCTGCCTTTGACTGGTGAACTCTGAATGCTCCCAAATCCCCTCACATCCCCCGTTTCCATTTAATCTCCTTTCTCATCGCAGTCATGTTATTTTCTTGTTGCCATGCGGTGAATGGAGTACACAGGAAATGGCTGCCAAGGACCGTGCCCGCTCCCTCCTTATAACATCAAGTTAAACCTGTCATTGTGCTTAATTTGTGGTGTCCTATTTATTACTCCAGTATCCCTTCTGTTGCTATAAGTGCAAATATAATTTCACCACATTGATTTTATCTAAAACTGTTGTTCTTTTGTAAATAGGGTTTGGAAAGTATTTTTTCACACGAATGTATAGGGTTTTTTAAAAAAAAAGAAAATCAAATATCTTCCGTTGGGCACCTTTGAACACATCCAGTATTTTATACCTCTGAACGACTAGGAAACAACTGGTATTTCTGAATAATAAAGAAGCCTTTTTCTGCCATAAGGCTGCACTTTCTTTTTTTATATATGTTCTGGCATGTCAGAAATATTATTTCTCTCCTAAGAAGAGACCTTTATTTGTGAAACACATTCATCTGCATTTCATTTCACGTATTCGGTTCTCCATTTACTGCAGTTATCTTCAATCCCAAATTCATTTGCAATCTTACTGCTTCGTTACGTTCTCTAATTGTTGTTAAGGTGTCTTAGAGAAAAATAAAATGACAAATATGTAAATTGATATCCTAATGGTGAATCTGTGCATTACCTGTACATTATCTAAAGTAAAATATACACCAGGCATGTGTACAAATGTAACGTTTGTATTGGTTGTGGTTTCTGGCAGCAAGCTGTGCTATAAGTTAGTTATTGCTTGAAATAAGCGAGGTTTTTGAAGGGTTGTATCCTGAGACAAATGGGCATGTGTGGCTTTAATAAAAAAAACAAGCTTCAAAATCGAGTGGCTAGAGTTGGAAATTCACTGAAACTTTCTTTCTAGAAAGTGAAATCCAAAAAAACCTTTTCCGTGTCTGTTTGCATAATAACTTTAGTGATTTCTACCGAGTGTCTGAAAGCACTTCCAGTTACTTTTTCAAGACAAACTCTAAAATAAACTACATGTACGAGGCTTGGACTAAAGAATTGCATATAGGTTTTGTGATCAAATTTCAATATTAAGCTTCCTGCGAAGTAAAAGGGATACTGCTTAAGTATGAATGGCCCTTAGGAAGCGATGTCAACCTCGGGAAACGTGTTGGCCTGATGTTGTGCACCACTAAAAAATTGGAAATTATGTAAATTAATGAGAATATATATATATATAATATATATTGGATTTTCTTTTTAGAACCTTTTATGACCTTCACATTCAAGCTCCTCGAGTTTGATGTTTGTTTCATTTGAGAATACTATTTTAGGTCATAGGGTGCTGTGAAGCCAGTCTATGTATTTGATATTTGCCAAATGTGTAAGTAAACATGTTAGCACTTGAATGTGGCATCGCCCAGTGCTTAATTTGTTTTAAAAAGAAAAAGTGCCAAGGTCCTTGTCAGAAGGCCACTGCAGCTTGCACCATCCATTGCCAATGACAGCACCAGTACAACAAACCATCACACTCTTACATGACTCAACCATCACACACATGACAATTCAGACTATTCCAGGTCCCCAGTGCTATAAGAATGCCTTGGTTGGCAGGTATTAGTCATTGGTGATGTATTTTCAGTTAATAATCGGCTGTTGTGCGTATCCCTAAATTAAGCAGACAGTGCCACCAAGTGGCACACTGTCATATGTGCTGGAGTCAACAAATAAGTGCCGGTCCTTACAAATGAGTGCTGGTGCCAGCAGCTGAAACCACTGGCTCAAATTAAATACTACACTGCCCACACTGTGTTTTTGAAAAATAAATACTTAACCTAATCGTAGTTGACTCAAAGCTGTGCCTGCAAAGGGATCCTTTGTGTGGCATCATCACAATCTCACAATGCCCTACGCTTTTTTTTTCTGCCTCAAAATATTTTTTATTCTGCCATTGTGGAGCTACTGATAAGACATGTGGTTTCTCTGGGAACTGAGTATCCATTTTACATTATCACTGGTGGAGTTGTGATCTAGGTCAACAGTGTTTTTCTGAGCTTCACTTTTTTTTATTTTTTTTTAAAGGTGTGGTAGAACTAAGCGTTTTGCCTATTTTAATTTTGTTTCTATTAACCACGTTATTTTACGTTAAGCTACACCTCTTGTTTTCCAGGCAAACTCAACAACCTCATGAAAATTTAACCTCGAGTCCAGATGGGAGACAGGTTGAGTGTTAACGGCCATTTAGGATTTAGGGGCCTAGTGATGACTAGTTCAGTGGTCGACCATGAGTCCCTTTGTTTAACTCAATAAGGTCGCTCACAAAATGAAATGACTTATTATTCATTGATAAAAAAGGAAGGTCGATTAGGGGCTCTGACACAAATTAAAAAAAACGGATGAACCACATCATAATTGACACTAAATATCTTACTGAGCCCTGTGATTGGGCGCCATCATCTTTGAAGACGGAACCCTGAACTCAATTCTTTCGATCTGTAAAATGGAAAAACTTTGACCTTGTGTTTGTCCTTATAGGCCACTGGATAACTTTGTGACAAATGCTATGCTGCAGAAAGTCAATGGAGCAATTAAGGCATAAAAACAAATTGCAAAACCAATTGGTCGCCCATTTCCTCTAAAGCCCTGAAAGAGTGTTAAGAATAGCCATAGACATGTTCCAGATGACTAGGCATCTATATTTCAGAGCATCAATGAATCCATGCTTTTTGTGTATAGGATATTTTGGTTGGCCTTCCTTCCACACTTAAGAGCATCAGAATATATGGCATTATAATTTTAGGAGAGAACCCATGCATAGTGGATTAAGAAAATGATAGAAAAGGAAGGCAAGCAGTGTTTTCACAACCCCACTCCTCCACTGCCTCATCACCCTCAGCGCCGGCCCCATGGCAAGGTAAGGACCAGGGGCACTGGATTGCCTCCTTTCAATTCCTTCCCCCACCCTCCTTCCATGGTGCAAACATCACCCAGAAGCACTTCCGAAAAACCAGCTGATAACCTGGAACTACCCTAAGCACCAAGGCAGGTGCAGCCTGTCCTTTAGGGCGGAGGGGCCATCCCCCCCCCCCCCCCCCCCCCCCCCCCCCCACCGTTTGCCCCTCATGAAGAGTGTCTGTCAGGCTGAACAAAGGTGAGCCTGACAGACACTCTTCATGTTCAGGTGAGGCAGCCAGGAGCAGACGTGCGATTTGCACGGACTTCTGGCTGCATGAGCTGAACTTTGCTGGGCTGAAGAGGTCACAGCTCCTGTGGGCGTGACCTCCGCAGCTCAGCAAAGGTGCCTTGAGGCCCTCCCCCAGGTGACGAGGGAAGCGTCACCCATTGACTTCGACCTGGGCGCTTCAGGTTTAAGCCCTGAAGCGCCCAGGGCAAGTATCAATCAATGACACCTCGTCACAGAGTGGGGTGGGGTCAGAAGTCTCACTGACCCCCACCCCACTCTGTGATGAAGTTGGGACTGCTGCCTTCCCCCATTGGCTGACCTAAGGTCAGCCAGCGAGGGAAGGCAGCAGTCCCAACCCTTCTGGGACCGAGGCTGAAGGTAAGTGTGTGTGTGTGTGATCATCTTAAATGATGTTTGGTGTGTTGATGAGTGTTAATGGATGTGCGTGTGTGTGTGTGAGAGAAAGAATGAGTGCAAGTGTGCTGCCCGCCCCCCTCCCTCCTAAAACCGCCAGCCACCACTGCACCAAGGTCAGACTTATTGGCATATTACCTAGCACAATATGTACACAAACCAGTGTTGTAGAGTTTTCTTTTAATTTTTTTTATATAGGAATGGCCCAAAATTTAGAGCCAAAACACAACCCTCCAGAAACAGAGTTGTTGAAAATCTTACATTTAAAACAAGCAGCTGTACAAAGATATTCAACATAAAGCTTCCATAGAAACAAAGTATATTTATTGGAGAAGCAAGGCTTTTCCTGGGAGGTAAAATGTTTCTCACCACAACTAAAGGTTTGCAGAAGAAAACGTTAAACATCCCTGAAATCAGTTGATTGAGCAATCGCCACTAATTAAGCACAGAGTGAGTAACATTTAATTGATTTGGCTTGGAAGATAATCTGGAGGTAAATAAGAGTAGAGAGTAGCAGCTTACTTCTTTTCAGATGTAAGAAAAAGGATGTAGTGAAAAGAAAAGGAGACTATTAAAGGAGACCACGTATTTCATCACATGCATCCAGAAGAGTGAGGTCGTGGTGCACAAAAAGCAGAAACCAAGAGAAGGAAAAAATACAAGCCGACCTTACATATTAAAGGTATTAAATCGGTAAGAACCCCCTACATATGAAAGGTATGAAATCGGCAAGCACCCCAGGAAATAAGGAACAATCAAACCTTCCACTCTTCCCCCCCCCCCACCCCCCGTTTGCACTATAGAAATACTACATTGATACATACGAAAGGAGGCAAAAACATGAGGGAGAGCCATATGCCAGGATCTAGAGTTATCTCTATATGCCATCAATGTATTCAATATTTATTCTAATTTGATTCAAGCCAACATGAAAACAGAAAGACCTTCAGTCATGGGTTTGAGCATCTAAAAAGATTTGAGCATCTAAAAGGTGGGTAAAAGCACTGGCACTCTAAAATCATACAAAATCTTACCTTTGTCAAATTCAACAGCTCAAGCCTGCCCCAGCAACAGAACCCTTACACCAATTAATTCAAATACCGGTCTACAAGTCACCAGAGTTTAAATCTCTTCAGAAATTCTTAGAGAAGCATCCATACTCATTCAGTAGACAGATGCAGCCTCCCAGGAATAACCACCACACTAATCCTCGCCAAATTGTCAAAAAAAATCAGCCCCCAAAAGCTTTAGACCACATCTGATGGCTAGAAATCACCATCTATCCAGGCCAAGCTAATGATATCACTACATTTACCTAGATCACTATAAAGCCAAAACCCACCCACACCACCATCACACACCCATATCACTGAACACTTGGTCTTATGCAGACATTGCAAATTAATATATTTTATTCAATGACTGCTCTTCCAGAAGGCTACAATCGATCGTAATGATTAAGTGAAATGTCGCATACTGAGTTTCTGTAACACTATGAACTGGCTCTCCTTTCCACACGCTTAACTACAAGAAGAAAGCGACAATAATAATTGTAGTAATGAATATAATTCACTGTTACTAATCCATGCACGCAGTATTTGTATATCCAGCAAAGTCAACACCAGCATGACCTTTGATTAAATCCTTAATCTGTTTCTGCAACTTTTGTGATTGGGTTACCCCAGACTGTCAGCTAATCTCCAAATCTGGAAGGGCCATTAGGCACATAAAGACCCTCCCAAATACAAGATAAAGCAATACATTCTTGGCTCCCACTTACTTTCTCAACAGACAGGCTGTCATAGGTGAGATTCATAAATTGGCAGGTCTGTAACAACCGAATCACAAAGTTCGGCCTCAACAGTAGCAGTTACAGGTAACCCACCAAGTCTTTCACAGACAATCCAAAAACATATTGTAGCATAACCTGTATTTGGCAGTTTGAGAGTTCCAAGCAATGCTGCTTAGCTTTCTCACCGCTGTGGCTCCATTCCTCTGCAGGGATGTACAAAAATGCCGTTGAGGTGCAAATCCTGATTGAACCACTGGGCACAACGACATAAAGCTGTATTGGCAAGACATTGCTTTAGCGGAGAGGCCTATTGAGTCCATTTTTCTCCATTCAACTGAGATCTGATAAAAACTTTAGCCAGTTAACTACAAAATAAAAAGCCTAGTGGAAAAGTGACTAAAGTACAATGCAATCACTTGAGAAGAACATCAGAAAAAATTACGATGGAACAGAACATGAAAGGCCTTCCATCAACCACGCAAAAATTGATTCAACTACATCATTGTCCCACATTATCGAATGCTGATCTCAACACTGCCCATACACTGTAAAATCAGAAACGATGGTGGTTGGTGTGGTTAGGAGTACAATGTGATGAACTCTGACCTCACTAGCAAACATATCTGTGGTAACAGAAGATCAGAAGAATTCCTTTGGAAAGACTCATGGTTAGTGTATGTCTACAAACAGTAGTTAGGCCCTTCTTATATATTACTGGGAATTAAGGTCACTGTGTTTCTATCAGATGTACACTTTTAGATACCAACATTCATCTTACTTTCATAGTACATTTTACAGTCAACTGAAAAACCCCATTTTACTTGGAATAGATAACACCTTTTTCCCCACTTTGCCACTTGGAAACATGAATCAACATACTTGGTAGGCTGAAAGACCCCTTCCCACATTACACTGATCTTCCAGGTCCCACCAGAGCTACATCAAGAAATACCCAATTAAAAATCAAAGGAACAAACAAACAAACAAACAAACAAAACGAAACTTGCCTCTATCTGTTCCCCAACCCTCTACCTCCGTAGGGTGGAAGTTAAAAGATCACACTATTTTTCATGAAGCTCAAACATGAGACAAGCACAACAGGAACAAGTATTGGCAAAGACAAAAGGTCTTGCCTATACATGAGCTATTGGCTTTGGCAAAGTGTTTTGCCATGCTGTATACAAGTGTCGTGGACTGGATTTGTTGGAGTGGAGTGGAATAGGGAGAGTAGAGTAGATGGGAGTAGAGTTCAGTGGCAGAGAGTGTCGTAGAGTGCAGTGTTGTAGAGTGGAGTATAAGAGTGGGGTGGAGTATATAGAGGTAGTGGGGTGGATTGGATTGAGTAGAGTGGTGTGGATTGAAATGGGGTGGTTTGGGGGATGAGGTGGATTGAATTGGGGTGGATTTGATTAGATTGGTTTGGGGTGTGTGGAATGGGTTGGAGTGATAGGACTGTGGTGGATTGTATTAGAGTTGGGTGGTTTGGAGTGGGGTGAATTAGAGTGGAGTTTGGTGGATTATATTGGAGTGGGGTGGATTGGAGTGGGTTGGGCTGAGAAGATTGAATAGGGTTGGGTGATGCAGATTGGATTGGGGGTTGGGTTGGGTTGATTGCACTGAGTTGAGGTGAATTTGAGTGGGGTGAAATGGAGTGGACTGTAATGGGGTCATTGGAGTGAGCTGGATTGAAGTGGTGTGGATTGGGCTGTTATGAGGTGGATTGGCGTAGGGTGAAGGCACTTGAGAGGATAGGAGCGTTGGAGTGGGGTAGATTGAATTTGTCTGGGTTGGGGTTGATTGGATTGGTATGGAGTGAGTGGGTTGGGTTGGATTGGACATATTGTTTTGGATTGGATTAGGGTAGATTATTCTGGATTGGAGTGCGGCAGATTGTTTTGGATTGGAGAGGAAGCAGATTTGATTTGTCTGGATTGGAGTGGGGTAGATTGGATTTGTCTGGATTGGAGTGGGGTGGATTGGAGTGGGGTGAAGTAGATTGGAGTAGGGTAGAGTGAAGTGAGGTGGATTGGGAGGTGAATTGGGGTGGGCAAATTGTGGAGTGGGGCAGATTGTTTTGGAGTGGGGCAGATTGTTTTGGAGTGGGGCAGATTGTTTTGGAGTGGGGCAGATTGTTTTGGAGTGGGGCAGATTGTTTTGGAGTGGGGCAGATTGTTTTGGAGTGGGGCAGATTGTTTTGGAGTGGGGCAGATTGTTTTGGAGTGGGGCAGATTGTTTTGGAGTGGGGCAGATTGTTGTGGATTGGAGTGGAGCAGATTGTTGTGGATTGGAGTGGGGCAGATTGTTGTGGATTGGAGTGGGGCAGATTGTTGTGGATTGGAGTGGGGCAGATTGTTTTGGATTGGAGTGGGGCAGATTGTTTTGGATTGGAGTGGGGCAGATTGTTTTGGATTGGAGTGGGGCAGATTGTTTTGGATTGGAGTGGGGCAGATTGTTTTGGATTGGAGTGGGGCAGATTGTTTTGGATTGGAGTGGGGCAGATTGTTTTGGATTGGAGTGGGGCAGATTGTTTTGGATTGGAGTGGGGCAGATTGTTTTGGATTGGAGTGGGGCAGATTGTTTTGGATTGGAGTGGAGCAGATTGTTTTGGATTGGAGTGGAGCAGATTGTTTTGGATTGGAGTGGAGCAGATTGTTTTGGATTGGAGTGGAGCAGATTGTTTTGGATTGGAGTGGAGCAGATTGTTTTGGATTGGAGTGGAGCAGATTGTTGTAGATTGAAGTGGAGCAGATTGTTGTAGATTGCAGTGGGGTGGTTGGGGTGAGGTGGATTGGATTATGGTGAGGTGGGTTGTATTGGGTTGGATTTGGATTTAGTGAGTTGATTTGGGGTGAGGTGGATTGGATTGGGGTGGGACTGATTGTTTTGGATTGTAGTGGGGCAGACTGTTTTGGATCAGGCCTGGCTCCAGAACTCATCATCTGGGAGGGCCATGAAAACACCTGTGGTGAGCCATGAATATGCATGAGGGAAGCAGGGTAAAATCAACCAAGGTTCACTAGATACATGGAGGGGAGTCAAGCTTCACCCCCGTATCCCCAGCTACCTAATTGCACTACTTGAAGTGAACTATTGCAAAAACATCTTCCTTTATTCTTTCAATCAGGCTTCCACAAATGGAAAATCAGACAACATTTTAGCTCAGTCTGTGGTCATCCCAAAATATGTTAATGCTGGGAAATTAATGTGTGCTTGCTTCATCAGCCTGAAGGAGTGGATAATTGTGGAATCAATTGAATGTCTGAGGAATTGTATACTGTTATGAGCTGTCCAGTAACGATACAGTAGAACCTGGGTTCAAACAAAGCCTAGCAGCACCTCTGCTTGATCCCCAAGGACCTATACTGAAAGGAGTTGATAAAAGGCTGTGTGCTCACCTCTCTTATTCAGAATGCATGCAGCAGACTGGGTGACTGCCTTGGCTTATCACAGACACTGATCCCCAAAACAGGGGGGGCTTGACACCAAAATTATGGTCACTTTGAACTGGATTAGTATTCGCCAACGCCATCAATGAAGTGCCCTTCATGTGTACTGGAAAAACAACAAGATGGCAGTAAATACAAGAAAAACAATCTTAGAACTTTGCAGAAAGGTCAGGAAACCAGGCTGTGGTTTGTGAATGGTCATGTAGTTGCCAAATTACCAGCCTCAAAAACCTTGATCAACTAGCATTGCTAACGTTGAAAGTAGCTTCTTAAACATTACCTTTCAGGCTAATCAGCAAAGCCAGTTGTAGCTGCAGCAAGGGCCCTATTTCTGCGGACTTTAGCCTATGGTGCAGAAGTCTATCCAGGGATGCTTTAAAACTGAAGAATCATAACTGTGCCTTCGAAGTTCACTAATCTATGCTTGAAACT
The DNA here is from genome assembly GCF_031143425.1 of Pleurodeles waltl. NCBI lineage: Eukaryota > Metazoa > Chordata > Amphibia > Caudata > Salamandridae > Pleurodeles > Pleurodeles waltl. The sequence goes on along the minus strand of NC_090445.1, from coordinate 884,997,692 downwards.
GATCAGTTTCTCGCCTTTTTGTGCTATCAAAAAAGCCACCAAAACTCAGCTTTTTGTTAGTTTGTAATCTCTTTATTTTAACATTTAGAGTCATGGCTATGTGCTGAGGACAATCGGCGCCATAATACAGGCGCGCTATAGTTCTGCCACAGAGTAAATAACAAAACGTGCATAAATCAATTGCCTTGATCATAGGCAAATACAAGAGCATTGTATAAATCATTAAACAAGCCATGTGTCAACCCGTGCCTTCAGGGAGAGGTTGGGGGGAGTGGAGCAGTGGGTGGTGGAAGGGAAGTCGAGTTGGGGCAGGGTGAAATGTGGACAAGTAACATTTATCAGAACACAATGTGATTGATAGTTGTGGGGGAGATTGATTTTCCCTTAAAACGTTTCAGGGGAAAGTAGACAACGGTGCATTTTAATGCATACCAGCCAACAAAACAGCTTCAACAAATAGGAATTAAATATTTTGTATGAGCCTTGCAGCTGCTCTCCAATAATTACTTATAGAATATGTTTCAGAAAAAAAGTACAAAGACCATTATTCTAAAATGAATTTAGAAATAGAGAGGTTTCATAACAGTTTGCAGCCTTTGAAAGGAAGCAAAAGCTGGGACAGATTAAGTCGCATGCCAAGGAACAATAAAATAAAGTATTCTCTGGCCTGTGATTGACTCTGATCCAGCCCTTTCAACCTCCACGAGAAACCAGCAGTTTCATCATTAACGTTTAATAGGCAAGTTGCCACCGTGCACTTTTTTACCCGCCTGGCAGGTATTGTCATGTTTAGGCTGGGAAAGCAAAAGGGAATTTAAAAACAGCCTGTTTTTTGTGCTTTGTGACACAAAGCTAAATAAGCAAATGCATGGACACATCACTTCAAAAGTACTTTGGAGCTGTCGATATTATGCCTAAAGGATCTATAAAGCAAACAAGGGTAAACTGACATGCTGAAAAAGAATGCAGAGAATTTTAAACATCCTATTCAGACACATCAGTGTTCTTCCAGAATCTCGTAAATAAAAGCAATGACTTCAATTTTTCCAGAAAAAAAGAGGCAATCCATTAATTCAGATTAGTATTCAGAGTAAAGTTTGACATTGAATTTGTTGCAGTAACAAAGTGCTTTTAGGTCAGCTCGCATGAAAATGTATGAACAAGGACAGAGGACATGCAAAAAAAAAAAAGACACAGACATTCTTCCTGCTTCTGAATGGGAAGTGGGAGGGCCCGTCTGCTCCCTTGGGTGGGCGTGACCTACCTGGTCCTCCTAGAACCAGGCCTACTTTTAAATTGGAGTTGGGGCAGATTGTTTTGGGGTGGGTTGGTGTGTGGTCAGTTGGCAGGAATGGAGTGTTGTGGATTGGTGTGAGTGGTTTTGGATGGAGTAGGGTGGTTTGGATTGGTCCTGGGTGGATTGGATTGAGTGGGGTGGTTTGGGATGTACTGCACAATTGTGTTAAAGCATCATTTCAGAAATTACACTTAAGAAAGAAAACAATATTGCTTTGCAATATTTAGCACAAAATAATCCTCATCTTTAAATCAGTGTCCACCAGTAAAAGTAAAAGAAAACCTGAGTGCACAGTGCGAAGAAAAGTCTTGGCAAAAATAAAAGAAAGTTAACTATACAAAATAAATCTTTGACATTTTGTTTGTCCTGCTGGTCACATTTTGTCAGTCACATGCCTCCCGTTTGCTTGGCACTAACAGTTTAAAAAGAAGAAAATTGTACCTCAATGAGGTTGAAATCAGCAGACCAGCACTGATTAAGATGAGTCAATGAAGTGCTTGGTCCCTGCTGCACATAGAGAAACTGAAATTATGTTAGGCATGCAGTGATGAATTACAAGGCTGTGAAGAAGAGAGCTAACACATGGTAAACAATAGGTAGGCTCCAGGCCCTTGTTGTAAAGTGTCTCAAAAGCGAGAGCCATGCTCTAGCACAGGCTCGACCCTAAAATATGACTCCCCTGTCCTAAACCATCTGTGTTTCCAACGAGAAGATATATTGGATAGTCCCACAGATACCTGGAAGCAGCTCTTAATTCTCTCAGTCGTTTTAAGAAGGCTGGTTTCCGACTTACTTAGTTGCTTATCTGGAGGGCACCAAAGAGAAGAGACAACAGTTGATATGACAGAGGTTTTTTGGCCTGGTGAATGTGTGTATATACTGATATTACCAACAGCATTCTATGTGTCAATATAAAAATCCCGCAGGCATCTGAAGGGCAGCTTTACAATCCCTGCCGGTAATGAAGACCGGCTTAGAAATACGTAAAATGGGAAGTCCTAGAAGTGTTAAGATTAGTACATAAATACATTTTGGTTATTGTGGTCTATACTACCAGAGACCCAGAAGCCTTCTTTACGAGAAGGGATACAGTGGCGCACAAAACTGATATTCGGATTTTTTTTTCACCAGTGTGGAGTTACTTACAGACCAGGACAGCAATAAGATGTGACGGGACTTCTAGGAGGTTTGCTGAAAACTCATTATTCCTCCTTCAGGCAAGTAAGTAGACCTAGCCCCAGGGTGGACCCGGAATGTTTGTAGAGGAAGAAGGATATGCTAGGACCTCCTAGAGGTAAACTCATAACACCCTCATCTCTCCTTCAGAGATCTGGTAGCCTACGAAAATAGCTAATGGCATAAAACCATAGAGAGTTGGAGGAAATTTCACCTGAGTTTAATATTTAACACCAAAAGAAAGTCGGAGAGAATATATGTGAGTTGTAGATCAATGTTGCCTGACGTCCTGAATCATTAAATGCAATTGAAGATATTCTTATATCCTTGAGGGCCTCATACCTTCGCTCTCCGTCTAAAAAGATCTTGCAGTGAGACCACTGGGGGCTATTTGCCCCAAAGGACAAAAACAACAGGCCTAGTAGAAACCAGTAGTGCTCGACTAATATAAGCACACTTATGATGTGATAAGCACTTATACTGGACTTGCTTTTATGGCCAATGCTGATGTGTGTAATTTATGTCCTGGTGTTATATTTGCTATCTGACTGCTAACACTGTGGGTTATCGATACTGAATCTACTGTAGACGTCTGAGGAATGTAAGGAGGGACACCTTCTCTGAGTGCAACACACTCCTCACTCTTAAAAATGGAACCCCACATTAACTACTGAATTCTGCACTCTGGAAACTTACCAGACATAGTAGCACCTGCTAGAAAGAGAAAACAAATTCGTATTCAGATCGTGACGTAATCACAAATACTTAAATTGAACATCCTGGAATAAGACGTTATTAGAACACAAGTAGAACAAATGCAACTCAAAGGGACCCAAAATGTATTGCAAAGTAAACATTACGATATACAGCGAGAGGAGAAAACGAATTCCACTAACTACATGTGACATTTTAACAGCTACCTGAATCATTTCCTTAATTGACATGAAAACTGCTGACATTTCTGATATGAGAACGCATTTACCTATCATGATCTGAAACTCAGCAAACGTAACCAGTGTCCAACCTACTTCCAAAACTGTTCCTCTGGCACAATGTTACAGGCATCTTCTGCAGTACAACACCGCCCCCGACGAGCCTTCTCTTGGAGGCATCGCTGCAGAAGCCTGCCTCCTCTTCTGTCTAACCACCGAAAGAGTGTTTAACCAATGCCTTTAATCCTCATACGTCTTTCTAAAGTGTTCAACACAGCAGATGTTCTTTACATGTTTGCTGGCGTTAATGGAAATTAGTGTGCTTTTCCCTGATATAGAAGCCATCATTCCTTAGAAAGTGCGAAGACAGTCAGCAAATATGAATTTGTACCTTGCAGTCCTCAAATAATAGCCAAGCGAGATCTGTCACGGAACCCCCTCATCCCTTCTGCTTCTGGTATGTATGGTTCCCCTTGCTCAAGTCATTGATCCTTAGTGTGCAAATGAAGATATCTGTGGATACATCCAGGCCCACCTCTGAAACAGAGCTGCGACTAGTATGAGGTCAGAGTCCTTCAGTAGCATTTTTCTGAATAACAAAATGTATATGCCTACACCGATCTAAAATAGAAGTTACATTTATTTCAAAAACATGTCTTCTTGCTTTTCAGATTGTCCACAACGATTGCAAAAAGGGGCAGGTGATTAGAATATATTAGGAGCTACAGAAAGTGACAAATTGAATACCCAGCATATATATAGTGGACTCCCAAAGGATACGACAATGCACAAGAAACAGTGTGGTATTTGTTGACTTTTGTAATAGAATCAAAAGCTGCAAGCAATCATAGTACACACCTTTTTCTAGTGAGTCAAGATTACAGTTTGAAATGAACATGACTGTGTATATAATGAAACTCAAAAAATCCGTATGAAGTCACTCTGGTAGTGGGGGACTATTTGTTTCATAACAAATGCATCACATTGAGAACAGGCAGACCACGGTTGCTGAGGGGCTCTGGAAAGGATAGCCTATTTGCCCGAGTTGCCTATTTGGAACAGTGGTTGAGATGGTTATTATATCAAAAAAACTTTTTTTGATTGCAAATAACGTTGGCTGAATCTGTAAGAAGCCTTTCAAGAAAAGTAAATGCGCACTGATGATTCATCTTTAAGAATGTAATGGAAATGTGTCTTGAGACAAGTGAGTGGGGTTTATTGGATCTCCCAAAGTTGCATTTACACATGCAAACTCAAACTCCTTCATTGAAGTAATAAATGTGACTTAAAGAAGCTAGACCGTACTAGTACAGCTGAATTATTTTTTCTTTTTTTTTGGTGCTTCCAAGGCAATTAACAAAGACAAAGTGCATCTGATTGATTAGATTAAAAAAATAATCCTATTTCAGATCTGATTGGCTGAAGCATTTTCCTCCCATGTTGTAGTTTTGGAATTGGCTCTCCTGAAACTTGTTATGAAAGAAATATTCTGTGAGCTGTATGGTGTTAATGTGAGCACAGCCCATCTTCATAGTGGACGACGGCACCCAGAAGATGGGTGAAAAACACATCACAGTTAGGACATCGTTGGGCAGAGTGTGTATATTGCAACCCGCAGATGATCAGGGCATCCCTTTTATGGATCGTTCACACACCACACTCAAACGTACATGCATAGTTTGTGTGCTCCTTCCCGGGCTAATGTACCTCGTTCACTGGTTCACAAAGCCTTATTTGGCAAACCAAAAACAGGGTTTTTGTATGTTGTAGACAATAACCTGTGGCAACAGGTAAATATGGTCAGAGGCCTTCACTGCACTACATTCTGAGATCTCTCTATATATATATGTAAGAAAATGCGGACGCCCAGTTTCAGATCACAACTAGGCATTTATTCATGCTTGAAGCGACTGCACACATGTAATCCTGACACGTTGCGGATGAGGTGCCTTGTTCACAGGTACAAAGGATTGAAATTCCCAGCTGTAGATACTTATAAAGCGAATGTCACATGACTGATTGAAAATCATACATATCCCATAATGCACTTTAAGTATTATCACACTGTTGATTCTGAACTGCGTTGATATTCCAGTAAAGCTGAATAGCGTCAAGTCAGCGCAGTATTAATTCATTTTACTTTCATAGTGCAGAACAAATCACTAATAAGTCATGTGCATTGCAGTACAATTATTTTGTTGGTTAGAATCCTTCTTTCATTAGATTGAAAGACCCAGGTGTAGATACTTATAAAGCCAATGTCACGTGACTGATTGAAAATCATACTTTAAGTATAAGCACACTGTTGATTCTGAACTGCGTTGATAATTTTTAGTTTTTGCAGTTTAGAACCCTTCCTAGAGGACCCCAGGAAAACCCACTGGGACAAGGGAAATTGGATAGTGCCTCCACACATGGATACCCAGAACAATGGAGTACCTACACTAGGGAGCCCAGGAGCATAGGGGTGAAGTCATGATGGAACCTCCCTTTGAAGCCAATGGGGGTCCAGCTGCTGTTGTGACCTGTGGACAATGTTGGTGGAACCCAAACATGGATTCCTGAAGAACAGGACCTAGGGAAAGCTGGGACAGAGTCCAGACAACCCCAAGGTGCCCAGGCGATGCAGGAGGGCAATGCTCACCCTTCTTGGAGTTGCTTTCTTGCTGGATGGTGGACGAAGATATGAAGCTGTGGAGTCCAGGTGAAGCAGGAAGATCCCAGGAGTCCTCCACAAGCTGTCCCATGCTTGTTGTCGATTTGCAGAGTGGTCAGTGGTCAGCAGACAACCAACAACCAACAAGCCTTGGGAAGAGTTGCACTGAGTTTGAAGGATTTGTGGGGACCAGCATGGTCCAGGTGACCCAACCTTGGGAGGTAGGTCAGGGCTAGCCCTTAGCATGCAGGAGAGCTGGCAGGAATAGATGGAGCCCCCAGCAGGACCCTGTGGCAGCAGGCACAGGAAGGCCTCGGCAGCAGAGCAAAGAGGGGATGCCCACATTGCAGGAGTTGCAGAGAGTACACCGTTCTTTAAGCTGGAGAGTGCTGGAGGCATGGGCTTCTTGGAGGTGGCTTCCGGACTGAAGAGCTAACAAGCCTTGGCATCGACAAGCAAACGCGATGCACATGGGATCCCGCCAAACAGCTCCAGCGAGGGACCACAGACTTCCCAATTGCAAGGATAATAGGTCAAACCTCTAGAGAGCCACATAACCTCCACCTGTGTTGTAGAGCCTTGAGGAATCTATGGGACAGTTGAGGTGCCTGCAGATGAGGAGTGACTCCTTCACTCCAAGGGAGATTCCTTTTTTCATTCCTAATTGCAGGCAGACTCCCACTGACTCTGGAGGATGCAAAACCACAGGGTTGCAAAAGTCTTTGCAGAACTTGGAAATAAAGTTGCAGTAGGAGACCTCTTACTGGTTACAGTATTGCTTTTGGTTCCAGTGAAGAACAGCAGTGGTTCCAGTATCCATGTTGCAGAAGTGTCTTGCAGAGGAGACTTGCAAATGGTTCCTGAAGTCTTGCAGACAAATCCAGAGTCCCACCCTCAGGAGAGCCCTTAAGTAACCCTGGAAGGGGGTTGGACACTTACTACAGTGAGTCAGAGGGTTTTGGGGACGTCATCCAGCTGGACTAAGCAGTCAGATGCTCCCAGGGGCCTCTGCTCATCTTATTTCCAAGATAGCAGAATCAAGTGGCCACCTGGCAGAACTCAGTGCACCTCCCTAGGGGAGGAGATGGACAGGGGGGTGGTCACTCCCCTGACCTTTGTGTGGTTTCGTGCCAGAGTGGGAACCAGAGGTTCCTGCACTGTTGAAAAACAGATTACGCAAGAAGGGCACAAATGAGCCCTTCAAAGCAGTCTGGTGGCTATCAGAGGCACACCCAGCCCAGAGACACCTATTTCTAAGGAAGAGGTGGACACATCTCTATCTTACAGGAAACTTTGTCTGCCTTCCCCTGCCCAAGCTAAGCTCAGCAGCAGGAAGGCAGAACAGTATCTGGGGTCAGTGAATAATATATAAAAAAATGTTTTGGTCACGCTAGGGGGAGGATATGAATTATCCTCCGCAACAGTGGTTGTACCACAAAGAACTTTCTAATGATGAGGTTTGTGAGTAATACATCACATTTATTGGAAACGTAAGTTCAACAATTTAAAGTAATCCAGGTGCTCCTGTATAATGGCGCAGTGTGATTGAATTTTGTGTTCGTTTAAATATTGCAGTGCTATTTACATGAAAACTAAAACCAAACTTTGGTTAAAAGTATCAGGTCTCAAATAAGTACCTATAACCATAGGTACTGTGAGCCTGCTGAATTTTTCAAAGTAAATCCACAATTTCTAATGCAATGTTAACGTTTCGATCTCAATCAAAGAAATTAATTCAGGCAGGTCATCATCAAGACAGAATATTGAAATGGGAAGTACCTAATGGCTTCAGGAAGGCCTTAGATCGTTCCATGACAAGGAGCCAAGTGTTTAAAGTCCTTTTTAAATTTTTTGGCGTGGTCCTATGTTAAAGTTAAGGATACGCAGCCCTGATTTAATCAGGTTAAATGCTTTGGCTGGTAGTTCAGCAGCACAGTAAAAGTTCTTTATGGTACAACCACTGTTGTGGAGGTTAATTAATATCCTTTCCCCAGAGGGACCAAAAACCTTTTTGATATATTATTCACTTACCCAGGTCCCAGGGTACTGGGTTGCCCCATTTTTTCAAAATAACAGTATCTGTGGTCGGCAGCAGCCCAGGCTGGCATGCAGATCTTGCAAGGCTGTACAGGCAGACTTTTAGGGGTGCCCTAGGGAACCCCCAGAGTACATTGTGTGATGCACCGTGCACAGGAATCTGTGTAGTTGCCTGAAGCCATTATGTGGTTGGTAAACTCGTGATGATCAGTGTCCACTCTATACCTTAATTTGGTTTCCCTGCGCTTACAAGGCTCAGAAAATGGAGTCTGGAGTTTGTAGGGGCACCTGTGCTCACACAGGGGTGCCCTCACACTTAGAACCATGTACCCTGCCCTTGGACTGAAGGGTTTACCTTAAGGGATGACTCACCGGGTCAGAGGTCAGTGACCATGATATAAGGCAAACCTTTTATCTGGAGTGAAATGTGCATGCACCATTTCACACAGGCTCCAATGGCAGGCCTGTAGTCACAGTTTGTATGGACCTCCAGGGGTGGCACAATACATGCTGCAACCCATGAGGGAACCCTGGTGTACCAATGCCCTGGGTACCTAAGTACCATATACTAGGGACTTACATGGGTGCACCAATATGCCAATTGTGGGGTATAAAAGTTACCATACAAATAAATTAAGGGGACAGAACACTGAAACTACTGGGGTCCTGGTTAGCAGTAACCCAGTGTACTACATTCTAAACACACTGACCCAAGACAGAAAGTGGGAGCAACTATGCCAACTACTTTCCTACAGTAGTGCCTATATAGGCGTCACCCCAGCCCACTGACGTCAGTTCTTTTCTTTCCATGCCAGTCAGCGCAGATCCAGAGAGAGCTACCATCAGTTGCTTTTTAACTGTCTTTTTTCTTTTACTTTTTGTCTAAGCTTTTTGAGACTTGTCTCCCAGTGTGGCAGAGAAGTCAACAAGGAAGACTGGAATCAACCCTGCTGCGCCTGTCACCAACAAATGTCGGAGACAGACTCGCACCTAGTCTGTCTCTGGTGGCTTGAGCGCAAGCACGATGCCAAGACCTTTGACGATTGTTGCACCATGCATCCCAAAGCCGAGCTCCTTGCTGCTTGATGCTGTGCTGGTCTCTATCCTGGTCGAGAGGAAGGTCCCGTGATCTGTTTCAGAGCCATCAAACTTTGTCGAAGTAGTCTCATTCTAGTAAGCCCTACAAGAAAAAAAAGAGCAAGAAATCTAAGAGGCTTTTGGCTTTGCCTCATCAGTCAGTCATCTGACAAGACGAGGGACATCTACACTGGAGGCCTGGCTCTGCAGTTGAACTGGCCCATCTTCCCTGCCTCCCCGGTTTTCTGGGAGCCAGAGCGACCCCTGCCAAACTTTAAGAACTTTATGAGCCCATGCATCTCAAATTTGGGTGGCCCATCCCTGCTGGAGTGCTTTCAGGCCCTGCAAGTTCAAGAGGGGTATAATACAAGACCAAGGCACACGTATACAACAGATAATTCAAAAACTGTATGCGTAACTAAAGAGTTAATCACTCAATGATCACATTGAAATAAGACCATCAAATAAGGAAGTTCCGAAAAAGTCCTTTAGGTGAGGAATTCATCTTTAATGTATCGGAAACCAGCCAACACGTGTTTCGTCTTGGGAGTGAGTAATCCCCGTGACTTTTTCAAGGCTGCAAAGAATACCAAAAAACAAATATAGACAAACATATTGACACACATGGATCAGTATATATATGAACCACAACCCACACACAATCCAATGTCAAAAAGCCATAAACAGAAAAGGAACCCGTAATTGTACAATCCCCACATTAAAAGTTCAACTGAAATGTCAATATCCAAATGAACGTAATAATACAGTATCAGAGTGAACCCAAAATATAACACCAACTGGTCTGGAAATACAGGGAGGGAAAAAAATAAAGGGCATAAACCGCAAAGAGAGTGAAAAGTAGACTCCATATTGTGTAAAAAGAAGAAAGGAACCCTTCAACTGAACTGTGTTCTCACACCCTGACATTAAATGTACAATATCCACAATGCAAAACCAAGTGACCCAATATAAGGCATACACAATCCAAAACATACCTATATAGTTTTTTCACGGGAGAAATAAATATCCCGAAGATTGTGACCAAATAAGAAAAAAGCTCTGTAAATATAATAGGTGAATTACAATCACTCTTGTTTGCATGTGTAACACAAACAAAGACAGCAAAAAAAAAAAAAATGTAAAAATTTACAAAACCAAAGTTGCCATACACCACGTGGTGTCCACCCTAAACCCAACAGTAACACCTACCAAACGTTGGTCTTATGTATATGGGTCCGAATGCAGCAAAAGGTGTAATATTGACACCTATAACAGTTAGAACAACAGAATCAGCGTGGAATACACATATCGATTTAAATATCCACATGCGGTAAAGAAAAAATTTGCGCCATTTGCGCACAAGCAACCCGAGAGCTAAACTCACCTCCGATATCTGGCAGTGTAATACCAAGAAATGGAGCCGAAATATCTGGGCTCTCTTTGCGGTTTATGCCCTTTATTTTTTTCCCTCCCTGTATTTCCAGACCAGTTGGCGTTATATTTTGGGTTCACTCTGATACTGTATTATTACGTTCATTTGGATATTGACATTTCAGTTGAACTTTTAATGTGGGGATTGTACAATGACGGGTTCCTTTTCTGTTTATGGCTTTTTGACATTGGATTGTGTGTGGGTTGTGGTTCATATATATACTGATCCATGTGTGTCAATATGTTTGTCTATATTTGTTTTTTGATATTCTTTGCAGCCTTGAAAAAGTCACTAGGATTACTCACTCCCAAGACGAAACACTTGTTGGCTGGTTTCCGATACATTAAAGATGAATTCCTCACCTAAAGGACTTTTTCGGAACTTCCTTATTTGATGGTCTTATTTCAATGTGATCATTGAGTGATTAACTCTTTAGTTACGCATACAGTTTTTGAATTATCTGTTATATACGTGTGCCTTGGTCTTTGTATTATACTGTGTTTATTTTTTGGAGGAAGGGGAGGATCCTCCTAGGCTGGGGAGCACTGTACCTTGATTTGGTTTTTTCTACTAGAGGGGAATGTCGGGAGCGCTTGTTTTCCCTTAATAGTCCTTCCTATTTTTTTGTACCAAGTTCAAGAGGGGTCCCTATTGGTCTTTCACTGGCGGGTTCACGCTCAGTGCCAGTGGGTCCGTTAGATCCACATATGAATCTGGACTGGTGCCAGTCGAGCCACCTTGACCTACCCCGGCACCAGCCCTGCTACCTCGACCTTCCCCCCCACCGGTCCCACTTTTGATTCTGGTGACGCTGTCCCCATTCTCATTCCTGACTCCAAAACAGAGCCAGATGGGTGTTGTCTGACACAGACTCCGGAGCCGACTGGAGCCATTCCCTCCAGGCCAGAGCCTAAGCCCTTTTCCTGTGGGCCTAGACTTGGGGAATATTGGGAAACATCACTGGACCCTTGTGAATACTAACCCCTAGACCCCCACAAGGACACCTGGTGTGAGGATTTGGTGAATGGCAGCGGACTGGGCACTTCCCCAGATACTGGCTTTGTCTCTTCTTCTACCATGGCTACTGAAGAGGGAGCCTCATTTGCTATAGTGGTGAATAGAACTGCCGAGATCCTGGACCTTCAGCTGTCTTCTGTGGCTGACAAGACTAACGTCTTGATGGAGGTGCTTCAGCCGGGAGTGACCCCTTCAGAACTGCTTCTCCCATTTAATGAAGCCCTCACAGATGTCATGCATGGACCTGGTTCAAACCCTGCACCGGGCTCCTGTGAATAAGACAAGTGCCTAATGCAATCACCCCACCCAGGGAACCCACAACTTCCTCACCAAACACCCTTCCCCAGAGAGCTTGGTGGTCCAAGCCTCCACTTCCTAAGTAAATCCTGGCACATTCCCTACCACCCCACCGAATTGGGAATCCAAATGGCTGGGCACCTTGCGTAAGAAAATGTTTTCTTCAACCAGCTTCACGCATGCCTTTTGGGCCATTACTCCCATTCGCTCTGGGTTTCCGTTGCTGAAGTGATGCCCATGGCCCCGGAGGAAGCCCTGGCCATAGTCTCCCAAACTATAGCTGACAGGAGAGGCACAGCTAGGTTCACAATCTGATATGGGGTGGACATGACCAACTCAATAAGCAGAGTGTTTTTTCAGTGGTGGCCTTACAGCACCATGCCTGGCTGAGGACAACAGGCTTTTCAGGGGATGTCCAGGCTGCGCTTGTGGGGATGGCTCCAGTCTCTCCAGAGAGAAGGCTCAGAGCCAGAGCGCTTGAAGGACAGCAGAGCTGCAGCCAGGTCCTTGGGCCTTTTCATGGCCAATGCCAATCCGCCTTTCACTCTTTGTGGCCACGGAAGGGCCTTGCAGATGTGTCTCTACCTGCCCAGCCACCACGCTACACAAATGTCCAGCCCCCGCGTGGCGGAAGATACCGTAATCACAGACCCCATGTGTCAGGCAGCCAGAGGTTGGCCAGTCTACCACATCCCCAGCAGCCATAGCCTTTTTAGTTTGCCCTTCGATCATCCTGGGCAACCAGTGGGAGGCATCCTGTACCACTGGAGGTCGATAATATCTGACTGCTGGGCTCTCCAGATTGTCTGAAGGACCTTCTCCCTCCCTTTCATGACCACCCCTCCACCCACTTGCGACAAGCTAATGGAGGACCATCTTTCCCTACTCTGCCAGGAAGTGGCAGCTCTCTAGGCCAAGTTAGCCATTAAGAGGGTGCCAGCAGCAGAAGTAGGTTGTGCTTGCTATTTTTGCTACTTCCTGGTGCCTGTGGGTAATAGCCCTCTCTGCAGGGTCACTGTTAAACCTTTTTGCCTTCACTTTTTACTGAATTTTGTTGGCCTTAGGACGCTGTTCACTTTACCACTGCTAACCAGTGCTAAAATGCTTGTGCTGTCTCCCTAAATCATGGTTTGACTGGTATATACCTAATTGGCATATTTAATTTACTTAAGTCCCTAGTAACATGCACTACATGTGCCCAGGGCCTGCAAATTAAATGCTACTAGTGGGCCTGCAGCACTTGCTGTACCGCCCACTTAAGTAGCACTTTAAATCCTGTCCGAGGCCTGCCATTGCAGACTGATTGCAGTGTCACACTGCCATTTTGACTTGGCATTTAAAATCCCTTAGATCTGACATGTGTAGTACCAATGGGATTGTAATGATTCATCCTCCTTAATAATAGTCAGATTTATTGTTACAATTTTGAAAATGCCTCTGTCAGAAAGTTAGCATTTTTCTGCTCTTATCCCTGTGTGCAGGAAGCCTGTCCCCAATACACGCCTGGGGTGGAGTGACAGCTAGGCTTGTGCTTTCCTTCCAAAAGCCACACACAAAGGGACTAAGGGCCAGATGTAGCAAAGGTTTTTACCCATTCTGTGTCTATGGGAAAAAGTGTTCGTACATATGGCCCTATATTGTGACTGATGGGCCGTCAAAATCCTGATGGGCAGTGCTTAATTTGTGCTTGTTGTTTCCGGTGCGGAGAACAGGCACTTATTTTTGAGGGCCAGCACTTATATTTCTGCCTTAGGCCTTTACTGTGAGCAAAAGACACATATGGGAAAGATGGAGGAAGAGAAAAACGAAAAAGCGTCACAAAGGGGAAAAGCAGAAAGCTGCAAGAGTGAGCTGAAGAGGCAGGGAGTGGATTTAAATGGATTGAAGAGGTCCGACATGGCTTCAGGATTACGCTGCCTCAGTATTCCATGTTGGCACATTTAATTGCAGCAGTGTTTAAGAAGAGGACTTTGGGCACCGGCATGTTTTTATTTACAAATTAAGCACTGCTGATGGACCGTCCTGGACAGCATGGGAGGAGGAAGTTGACCACAGCCTCACACTTATACCTAAATAGTCTGTGTCCTGTCCCCACATAAAGTGCAGTATTGAGTCTGAAGCCAGGACAGGAAGGGAGGACCTCTGTGCTCTTCAGAGCCCTTCTTTGAAGTCTCCCGCCAATTCAAAGGCACCAATGGGTACAAGAACTGGACTTTTCACCCTACCAACTTAGTACACTTCTGGAACTGTGGATACCCTGCCAGGAAGAAGGACTGCTGTGCTGCTACAAGGGCTGCTACTCTGCTGGACTGCTGCCCTCCCTGCCTGGATGAGTTGGACTGGACCCACATCACTTGAACCTAGAACCAGTTACTCCAAGAGTTTGCTGCTTTGCCTCCTGTTCTTCTGAAGTCTCAGGGACACAAAAGACTTCCAACTCAGCGCCTACAACACCTGGACTCCGTCAACTGTGAGTCTTGCCCTGCCAAGTGGTGCCAATCCAGTTCTAGGCCCTTAGAAGTGGGTGTAAAGTGCTGCTCCAGCAATAATCAATGCATTGCTGCTGTTGTGCGGGACAGAAACGGCGCATCGCCCCCGTTGCATCGAACAGAATCCTGCAAATCGCCTCTACTGCGAGGATGAACTCCAATGCATCGACACAGCTGCAAGGCCAAAACTTGCGCATCACCTCTGGAACTGGTGCACCTAGAAGACACCGTATCGCTGCTGCTGGTCGGGGAAACTCGGCGAATCTCCTCTACCGCATGAGGAAAATTGCTGCATCTCCTCTGCTGCAGGGATAGGCTCCGGCGCATCACCTTTGGAACCACCGCACATTGGTAACGTCACTGCACCCTGGAGAAAATCGACCCATCTCCTCGACCACGTAGGGGAAAATCGATGCATCTTCTCTGCTGCAGGGATCGACACAAGCACATCGCCTCCTCTACTCCCCACATCTCTATTGATGCAACCAGGATTCTGGTACTTTTGTTCAGTGAGCCTCACTGGGTCCCTGTAGCTGGCCTGCACTCCATGGCAGTCAGCCTAAACTATTGAGTTAGTCCCGGTCCTGCGTGACCAGATATCCCAAGTAAGCACTTGTTGCTTCCAAGCACTATTTACTATTTCACAGTTTATTCACTAAAAATGAATATCTCAAGTTCCACTAATTGGATTTTTTTCATTTTTGTCTTGTTTTTTGTATTAAATTAAGTTCTATTTTTCTAAATAGGTGTGGAATCTTGTTGTGGTGTTTTCACTGTTTTGCTGTTTGAATAGTTGAACAAATACTGTACACATTGCCTCTTAAGTCAACACTGACTGCTCTGTGCTAGTCTACCAGAGGGTTTGTTTTTGATTTACCCTGCGTAGGATTGCAGTTCCTGCTTGGTCAGGGAGCATACCTCTGCCTACCTGAAATTTTTTTTTTTTTAAACAGTGCTCAAGAAGGACAGAGGTCTTTGTCCTAGCCTGGTCCTGCACCCTCTCAATTTCTTCCTGAAAAAGGAGAAAATCAGAATGCTCTATTTTTTACTTGGCATAAGTTCACAGTGGTTATAATTAAGGTTCTCCTTCGCCAGAACCCATAGTCACCTTTAAACCACTGACTTTCCCAATCTACCACCTTTTCATCCCTCTTTCCTACTTAGTGCAGGGTATTACCCCGAGTTCTGGGTGATAAAAGATTTCCAGCAAAGAGCCCCCCCCTCTTAAGGGCCCGCTGGGCATTGCAGCACCCGCCCAGTAAGAAGCACATGCTGATGATGAAGCATGCCGCTTTGGTGGGTGAGGGCTTGTGTAACCGATAAAGGATGTTTCTCGGTTAGTGACCTCTAAATCATATAAAAAACTTACACAGAGACCATTTTGGCCCTCTGAAAAAACCTCATCTGGCAAAAAAACGTTTTTACCCTATTGTTACACACCAGTAGTCAGTGTTCTTCGTGGCTCTGCTCTTATGGCCTGAAAAATTGTGAAAAGAAACTGTCATCAGCAAGCTGGGGTGGTGCATATATTGGCACTGGGCACATCACCTCTAGTGCGAAAGACGCCGATGACACCATGCGGAGATGAACAGAACCACTTACCAGCGCGCAGGGATACTGCTCATGAAAACATTTCTAGATCCAGTCTGAAGCTTGGAGATAATTCTAAGGTAAGAAATCTGCATATAGATAGTCTCTACACGAAAAAGGTGTTATCAAAGTTAACTAACTTATTATTTTGGGACTTTGCTATAATGTGTTTTTCATCAGCTTTACCTCAGGGGCACTTCCCGAGGGCAAACGTGCATGCCTGACCTTTTGTTTGCTAAATGTTGGTTAATAGCATTCAAAAATGTATATAAAAAGATCACACGGTCTGCAACAGCGACTCTGTTATGTCTGTCATACTGTATTCTTTTGATTGCAAATAATGTTACCCCCCCATTTAACGAAACTGCATGAATATTTATGAAAAAATATATCTCTCTCCCACCTCAAGCACCGCTGCAGTTATTTAAACCAGATGTGGCATAAAGTTAGAATTTGGTCCACGGTGGACCTTCAGTGTAAATGCCTGGGGTAGCTTTCTTGAGAAAGTGCAAAAATATAGTGATTTCTGGACCATCAATGTTGTGGACCTATACACAAACTAAAATTATGGTTGGAAAATGACATCTACCGGTACCTAGTCCAGGTATGCAAAAGCCTCTATTTAATAAAATCTGCATATTTTTGTATTCCGTTCATACTAAGAGTTGACACGAAATGTTAGGAACTCACTAGCCTGGCCTAGCCATGAGTTAAACATTTAAGAAAAATACCTCGGTGTGGAAAAGTCAACCCAGCTTGGCCAGGTGCGGGAGAACCACAAATATCATAGACCAGAGCCCCTTCTCTCGCACTTTGGTGTTGAAATATCAACCATTCAGGGATTGAAAACCAATAAAGGTTGTGCACCCTTTTTTCACATCCTGGTCTGCCCATGACTGGGACAGGGTATTATTAAAGGTTGACTGACTTGGCAAAGAAACAACGTAGTGCATTCAAGTAGTCAGGGCATATGCAGTCAATTCCTCTGCCATACCCAGGGTGATTTGGGCTCCGACAGGATAACCATCCCTTTCAGCTGCCTTATTGTCTTTCATTCCCCCAGACAGCTGACATGGGCTTTGTGTATGCTTGAGAGACTCTAAGCCTTCCTGACCGGATTGAGAGATCAGAAGAGTCCAGGTAGCCACCAGAGACGGGGGCTTCTGTCTCCTAGCATGTATTCACAGCACTAGCAGTGCTTGGAGAGGAAATGGATGTGTACCACAATTCAGGACAATAAAAAGGTGGTCTGAGGGAGGGCTGAAGAATTAAAACAAATTACAAAGAAAAGCACTGTGCATGAATGCCCTCTAGTGAGAAAAAACCTCCAGTGGGCTGCTCTCTCCACATAGTAGAAGGATTGGCAAAAAGCCAGTAGGTCTGGGCTTTGCAACCTATTGGCTTTGCCACTGTATTTTAGCCATGCTCCACAGCCTCCCTGATTCTGTGGGGCATGGCTAATGTTTTAAAAAGAAACAAAAAAAAAACAAGGCCACCGACATTTTGTAGACATATACACACAACACATGCATGCTCCTACAAAATGACACAGCACTTTTTTTTCTTTTTACTTACAGATATAGGTTAAATTAGTAACTCGATTTCTTCCTGAAAAATGAGAATTTCAGAATGCTCATGCTCGCTCAAGTCTTTTCTGCCCTGATCCTGGAAGATGGGATGGTAGCATTGGACTTGGATGCATATTTCCACATTCCAGTCCTGCATGCCCACAGACATTACCTGTGGTTCATGGTAGGTCATGAGCACTTTCAGTTCTCTATGCTCCCCTTTGGCCTTACCAGCACCCCTCTGATGTTCACCAAGAAGATGGCTGTGGTTGCAGCTTATCTGCGGAGCTCAGGCGTGCCAGTCTTCCCATATCTCGATGACTGGCTGTTGAAGGCGGGCTTGTCCCAGGCAGCAGTCTTCCACCTCCAGACTACGGTGGACCTCCTGCACTCACTGGGGTTCACTATAAACGTGCCAAAGTTACACGACTCCTTCTCAGAAACACAAGACTGATAAGCTGGGGCATGGATAAGAAGTAGTCAAATGAGTGACAAGAAAGCTAACAAATGGTAAGTATTTAGGGGTAGGGCTCCAAGTCCTTGTGTGTTCTTGGTAAGCCACAATGTGTCTTTCAACAAATATGATCTCAACCTTGTCTTTCGCAAAGTTGCGAACAGTCCAGTCTTTCTTCTGTATGCATCCATTGCAAGGACAATTGTACGGTGGCAGAGGCACAGCTGACTTCCTCGTGCAGTTAGTGATGGATCTTGTGTTGTGCTGGAAAGTATAACTGGAATAGTCTTTGTCTATATAAAAAGATGGCAAAGAAAATGAAAAATTACCCCACTTGGGTGTCGCATATGACGTTACTGTTGACACCATTGATGACATCATTAATGCCACAAACGAGTGTTCATTTGCGCAGATATTTGTTGACTGTTAAAACAGCACTTTCCTCTGTTTGTTGCGAAGACATTTGTTTTTTGCAAAGTGGTGCTGCAACATTTCAACCACAATTGAAGTTTGAGAATGATCTTGCTGGTGTGTGCGACTCCAACAGACATGGGCAATGCGGTATGTGAGCCATGTTTGTTTTGATTTGTATTAATAATCTCGATACATACAAGAGGAATGTGATAAAATGCAAAGTGGAAACACATCACAATGGATGTAATTTGTGTGTCAACATAAATCATATGCGATTGTTTCTAAAAGTCTTGCTTACATAAATAAGTACCTATAATCTACATATTTTCTTTGAGGAGTATGGCTACTTCAGCCCAATGAGCTTACCTACTAGGGAATGTCATGTATCATCTGGTAGTATGATGTATGATAAAACCCAATCTAAACCTACTCCATTGTCCCACTTTCTTGGAAGAAATGCTTGCCTTACTTCAGTTCACATCAGGCGACTTTAGGTATTCTTTGCTATTTGGCCACCCTTTCTCTGTGATGTAGCTGTGTACGGCTGCTGGTTACCATCGTGTGTAAGATTCGGGACTCAAGTACAAGTTAGGGTGGATTGTCGATTATGAGAGTACATTAGTAAGTTGACAAGGCAGGGGTGGTAGTCAATCCTGATCTCGACTGATGGATGGTACTTCATTAAACATGAACAGAGCAGGAATGAGCATGGGAGTAAGGACATTAGTCACAAATGAGTTTGATTTCATATGTTGTACAGCTGAGACATACTGTGATCAGACACCATGGGGCAATCCTTGCTTTTTGCTATTTCAGAATGTGGATGGATGTTACGTGTTACTGAGTATTGTGAGCCTGGAGGTGTGTATGCAACAAGCAAGTGAAGATTTCAAATAAAAAAAACAACCTTCGCACTTTCATTACTCCACAGGCTAATCTCCATCTCCTCCATATCCAGAGTGATTGCAAAGGCCACCTTGACAGTCACCTTGTCTGTGGTCGTTTTCAGTGCAACACAGTTCAAAATACCCATGAACTAAGCTATTTCCGATTATTACAGCTTTTAAAACTTAAGACTAACCGATATTCTTCTCCTTTCTGTCCAACAGATTAGTGGCTGCATTAAAACTCCCTCAAAAACGACTTCCGTTTATGCAGAAATTTGCTGCTCATTTGGTTACAAATAAAACAAGAAGGTTAAGGTCTATACCTATTCAGTCAAGGTCACAATTGTTCATGGAGCTATACATTCCAAAACACCAGCTTTTCTGGAAACAAATTCACCCTCTACCGCCTGTCTTGTACTCATAGACAATCTATTCGCTTCCGGAAAATACTAGAATGTGTAGTGCAACTTTTGGGGCTTGTGCCTTCTTGATTGTGGCTGGCAGACAATGGAATAGTCTACCTCCGATTCTTCATGTGGAACAAAAGACTGTCACTTCGGAGGATTCGTAAAAACGTGGCTTTTTAATTTAAGTGGATTGCTTATTCTCCCTCGTTGGATAAGGTGTGGAACAAATGATGCTGATTTTTTTTGCATATGGAATGGCACTGTAGAGCTGTGTCTGAGTTTTGGAGACATGCTACAGAGGTCATCACTGAGATGGTTCTGGAAAATTTAACATATGACCGGTGGATATGTTTGTTGGGTATGGTCCCAAGAATAGAGCCTGCCAACTGTTGATTTGCATGAGTGGCTCTCTTATTGGCAGAAGCCGTGTAGCTATCCCCTGGGGTAGCATGACTGTGCCTACGTTAAAACGGTGGCTCCAGGATCTGATATACTGTCAGACTCAGCTGGAGTTATATGCAGAGGAAGGACCTAAAGCGTCCAGGCAGAAAGCTATATGGGGCCCCTTTCAACCTACCTTCTAGCACGTCACCAGTAGAGAAAGAACTGATGATGAGATATTATTATAAATGGGTTTCTTATACTATTACCTTCTTGGTACTATTATATTGTGAGTGTGTAGCCTGCAAGAACAATGGAAAGATTTGGTCCGGCTGTCTGGGGAAGTGGAACCAATGCGGTGCATGTTTGATTTGTATTTCATTTGGTTAAAAACGTTAAAAAATCCTTATTCTCACTGAGCTGCTAGTTTTGCTTCCATCTTAGTGCCAAGAAGCTTCAGAATACGTTTGTGCTTTAAAATAAATATGGCAGATAAACCATCTCCAACTGGCTCGCGTACAGAGTTCCTCACAGATCTCCTTTGTCTATCCCATACTTTGCAGCATCCAACCCTAACCCTAATAAAGACTGTTGGCAACAACAACATATGTGTTACTTGAAAGATTGTACACAATTTTACATAACGGAGTCAGCCCAATAGGCACCCAGCCATATGTCCTCAATTATGAAGCCATGTGCTTCTCAAAGCAAAATTATTACCAAACAGATCTATGGATTGTATGGGACCAGATTAGCTACGTAGGGGAAAAAAGCCACCGAAAATAGTATCAATCGGGTACCTTGTTAGATAAAAAGCAGTTTCAGTCAGAAAACCGTGAATTACCACAGGTAACTAAGGTGCCAGGTATCATGCTTTTCCTCAGAAAAGCATTAAACAGCACCAAAACAACTGTCAAATCAAAGGGATTTAAAAATCCATGTGAATTACCAAAAGTGTCCACTGGACGATGTCTGTATGTATGTATATAGTATTTTAATAGCACAAACCTAGCCAAAAGGCAACAGAGCACTCTACATGGTCAAAGACTAGAGTAAAGTAAAAAAATGATAGAGACAGCTGGGCTGTGGATGTTAAATGCACTATTATTTGTTCTTTAAAGGACTGAGCCTTCAACTCTTTCCTAAATTGGAGCAGTGTTGGGGTTATCCTGATGGATATGGGGATGTTGCTCCAGATCCTGGGAGCACCAATGTAATGTTTTTTTTTTTGTTTGTTTGTTTTTTTAAAACCTCTCTCAATCTCCAGTCTGATCGTGTCCTGACTGCTGGTGTGCGGAGAACCACCAGTGTTGACAAGCTTGTCAGCCAGAGAGGCAGTGGTGCTGGTCTTGATGGCTTTTTAGGTGATGCAGATGACTTTGAAGATGGTGTTGGATGGCAAGGAGAGCCAATGGGCTTTTATCAGGATAGGGGTGATGTTGTCATATTTCTTCAGGCCCTGGCTGAGATATGCGGTGGCATCTGGCTGCTTCTAACGGGTATCTTTGTGGAGTCTGGTAGGCCATGAAGTAGGGCATTTCCACCCTTCAGTTTTGAGAGTAGCAGGGCTTGAGCAACAGTTTTCTGGGATAAACAGTTTGACTTTTTTTTGGAAGAGCGAACTGGTATTGGACAATCTGTGTTTTTTCCTTTTTTTTTGCCAGTATGTTTCATGAGTGTGAGGTTGATGTCCAGCAAGAATCTAAGTGACAGTAAAAGTTGGGTCTGGCACTGTCAAGGTTCAGGTCATTCTGCCACGTTTGTCCCGTATCCTGTTGCAAATAACAGGAATTCTGTCTTGAAGACGCTGAGCTTCTGGTAGGCACTGTCATCTAGGTCTGGATAATGAGCAAGCAGTGCTTGATAGAGTGGATGGCTGAAGAAAAGGAGACTTTCAAGTAGAGTTGTGTATCTTTTGCACATTAGTGAATCCTGATGCTTTTACCTGCAGTAAAGCACAAATTGGCTCCATGCAAAGGTGGAATGTGGCAGACAGTAAGGAACCCTGGGGGACCCCACAAATGATAGGGATCTTTTGTGTCTTGGAGGTGTCCATGTGAACAAACTGGTGTTGGTACAGTGAGAACTGGTGAAGAACATTGCCAGTGAATCTCATTCGCCAGGTTCCTCCTGGTGCCCAGCTCTAGGAACCCTGGCCCTCTGGATACTCCTCCACAGAACTCCAAGCCCTTGACCCCAGACTCCGCAACAACAAACCATCAACACCCTTACCCTGACGTCTTCATTACTGAGACCTGACTACCCCTTCTCCACCCCTACATTGCTACTGCAACACCCAATGGATACAAGATGACACAGCACGACCGCACCAACAAACATGTAAACAGTATCGCCATCATCCACAGATAAACCATCCACTGCACCACCCCCAAAGACGACACCATGCCGTCCAAGGAGCACCTCAACTATGAAATCCCAACCAATGGCAGAACAAACATCAGAGGTACCCTCGTATACAGACCCCCAAGAATGCACTCCACTTCTACAACACCATTTCTGAATTCATTGCCATTGACTCAAAGAACTACATCTTCCTCAGTGACCTCCACTTACATCTCGATGACCCCGAAGACACCAACACCGACAACCTCCTACAAAGCATGAGCCATATCTGCCTCACCCAACTGGTCATTGGCCCTACGCATAGCGGAGGACATACGCTTGACCCTACCTTCACTGCTAGCGACAGAGTCAAGTACAGACATGCCACCAAACTCACCTGTATTGGCCATTTTACCTAACACCACCAAGACCCCTAGCTCCTCCCACCGCAGCTGGAGTAAAGTAAGAGACCAAATGGTCAGACACCCTCAACACCACCCATGCAACAACCCTCAATCAGGCCATTGAGAACCTCTCAGCCTGGATCACCAAATGCACCGACAGTCACCCCTTTTAAGCCTGCCAAGTCCAGTAGATCCTCCAAACAAGCCAGCCCATACACACCAGAACTCAGGGCCTTGAAATGCAACGGCAAGCATCTAGGGAGACAACGGTGCACCAGAAAAGATCCCACAGACCAAGCCACTTTCAAAACAACAAATACCATCAATCAATGCCTAAAAGACACGAAAAAATGACCACATCTAAGCCAGCTCCAACCACAGCAAGGAACTCTTTAACATCGTCAGAGACGTCTCGTGCCTGTCGGCTACTGAGAACAAGACATCCACCATCTACAGTAACTTTGAACCCCAACCCACAGACATCCATAGCCTTCCCACCCCAGCTGACGCCAACCACAACCTTCCACTCACTGCATGGAAGCAGCTCACTGCACAGAGCACTTCTGTCATCATAAACTCCAGCGACTCTGGAGCACCCACGAGCAAGCAAATCAGTACCAAACTCCCCTCTATTCTCAATTCATCCATCACCACTGCCATCTTCCCTGATAAATGGAAACATGTAGAAGTCACACTCTTCCTCAAGAAACCGATCACAGAGCTCTCAAGAATTACTGCCCCATCTTTCTGCATCCCTTCCGGCCAAAGTTCTTGAGAAGGCCATCAACTCACAACTCACTAACACTTGGAGAACAACCACCTGCTAGACCCCTCCCAGAGTGGCTTACTTGCCAACCACAGCACTGAGACTGCCCTGATCGCTGCCACCAATGACATCTGAACCCTCCTCAACCTGAGTCAGCATCCCTGATCATCCGCGATCTCTCAGCAGCGTTTAATAATGTATCCCACCACACCCTCATCAAGAGACTGCCACCTCGGGATCCAGAAAGAGACCATCAAATAGATCACATCCTTATTCGCAGGACAAACCCAGTGAGTACACCTACCAACCTTCACATGGGAACCCAAGAGCATCCTCTGCGGCGTCCCCCCAAGGTTCATCCCTCAGCCCCACACTGCACTACACCTACATGATGCCCCTGGCCAACACCGTCAGAACCCATGGCCTCAACATCATTTCCTACGCATACTATACCCAGCTCATCCTCTCGCTCTTGGAAGACCCCTCCACCACCAGGTCCAACTTTCACAACTGCATGATGAGTGCTATTGAATGGATGAAGACCACCTGCCTGAAGCTCAACACAGACAAGACATAAGCGCTGATCCTTGGAAACACCATCTCTCTGTGGAACAACACCTGGTGGCCCTCTGAGCTCAGTCTGACACCGACAGACCATGTACGCAACTTTTTCATCATACTGGACAGCCAGCTAACCATGAAACGCCAGATCAATGCAGTCATCTCCGTGTGCTTCCACACCCTTTGCATGCTCCAAAAGATCTTCAGATGGCTCACCATCGACACCAGAAAAACCGTTTCGACTATGGCAACACCCTTTATCCAGGAATCACCACCCAACTCCTGAGGAGACTCCAGACGATATAGAACTAGGCTGCCAGACTCCTCCTCAGTGTCCTCAAATGGACCCACATCACCCCACCTCAGGAAATGAGGCCAGTTCAAGATACCAATTGAGAAAAGAATTTGGGTGTATAGATAAGGGACTGATGGCGCTCAGGAAGCTAATTGGCCACAAATCTCATTAGGGGTTGCCTACACAAGGGAAAACACCCTTCCCTTACAGGTTCAAAGAAACCCAAACAAATGATAAACATACAGTGAGGTCCCCCCTCGTATTTCTTTGTTAAATAATGAATTAACACAGTTTATCAGTTATAGCGATCAAACAGGTAAAAAATCAAGTGAGTAAGGTTCAAGTGAACGCAATCTTAAATATCACATCAGTCTTTATAAAGTCCAATTCCATCCAGGATTTATTGAGTCACATCTTCCAATAATCAATATGTTTCATGAAGATACATCTTGAGCCATACACATTGAGCCAACACGTGTTTCGTCTTTGGATAATCCTTTTGTCCCCAACGACTTCTTCAGGGCTTTTCTCAAATAATCTTGAGTTACTTTAAAGTGGCCTTATTTTGACTATGAAGCACATCTGATCGGTATATCTCGAGTTTTAGTATTTCACGAGTAATTTGAGGTCCGTATATTCCAAGGCTCCTACAGTTCTGAACAGATCACAAGAGGTGTTCCCCTCGTAAGGGAACGCTTTCAAGCGAGTGCGCGAGTTCAAGATACCAATACATGCCTGCAATGCCCTCCATGACCAGATGCATCAACCACCACCTAAAATACCATCAATTGTCCTGACACCTGTGCTCTGCCTCTCTCGCCCTTGCTCACACTCCCTGCATCCGTTAAAGCCACAATGGAGGACACTCCTCCTACCTCGCCACCAAAACCTTGGAATGTCCTTCCCCTCTACCTCCGCATAGCGGCCTCTCTTGGAATTCAAGGAAGGGCTCAAGACCTGGCTCTTTGATTGATTGCAGCAGGATCCTAGTGCCTGGATACCCTCATGGGTGATTAGCCATGCTCTACAAATCCAGACTGATTGATTGATTCAAGACACCAGGGTGCATAGGCGGGTGTTAAAGACATTTGAGAGGTCAAGCAATATCAGGATGAAGGGGTCACCTTCATCTGTGGTTAAGAGGGCATCATCTCTGATATCTAAAGTAGCAGTCTCCCTGCAATAGTTGTACAGGAGATGGAAGTTGGAGTTGAACATAGACAGCTTTTTCAAAGATCTTGCCGATAAATGATAGGTGAGTGATGGGCCAGTAGCTGGCAAGGTCATCAAGTTTTAATATCGGTTTTTGTTTTTAGGAGTAGGAAGATTTGGCCTGTCCTGAGAGCTTATTGAAAGATGCTTTCAGTGACTGAACCATTAACAATGGTAAGCAAGGGATATGAAGGGGTCCCCAGAGAAAGCTTTGATGAAGAATAATGTTAAGACATCATCTTCATAAGAAGTGACTTTGGAGGAGTTTAGTAGGTCAGCAACATCTGGGTGGGTTAGGGGTTTGAAGGCTGACCATTGTGGGGTTTTACAGGAAATGGTAGGTGTAAGTGATGACACAGGTTTGGTGTGCTGTCATCTCATTTGTATTTTGTCACTGAAAAAGTGGGTAATGGTGTTGCACTTTTCAAGTGAGGAGAAGAGTAGGTGCCTGGCAGAGGACTGATGAAGTTCTTGAGTGTCCTAAACAACGTTCTGCTTCTGTTGGAGGCTTCATTAATGGTGTTACTGTGTGAGTGTGCCAAGAGCCACTGGAGGTCATGAGCTTGTCAGCCAGATGGGCAGAGGTACTGGTCTTGATGGCTTTGTAGATGATGCAGCTGGTTTGAAGATGGTGAGCAGGCAAGAGTAGCCACTAGCGTTCCACTAGGGGCAAAGGAGAGGTGTCATACTGTCAAATGTCTTCAAGCTCTTGATGAGCCATGCTGCTGCCGGGGGGGAAGTGGGCTTTGTAGCATCTAGGAGTCATGGATCATGGAATTTCCATGAGACAGATGCAAGAGTATGACATCTTGAATGACTGTTACGGATTCTTTCCAGGATGAATGATTTCTCTTTCTATAGCAGTGTGTGCTGGTAGCACGCCATCTTATTTTTCTTGGTGATGACTTCGTGGCAGATGAGGGGTGTCAAGGGCACTGAGTGGAAGTTAGGGTTCAAATACATCCTGCTTCATTTCTTGGAATGTGATTTGGGCTCGCTGTTACTTGTTGATCTTAGCCAGCAGCTGGAAGTCTGTTTTTGTGCGACTTCGTTAGGTGCTGAACATATCCAGTTTCAGATGAGGTGCAAGCAGTGTTAAGGTGTTGGACGTTTGCAGCAGATGAGACCTTCAAATACAGTTGTGTCTCTTTGGCATATGAGTGAATTTTGATATTATCTACTTAGTTCTTGAGGGTTCCATTTTGGTAAGAAAATAACTTATCAGTTGATTAGAATCTCTAGAACCTGCAGACACCCATGTGAAAGATTTGGGCCCATATTTATACTTTTTGACGCAAATCAGTGCTAGCGCAGATTTGCGTCAAAAAGTTAACCGCCGGCTAACGCCATTCAAATGCACCAGCCGGGCGCCTTATTTATGGAATGATGTTAGCCGGCACTGCGGCCTGGTTAGTGTCAAAATAAATTACTCTAACCTGGCAGCGGAGGCGTAGGGAAGAATGGGGGTTGTGCGTCAAAGAATGGTGCAAGTCAGGTTAGAGTCAAAAATATTGACTCAAACCTGACTAGCATCATTTTGTGACGCACAACCCCCATGGAAATTACTCCTGTCTTAGCAAAGACAGGAGTCATGCCCCTTGGGCACAATGGCATGTAGGGGGGCCCAAGTTAGGCTCCCCTATGCCACTATAAAAAATAAAGCTTACCTCTACTTACCGTAGATGGGTACCCCCAATCCATGGGTGTCCTCCAGGGGTGGACGAGGGTGGCAGGGGGTGTCCCTGGGGACAGGGAAGGGCACCTGTGGACTGCTTCCATGGTCAGAGACCATCGAAATGAGCCCACAGGTCCCTTAATGCCTGCCCTGACCCAGGCGTTAAAAAATGACTCTAAACTGGTTTAGAGTCATTTTTTAAGGCTCTCCCCCTCCCGTGCGTCATGTTTGCATGGGAGTATAAATAAGCCGCAAAGGTCTTAAAGTCGTTTTTTGCCCTGGAACGCCTACCTTGCATCTCATTAACGCAAGGTAGGTTTCCACTGTAAAAAAATGACTCAGACTCCATAAATTTGGCGCTAGATGGGTCAAGCACCAAAGTATAAATATGGAGTTAAAGTTTGCACTGGATTGAGTAAAAAAAAAAAATGATGCAAACACGGCGCAAATAGTGTATAAATATGCCCCTTGGTGTTGACTAGATAGGAAGGAAAACTATTCACCCTTCAGACTGTTGGTTGATCAACAGTGTCAAAGGCAGAGGAGAGGTCCACTGTGATCAGGAGAAACATTATAAATATTGTTAGGTTTACATAACTAAGAAGAAATAGGTTCACAATACTCATTAATTTTAATCATTACAGATCAGTTAACTTTAGAAATCTAGGATACAGTCCTGGACAAACGAAAAGTCCAACCTTAATCTACAAATGTTTTTTACTGACCTAATACGTGAACTTTTCTAAATTAAGTCACATTCATGAATCAAATTCATTCAGTGTTCATGAAGTAGGTTTGTGTTAGTGACTATAGTAAGTGCCAAGTGACTCTGAAGTCAGTGATGATAATTATTCTGTATATTATGATATAGTTTTATTATTATTATTAGCCATTTAGCAGTAATGGACCCTAAGTGATTCATCCAAGATGGCATTAGGACGTGAGAGTCATTGACAAAGGAGGATATTTAGCTGTTAATCATATTATTAATTCGCTCAGGGAATATAACTGGTATGTTTGAAATCTTTCACCAAGAGATGGTTCCCTCATAAAGATAATTATATATTTTAAGCAGGACAAAAACCTAGTAGGATAATATTCAATGGCAAGAAGAGGTTTTTTAGGTTGATGATCCCATAAAATGTTCTGATGAATGCATGTGTAGTGAAATGTGTTTTGACCACTGACTTCGTGTTGCACCACTTTGCACTTGGCTTAGCTGTCCACATCACACTAGTGATCACCAGTTACAGACTCCATTTTGTATTCAGTTTAGCCTTAGCTTCATTCTGCCTATTGACTTTATCGTAGCATTAGACATTACCATGTTAAAAGTGCCCATAATTTTCAACGTTGTAAACTGTGCATTCTGTCTTATTTTCGTTTCTTCCCACTAAGGGCTTTGGCTGATAAGGATGTACTCAGACGGCAGGAAACGGCCTTGCTTTGACTTGGCATCTTGGGATTGTGGCCAAATCCTGTGTTATTTTCAAAGCATACCTAAACTAGCCAGCATGTTTGAATACTTCTTGCGCTAGCAGGAAGGGTTTTTCCAGAAAGCTCCTTCGTCGTTTTGTTGAAGCTATAAAAGAGACCCAGATCGACAGTAGGAGATTCAGACACCTCAGTCAGGAATCAGACGTCAGATGCCTGATAGATATATTTCCCGTGAAGGTAGCGCTCTCTCTTTCTCACAGTCGAACGGGTCATCGGCTGACTGGCAGAAGAAAGATGAAGCACCTGACGGGCCCTATGGTGATGCATTTTTAATTAATTATTTGCTTTGCATTATGATATAGATACATATATTTGCTGTGTATATTGCAGTGGAGAATCATTTGTGTATATTATGACTATTTTTCAATGTGTGCTTTCAACATGCTAATCTCCTTTTAGGAACCTTGCATAGTGAAATAATAAATGTTTTCTTTGGACTAACAAGTGCATATAGCGATTTCTTGTAAGTGCATGAGTATTTCAGCTCGGTCATTAGTGAAAAGCAAAACAGCATGCTATATCACCCCTTTCCAAAGTTGCATCTTATTGGCTTGTCAGGTTATGTGTAGTGTGTTGGCAGAAACCATTAATGTGTAGTAGGTTTTATAAAGAGAATAGGTCAATTTGAGCTGCGTTAAAAGCTGTTTATAGCTTACCTCCAAGATTAACAATGCAATTTAGGTATAAAATGCTACTGGATATTGAGCTGCAATGGGTGTTTCACACTCGGCATAAAAAAAGGACCTATGCAGGCTCTACTATTATTCAGATTCAAGATGGAGCCTAAGTAGAATTCCGCGGTGCGACTCACTGTGAGAATTGCATTTTAACTTAAATTATTGTAAGCTAGGATTTCAAAGGAATTCATTTGCTAAAAAGATTACTGAATGTAACTTCGGAGACAACATGAAACATTTGTTTAATCATCAAATTTAGTGTACGTGCTTTTGATATAAATCTGTTCATACCGCGTTTATTTAAATATTCTTTAACTTTTGAATTGTGCGTATAGTAAATGTTTATTTGGTTGCTCTGTTGGGAGTGTGGGGGGCGAGGGAATTCAAAAAGTTTGGTGGAAACTTACTCCTGATGAGGCATTTTGCTTTAAAATGCATTGAATGTTTAACAAATGCTTCCAGAAAAAAACCAAGATTGATTCAAGAAAAGATTACATTATTAATATTCTGATGTATCTTCCAAAATCATGGTCACTGAATATGTTCCATAAATGCATATATTTATTCTTCAGATATCTAATAAAATGTTGGTTCCTGAACCTACATCAATTTATTGGGTAGAAAATAAGTTTACCCAAATACATTCACAAAAATGGCTGTTTATATGCGACAATATCGGCGCATGGACAGAAAAACACAAGTTGCTAAATTCAGTTACAAATTCGAGTGTGTTTTCATAAAATATAGAGCTGGCACCTTAGGATTTCCAAGCTCCCATTTATGGATGACTCAACTGATGTCAAATGTAGAATTTTGTACTTGTAAAAAACGGTTTAAACCAACATGCACCCGACTGCGCTGTTTGGCTAGCCAGAGCCATTCATGGCAGCAATGGCAATCCTGAAGCCATCTGATGTTTAGAACAGTGGTACACGTTTTGAAATATATTATTGTGCCTATAATTAATGGTCAGCTACATCAGTTTGACTCAACCACATGTTACCATATTTAGTGGTCAGGACGCACGCACTGTCCCCGTCCTGACCCCTACTTCCCAGACTCAAAATATTGTAGGGAATCAAAACACACAAACGCAAAACACATCCAAGGAGACCATGAAGGTTACCAGATTTCTCAAGCGGTCTCATCAAGATTATATGCTAAGTCAAATTCAACTTAACCCATTCTTACTAAATCAAGCACTCCTAGCTTCAGGGTATTCAGCTGTGTGAATCTTGTTTAAAAAATGACACTCCATATCTGTCACGGCATTCAATTAATATCCTTGTCTAATCTAATGCATGTTCTTCACTGTGCCACAAGAGAACTATGTTAGCAGTAGGAACAAGCATTTTATGTTTTTTCAAAGCTCAACACAGTACGCGCTATGGCTAAGACTGGGCCTCATGTACAGTACGATAAACAACATGTAAAAAACTAGAACTGGTGAAAAAATATATAGGAACACAGAACTGATAAAAATGTCAACAAAGTAGATGAACTTGCATATCAATACAGGAAGTAGTCTGGAATGGGAAAGAGACTGAAAAGTAATAGATGACAGAGGCGGCCCATCCTTTAGGGCGGAGGGGCCATGCCCCCCCACCTTTTGCCCCTCATGAAGAGTGTCTGTGAGGCTGAACAAAGGTCAGCCTGACAGAGACTCTTCATTTTCAGCTCAGACAGCCAGGAGTGAGCCATGTGCGATTTGCGCAGACTCCTGGCTGCCTGAGCTGAACTTTGCTGGGCTGAGGAGATCACATCTCCTATGGGCGTGACCTCCTCGGCTCAGCAAAGGTGCCTCGAGGCCCTCCCCTGGGTGACGAGGAAAGCGTCACCCATTGACACTCGCCCTGGGCGCTTCAGGTTTAAGCCCTAAAGCACCCAGGGCGAGTGTCAATCAGTGACACTTCGTCACAGAGTGGGGTGGGGTCAGCTGTCTCACTGACCCCATCCCACTCTGTGATGAGGCTGGGACTGCTGCCTTCCCTCATTGGCTGACCTCAGGTCAGCCAATGAGGGAAGGCAGCAGTCCCAACCCCCCGGGACCTGGAGGATGAAGGTAAGTGTCTGTGTGTGTGATGTTTTAAATTGAATGTTTGGTGCATGCATGCATGTTTGAGTGTAATGAGTGTTGTTAATGGATGTGCGTGCATGTGTGTGTGAAAGAGTGTGTGTGATGTTTTAAAATGAATGTTTGGTGTATGCGTGCATGTTTGAATGGTATGAGTGTTGTTAATGGATGTGCGTGCGTGAGTGTTTGTGTGTGAAAGAATGAGTGTGTGTCTGCGCCGCCCGCCCCCTCCCTCCTAAAGCTGCCGGCCACCACTGCAGTGGGTGCTTAAATATGGGAACACTATTTTCCTCGGTATATCTTAAATAGGTACGTTTCGATTTTGCCAGCAGAGAGTAAAATGTGTCTTTTTGGTATAAGTCGGAGGTGGCTGATTCTGAAACGAACAGGGAATAGTACTTGACTTGTTTTAAATTTTGAAGTTCCGAATGTTAGGATCAAATTGCCTGTTAGACTGAGGCCCATGTTTATACTTTTTTAGCTCCACATTTGTGTTATTTTTTTACACAAAAGCGGTGCAAATGTAGAAAATATAATTGTATTTTGTAATTTTGCGCCACTTTTACGTAAGAAAATAACGCAAATGCGGTGCTAAAAAAGTATAAATATGGGCCTTAGATTGGGTAGGTGGATAAGGGGGGTTGTGCGCGCATGCGTGCGTGTGTGTTGAGAGTGAACGTGTGGGTCAAGTAGATAAACAGATGTAGTTGTGGAGTGGGTAACTTTTTAAGTTAATCAGGTCAATTTAAATGTGCTAACTTTCGGTTGGAGCCAATGTAAACCATCTTGCACTCAGTTGATGTGGTTCGAGCTCTTTGTTCTCAGTTCTCTAGCTGGAGAACCACAATCTCTGGAGTCCTTCAGACTAAACAACCTTACTCAGAGACAGCCACCTTCAGGGACACATCAGTCATATTGCTGCGTGCAAGGGAGAGCGTTCCTGTTCTTTATTTTTGTTTTGTTTTAGAATAGCTCCCTGGTTATGTCATTCTGAAACAAGAAGAGACGTCACTGGTAGGGAGTACAGTGCCTGATCAATGGAAACACGCCATTGTTAAACCTCTAATAAAAAAAAAAAAACGAACCTAGATGCCTCCCTGCTCAGCAATTATAGACCGATATCTCTTCTGCCGGTGCTGTCTAAAATAATTGAAAAACATGTGAACGCCCAACTATCACATTCCTTGAGGACAATAATATTCAACATCCTTCTCAGGTGGGTTTCAGACCCAATCATAGTACTGAGTCAGCACTGATCCTATTTACAGAAGAGGCTAAAAGATGTATGGATCAGGGATTAACTACAGCAATCATTCTCCTCGATCTCAGTGCGGCATTTGATACGGTGGACTCCGACATAATACTGGAAAGAATTTGAGACATAGGAATCGGGGGTGGGGGGGGAGCCCTGGATTGGATCACTTCCTTCCTGAAGGGAATATTGTACCAGGTCCTGGACAGGTCATATTTCTCAGTACCAGTGAAGAATAACTGTGGAGTACCCCAAGGTTCCTCTCCAAGTCCCATTCTATTTAACATTTATATGTTACCCCTAGCTGATGTTGTCAAGCCTTTTGGGCTGTCCTTAGTGTCATATGCGGATGACACACAGCTGGTTGTATCATCTACAAATTCCAGCGCAAATGACTCAGCACTTGCCACTTGTCTACAAGCAGTTGCTGCATGGATGTCCCAAAGCAGGCTCACGCTCAATGATAACAAGACTGAGGTTATGGTACTAGGTCACAAGGCACAGGCGAAACTGAACTATACCATCCAGGAAGAATTGGGCAATCTTCCGCTCCCTAAAGAACATATTAAGAGCCTGGGAATCTGGCTGGCTCCGCAACTAACCATGGCCTATCAGGCCAATAAGTTATCTGCAACTGCCTTTGGCCTGCTCAGACTTTTCAGGAAGGTCCTCAGAATTCTTCTTTTTGAAGCCAAAAGGTTTATAATACAGGCTGTGATTAGTTCGCGCCTCAACTATGGGAATGTTCTATACCTTGGTTCTCCCATGTATGTGATCCAGAAGCTGCAAGTGGTACAGAATGCGTCTGCTTGGATGCTCTTAGATATCCCAAGGTACGAATCTGTGAAGTCAGCTATTTCCTCTCTTCACTGGCTCCCCGTGGCACGACGAATAGAATTTAAAGCCCTTTGTTATTTTCACGGAGCTCTGTACAATAGAGGTCCATTTCTGCTTAGGACGTTAGCCTCCTGCTATACTCCCTCGAGATATCTCAGATCCTCCACTGCCTTCCTAGCAAGGATCCCCAGAGTTAGAAAGATTGGATGGGGTGGAAGCTCCCTAAGATATAGGGGAGCTAACCTATGGAACTCCTTCCCTCTCAGTATTCGTCTTACCAGCAATGAACTAGCCTTCCAGAAGGCTCTGTAAACATGGTTGTTCAAAGCATAACTCTCATGGTGGTCTGGGTTGTCTCGACATCAGCGCTGGGAGGCCTACGGGTAGCCATGCGCTTTATAAATCAATATAACATAACATAACTATTTATTTTGTAGCCCATGTTTTCATATCCTGGCATCATCGCTTCTCCTACAGCAGCGTTTCTGGGTTTTGGGGCTTATTCTGTATAGGAGTGGGTTCCGACTCCTGTTTTGATGTGCTGATTTAGTTTAGAGATACCACCGTCCAATATACATATTTCCTCCATGATCTATAGATATTTACTTATGGAGCTTTATTGGGCTCTGGAAAAGAGGACCTTGTCACCTCTTTGCATTATAACTGGACATGAACTGTATAGCCATCTCTCTCTCTCTCTCTCTCTCTCTCTGTGTATATATATATATATATATATATATATATATATCTATAGCACAGGGAGAGAGCAGAATTGTGCCACTCCTTAGCAGATATTGGGCAGTTCACAGATGACGAAACCACGCCAATCATGGAACACATGAACTTCCAGGTCCGTACCGATGATACCACCCTCAAAGGCACCCTCTCATACAGACCACCAGGACCATGAACCAGCCTCAGTGACGCCATCGCTAAATTCATCATCCTGCTCGCCAGTGAATCAGAACACTACGTCTTCCTGGGAGACCTCAACTTCCACCTGGACGACTACTGACACCAACTCCATCAACCTCCTAGAAAGAGTGGACATTGGCATCAAGCAGCTGGTCACAGACACCACGCACAAAGCAGGACACATGCTGGACCCCATCTTCACATCCAACAACAGAATTAGAATCAGCCACACCTCGGAACTCACCTAGTCGGACCTCTTTATCGTACACTTCACCCTCACCAGATGTGCCTATGCTGCCCCCATCTGCCACCCCGCCCACTTCTACAGCTGGACCAAGGTCACTCAGCAACAATGGACAGATGCACTCAGCACCACACAGCCCAATGGCTTCACCAACCAGGAGCAGGCAGTACATAACTTCAATTACTGTATCATCAGCACTGCTGACTGAGTTGGTCCAACAAAACCAGCCAAAACTCACAGACCCTCCAAACAAGCCAGCTGGTACACCTCGGAACTCTGCATGACAAAACACAGATGCAAATAACTGAAAAGGAAATGGTGTACCAGCAGGAACCACACAACAGAGCCACCTTCAAATCAGCGATCAATGACTACCACCATCAGATCAAAGCTGCAAAAAAGGTGTCCCTGACCCACCAGATTGAGACTAGTACAAACCAAGCCAAGGAACTCTTCAGCATCGTAACAGTATTCACCAAACCTGTCACCCCATCAAAAACACAATCCCCTCCTCAGAGGAACTCTGCGATGCCCTCGCCGACCACTTCCACAAGATAGCAATCATCTACAGTAACTTCGATCTCCACCTCATCAGCCTCCTCAGCATCCCAACAATCACCACCACTGATCACCCACTTACTGCATGGGAACAACTCAGCACACTGAAAACAACCAGTCTCATGAACTCCATCTACTCTGGAGCACCCACTGACCCCTGCCCCACCAACTTTTCAACCTTGGAAGAGACAAAATCAGCTGCCATGTCACCACCATCCTCAACACCTCGATAACCACAGTCATCTTTCTCGATGCCTGAAACATGCAGAGGTCAGACCCCTCCTCATTAAACCCTCCATAGACCCCAGCAAGCTCCAGAACTACCATCCCATCTCACTGCTCCCATTCTCCGCCAAAGTCCTGGAGAAATCCATCACCCTCCAACTCACTGAACACCTGGAGAGAAACAGCCTACCGGACTCTTCCCAATCAGGCTTCCGAGCCAACCACAGCAACGAGACAGCTCTGATCGTCACAACAGATGACATATGCACCCTTCTCGACAGAAGAGAATCAGCTACCCTGATCCTGCTTGACCTCTGTGCAACCTGATGCACTCAGATGGATGGCATTCTTTCTCACAGGAGGCACCCAGAGAGTCCGACTACCTCCCTTCACCTCACAACCCAAACACACCATCTGCAATATTCCCCAAAACTCAAACATCAGCCCAGTCCTCTTCAACGTCTACATGACACCACTCGCAGACATCATCAGATCACATGACATCAACATCATCTCATATGCCGACAACACACAGCTTGTCCTTTTGCTGATCCCACCTCAATGAAGACTAACTTCCACAACTGCATGAGGAACATCTCAGCCTGAATGAAGTACAACTGCCTGAAGGTCAACATGGACAAAACAGAAGTTCTGATTTTCGGCAAACACACCACCCTCTGGAATAACTCCTGGTGGATGCCAAAACTCGGAACCCCCTTCCCACACCAAAATACCACACCTGCAACCTCGGTATCATTCTCAACAGCGAACTCTCCATGAGACGTCAGGTCAACGCCATCTCCTCAGCCTGCTTCCACACGCTCTGCAAGATCTTCAAGTGGCTCCCCATCAGCACCAAGAAGACTGTGATGCAGGCCCCATCACCAGCCGACTGGACTACAGCAACACCTCTGAGCTCATGCAAAGACTCCAGACATTCAAGAATGTAGCCACCAGACTATCAACCTGCCCAAGAGAACTCACCTCCACTGGCTCCCGGTCCAGAAGAGATGCCAAATCAAGCTCCTGACCCATGCCTACAAAGCCCTCCGTGAGCTAGGACCCGCCTACATTAACCACTGCCTTCACTTCCACCAACCCCCTAGGAACCTCCTCAGTTCACCTTTGTAAACAGTGTCCCTCTCCTATAAATTTTACAAACAAACAATTCTAACAAATAAGAAAAAATATAACAATTTTATTCCTAATCACATATACACCAATAGAAAAAAACTTTAGAAAAAATAGGATTAACACAAAGACATAAAGACAATTAGTTGCTAATAACCGCCACAACACTTACTCCAGACTCACTCACAACAGGACAACAAATACAACTGTTGTAATTACCAACAAACATATATATATATATATATATATATATATATATCAAAACAAAAAAATACATATACACATCACTGAATTAACTAATTTTCAAAATAGATAATAAATATCCAAACTGTATTCAACACATGCAATTAAACAATCATCAATCATTTTACACATTTCTTTGCTTTCTGTTCTGTGTTGTAATTGCAAATAATCTATTCACAGTTCATCGACCATATATCATCACTCTACTTATGGGAGTCCTTATATTCCAGCGTTCTTCACATATATATTGATCGGCCACCCTTGGTGTTCCATTTTTTCACCAATACTCCAAACTTCATTCTCTCAGATGCCAGTGCAACTGTGGTGGAAATTTACTAAGCCAGCCTTAGTGTGGATTCACAAAGTTTCTAAGCCAGCCGTAATAATGATTGCCTATTTCTGACCCTAAGTCCATTCGGGATCACTCCTGCCTTTAAATACTCCAAAATAAATTCTGCATGGGCCTCAGTGCTACATGTTTTTTCTTAAGTTCAAGCAATTTAATCCAATCGTCTTTTAAGTTATTAGTGAGTCTAAACCCCTGATCCGTATTATGGGAAGACCCCACAATTCTAGCGAAGTCCGTTTCAGAGAAACCAAAAGATTTTATACTCTCCATCAGTATACTGCAAGAAAACAAATCAAAATAGAAAAAAGAGCAGAAACCAGAAAGGGCAAACTCCTCAGTTCATACCTCGCCCTCGCACAGACACCACACATACGCTGCTGCAGCTCCTAAAGACGCTGCTTCTCCCATCTTGACACCAAATCTTGGAACCCTGCCCCCCTCCACCTCCACACCGTACCCTCGCTGACCCGCTTCAGGAAGGGGCCCACGACCTGCCTCTTCAACTGAGACCTACGGGATGCATGTGGATAGCCTCTGGGGTGAAAGCTGAGCTTTACAAATCAGACTTGATTGATTTCTTGTTTGTTTACATGGTGCACTGCAAGAACTCTTTAAATCTCACTCGTGGGTTCTTCTGTTTAAAGAGTCACACAGTATTACATTTGCTGATATCTTTGCAGGGCCATATTAGGCCCAAGAACCATAGTGCCTCATGTTGTACATGGTTAGTAAGTGTAACCTCATTTTCAAACCTGGTAAGGGAGGAGATGTTCCTGTGGGAAGAAGTTCATATATGTGGATATGAATTATATTTTTCCTCTAAGGCTGTTCTGCACTTCCTTGGAAGAAAGATCTGGACACCCGCCTACACTAGTTAAGTTTCTGCTAAAACTATTTGCTATCACATTAGCCTGCTACACTGACTTGTATTAAGAGAAAATGTAGCATATACAAGAGTGAATTTTACTTTTTTTCAGCTTAATCTTCTAACCATTTTCTAGTAAAAGCCCTCTTCAGTTGTAATGATAATTGCCTATTAATATTTTGCTTAGCTGTCTGCTAGATTGCAATAAATGGTGTTTTGGACCTGGGCTTTCATAAGTTTAATGTTTTATTTATAACACTAGTCTGCCATGTAAAATGTTAAAACAGGCCAGAAAAGAATGCATTATTATACTACACTTCAGGCATCTTCATGCTCTTTCATGAATACCACTATCACCACAGTATACCTTGGATTATCCGCTGAAACAAAAGGGTTAAAATCTACAGCACTGCGGGCTCTAGCCCCATCTCCTGACCTTTGACCCAGGGTCAGTGTTAGTGGGTGTACAAAGTCACTTTGAAGTTATAAAAGCAGGCAGAGCTGCCTTACTACTGGCAGCATACGTTTTGGAGGATTCTTACCATTTCTTCTTTGACATAGGTAGAGGAACCTCTTGTGACTTCTCATTCCCAACTCCCTCATTAGCTTTAAGACCACCTTTGTTTTATGCTGTGTTACTGGAGGAAGCAGACAGCACGTCTCTTCACATGTAGCACACATCTCAGAACACACAAGTCTCCCTTAGCTACTCTTACACTTGAGCACTATGATGCTTCTCTAATTTAGAACACAAATCTTCTGATTTCCCACCTGTAAACTCTTGGACCTTGACATTTCTGTAAAAATGAGGCACACGAGATACGTTGTTAGTTAATTCTTTATTAATATGGCAAAGCTGCTAGGAATCATGATTCCAAATGATTATAACATGCTGTGGCAGGAATTTGTAACTGTACGAACTTTTTGCTTGTGGCGGTTGTATTGTCCTTACATTTTGCTCTTCAGGATGGTCTGCATTGGCTCAGAGACTGAAATATATTAAGTCCTTTAGAATGAGAGTCAATATCTTATTTTGGATTTACAGACTCTCCACGTAAGGCTGAACAGGAACCATTGCAACAGAGACAGTTGTACTCGGGTTGGAAATCCAATGGGGAACATTGGTTGGTGTGTTTTTTTAATAGTTTTTTGGACCACTGTTTTTCAAGTTGCTGCATGAGCTAAACAAAGCATAAGAGAATTGGGGCTATTCACAAAGGTGACTCACACATGTGAGTAATTTACATGTGTAATGTACTGTTCCACTTTTGAAAAACTTTACTACTTTGTTCTGTGCACAAAATCAGAGTGTAAAGTGGCTCGGAAGGGTAAAATGACCTGTCTCCACCCCTGAAAAAAAGGTGGTACAGCCAAATTTATGAGTGTATGTTACTACTGCCAAAAAGAAACTGAAGTCTAGCACTACAATGATCACTCACTGGTGCTGGAAAACCCTCTCATAAAAAATAATGGATGCAAGGACTTAAATTAAACATGGGAAATAATGTTAAATTAATTGATTTGTTAAAAATAGTTAAACATATAAATACATACTATTTAATGTTTATTAAATAAGAGGTATTTATCATTTAATTATAAAATATTTTAACAAGTGTTTTTGAATGTATAAATTAATGTAGCATTACCTTTTATTAAAATACAAGTAAACTACCTTTATTTCTACACATCCCTTTTAATAATAATGACGACTTATTAACAACTTTTTAAAAACTTAGGTGGGATTTTGTTTCATTTAAACATACAAATATTTTTTATGTAATATGCTGAACTCAAATGAATATTTGATTCAAAATTAAGTCACTACTACTGTAGCATTTGTTTTTATTTTGTTCAACACTTAAATACATAAATTGAGGTTAATATTCAACACAATATTTTTACTAATTTATTTTAAAGTTTAATAAACATTTGGGCCCGTATTTATACTTTTTTTAGCGCCGCATTTGCGCCGCTTTTTGGCGCAAAACGGCGCAAACCTACAAAATACAATGGCATTTTGCAAGTTTGCGCCGTTTTTGCGTCAAAAAACGACACAAATGCGGCGCAAAAAAAGTATAAATACGGGCTTTAAAATTTTCCCTTTAAACAATGAAAGCAAAATCTCATTACTGACTGTGAAGTCTCCTTGTTGTAAAGTTCAAGGAAAAATAAAAAGTTTATTTAACAAAAAAAAAAAGTAAAATATTATTATGCTAAATATTTATGTTAGGTTATGTTATGTTACATGGATTTATATAGCGCATAACTATGAAAAGGCCTTGTAGCGCTTATGCTTACAACAGTAACATCACAGAATGGTATATTAGAAATCAGGTATATTAAAAATTAGGCCTTAAGTAGCCAGGTCTTCAAAGCCTTCCGAAAATATAATTTGTGATTCATTGCTCGAATACTGAAAGGCAAGGAATTACAAAGCTTCGCTCCCTGGTATGCCAGGGTTCTTCCACCCCATCTGACTTTCTTCACTTTAGGGATCACTGCTAAAAATGCTGAGGAAGATCTAAGTAACCTATTAGGTGAGTAGAAAAAAGCTGAAGACCTAAGCATCTCTGGACCATGATTATGCAGAGCTCTATGCACGTGACATAGTGTCTTAAATTGTATTCTCTTTGCTACCGGAAGCCTGTGTAGCGAGACCATTCCAGCTTTTATAGATTCTTGCTTGCAGAAAAAGATGTGCAGAGGCAGTCTGAAGTCTTGATCACATAGCCAAGTGAGCCAATAAACAAGGGATTTCCGTAATCAATTCTAGAACCAATCAGTGCCTGTATGATTAATCTTTTGGCTATAAAGGGTAGAATGAAAAAACATTTTAAGAAGGCCAAAGGCAGTAGCAGCTATTTTATTGGCATGATGGGCCATTGACAATTGAGGATCAAGCCAGACCCCAAGACTTTTTATGAGCTCTTTAGGTGGGGCTATAGTATCTATACCATCAATTATTAAAGGGATCAGGTTGGGCCTTGTCTGTTGCCCAAGGAACAACACCTCCATTTTGTTATCATTAAGTTTTAGTTTACTTTTTGTCATCTATGCTGCAACTGACTGGAGACATGGACCAAGTGCTGCCTCTATAGAGCAGGAGTCCTGTGAAAAGGATACAATAAGTTGTGTGTCGTCTGCATACAACATCAAGTCCAGCCCAAAGGGCTCGTAAAAGCATTCCTGAACTTGGGCAATTGTGGCGCATTTTGACCGTTCACCTCTCAAACCAAATCTGACGTGCTTAACTGTCTGTTGTGCTGATGCTTACATTATGTAGAATGTTAGCTATGTCATACTGTATTGATGCTTAAGTGTATATAGCATATTAGATGTGTCATACTGAGAGCTTGAGAATGTTAGAGACCTAAGTTGTCTGTTGAAGGTTGCTTGCTGGATCTACCAGATACGTTGGCATTTTAGGTTTTACTATGCTTAAAATAAAGCCTTGTTGTAATATCGTTTAGTAGTAGGGTAGTTATGTTTATAGTAACTATTGTGAATATATGTTCATTTGGTATCTCCTTATCTCCCCTCTCTTCCTGGTACAGTTGTATTAGGCCAGGTGTGGAGGTTCTAGAAGGTTGGTGGTGGCCAGTGAGGTAGGAGAGAGGAGGGAGGATCTTGATATGTGGATGGAGCTTCTTTGTATTGGAATATACCTATAATAAATTCTTCCAAAATACATTCAAGATCGATACCGATCTTTTCTTCGTGTGGATACTCATCGCAGATACTACAATTTGGCGATGATCTGTCTGGAACCTATCAAGTGCGCGTCAAGTTTCAGTTTGACAAAGAAGCTTCAACACATGTTTTATTGGAAAGGATCTTATAAATCACAAAGGTACTGTGCATATTTAGTTTCTCGAATTTCATTAATCGGATGTTTCCTGAATTGACTGGGATCATCATTCACAGCTCTCTTTTTGGAAATAAACATTGACATCGTGAGCTTCCTCACGCTCAGTTGCAGCTTTGCAGCCTTCAGAAATTAACATTTCCTTTGCAAGCTTCATCGCTCTGGATTAAAGCTTTTGCCGGATTATGCAGAATTCGTTTTTTTGTGTTCCTCAGCAAGAACTATTAATGTTATCAAGGATGTTTTTTAAGGGCGCAGTGTTGGTAGTATTGTTACTGTTTATGTCGTACTTATCATCTATCAAGAGCCCTTGAAAGCGTATACAGAGATAAAAGAATGTATCTAATTACATACCAAGATTCTTCCACCCGTTCTGCTGGATGCTATGAAAAGTGTAAACAGTGAAGAGGGACTAACATTTTGTTATTTGATATAGACATTGAAGAAAAACTCAAGTTTGGATTGTGGTTAACTTAATAAGGCAGTTGTTCTTGTACAAATCTTATTCATTTTTTTTGCAGGTTTTTATTCAGTTTTCTTTCATTGACAATATGCAAAACATTACTCTTCCTCCGTTTTTTTTAATCTATTCCCAGAGATCCATCCTTCCTTGGCCAAAATGGAAAAAAGACTTCTTAATTTATATTCGAGTTTGCGGTAGCAAGTTATCAGCGGAGAGGAAAACCTCTCTTTTACAACACTGCTTAGGGGTAGAAGGACAAAAAGTTTTGGGAGACCTTGCCATCAATTACTTCTCCTGAGGGTGGTGAGGGTGATATGCCTTTGAATGAATTTGAGGTTACATTGCTTAAATTAGACAGGCATTATTTATTAAAGATTTCTATAATATTTCAGAGATATTATTTTGTAAGTGGAAACAAATTGAAGTGGTGT
Source organism: Pleurodeles waltl (assembly GCF_031143425.1). Classification (NCBI taxonomy): domain Eukaryota; kingdom Metazoa; phylum Chordata; class Amphibia; order Caudata; family Salamandridae; genus Pleurodeles; species Pleurodeles waltl. Next base: position 884,954,699 of record NC_090445.1, on the reverse strand, counting down.
CCTTTGGAAGACTTTGTGACGGCATTACGTAAACTTGCTGCATTATGCAATTTCGATGACAATGTGATCAATTTACGCTTGAGTGAAAAAGTGACAAAATTAGAGAAGCACTCTGGTCTAAGAGTGATCCCACATTAGATGAGCTTTCATCAGTAGCTAAACAAGTTGAACATTCTATGTCATGCATTGATGATTTGAAAACATCTTAAGGTATTTGTATTAATATGCAGACACTTGATGCCAAATATAAAAGCAAGAATCAGTTGACATCAAAAGCAAAATTGTCATGCTTCAGATGTGTATCTCTATCTCATTTGGCTAATTGCAAGTAATGTCCCGCGCTTAATATTGTTTGTAATAAGTGTGGAAGGAAGGGACATTCCGCTAAATGCCGCAAAACTGCAATGAAATCTACAACTAAAATCAGCGAAACTGAATGTGAGGAGGAACGTGATTTTGTTCAAATCGTGAATGATGTCAACTGTGTTTCTAGCATTCATTGTGAGTATCCATCTGACATGGTAGAAGTAAATGGCATCAACGTGCCTATGATGATGGACTCGGGGGCCAAATTGCCATTGGTATCTGAAGTGGATTTTGCCAAATATTTTCAAGGGAAAGTCACACTTCATGATCCTGATGTTACACCCTATAGCTATGGTGGTAAACCAATTGAATTTAGACGGTATTTTGATGCCACTATTAAATTCAAGGGGAACAAAATGTTAGGTAAAGTGTATGTTCTCTTGTAGGTGATATCATATTAAGCTGGCCTCATTAAAAACTGCTGGGGATCATTTTAAATCCAAATTCAGTACCTCAAGTGCAGGTTCAAAGAATTAACAATATAGCAGATGAGATAATGGAGGAGTTTTCAGATGTTTTTAGCTCCAAAATAGGGTGAATTAAAGGGTACAAGCATCACATTTGTTTGAAAGAGGGTGCTCAATCAATTGCTTGTAAGGTCAGGAGCATTCCTTTTTGTTTGCAAGATGGGGTCAAGATAGAACTCAAAAGGTTACAATCTGATGGCATCATATAAGAGGTGGAAGCTGTCCAATGGATTGTTCCAATTGTAGTAGCTATGAAGGGTTCAGGTGACACCAGACTGTGTATTGACCTCAGGCATCTCAATAAGGTGATCATTGAGGACAAGTCCCCATTGCCCAATATCACTGAAATGGTCAGCTCTTTGAGAAAAGCAAGATTTTTTTTACTACATTAGATCTTAGTTCTGCATATCATCAGGTTCAGTTGTGTGAACAGTCCAAATTGTTGACTTCCTTTGTCACACCTTTTGGTGTATACAAATTTAATAGAATGCTTTTTGGGCTTTGTTCAGCAGCTTGTGTTTCAGAGGCTTATGAATGAGATGCTTGGGGATATTGAAGGAGTCAAGTTTTTTCAGGACAATGTTTTTATTTTTATGTATACTCTGGTGCATCACATGATGAGAATAAGAGAAGTTGTGTAAGGTTTCCGTTCAAAGGGTATTACTTAAAAAAAAGACAAGTGTAAGTTCACTAGAGCAGAGATAGCTTATTTGGGTCACACCATATTGGCTGAAGGTGTGAAACCGAAGGACGACCTGGTGAAGTCCATAGTTAACCTTACCAATCCAAAGAAAAAAGAAGACATTCAAGCTTTCTTGGGGATGGCAGAGTTTTATGCAAGATATGTGCCAAATTTTGTCAAAAGATCATGTTCCATCAGAAGGTTGCTAAAAAAAAAAGGGTGTGGAATGTTAGTGGTCAAAGGAGTGTCAAGAATAGTTCGATGACATAAAACATGCTTGTCTTCTGCACAATCTTTCAGCAGTTTTCAGTCAGACATACCGAGCTGCATTGTAACAGATGCGTCTGATAAAGGTTTGGGTTGTGTTCTCAGACAGATGAACAATGGAGAAGAAATCACTATTGCCTTTGCTTCAGGAGCACTAAGAGGGGCAGAATACAGATATTCTACAATTGAAAAGGTTGCTTTAGCTGTTTATTGGGCCCTCAAAAAAATCTAAGCACTTTCTGTGGGGGGGGGGGTAAGTTTTGTGGTACAATCTGACCATAAGCCATTACAAGAGGTTTTTGAGAAAAAAGGTTTGGATTGTATATCTTCCAGAATATCCAAACGGATAGTGGGACAGCGAGATTTTCAATTTGTAGTTAAATATATTCCTGGTTGTGAAAATAAGACTGCTGATTGTTTGTCTAGAATGAGAACTGAACCTGAGAATGTTGAAGATGAGAAAGTATCATGGTGGGTTGAAGATGACATTAAGGTGTGTGGTATAACAGATGGATTTGTTTCTAAAAATGAGTGGTTTAAAGAGTTGGATAAAGATGAGGAATTGTTGAAAGTCAAGGAATTGGTAGTGTCAGGCAATATTTCAGTGTGTCAGGAGAGAGAGAGTTATCGCTGTTCAAGAAGGATTTGTGTGAGCTTTCAATAGAAAACAGTTTGATTTTGAAAGGAGGGAGGTTAATACCTCCGGTTAATTTGTGTGAACGATTATTGGAATTGGTACACTCAGGTCATCAGGGTATATGTAAGACTAAAGAAAGATTGAGAAGTGCATATTGGTGACAGGGTATGGATTTGGCTGTGGAGAGAAAGGTCAGAGACTGTGTAGAGTGCAAAATAGCTGACAAAACCTTGAAAACGAGGACTCATCCTATGGAGGTAAGAGAAATTCCTAAAGAGGTATGGGAAGAAGTGTCTTTGGATATTATGGATCCTGTACATTGTGGTTCTGATTTGAAATATGTTGTGGTTTTGTTGAATACTCTATCTCGTTGGCCAGAGGTGTTGGTAATCTCGGACATTACATCAATGACTATTGTAAAATGTCTGACTGAAGTGTTTGTTAAGATGCTTTTTGGATTTCCTTCCCTTGCAGACAATGTAGTTCAGTTTACTTCCAAATTAATGTGTGACTTTTTAGAGTCAAGGGGTATTGCGCATAAAAATAGTGCTTTGTATCATCCCGAATCTAATGGGATAGTTGAACGATTTAATAGGACATTGAAGGAAACTATCCAAATGGCTCGGCAAATGGGGATGAGTTGGATGGAGTCTATTAAGACGAAAGAAGATGATTACAGCTATACTCCTCACTCTAGTACGGGTCGATTGCCTTTTGCGTTATTCAGAAAACGCATACCTCATGTGAAAATGAGTCCACCATGGGTTAAGGTGTATATTAAAGGGTCGAACGACTGTGAGGAACAGAAAATAAATTGCTTTGGGAAAAGAAAAACATATTCAAGAATTGAGAAAACCCACATATGATATACATACATCTGTGAAGAGGGTAGAAATGAAGGTGAGTGATTCTGTGAAAATAAAATTACCAGGAAAAATAAGCAATGGTCATTCACATTTTAGCAGAATATTTAAAGTGATCAAAGTGTTTGAAGGGGCTGTCAAAGTGGATGACAGTCACATTTGGAATATGAACAGACTTGTGAAACTTAAGTGAATTTTATATTTTAGTTTTTTGTGTTTTTATTTTGTTTTCTGAAGGGGTAGGGTAGTGTAATATCATTTAGTAGTAGGGTAGTTATGTTTATAGTAACTATTGTGAATATATGTTCATTTGGTATCTCCTTATCTCCCCTCTCTTCCTGGTACAATTGTATTAGGCCAGGTGTGGAGGTTCTAAAAGGTTGGTGGTGGCTGCCAGTGAGGTAGGAAAGAGGAGGCAGGATCTTGGTATGTGGATGGAGCTTCTTTGTACTGGAATATACCTATAATAAATTCTTCCAAAATACATTCAAGATTGATACCGATCTTTTCTTATTGTGGATACTCATCGCAGACACTACACTTGTATCCACTGGGAGACTACAAAGTATACTCAACAATGATGGTGACGTTTTGCGAAGACTGTATGAAGATAACCATTCATCGCTAAAGAAGAAAATTTAGAACAGAGAGGACTGATATTTACCAAATGGACATTTCTTTAAAAAAAAAAATGGTGTTGATCTGCAGATTTGGTTCATTACATTTTGAGTTGATTTGTGATCAAATCATTATGGATGTCAACAATGAACATGTTCAGGAAAGGTTAAGGGTGCATGGTGAAGCTCTGTTGGGTGAGGTAATAGCATTAGTAAAAAAAATTAAAAAAAAACAGATATCAAATGTGGTAACACAATTAATAATGGTAATAAAGAAAAACTAAAATATGTGGTGAATAGAATAAAAAATAAAAGTAAGAAAGAAGTACAGAACCAAAGGGAAAGAGAAAATGATTTAAAAATATTATAGATGTGGAAGTAAGGCTCACTTAGCATACAGTAAGAAGTGTCCAGCGCAAAATCAGAAATGTGGGGAATGTGGGATCAGAGGACACTTTGCCAAAGTGTGTAGAAAAGGGCATCATGGGAGGAAGGTTTCTGTAACTCAGAGTGAAGCGAATCTCAAATCAGAATTCAAATTGCAGCAGGTGAAGAGACGTCCAAAGATTCTGAGTGCGTCCTAAATATTAAAGAAGCAAGGGGCATATTTATACTCCGTTTGCGGCGATTGTGTGTCAAATAATTTGACACACAATCAGCGCAAACGTTGCCCCATATTTAAACTCTGACGCCCGAGCCCGTGGACGACAAAATTCCGCCGTGTGCGTCATTTCTTGGATGCGGCAACCCGCCCTGCGTTAATGATATGCAGGGTAGGCGTTCCCGTCCAAAAAACGTCGCAAACGGTCGTGCGTCGTATTTATGCTTCTGGGCAAAAATGACTCTCGGCCGGGAGGCGGAGCACAAAAATGACGCACAGCCCGATGTGCGTCAAAATGTAACGCCTGGGTCAGGGCAGGCGTTAAAATGGGGCAAACACACCTGTATTTAATCAGAACACACAGAACAAACAGCAGAGCAGCAGAGCCGCAACAGGGAGACATGGAGGTGATTCTTATCCAGCATGCACGTAGACGTAGAGCCCAGCGGCAACAACAGCAGCTACAACAACACCAGCAGGGACCCCAAAGGCAGCGCAGAAGGCAGGAGAGGATATTCCGCCCAAGAACAACCCTTCAGGGCCTCAGGGAACACGACATCATCCAGAGGTATCGGTTGAACTGGCAGGCCATTCAGCAGCTGCTGCGAAACATTGAACAGCAGTTGGCCCCCACTTTGGTGACACCCCGCACCATACCAACAGAAACAAAGCTGCTTGCCGTACTTCACCTGCTGGCAAGTGGCTCTTTTCAAACAACTGTTGCCCTGGTTGGCGGAATTTCACAACCATCATTCTCTGCATTTCTGCCAAAAGTACTGGATGCCATCATTCGCCTGACACCCCTCCACATCTGCTTCCCTAACACACTGCAGAAGCAGCAGGAAACTAAACAGGGGTTCTACGCAATCAGTGGCTTCCCACACGTCCTTGGTGCAATCGACTGCACACACGTACGCCTTGTGCCACCTGCTGCGACTGAACACCTCTACCGCAACAGGAAGCACACACATTCAATCAACGTGCAGGCCATAGTCGATCACCAGGGATTGATCACCAGGGATTGATCACCAACATCGTGGCTAAATATCCTGGGAGTGCACATGACTCATTCATCTTCCGTCACTGTACCATCAACCAACACTTCCAGGATGGACGGTATGGCAACGGACTACTTGTTGGTAAGTACAAAAACCTACTTATATACACACTGCACAGCAACCCTCTAGGACACACAACACATACACCACAACAGCAACATCTAGACAGGAACACACTGAGGTCCTGACATCACTAGCCATGTTTCTTAACTCACCATTGAACCTGTCACACATCGGAAATTACTGTACAGCCTAATGTGAAGACATTAATGAGTGTGGTTGCTTAAATGTCACCTTGCAAATTTTAAGTGTCTCAATGACCTTTACATTAATACATTGCATTTGCATACGTTTCAAGGTATGGGATGTCCAGGGTACTTTCATATGAACGTGTTAACAACACTTTCAATTTTAACTCTGCATGGAACTATCATCTCACCCTCAGTGAAGACACACGGACACCTGTATCACAAGTCACAATGCTAGGGAGGGCACACTGTACTGAAAATCCCTAAACATACTGCTGACAAACGGTTAGCAGACAAACACTTGCTCAGCCAAGGAAACAACACAATGCAGATGGTATAGCCTACAAGTATAGGATGTCACATTAGTACACAAAAGAGTCACAGACAACACAAGACAACTACTGCCATTAAAGGTCTTTTCAATAGTGCCAGCTACATCAACATGATCCCATTCTGTGTTTTTCTTTCAGCTGATCAGGGGTATGGCATCCAGCCATGGCTAATGACACCATTTGGGAATCCGAGTACTGCTGCAGAGTGGGCATACAACGACGCCCTTAATAGGACACGCAGCATTGTCGAGCGGACCATTGGGATCCTCAAGTCAAGGTTCCGCTGCCTTGACATCGCTGGCGGTAGCCTACTATATTTCCCCTAGATGGTCTGTAGGATCATACTCACATGTGCAATATTGCACAACATTTGTGTAAAAAGGAACATTCCCCTCCTCGAACCAGACCCATACATGCCTGAAGACGAAGAAGAGGAGGATGCTGGCCTGCAACAGGAGAGGGAACAACCAAACACGGCTGCTGGAGTGCGTAGGCGCCAACACATTGTAAATAATTTCTTTGCATAATTATCACCATCAGCACTTAATGCACTATTGTAAATAAACACTGATAACAAACACCACATCATGGTTTGGCCTATTCATTTCTGCCCACCTTTAGCTTGAAATATCTGAAGAAGAATGTCGTCTCATTGAGCAATAATGATATAACAATCATGACACAAAAAAATACACCACAAATGTAATGGCCACCATACAATGGTCACATACACACACAATGTAAATGACAGACATCCTGTACAGTTCACCTTTGAAGGGCAATAGCTGAGGACCACACATATGACACACATACATGTAGTAAACATGGATCATCGCAGCAGATGGCACACAACTAAAACACCATCACTCAACTAGGGGAAAACAGGCCTCATACATCAGGCAGTTCACATGCTAATGCTTCAGGAACAGGAATGTAGTACTACACTCTTGCCAACAGTAATTCCAACTACTTACTATCATTGCAATGACTATCTGTCACTAGAGTTACACATAAGCAGAACATACACAGCACAAGTGCTACACCTATGACAAGCATCCAGCACATCACATCCCATCTACATGTCAGCCCTTTTCTAAAAACATTACACACACTTGCAGCTGGTCACACCCCACCTGTCTGAAGAGGTCCCTGGAATGCTGATTTGTGTACACTGAGATTCCCTCATCTATACACACACACACTCACAAGAGTCATCCAGTGTGCCACACCCTTTCCTATGCCTACCATTGTCATAGTACCATCTCACTGCATGGAACTCAGCTCATATAATACACTGGCTTGGAGTTTTTAAGGCCTGGAATCACCTGTAGATTGATTCTTCTGTGAAAGGTACTGTAGGCTAATTTTCAGCAAATCCCATCTGACAGGACTAGTGAGACACTGATGGAGGCCACACCAGTGATCCCCTCCATGCACACCACCCAAATGTACATGCCCTGTCCCTGCTGATGCCCCCTACTGCATACATGTTGGAATTTGAGCTATTACATCATTAAGCATTGCTACTAATGTTGCCATAGAACACTTTATCAGGGTTCATGTGTCACCTTCAAAACAACACAGGACATACACAGTGTGACATGTCAACTGTCTACTGCTCCCTCTGACCAGTCCTAGTCTGAACACTGATCATGTAATTACTGAAAGAACTTGCTCCTGATTGACCCAGCATCCTGTCAGCCTGACTGGCACCTGTCCGTGGGTCACTCTAAAGATACCTGGGGTCCACCTATGGACCACACGTGCTGTCCAAAACTTCTTGTACCTCAGACACTAATTTGTCATTAGCCTCATCAATGTATACTCAAATACATAGTATTGCATCATCTGACTGTTATTTGTATCAGATTTGTGACAGTGCCCTTAAATAGCTAAATCTTGGCCCTTCCGTTGTCTGGCCCTCATTAATGCCTAAACTACAAAGTGTGACAGTGGACCTGGACCATAGTGTATGATGGTGTAAATGGCCTCCATCAAAACCAGCAACCTCTGATAATGTCCATGAAAAGTCAACACATATGAGGACCCTGACTGTTCAA